>NC_136410.1:295735375-296384304 GCF_051521515.1 Lactuca serriola | reverse complement strand
CTTTTCCCAATTGCCAAAACCGGAGTTGAGTTTGGAGTAGGAGTGATAGCAACCGACTTCCCCTTAAGACCTGATTCTGCGGTCTTGAGAAGTCCCTAAAGTTTGCTGAGTGTGACCTCTTCCTTATTCATGTGATATGTCATGCGGAATTGATCATAGCACGATGGTAAAGAGTGCAAAATGATATCTATTGCAAGATCCTCAGGGAAGTTCACATTAAGCTTCAGCAAACAATCCACATACCTTTGCATTTTCTGCATGTGGCTCGTGACGGATTCCCCGTCCTTCATCATGGTTGTTATCATGGAGCAGATGATTTCATACCTCTCTTGTCTTGCACTTTGATGGTATCTTTCCATCAAATCTTGGTGCATTTCATAAGGGTAGAAATCCTCATAAGACTTTTGGAGTTCCGCTATCATCGTGGCCATCATGATGCATGCCACTTTTGTAGCATCCCTTTCATGTGCCCGAAATTCAGCGATCTCCTGAGGAGTTGCAGTGGTCTCATCGATCTCCTTAAGCTCCTTGTCAAGGACATATTCTTTGTCCTCGTAGCGGGTAATCATCCTGATGTTTCTGATCCATTCATTGAAGTTGGATCCATCAAAGGTGACTTTCCCACACAAGTTCATAAGGGTAAAGGAGCCATTAGGATTAGAGCCAGAAGCAGCATTGTTTGAAGACATCTGAAAAGAAGAGAACAAGATTAGTTTAGATATAAGAGAGTCCTTAATAAAACACCCAAATGTAATATTAAGGCTAGGACCCAATCACAATATAATATAACTTAGAAGAGGTATGCCGTAATCTAAGCTATACCATGTTTGAAAGGTAGGTGAATGACGATTCACCAATTTCCACCACGAAAACTGAAGTATTAGGTTTTTGACTGGTTCTTAGAAATTCCTAGATTCTTTGAGATTCAATGAACTTTTCAAAGGCATGTTTCAATCTCGAGTGTGCCCTCCAAGTTTTGTGACTGGGATGTCGAGGATCACAAAACGAGGTGTGAAGTAACCATGCAAATCACTTGGTACCCTTAAGGTTTATCACTCAATCGATGTGCCGGTAAACCACACACGCTCCATCGATACTATAATAAACCCTAAGTCACCCTTTACCTACCCTGTTAAGTCCAAGTTAGTGTGCCGGTTAACCACACGCGCTCCACCAACGACTTAATCAAAGTGTAAAGTGTGATTTCATTGATTAGCACCTTATTCACATTTTCCTAAAGTAACTAAGATTGGGAATTTAATAAAACATTTAGTTACTTTATAATATTCATCATACTTTAAATGAGAATTTATAAGTCCTTGTCTTACCCGTTCGGCTAACGACCCTCCACCAGTCAAGCAAGCGGTGGGTGAGAGTGGACACCCATTAAGTCACCATTTTATAGGCAACAACCTTATACCCACCTTATAGACCGGCTTCGTGAATGAGGCGTACTAGCGGTAAGACGACTTTGTTCTTATACATATATATACAATTATTAAATCATAATAATATAAGTATAAGGGTTGAATTTTAACTTTTAAAATTCTAAGGGTTGGAACTAAAGTTTTAACTTGACTTTACTTGTTCCAAAACTTGAGGGCAAGTTTTGTAAACTTTCAAAACTTTTCATATCTTGTAACTTATGAGTTTAATAGATTAATAAAATGAAGACTCTTCACTTTTCTAACTCTTGTGTTCTTTTAATGGTTTTTCAATCATAGAGACCTTTGGTTTTCCATAACTTGAGGACAAGTTATGGACTCCATTAAATAACATTATGATCAAGAATTAATCTATTACATAGGTTACAAATAATTCCTATGATCATCTAAACATCATAAGAACAAGATCATGAACATGAACACTTTTATATATCAAAATCACACTTAATCTTTGTAATTTTGATAACTAGTTGTTGTAAATGAGTTAGAAAAGACATTACACCTTCTAAAACAAGTTTTCAAGTACCAAAACAGTTTAGGGTAATGTTTCTAATCCATTTCCAGCAACTAAAGTCGAAAAACTGCACTCTGTCGACCCTACTCGCCGAGTGCATGAACCTACTCGGCGAGTAGGTTGAAGATACAAGTGGACTCGGCGAGTCCCCCCATGGACTCGGCGAGTCCATCAGTCAGACAACAAGATTTCGACTTTTTCAAGCATATTGCAACAAGTATAAAAAAAACAAGCCTAGGCTTTGATACCACTGATGGGTTTTGAGCATTCTAACACTTCCTAAGTGTACATGCAACCCTAATAAACCTTGGATCTATGTTTGTCTAAGATACATGCAAATAATTGTTTTTCCAAGGCTTATATCCTAACTAGCATGGCACGGGGAACTTGAATCAAATAAAGCTAGTAGAAACACTTACCTTGTAGTTGTAGTTGATTCCTTGGAGTTTTAGAGCCTAGCACCAATAATGTGGATGCCTCAAATGAAAGTCACAAATCACCACAAACTTGGAACTTTGAGAGAATAGTCACACTCCTCTTGAAATCGGCCCTCACCTCAACATGTGTCAACTAGTATGATTTCAAGAGCCACAACCTCCTTTATATAGTGTGGTGGATTAGGGTTACATCCATGTAAGCCCTAATACCCATGTCTCTTCATTTCCATGAGATCCATGGGTTAATGCTCCATGGAGTATCCATGGACTTCTCCATCCAAGCCTAGCCCATTCCAAATAAGCATAAGCCCACACTATATAAATATAGAAGCCCATATTTAATTAGTAATATCTTTGATCACTAAATTAATCCTAGATTAATTATAGATCACTACTAATTAAATAATATGATCTTATATTAATATATTAGAACTTATAATATATTAATAAATCATCACTTGTACTAATCTCAAATATTATCCATAAATTGTTCGGGTGAAGTGCAACCCAAATGGACCATGCCGGGTCGGGTCAAGTATATACCAAATATAGTTATGGACTTAGACACTATATCCAACATATATATCTAAGAGTCCATATTTAATTAGTTTCCTTTTGATCACTTAATTAATTATAAATTAATTCTTGATCAATACTAATTAAATAATATGATTCCATATTAAGATATTAGAACTTATAATATATTAATATTAATCATAAATATACTATTCTGAAAAGATTATCCATAAAAATTGTGTCGGTGAAGTGCAACCCTAATGGACCATGTCGGGTCGCGTCAAGTACATACCAAATATAGTTATGGACTTAGACATTAATCCAACAGTCTCCCACTTGGATAAGTCTAAAACTATTATTAAGTATGACTTCAAAACCTAACTGGCAATCGTAGCTCTTAAAGCCGCTGTCGAACTCTGATCTTTATCAACAAACTTGTCCATGAGATAAGGGATCATATATTCCTCCATTGTAGATATCATATGGACCGAGACATGGATTATAATCATTCTCTCTGTGCATTTGTTGTTTCCCGATTTCCGATTCATGACGACTAACTGATTGAGCAAATCAAATCAGTCATGGCTTGGCCAAGCACTCACATGTGTCATCATTAAATCATCGAGGGGCCCACAAATATCGATTTTATCCCGAAGTTAAAAGGAATGGATAAACTTTGACTCATATGGCTTGTTTTACTACTTGTTGAATCATACACAAAGGCACGTTTTATAACACCGAGTTACCGAATGCGTTTTCGTGCAATCAATGTACAACCAACTCATAGTAACAACTCATATCTCTAGGTTGGAAGAATATAAGATATTATCGTCTCATGATCACTCGTGATAAAATCCATGAAGTGATTCCAATGAGCACGTGTAACAACCCGAAATTCATATCCCTAAATGTAACCCTTCTCGCGACTCGTTCCGATCATCCAATCGCCGTTCCCGATTTCGACATTTTATTAAGTCATTATTGAATATTTTATTTTATGACTTAATGAGTGCCCAAATACCCTTCGAACTCATTCTAACGTCTCATATTAATGATCGGAACATTTCTAGAATCAACCATATCAGGTTACGGCAAATTGGCCGGGTTCGACCAAAAGCCTCGTCTAACGCCGGTATCGGGTAGGATTCTACCGTGTCCTGAACTTGGACACTATTTAAAGTGATCCAAGTCTTCATTTTGAAGCTTTTTCTTCATTTTTCAACTATCACTCCAACCTCTCTCCTCAAACTAGATTTAAGGGTCAAAATCTCAAGTTTAAGGCTTCAAATCACCAAGGTACCTTCCCTAATTTGTTATGCAACCTCTCTAGCCTTCAAATTCGAGTTTAAACCACAGATTAGGACCATTATCATGAGTTTACGACCATAGAACAACCCTAGGCCGTAAACTCATATAAATGGGGTTTTTGGAGCAACAAAACCCTTCCAAACCACAATTAGACCTTGAATATGGCTAGATGACTTAATGAAATGGAACTAGAATGCCTCAAACCATGATTTAGAGTCTTATATATGAGTTTACAGCCCATGATGGGGCTTAGGCCGTAAACCCATATTTAAAGGGTTTTTAAGCCCTTAAACCCTTCCAAGACACAAACTAGACTTAGATATGACTTTTAGAATATTGGTTATGGACCTAGAACACCTTAGACATAAATTTTGAGGGGTTTGTATGAGTTTACGGCCAAGGCATGTGCTTGGGCCATAAAATCCTCAATCATGGGTGTAAACTCATTTTCAAGGTGTTAGAAAGCCATCCAACACCACCAAATGCCCTGGAATAAATCATAGAACCAACCAAAAATAGTTTAAGGGCTTTAAACACATCAAAACTCTTCATTTGAGCTTTTACGGCCATAGAAGGTGCTCCAAGGCCGTAAACTCCAAAAAGGATGTCAAATTGTGCCCAAAAATCATTTCAAGGCTTGTAGGAATTTTTAAAATCACATGTGATTAACTTTGGGACCTTAAAAACACATATTCAAAGGAGTATGAGAGTTCACGGCCATAGGCCCCAGGACAAGGCCGTAAACTCCCTTAAGTGTTGTATTTGGTGATTTTAATTCATTACAAGCCTTAGGTAAAATTGTTCCAACCCTTCCCAAGTGTTAATGACCCTTTAAGCACCAAAAATCTTGCCAACATGAGTTCACGGCCGTGAACTCATGTGTGAGTGGTGTATAGGCCGTAAACCTCATTAGGGAGTTTACTCTTGGAGAGTAAACTCAAATCACAAGTCCCTCGCTTCAATTCTCGTCCGTAGATGTCACCTGGGTCACTCCAAACACCCGTGTACAGGTGTTTTCGTTCGTTGGAGTGTAACTTCATATCTAATTAGAGTTAATGAATCTAATTAGATATATTTGTATGCCATTTCATTTTACATAGGAACCTCGCATGTTATCAGGCCTCGATTCAACGTTTAGCATCCGAAATCGACACATTTCCGCGTCCGGTGAGTTCATACCCCTACCATTTTTTAATGGTTTGTCAATGTTTTCAGGGGGAATACAAGCAAAAGTACAAGAATATCTTGTACTTAATCACATGATTTCAGTTAAATGGTTTCATAATTGTACATTTTTAAGAATTGAAAACCTTTTAATAAATTGTTCTAACTTGCAAGAGTTATTTGTTTTAACCCGATTTTCAATTCTTATTATACATTGATGTATTGTATACTTTATATTTGATTGTTCACATTTAAACTGATAGAACACATAAACCATTGTAATGTCTGTAACAAAACATTAAGGTTCGAGTGTAAAAGTCAGACACCATTAGAAAACATAAAACATATATATGTCCTTAACAATACACCTAGGCTCGAGTGTGATAGATAAATACCATCGTAACACACAAATCAATTGTAACGTCGTTAATAAAACACCTAGGCTCGAGTGTAAAGGACAGGCACGTTAGAACTTAGTTAGTCGTAGATACTACTTCTCTAAGCGAGAAGTGATGAGTAATCTTAAATATTGGAGACACGTCCTTGTAACACTTCCTCGGCACGAGATAGTGGAGGACTACCCCTGTAACCAGAATCTCCGTACGTAGGAGAGTGTGACTTGAGTGTATAGATCTATACGGGACTGACAATCCCACACCTGGCTACTAGCTACAGCCGAACCGAAGGGTTCAAGGGTGACGAAAGTCATAAAAAGGATATTGACCACGACTCGTGTCATATCTAGTCTGAGTATGGTTAAGGACTCGCAATCTAGATTGTTAACGCATTAGACTCATTTACTAGCTTTATGTACGTAGTAAAGCTAATGTATGTTCAAGGTTGACAGGCACACACATACACACATTCAGGAAAACATGGGGTTTTCCTGGGGAGAACACAGAACATAACCAGAATCGGTAATGATGCACACACACACACATTCAGGAAAACATGGGGTTTTCCTATGGACAACAATGAACATAATCAGAATCAGTAACAGTTAGTATACACAAAATTGGTAATAGGACACCCTCACTCATTTAGGAAAACATGGGGTTTTCCTATGGATAATAATAAACATAATCGGAATCAGTATCAGTTAGCTCACACAGAACCAGTAAAAGTTCACACACACACATGTAGGAAAATATAGGATTTTCCTGAGTAACAGTAGTACGTAACTAGAAAAGTATAACAAGTTAAATAACTGAACTACAATTCACAAGAACAATCATGTTTTCATTGTACATCGTTTACTTTACTTTTCGGATTTGGAAACTAACTTTACATAAGAAAATATGGGATTTTCTTGGATAACCACGTTTTCAGAAAACTAAGGGAACTCATACATTTTCAGAAAAACAAAACCACTTATGAACTCACCAGCTTTATGCTGATTTTCAAACCGCTTGTATTCTCAGGTTCACATTAGATAGGTACCCGACGATCTCTTTTGGTGAAGAAGAAGTGCATAGAAGACTCGTTTCGTGTTGTTTATATATGATATGTATCACTTGTATAACTTATACTTTTGAAACAAATGTAAAACTTTCATAAATGTAATGTAATGGTTGATTTACTTTACTTACTATGTACATTGGATTTGATACTCAACGTGGAGTCAACCCCAGAAATGTTTCCGCCTTCGGTTTTCGGGGTGTGACAGCGCGGGTTGAATCCAATACTCAGAACTTCTGAGCACTCATTAGTGTTGTAGCACAACTTTTTACACCAACTTGGACCTATACAAGCCAACCCATGACAGTCTTGATTCGTATCTACTTCCAACATATGACCGACTGTGGATGGTTTAAATAACTTAGTCATTCCGGAAGATTAACCTAGTTATTATGGAAGTCAAAACATGCAAAGTGAAACACAAGAATAAATGAATCAAATATGGTATCAACCCCTATGAATATAAATAAACACTTTTATTTATCACCATACCGATTACTCGTTATTCATTGTTTCGGTTTTATCAACTTTATACTTGAATTAAAAAACACTAGGTTTCCCATGCTCCAAGCATGTACACTTATGCTTTTCTCAAACAATAGCTTTGCCATACACCAAGTATGCACTCTATGTTTGTCTATGATCCTTACTTTGTGAACTCGATCGATTGAACATAACTCCAATGATTCTTATTTCACAGTCCTAATTCCTTACTACAAATGCAAGAACTCCAAATTCATGCCATTTACCAAAATCTGTTAGATTCTAAACTTATATGCATTGATCCTCTTGTAATGATTATGCACAAATTCACAAAGACTTGGAAAAAATCATTACAGAGTATTCCAAAGGAGATCAACTCCTTGGAAATATCCTTCATGCATTAAGTTTCCTAATCTTACAGATTGAATACTTTCTAACTTTGAATCATTTCCATATTCCATTTTGACTATCACTTATGAACAAGAGTTGCCTCTTTTCAGACTATGTCAATATGGTCCTTCAAAAGTCAACACTATACTTCCAACTTATGAACAAGAGTTGCAACCAATCCTTGGTAAACCTTAGATTGTCCTCAACAATTGCTTAATCCTTTTAGTCGCATCCAATTCTAGACCTTTTCCCTTCTTAATGCCCCAGGCATTTGGAAAATTTTTAGAAAGGAGTAATATATAGCACATGTAATCGATCCTATATCCGAAGCATATGGGACACAATTCATGATGTCTCACATAAAGACTAAACCAGTCTTTTGCTATACTATTTCCATTTCAATTTGCTAAGTTCTCATAATTCAGATTATGAAAAGGGATGCCGTAATCATAATTGAATTTTAGAACGCAAATAATGAACCCATATACAAAATTTCCTTATGTTGAGCCATTCCAACATGAAATTCATATATATATATATATATATATATATATATATATATATATATATATATATATATATATATACATATATCCTTAACTAAATACGATTAAAACCTCAATCTAAGCTTTTAGATTTGAGATGAAGTATAATTTCCTCTCCTTTAATTATAGCAAAACAACTTTTTCCCAATTGAAACCTTTGGTTTTCTATAATTAACATTGCTAACTTGCAACCTTTATCATAATTATCATGCTCCCACTAACTTGATGATTATTAGCATAACACTTATGCTCCCACTAGCATTGACATGTACTCATAAATTAGCTGACTTTCTTACCAAAGTTCAGATTTCTAATACTAGGTTGCTTTGATAAAACTTTATCAAAATCATACACCTTGCCTTAGATAGCACACTTGTGTGTCTAAACAATTTTAGAAACTATGAAAAGGGATGCCGTAATCATAGTCTCGATAGTTTAGACCTTCGCCACTTCTCACAAGTCTAGGTTAGTGTGTCGGTAAACCAAACACGCTCCACTAACGACTTTGAGAATGTGAATATCACAATTGCTATCTAGCTAAAATCTACTTAGTGAAAGTGTTTCCTCACCATCATTTTCATGAATCCGAGAGAAACCTTAAGCCACTTAGATTTAATAGTGTATGTGTTCTTATCCATGTGAATTGTCAAAACCATAGTCACAAGACAAGGATAATGACAAATCCAAACTCATATGGACTAAACTCAATCTTAATTTCTTGCCACCTGCCAGCTCAAGGGCCCGTCATTGCTTCCAAGTTGTTGTGCAACCAATTGAGAACTCTAAGAACTCATATGCAAAGCCAACTTTAATTGTGTGACAACCCGAAATTTCCATTGTATGAACATCATCTATTCAATAGAAGCTAGTTCAGTTTCAGTGATTTTCAAGCTTTTCCGAACAAGTTTGTGTACATTAGGGTTGATGTTTTAGATGATATCAGGAGACTGGATACTCCTGGTTTTGTGAAACTTGGGCATTTCAAGTTTCATACTGCTACAGTCCAACATCAGGAATGAAAATATTTTCTGTCAAAATATTCCAGGACTATAAATAGTTTTCTGAATTAAATTAATTCATTATTCACAATTCCAAATAGAGAAAAGCCATATTCTCTCTGACGGATCTTCGGGTTTTCATCCCAGATTGTGAGTCTACTTTTCTATATGTGTTTCAATACTTGTTTAATGCATAATAACAACAAAAACATGTTTAGATTACAAGATCCGGGAGTTTACCGCCCAAGATCGTTCTTGGGGAGTAAACTCCAAAATGAAACTTTAATGCTTTCTAGACCCATCCGCATGTTAGAGGACTTATCAAGGACATTGTGTATGAACTTTATAGCCTAGAAATCATCCAAGAAACATAAGTTCTAGGAGTTTACGGCCAAGGAACTACCTTGGGCCGTAAACCCCTTTTCAAGGGCTTAAAGTGCCCCAAATCTTCCCCAAATGCTTAAGGACTTTAACTACTAGTACTTGTGCTTATTTAGAACACCAAAAGCTCATCAAAATCACAAGTTAGTAGGAGTTTACGGCTAAGAACCCTTCTTGGGCCGTAATCCCCATTTTGTGGGACAAAAATCATTCCAAGCACACCTAAGGCCTTTAGACAATTTACCTTGCACCTTTGGGACTAGAATGGAGAGAAGAACACATAGAAACAACTCCTTGGAAGGAGTTTACGGCCAAGGAACATGACTTGGGCCGTAAACTCCATGTGAAGGCACCAAAGTGTGCCTCTTGTCCCCATTAGCCTTAGATAAAATAATGGATGCCATTCTTGATGTTTAAGAGCCTCAAATCAATTAATTTCCTAGATTTTACGGCCGTAAACTCTAAGGTGAAGGACCTTAGGCCCTAAACTCCCTTATGGAGTGTTCTAGAGCCTTAAAACTACTTCATGCATTATTCCAATAAGGATAGAAGTGTTCTAGATGCAAGATAGCACCACAAAACACCCAAAAACACCATTTGAGGAGTTCACGGCCATAAACCTATGAGTTTACGGCCGTAAACTCCAAGGTGTGGGGTTTGTTGGATGGTGAACTCCTATACAAGGCCCTTGATGTTTCAAACCCTTTTGCCTTGTCCCGTAGCAACTTAGATGCAACCATTTGAACCCTAAACACTCATAAAAGTGTTTAAATGTTTTCTAAGTGCCTTAACTTATTTATTTAAGTTATTATATGTCTAATTAGTTATATATATGTTTATGATATGATAACTAGGCTCGTGCGTGTAAACCAGTCTCTGTTTGTCACCTAGCACGGTAGCCGAAACTGCAATTCAAACGACTCACCACAAGTGAGTTCATACCCCCTTGAATCAACCTTTGAAATGATTTTAAGTGTTTTAAATACTTTATGGGGGGGAATACAAGTCAAATACCTATAAGTTAGTACTTCAATCACATGTGATTGTGTTTAATCACATGTGATTAATAACTAGGAAAACAACGATTTTTACCATTGTTCAAACTGTTTTCAACTGCTTTACTATTGAAATGTTTTACAAACTGTTCTACTATCCAAACTTACTTATAGACTGTGATTCAATCAAATGCTTCTTATACTTAAACTGTTTTATCAACTTATGCTTTTAAAATGATTTATAGATCGACATCAAGTCAATCTTCTCTTGAAATTATAGTTATGCTTCAAAATGTTTTATAAAAACTTATTTATGCTTAGTATATACAATTGCATGCCCATATATGTATAGATATATAAATAATGTTCAAAAGGCTTAGGAATGCCATCCGCCCTATTTCCTTTTCCTCGATTTGGATGTGGTCTGGTGGGATTTCGGGTGACCATCCGAAAGTCGTTTCCATATTACTTATATATCATATATACATGTATAGACATAAAGGTACTTCCATATTCATATTCATCAGTACATCTTTAGCTGGTTACCATCGGGGTAACGTAGTATCATATACAGATATACTAGAAACAATACATATACAAATATACTAGAAACAATACATATACAGATATACTAGAAACAATACATATACAAATATACTAGAAACAACACATATACAGATATACGAGAAGCAATACATATACAGATATACGAGAAACATTACATATACAGATATACGAGAAACAATACATATACAGATATACGAGAAACAATGCATATACAGATATACGAGAAACAATACATATACAGATATACGAGAAACAATACATATACAGATATACGAGAAACAATACATATACAGATATACGAGAAACAATACATATACACAGATACGTAATAATTGTGATCCACTGTATCGGGCATGCCTTAATTGTCATGGCCCGAGTTGTAGCCAGAATTCTCTTGGAGGGAGAGCATGAGTTTGCGTATAGATCTATACTAGATTGACTATCCTACACCTTGCTGCTAGCTACAGCCGGACCTGCAGGTCTGCGGGTGCCAAACGTCATTTCTTATTACGACCATTCATTATGTCGTTGATTTCCAGTCGATAGCATGGTACAATTTATCACATTATGCCTTAATATAAATCCGGTTTAAGGTAGTAGTATTTAGTACAACAGTAGTCTTAATATACAAAGCTACAGTACTACAATGATTTACCCATTACATATTTTAGTGATAATCTCACTTAAGCATTAATGTACAAACTATATTATTAACAAATGATAGTTATATTTGGGTAATCACACACTTTACAACAGAAAAGTTTACAAAACAGCCTAGCCTTGGTAGAAGGTTACTTTTATAGAAAATATAGGATTTTCTGAGTGATTCAAACATTTACTTACATTTTTACAACTTATACATTGAGACAGGTTCAAACATTTTTACAAGAAACATCGACACTAAAATACTTATGAACTCACCAGCTTAATGCTGATAAACTCTTTCAAAATAACTTGTATTCTCAGGTCATCAGTAGACAGGTACCGAGGCCAGCTTTTGAGAAGATGGAGTGCTTTCAAGACTCATCTCATATTATTTTGTGTTTCATTATTTTTGGTGTCTATAACTGTACAGAACTCTTGTATTAAAATTATATATTTAATGCAATGGATGATGTTGTTCGCTTATTTACATTTACTGTGTTGTGATACTATACATGATGTCCTCCGCCCCAGAACGTTTCCGCCGTTCTTGGTTTTGGGGTGTGACAGATTGGTATCAGAGCATTATTTATAGTGAATCAAGTATATCAACCCATAAAAGATATACTAATCTATAAACCCAAAAGGGACTAAAACACTCTGACCAAGAGTCTATACTTTAAATAATAAAATATTTAATTAAGTATACTAGTCTGCATTCATACTAAAATCAGTGTCACAATGACAAGAACAAAAGTATTACGATTGTTGGATATCACAAGTGAGCTCGGGGATATATGGTCAGTCCTGGGAATGGCATAGCCTGATCAACTATGCTGGTCCTAGGAGTGATTAGCATATACCCTAGAATGGTTGTGATATGTTAGCAAGTCTAAAAACTTACCAACAATACCACAAGAAGATCAGTAGAACTTAACCTTAAAATACTATAGGAGTATTTTGTGCTATTAGTTACACGTATACTATATTCTTATACCTCTCTTCTCACGTAGATCTAAATGGCTGGATTCCATCATGGCGACCCGTACTTTCCCAATGAAGGAGATGCCGGATGGATCGATGAAGAGCCTGAAGATGAGCATCCAATCCCTTTGGATGATCACCTCGCAGAAGGCTTTTCAGATGGATCTGACTCCGAGCCTGAAGTCAACAACCTACCGCTTGTAGGTCAAGCCCTGAACAACAACCCTCGGCCAGCGTTTCCAGGTCCTACTCCCATGTGGGCAAACAATCTGAATCGCTGGAGTGATGAGCAGGGTCAGCCCTTACCATACTTTGGGGACCGAACCTTTTACAACATCAGCGATGGTGGCTCTGCTGACAGAGCTCTGCCGGTGATCATCCGCAGAATAGCTCGTAATGTCGAGCAAGGTCGAGCAGCCATCGACCGGGTCATGGAGATTGATGCCAATTCAGGCGTCAATACAGTCCGCATTCGCCGTCTTGAAGAAGACATGGAACGGACCCGGAGAACCAACGAAACTCTGCAGCAACAGCTGGCTGCCTCCCGTGCTGAAGCCTTAGAACTTCGAGCTCGTCAGAGAGCTCAGGACCGACACCTTCAAGAGGTGTTTCGCCAAATGTCCGACCTCAGGGATCGCCCGTGGAATTCCCATCGCCATTAGATGATGTCTAGTACATCTCTGTCTTTTGATTTAAGGATAGCCTTGAACTTATGTGCTCTAAGTGGCATTTGTCTGTAAAATATTCCTAACTTTCGGTACTCTAATTAGGAATCTAGGACTGTCAGTATTGTCCTTATGGTATGATGTAAGACCTACTGTTAGGTCGATTTTTCCTTGAACTTATTACATCAGTAAAACCTGTACTATTGAAATCTACCTAATCTGTGGAAAAATTTGTACACTTGTGTATTCCTACTAATATTTCTTATTGAGATTTCAAACACTCATTCAACTGTTGGGCTATGGTTAGTTAGTCCATGGGTCATTCTCACGTTGCTTACAAATTGATTCTTATCATCCTTCTTGTTTTTATAAACTTATAGCTGAAGGATGCCTCCTCGCAAGTCTCCCAGAAATAGGAATAATCCTGTACCTCCACCGCCTCCACCACCTGCAGTCATCGATACTGCAACTCTGAATGCTGCCGTAGCTGCAGCAGTGGCAACTGCCATGGCTCAGTATCACTCATCGGATGCTAGCAGAGGTGGAACCCCTGTTGAATCTATCCCAGTTGAAATCCCTGTGCGCTCGAGAGAGTGCTCTTACAAGGATTTTACAAACTGCAAGCCGAAGCCTTTCTATGGCACCGGCGGAGTCATTGCTCTCTCGCAATGGTTCGAGAAGACTGAATCAGTCGTCGAAATCTGTTCGTGCCCTGCAGCATTCAAGGTGAAATATGCCGCGTGCACCCTCGAGGATAAAGCCCTAACGTGGTGGAACGGCCACGTCAAAGCCCTAACTCTCGTCGTGGCTAACGACATGGGCTGGGCAACGATGAAAGACCTCATGACTGAGGAGTACTGCCCTAGGGGCGAAGTCCAGAAGTTGGAACATGAACTCTGGAATCTGACAATGAAGGGCACCAACGTGATCACTTACACTGCCCGCTTTAGCGAACTGGTGGCCCTATGCCCTAACATGGTTCCCGCTGAAGGGAAAAAGATTGAGCGGTATGTATGGGGGCTAGTGCCTCCGTACCAGGGGAATGTCTTAGCATCCAACCCTGCTACTTTCGACAGTGCCAAGCGATTGGCACAAAGACTTATTGACCATGGAGTCAAGACCCCTGCAACTACAACCACTCTAGCCATCCCAGAACCCTCTAAACCCGCTGGCAACAAGCGGAAATTCTGGGACGAGAAGAAGAAGCAGCGTGCTTCAAAGAAACAGCAAATCGTAGCAGTACATGCTGCGGTAGCCCCTACTGCTGTTACTGCTCCGGGGAAGCAGTATTCTGGAAGTTTACCGAAGTGCAACAAGTGCAACTTCCACCATAACGGCGCCTGCCGTGAAATGCAGTGTTCTAACTACCAAAGGAAAGGACACACCGTCCGATTCTGTAGGTTCCCGGCGCAACCGATCTCCCAGGTTCCTGGCTCTGGCGTGAGCCCAACTTGCTATGGATGTGGCGAAACAGGCCATTTTAAAAGGGACTGCCCTAAGGCGAGGAATACTGGAGGAGCAGGGAGGGTACTAGCAATAGGCCACAGGGAAGCAGTTGCTGACCCGACAGTGGTGACTGGTACGTTCCTCCTTGATAACTCCTATGCATGCATTCTGTTCGATAGTGGAGCGGAGCGAAGCTTCGTAAGCCACAAATTTGCTCGCATGCTTAAGCAACAACCACACGCACTTAATGAACAATTCACAGTAGAAATGGCCAATGGGAAAACTGAAAGTACTAATAGCATATACTTAGGTTGTCTTCTAACCTTAGATAACCATTCATTCCCAATTGACCTTATGCCGGTCTCGATAAAAAGTTTCGACGTTATTATCGGCATGGATTGGTTAAGTCTTCATCACGCCGACATCATGTGCTACGAGAAAGCAGTGTGACTAAACCTCCCGTCTAGCGAAACTCTTATAGTCTACGGCGACAAACCTGGTGCGAGTCTTCGCATTATTTCTAGTATTCAGGCTCAGAAATATCTGCGCAAAGAATACCACGCATTTCTTGCTCACGTCATCGACACGAACCTAGAAACGAAAGAACTGAAGAACCTCCCAGTAGTGAGCGACTATCCCGACATTTTCCCAGAAGAACTACCCGGGTTACCTCCGCAACGACAAGTCGAGTTCAGAATAGACTTAGTCCCAGGAGCTACCCCAGTAGCCAAGTCGCCCTACCGTCTAGCACCAGCCGAGATGCAAGAACTCTCTGGTCAACTTAACGAACTGCTCAGCAAGGGCTTTATAAGACCAAGTTTCTCACCTTGGGGAGCACCGGTCCTGTTCGTTAAGAAGAAAGACGGATCATTCCGTATGTGTATTGACTACAGAGAACTCAACAAACTGACGATCAAAAATCGTTACCCTCTGCCACGCATAGATGATCTATTCGACCAACTGCAAGGGGCGAACTACTTTTCCAAGATTGATCTGAGATCCGGATATCACCAGTTACGAGTGCTTGAGGAGGATGTGCCGAAGACAGCCTTCAGAACTTGTTACGGACATTACGAGTTCGTGGTAATGCCATTCGGATTGACCAATGCGCCCGCAGTCTTCATGGATCTGATGAATAGAGTATGCCGACCTTACTTAGATCAGTTCGTCATCGTTTTCATTGACGACATCCTGATCTACTCCCGAAGTAAGAAGGAGCATGGTGATCATCTACAACAAGTTCTAGAGACACTACGAAAGGAGAAACTTTATGCGAAGTTCTCAAAATGTGAATTTTGGATCCGAAGGGTCGAATTCTTAGGACACGTGGTTAGTAAAGAAGGAATTCACGTAGACCCATCCAAAATAAAAGCCATTGAGAACTGGTCAGCACCAAAGATGCCTACAGAAATTCGCCAATTTCTAGGTCTCGCTGGCTACTACCGCAGGTTCATTCAGAACTTCTCCCGGATAGCGAAACCCCTTACGACCCTGACCCAGAAAGGCGTGGCCTTTGACTGGGAAGAGAAGCAAGAAAGAGCGTTCCAAACGCTCAAACGAGCCTTGTGCACCGCACCAATACTATCCCTTCCCGAAGGAATAGAAGACTTTGTAGTCTATTGCGATGCATCCAATCAAGGACTCGGATGTGTTCTGATGCAGCGAGGTAAGGTCATTGCCTACGCCTCGAGACAGTTAAAGACACACGAGGTTAACTACACGACCCACGATCTTGAACTAGGAGCAGTAGTGTTTGCTCTGAAGATCTGGAGACATTACCTGTATGGAACGAAGAGCACTATCTTTACCGACCACAAGAGTTTACAACACATTTTCGATCAGAAGGAGCTCAACATGAGACAACGATGGTGGGTCGAGCTACTCAGTGACTACGAATGCGATATTCGTTATCATCCGGGTAAAGCCAACGTAGTAGCAGACGCCCTAAGTCGGAAAGAATATTCTGGTCGCAAGGTCAAGTCATTATCAATAACCATCCATTCACACTTGACTGAGTTAATTCAGGCGGCTCAGCTTGAGGCCATGAAACCGGAAAATGTGTCGAGTGAATCCCTTAGGGGAATGGACAAGAACTTCGAAGCTAAGGGTGACGGAGCTTTATATTTCATGAACCGGATCTGGACACCAAAAAACGGTGGTTTCCGAGACTTGGTCATGACCGACGCACACAACACTCGGTATTCCGTCCACCCAGGTTCAGATAAGATGTATCTGGATCTGAAAAAGCTATACTGGTGGCCTAATATGAAAGCAGAGATTGCTACCTTCGTAAGTAAATGCCTTACTTGCGCAAAGGTTAAGGTCGAGTACCAGAAGCCCTCTGGTTTACTGCAACAACCAGAGATCCCGGAATGGAAGTGGGAGCGGATCACTATGGATTTCTTAACCAAGTTACCCAAGACGACGGGTGGACTTGACACCATATGGGTCATCGTTGATAGATTGACCAAGTCTGCACACTTCCTACCTATCAAAGAAACCGACAAGATGGAGAAACTTACAAGAACATACATTAGGGAAATTGTACGGTTGCATGGTGTACCTATTTCCATTATCTCCGATAGAGATAGTAGGTTCACTTCAAGATTTTGGCAATCCCTACAACGTTCTCTGGGAACAAGGCTGGACATGAGCACAGCCTACCATCCCCAGACCGACGGACAGAGTGAGAGAACCATTCAAACATTGGAAGACATGTTGCGAGCCTGTGTAATTGATTTTGGGAAGGCATGGGATACTCATTTACCCCTTGTCGAATTTTCCTATAATAACAGTTATCACACGAGCATCAAGGCTGCTCCATTCGAAGCTCTCTACGGCCGCAAGTGCAGATCCCCTCTGTGCTGGGCTGAGGTTGGTGATACCCAACTAGCGAGAAGGCAAGCTTCCGACAGTACTCTCACTGGTCCAGAAATCATTCGGGAAACGACAGAGAAAATCGTTCAAATCCGTGAACGATTGAAAGCCTCTAGAGACCGACAGAAGAGCTACACCGATAAACGAAGAAAACCTTTGGAATTTCAGGTGCGAGACCGAGTCCTTCTCAAAGTCTCACCCTGGAAAGGCTTGATACGCTTCGGCAAGCGTGGGAAGCTTAATCCGAGGTACATAGGGCCTTTCGAGATTCTTGCCAGAGTCGGCCCCGTTGCTTACAAACTTGATCTACCCGACACACTGCATAACGTACATTCTACATTCCACGTATCTAACTTGAAAAAGTGTCTGTCAGACGAGACTCTCGTAATCCCACTCGACGAGATCGAGATCAACGAGAGCCTCAACTTCGTGGAAGAACCTGTAGAGATCATGGACCGTGAGGTCAAGCAGACGAAACAAAGCCGTATCCCTATCGTGAAGGTTCGCTGGAACGCCAAGCGAGGACCGGAATTCACTTGGGAACGCGAGGATCAGATGAAGTTGAAATACCCTCATCTTTTCGCTTAATTGTTTGTAACTTTTATTTGCTTAAATTCTAATTTCGGGACGAAATTCCCTCTAATAGGGGGATGATGTGACAACCTGAAATTTCCATTGTACGAACATCATCTATTCAATAGAAGCTAGTTCAGTTTCAGTGATTTTCAAGCTTTTCCGAACAAGTTTGTGTACATTAGGGTTGATGTTTTAGATGATATCAGGAGAGTGGATACTCCTGGTTTTGTGAAACTTGGGCATTTCAAGTTTCATACTGCTACAGTCCAACATCAGGAATGAAAATATTTTCTGTCAAAATATTCCAGGACTATAAATAGTTTTCTGAATTAAATTAATTCATTATTCACAATTCCAAATAGAGAAAAGCCATATTCTCTCTGACGAATCTTCGGGTTTTCATCCCAGATTGTGAGTCTACTTTTCTGTATGTGTTTCAATACTTGTTTAATGCATATTAACAACAAAAACATGTTTAGATTACAAGATCCGGGAGTTTACCGCCCAAGATCGTTCTTGGGGAGTAAACTCCAAAATGAAACTTTAATGCTTTCTAGACCCATCCGCATGTTAGAGGACTTATCAAGGACATTGTTTATGAACTTTATAGCCTAGAAATCATCCAAGAAACATAAGTTCTAGGAGTTTACGGCCAAGGAACTACCTTGGGCCGTAAACCCCTTTTCAAGGGCTTAAAGTGCCCCAAATCTTCCCCAAATGCTTAAGGACTTTAACTACTAGTACTTGTGCTTATTTAGAACACCAAAAGCTCATCAAAATCACAAGTTAGTAGGACTTTACGGCCAAGAACCCTTCTTGGGCCGTAAACCCCATTTTGTGGGACAAAAATCATTCCAAGCACACCTAAGAGGCCTTTAGACAATTTACCTTGCACCTTTGGGACTAGAATGGAGAGAAGAACACATAGAAACAACTCCTTGGAAGGATTTTACGGCCAAGGAACATGACTTGGGCCGTAAACTCCAAGTGAAGGCACCAAAGTGTGCCTCTTGTCCCCATTAGCCTTAGATAAAATCATGGATGCCATTCTTGATGTTTAAGAGCCTCAAATCAATTAATTTCCTAGAGTTTACGGCCGTAAACTCTAAGGTGAAGGACCTTAGGCAGTAAACTCCCTTATGGAGTGTTCTACAGCCTTAAAACTACTTCATGCATTATTCCAATAAGGATAGAAGTGTTCTAGATGCAAGATAGCACCACAAAACACCCAAAAACACCATTTGAGGAGTTCACGGCCATAAACCTATGAGTTTACGGCCGTAAACTCCAAGGTGTGGGGTTTGTTGGATGGTGAACTCCTATACAAGGCCCTTGATGTTTCAAACCCTTTTGCCTTGTCCCGTAGCAACTTAGATGCAACCATTTGAACCCTAAACACTCATAAAAGTGTTTAAATGTTTTCTAAGTGCCTTAACTTATTTATTTAAGTTATTATATGTCTAATTAGTTATATATATGTTTATTATATGATAACTAGGCTCGTGCGTGTAAACCAGTCTCTGTTTGTCACCTAGCACGGTAGCCGAAACTGCAATTCAAACGACTCACCACAAGTGAGTTCATACCCCCTTGAATCAACCTTTGAAATGATTTTAAGTGTTTTAAATACTTTATGGGGGGGAATACAAGTCAAATACCTATAAGTTAGTACTTCAATCACATGTGATTGTGTTTAATCACATGTGATTAATAACTAGGAAAACAACGATTTTTACCACTGTTCAAACTGTTTTCAACTGCTTTACTATTGAAATGTTTTACAAACTGTTCTACTATCCAAACTTACTTATAGACTGTGATTCAATCAAATGCTTCTTATACTTAAACTGTTTTATCAACTTATGCTTTTAAAATGATTTATAGATCGACATCAAGTCAATCTTCTCTTGAAATTATAGTTATGCTTCAAAATGTTTTATAAAAACTTATTTATGCTTAGTATATACAATTGCATGCCCATATATGTATAGATATATAAATAATGTTCAAAAGGCTTAGGAATGCCATCCGCCCTATTTCCTTTTCCTCGATTTGGATGTGGTCTGGTGGGATTTCGGGTGACCATCCGAAAGTCGTTTCCATATTACTTATATATCATATATACATGTATAGACATAAAGGTACTTCCATATTCATATTCATCAGTACATCTTTAGCTGGTTACCATCGGGGTAACGTAGTATCATATACAGATATACTAGAAACAATACATATACAAATATACTAGAAACAATACATATACAGATATACTAGAAACAATACATATACAAATATACTAGAAACAATACATATACAGATATACGAGAAACAATACATATACAGATATACGAGAAACAATACATATACAGATATACGAGAAACAATACATATACAGATATACGAGAAACAATACATATACAGATATACGAGAAACAATGCATATACAGATATACGAGAAACAATACATATACAGATATATGAGAAACAATACATATACAGATATACGAGAAACAATACATATACAGATATACGAGAAACAATACATATACACAAATACGTAATAATTGTGATCCACTGTATCGGGCATGCCTTAATTGTCATGGCCCGAGTTTGCGTATAGATCTATACTGGATTGACTATCCTACACCTTGCTGCTAGCTACAGCCGGACCTGCAGGTCTGCGGGTGCCAAACGTCATTTCTTATTACGACCATTCATTATGTCGTTGATTTCCAGTCGATAGCATGGTTCAATTTATCACATTATGCCTTAATATAAATCCGGTTTAAGGTAGTAGTATTTAGTACAACAGTAGTCTTAATATACAAAGCTACAGTACTACAATGATTTACCCATTACATATTTTAGTGATAATCTCACTTAAGCATTAATGTACAAACTATATTATTAACAAATGATAGTTATATTTGGGTAATCACACACTTTACAACAGAAAAGTTTACAAAACAGCCTAGCCTTGGTAGAAGGTTACTTTTATAGAAAATATAGGATTTTCTGAGTGATTCAAACATTTACTTACATTTTTACAACTTATACATTGAGACAGGTTCAAACGTTTTTACAAGAAACATCGACACTAAAATACTTATGAACTCACCAGCTTAATGCTGATAAACTCTTTCAAAATAACTTGTATTCTCAGGTCATCAGTAGACAGGTACCGAGGCCAGCTTTTGAGAAGATGGAGTGCTTTCAAGACTCATCTCATATTATTTTGTGTTTCATTATTTTTGGTGTCTATAACTGTACAGAACTCTTGTATTAAAATTATATATTTAATGCAATGGATGATGTTGTTTGCTTATTTACATTTACTGTGTTGTGATACTATACATGACGTCTTCCGCCCCAGAACGTTTCCGCCGTTCTTGGTTTTGGGGTGTGACAAATTGGAATGGGCACAGAATATGTCAACACGATAGGTTATGAACCTCAAGTCGTGTGCTAGTGAAGAACTTTAGGTTTTATTCTTGATTAGTTCTTGAGACTTTCAAGACTTTTAAGACTCCCACTCTCCTCTTGACATATAAGACTTTCGTGTCAGTTATTAAAGAGATATTGTGGATTCTAATCAAGACAAACACTTCACAAAATTTGCCTAAGTTGGTCTTTGTTTTATCCAAAACATCACAACATACAAATTTCAAATGTACAAGAGTTGAAAACTTTTACTCTTACATTTGACAAGTGTTTTAAACCTTCTTTAAGACATGTCAATCAAGTTACAATCTTGGAGTATGACTCTAAGAATTGTTTTTGGAACGAAGTATAAATCATCTTCTTGATTTAACCACTTCAACAATTCATAGCTCCTCTTCTTAGCTATAAGAAGGCACTTAGAGGATGAATTGTGATAAGGTCTCTAAATCATTAAGATGATCATAAAAATTGATACTATCTTTTCAGATTTGAGAAAATTTTATCCTTCTGCCTAATTTGATTCTTCTTATTCGCTCTGCCTTACATTGGAACTTTTTCCAATTTCTCAGAATTATACTAAAACTTGTAAGTATAACCATATTTACTGAGCTTTAGTAAATTATGATGAATAATCTTATTGATCTTTTGTGGTGGACTTGACTAGTGCACAAGATTGTGTACTCGATCCCTTAGTCCTTCACTTGACTCACACATCCATGTGAACAAGTAATTAGTCTTAATTTTCCAATACATGAAAGTTCTCATTCATCATACTATACAAGTTGCATGATTCCAAGTTTCTATCCAACTGAAACTTGGGTGATGAGAATCATTCCTTAGTTGGTATATTTAGACACTACCACAAATGAAAGAATCAAATTCGTATTTCCAATATTGCTATCAATGGAATCATATATACAACATCTTTTTTCCCAAATGCCATTGTAAGGATATTCTAAAATAAATAAAATTAAAAATTTTCTTTTATTTTAAAACTTTGCAGAAAAACTAATCCTTACAATGCAGATGTATATGAAAACTTGTTGTGATCTATTCCTAAGTAATCTATCATAACCCTTAAGCATGTGCTCAAAATTTTGATCACCGAACCATGCAATTGAAATCCATCTTCACGATCAGAATCAGCATATACTTCCTTTAAGTTTCTTTACTTTTCTTTGATTCTTAAAACATCAACATGTGACCCAGCCACATCATGTAATAAGAATCTCCAAGTAGGAACTTAATAGAGTTAGACAATGGACTTTACCTGGAATAAAGTCAAACTTATTAACTTTATCATCCTTAGGTAAGTTTGGCAGCTTCATAACCAAAGCCCCTTCCTTTGGCAATAGAAACAGATGGACCCTTAGGTAATAGTACATGGGACTATCTCAGACTTATCCTTTCTGTTTACCATTTGGTCAACCAAGTTGACTATGGCCAATCCCTTTCCATTGGGAAGAGAATGCATTTCTGGATTTCCTGTGTCACTATTGTCCCTGTCCATAAAGTTTTGGGAAGTTGATCTTCTAATCAAATTTTCTTTACTAGTACACTAAATCATTTCTGATTTAGCAGCACCAAGCAAATAAATAAGATCATTAAGGGTCTTGTCATAGTCTATTTCATAGGAGTCCTAAAGGAACTCACTATGTGACTTATAAAGTAATCGAACCACTAACTTTTTCAAGACTTTGACACCCAACTCTCCCGGCTTGTCAGCATCTGACTTTATCTACAAGATGTGATCACACCTAGACCTTGTCTTGCCAATAGGGCTTGAGTGACCTTGAACTTGTGGGTTACGAAGAATAATTGTAGGAGGTGGAGGAAGTGAAGTTCCAAGATATTTGGGAAGATCATAGATGTCTGAACTTGACATCTCTTGGGAGATATTCAAGATAGTTGATTTAAAGTCCTTAATATGACACCCAATATGAAATATTAAGGCTAGGACCCAACAAACTATTTTATAACTTGGAAGAGCGAAGCCGTAATCCAAGCTATAGAATAGTTGAAGGTAGGTGAATGACGATTCACCAATTTCCACCATGAAAAACGAAATAATTAATTAGGTTTTAATTGGATTTGAAATTTCTAGATCTTTGAGATTCATTAAACTGTTTAATGGCATGTTTCAATCTCGAGTGTGCCCTTCAGGTTTTGTGACTGGGATGTCGAGGATCACAAACCAAGGTGTGACGTAACCATGCAAATTACTTGGTACCCTTAATTGTTTACCCCTCAATTGATGTGTCGGTTAACCACACACGCTCCATCGATACAATGATAAACATTAACTTACCCTTTGCCTACCTTGTTAAATACGAGTTAGTGTGCTGGTTAACCACACACGCTCCACTAACCGACTTAAAAAAAGTGCAAAGTGTAATTTCATGGATTAGCACCTTATTCACATTTTCCTAAGTAACTAAGATTGGATATTTATAAAAGGTTTAGTTACTTAGTATTTATCATTAATACTTTTAATGAAGGGAGAATTATAGTCCTTGTCCTACCCGTTCGGCTAACAACCCTCCACCGCTCAAGGAAGCGGTGGGTGAGAGTGGAAACCCATTAAACTGCCATTTTATAGGCAGTAACCTTATACCCCCCTTATAGACCGACTTCGTGAATGAGGCCTATTAACTTATAATATTATAAAGTATAAGGGTTGAATTTTAACTTTTAAAATTCTAAGGGCTAACTTGGAATTAAAGTATTCATAAGAGAAAACTTTTCAAATTCCAAAAATTGAGGGCAAGTTATGGAAGACTTTAAACTAATAAAAGAATTAAATTTTCTTTATTTTATAACTTATGGAATTTATTAAGGTTACACATTTTATTACTTTTTAATGAAGAGACTCTTGGTCCTCCATAACTTCAGGACAAGTTATGGAGTCATAAAACCATTTAATTAGAACTAGACTCTTCATTTATGTAACCTTTGCCAACTTTTATGAGTTTTATGAAACTTAAATGTGACTTTTCATATAACTTGAGAACAAGTTACAAAAACACATTTTAGAATCAACTCTTACATTAATTTGGATTGAAAACAACTATTTCACTCAATTTTTCTATTAATCTAAGCAACTCATAAGAACAAGATAATTCAAATCAAACTTTTTGATGTAATTAGTCTAAACCTTAAACTAATACTAAACATGAATCTATTGACAATTATATTTGAAATTGGATTAGCATGAACATTACCACATCAAAAACAAGTTTATAAGTCCAAAAAATCTTAGGGTAATGTTCCTAGTCCAATTCCAGCCAAAAAAGTCGAATATATGATGTCTGGGGGTCCAACTCGTCGAGTGCACGAACCAACACGGCGAGTTGGATGCTTTTTGCCTTGGACTCGGCGAGTCTGCTGGGCAGACAGCATCAAAACTTGATTTTTCAGCTACTTTTGCAAGTATAACAAGAAAACAAGCCTAGGCTATGATACCACTATTGGGTTTTGAGCATTCTAACACTCCTATGGTGTACATGCAGCCCTATAAACCTTGGATCTATGTTTTCTCTATTATACATGCAAATAAGATATTTCCAAGGTTTAAATCCTAACTAGCATATTATGAAGTTCTTATACTACAAAGTACTAGTTAGATGACATACCTTTTGATGTACCTTGATGTCTTCAAGCTTTAAGAGCTTAGCCCCAATATTGTGGAAGCCTCAAATGGAACCACAAATCACCAAAACACCTTGGAAGACTTTAGAGAATATGGATACTTGGTTCTCTCTAGTGAAATCGGCTATCCCTACTTAGTGTACCCACACTAGTGCCCATTTCACCAACCAAGGACATCTTTATATAGTGTTGAGGATTAGGGTTAAACCCTAATACCCATGACCTTTCATTTCCTAGGATCCCTGGGTTAAAGCTCCATAGACTATCCATGAAGACTTAGCCCAACATAAGTGAAATTGGCCCACTACACATATACATCTAAGAGTCCATATTTAATTAGTTTCCTTTTGATTGTGGCTTGGGTCGCTAGATTTGTAGTGGAATAAGAATTAACATGATCAATCTCCCTCTGCTTGTCATCAAGATCACAAGCCTTGATGATAGCCATAGTTTCTGCCAGACTCAACCTGTTTAAGTCTTTTGTTTTCTTGATCACTGAGACATTCATATCCCAGGATTCTGGAAGGGAATTTAACAGCTTCTTGTTGATTTCTGATCTTCTTACCGAGACACCTGCAAAACTCATTTCTGCGGTGAGAGTAATGAACCTCTAGAGGTGGTTCTCAAGAGTTTCGCCCAGGACATAGTTGAACATGTTGAACTTTTGTCGAAGCATGTCTTGACAACTCTGCTTCATATCCTCATTACCCTCATAAACTTCTATTAACGCTTCCCAAAGTGCTTACACAGATGTATATTCACAGAAACCCTGAGTGATTTCTGGAGATAATGCCATTGTAAGCGTAGCAAGGGCTTTCTCCTGCTCTTCAACCTTTTCGAAATCCTCATCTGTATAATTTTCAATCAATTTGTCAACAATTGTGTCATCCACTGTAGTAGTAATTTGAATTGGTCCCCTAAGTATATTGTGCCAAAACAAGTTCACACATACATACAGTTCATACATGACATATACAGATCACATATTATAAGACAACCTGTATCGCATACTCTTAGTAACTCATAAGACCTCCCTGTCATACATATATCTCATACTCATATCGCAATCCTACTCATCCGAATCACATAACATCTATCAACTTAGCTAATAATTCTAATGATAACTAAGACCTTCCTGTCGCACATATAACTCATACTCATATCGTATCCCAACTCATACGGATCACATATCATATAATTACTTATCCACAGCACATAAGACCTTCCGGTCACACGTATATCTCATGCTCATATCGTAAGATAACTCTACAATAAAGTAATCAACAACTATTCGGCTTTCTCCTGCTCGTTTTTGTGATTAACCTGTTCAAAGATCAAAACGATCAAAGAGTTTCTTAACTCTTCAAAATCGATAACAAGAAAACCCACATAACTAAGTCCAAGTTCTGTAGCCTGCTGAGGCTTCCTCAGGGCCATGAGTTAGTTGATCCAGAATCCATCTCCAACTCTGCAATTATGGATATGTTCTACAACATGAGATATCATGAATACATTGCCATTGTCTCCAAATTCAAGAGGCTTGACCTACCGCCAGTGTGGAATGGGTTTTTTTATCCTTATTTTCAAAAGGTTTTCAGAAAGTGTAACATGATCTATAACACCGTGAAAATTTACAATAAATTTAAACTTTTGGAAATCAACCAGTATTCATATAATCATTACAAAAAGGTTTTCATTTCATTTATTATCAGAGTATCCCAGAACATCAACTTAAAATTTGAGGAGCGGTATGATCACGCCTTTGACTTGCCACGATCTCCTGAGTTACCTTAAACAATACACTGAAATTGTAAGCTCGAAAGCTTAGTGAATTACCCCCAAAATACCAAATGCAACACATACGCCTTTCCAGGCCATAACTCTATGGGATCTTCCAATCCGATTGTCTCAGGGGACTTCCGTCCAAAACCTGGAAAGCCTTGGGTTCTTACCCATAATGACCTTCCGTTCCATGCTCCATTGACCTTCGGGTCTATAACATATAGTTCATACATACATACAGTTCATACATGACATATACAAATCACATATTATAAGACAACCTGTATCGCATACTCTTAGTAACTCATAAGACCTCCCTGTCATACATATATCTCATACTCATATCGCAATCCTACTCATCCGAATCACATAAGATCTATCAACTTAGCTAATACTTCTCATGATAACTAAGACCTTCTTGTGACACATATAACTCATACTCATATCGCATCCCTACTCATCCGGATCACATATCATATAATTACTTATCCATAGCACATAAGACCTTCCGGTCACACATATATCTCATGCTCATACCGTAACATAACTCTACAATAAAGTAATCAACAACTATCCGGCTTTCCATCCGGTAAAGGGGGCCGACCTTGGTGCCTTAGACCCATCGACATAGTGAGGATAACTCACCTGGAACTGTCGACTTGAAGTATTAAGACCACGCTACTCCGACCACCAGCACGAACTCCACCGGTGATAATTACCAAATAACCAAACCAATAAATACCAATAATTACCAAAATACCCCTGGAAGTCAAGCTGGTCAACCCTTGGTCAAAGTCAAAGAGCTTAGTCAAAGTCCTCCTTCCTGACTGATTCTACTCGCCGAGTCAACCCGCTGACTCGTCGAGTCCCTATACTCTGAGAAACCGTGACATCCCTAATTTTCACGGCCAGAAAAGACCGATTTTGTTTATGCTTTATAAAAATCAGAGTACTTCATTTTCATAAAGATGTTGCGGAATTTGTTCCCAGAAAAACACGATAAATACGTTATCAAAACATTTTCCAAGAAACATATTTTATTCATTTTACAATGTTTGGAATGTCATCGTCAATACAGAAACATAAGCATAAACGGAACTTACATTTATTTACACTAGTGATCTACATCTCTTTAATCTCTCAGTGTAATGTGACTTCGTATCAACACCTGTGATATAAATAAACTGAGTGGGTCAGGTTGGGAAACCTGGTGAGTACATAGGGTTTTCAACCCACAATAATATAATTATTATGTTTAAACAATGAAACAATCAATCCAATTACCCATCCCCATTAACTTCTTTACTCTTAAGGATTTATCCTAAGAGTCATCTATCCTGCATTCGTTTATTCCGAAGTCCCTTACTTCTAGGGTTATAGGACTGGCACTAAATCTATAACTGCCAATGTTCTTTCATAAAGCACTAATTCCATAGTTGCTATAGTCTACTCATCGGGTACTAAATCCATAGCTACCAGTGTTTATCTAATAGGTACTAAGTCCTTAGTTACCAATTCCTAACAGGTACTAAATCCATAGCTACCGGTGTTTGTCCAATAGGCACTAAGTCCATAGCTGCCGATGTTTATTAGGCACTAAGTCCATAGCTGCCAATGTTTACTCACATCATCTCTTATCTCTCATCATTCATCTACCCATATCATGCCCAACATATTTGTATATATAACATACGTATACAGTTTAAATCCTTTAAAACATGTATAAAACGTTCATCCAGCATAGACAGCAAGTATTCCGATAATATGCACACATAAGACGTAGTTTATATAAAATACTTCATATCTATGCGTAAGATGAAAGGGACTATGCACTCACTTGATTAGGTGGTGACTTGGTACTCGAACAGCACTTCGTTATCTCAAAACAATTTTTCCTTGACCAAAACCAAGTATTAATACCACTAGAGTTTAGTTTTAACGTTAATCGCAACTAATTAATAGTCTAGCTATTATTACTATTATATAAGCGTTAAATAACGCTCAATATAACTCATAATAATAACCCAAATAATTATTTTAAGGTCCTAATAATGTTACTCTAATTAAAGAAAAGCTATATTAAATATTGTATAGGCGTAACTCACTTACAACGGGTTTTTATTAAAAATTGGGCTTCGCTGGAGCAGCGTTTCTGAGCCGAAAGCTTTTCTTCTCGGAGCCGTCGGGCGCTTCGGGGCTTTCTTCTCGTGATAGGGAGGTTCCCTAGACATGGGAGGGCTTTAGGGAGGTTAGAGAGAAGTTAGAGAGAGAAAGAAAGATTTGAAGGTGTGAGGAAATTATGAAGAGTTCGTCTCTTATTTATAAGAATTGTATAGTAAAGTACTCTCCAAGCTTCGTCCGTAACTTTTGCATACAAGCTTCGTTTTTGTTTGTCTTTTTACCGTTGAGTTCCTATTAATGAGATCTTCAACTCTCATTTAGACCTCGTTGGCTAATTCTCATTCTATCTCGGATTTACAAAACTGTATTGAATTCGCCGCGCTCGAAAAGTAGGGACTAAGCTCCGTCCATAACTTTCGCATACGAGCTCTATTATCGGCGTTCTTTATATCCACGCGTTGGAATTTATGAGGACTACAACTTTCATTTAGATCCTGTAGGCTAATTCTCAATCTATCTCAGATTTACAAAATTGTATCGAATTCGCAACGCTCGAAGAGTAGGGACTAGGCTTCGTCCATATCTTTCTCATACGAGCTCCGTTTTCGACTGTCTTTTTATCGTTTAACTCTTATTAACGATATCTTCATTTATCGTATAGAATATTTTGTCTAAAAATCGACCGATCTAAAATTCAGATTTCGGGCTGTGCATTGCTATGCTAAATCTTAGAAAAATCACAACTTCCTCATACGAAGATAGATTTGGATGTTCTTTTTATCCACACTATCGATATAACATATACTACGACTTTCGTTTAGATTGCCAAGGCTAAATCTCGCTTTATCGTAAATTCACTATTTACGCATCCTGGTATCGTGTCGGTTCCGTCGCAAAACTTCAACGGGTCATAACTTCTTTGTTATAACTCGGATTTCGACGCTCTTTATATGTACAGAAACCTTGTAACATATACTAAAGCTTGGTTGAGATTATTTATTCTTAATAATCTTTTGTCGAAAAGTCGTTTTCGACCCCTATTGCCTCTAAATTAACTAGCCCGGATCTACGGGTGTTACAGAAACCCCATATCACGACTCAACTCGCCGAGTCAACCTGATGAATCGTCGAGTTCCTATGCTCTGAAAACTCCTATGCCTCGACTCTACTCGCCGAGTCACCCCGAGACTCGCCGAGTCCATGAATCCTCGAGTCCCTTCCTATTCAACACACCGAGTCGTCCCTTGACTCACCGATTCACGAATTAACTAGAAAAGTTAGGGTCCCACAACCAGACTCGTCGAGTACAAGAACAGACTCGTCGAGTCCAAGGCAATCTTCAACAGACTCGCCAAGTTGTTCTTCCAACTCGTCAAGTTCCTGCCTATCTTCATCCAACTCGCCGAGTACAACCATGTGACTCGTCGAGTACCTCTAGTTGTTAACCCATACAGTGGCTTTCTAAGCCACGCATGGACTCCCAACCATAGATCTACTCTGCTACAACCCATCCATCACATAAAGTGGCAAACTTTACGTGAATCCAAAGAGATCTAAGCATAAAACAATCTTGGGCTAGGGTTTGGGACAAGAAGGCTTCACTAACAACTCAAGGACAGGGGCTTTATGCACTTCTGAATCATCTCAATCCCATATCTAAGGTAGCAACCTCAGATCCATCCTCTAAACCCAACATAACACTATATATGCTCCCAAAACTTCCACAGATGATAGATCTAGATGCACAAGAGCTGAAGCAAGAAATTATTACCTAAAAATAAAGCTCCAACTGAAGAATAATCCCAATCTCTGCAAAGCCCCTTGCTCCAATCCTGTAAATCTTCAAAATCTCTTCACCAATCACTTCTCAAAGCTCCAATTTGCTCTCCAATGCTGTCACCAATGGATCTAGGTTTATCTGGACTTCAAATGGGGCTAAGGGACTGAAGGGATGACATTAAGTCCTTTAAATAGGGTGCAATCCCGAAGGTTAGGGTTTTTCTCTCTACGGCACTAACTCACCGAGTTGGCCACTTAACACGCGACCATCATCGCGACTCAACTCGCCGAGTCTACCCATGGACTCGCCGAGTTAACCATCCTTATTTACACTTTGAACCCTGAACTTGCACTTCTGAACATGGGATGTTACAATTCTCCCCCACTTAGATTAGGCTTCATCCTCGAAGCCTGCGGCAACACAATTCCAAAAACTACTCCCGCAAAGCATCTCCTGGCATTAATTGATCCAAGTTCCTCAAAACATCACCACAAAACCCAAAACCCAACTCTTCCTTCTGCGGTGTCCTGACAACCGCCTCAAGCCGGCTACCGGCTCCTTCCTCTGACAACCACGCTTATCAACCAAATACCATCCAATGACACGTCAATCATTCCGAACCACAACGATCGCTTGCCTCTTACCAGCTAGATATCACCACGAACCACCAGGTCTCAACCCGGTATCCGACTACTATCCGTTTCTTGTCTGACATTACTTTTACCGAATCCATTGCTGAGACTAATGCCGCTCCCTTTCTGAATCCAACACTTTTTCCTTCCGTGCTGACAGGATGACACTTCCTTCAGCTCCTGAGCAACTCCCATGAGTTCTCTTCCGCAATCACATACACATGTTGAACTTACTCCAGCACCCTCGGGTTGGGAAAACCCGACACACTAAAGACACCCTCAGACATCCCCCAGGATGAATTACCACTACATACATAAGCTCCTGATCACAACCACCCTGAGAATCCTAGATTCTATCCTTACATCCCTTCCGAACTGCTCTGGTTCTACATTACCATAAATCATTCCAGTATTTGTGTCTCAGCGGGACCTTCCGGTCCCCTAACTCTGGTAAACCTTCCGCCCTTACCATAACTTGCCTTCCAGCCTTAGTAGACATCCAACTCAAATGTACTTCCATATCACTGGCACAATCACAATGTGCAAACAGCATATTGACATACTTTAATTCCATACCTTTCCTTTTCCTTATCTAAGGTAGTCCACTAGTCAACTTCGCGACTTCAACCAAGTGCCACAACACTCCTATCCCACTCTACACCATCACTCGCAAATTAACAGCTACCCCATTCATCACACATGGTCTGAATCTAATTGCAAGGACTCTCGGGCCCATGCACTGCCTTCCACTAACACAATCAATACCCTGGGCCAGACCTACTGATTTCTATAGCATCGCAGCATACACAATCCATCTTCTCATATAGATCTAACAACATATTCTGAATTTTCAGCATGACTGAACCGCCTTTCCAGGCCGACAGCCACCCTGAAACATTCTCAGAACTTTTGGTATGGCTGAACTACCCTCCAGGGCCTTCAGGCTGACTGATACGCCTTCTGACCTTCGTTCTAATTGGTACGCCTTCTGGCCTTCAGACCGCTCAAACTAGCATACATCATCACAAACTATCCTCCCTGGTAATCTCTCCCGTATATATTGTTCTAGCCCTCTTGGGGTTCCGAAATATAACTCCGTTCCATATTCTCAGATTCCGGCCTAACCTTAGACCTCACACCATCCGATTGTCTTCCTCCAAAAACCTTGGTCTGCAACCCGCGCCACCTATCTAACAATTATATATACCAGCCCACACTGTTGGCTAAATGAAACCCTATTGAATCCCAAACAGCTAATCAACCTCTAACGCTCGCTGATTCTACTGAGAATTTTCCAATTCTCCCCACTTAGAGCACTGACTTCCACTTACTGGCAACCCAACTCGCATCATTTAGTCAAGCTTACTCAAGATATTTCCTTTTTATCCATGCACTGATTCCTTCAAAACGAGCAACCTTCACGAGTTCACATCCCGACATTGCACATCCCGAACTCTAAAAGAGTTTGACCCTCAGCTGAACATTCCTCATCTTGTCAATGCTATTCCCGGCATCCAGACAGAGATACCTAGTTTCCCCACCATCAAACCTTCTAACCGTAAACCAACTACGACTCCAAATACCAAAACCCTCGATCATTAGATAAACCAGGAGAAAAGGACTAACAAATACAATACTATCACTCGCAGCTGTATCTGCTTCTGACCTGGCCTCCTCTGCGACAAGCTGAAAAGCTCGACCCCTTGACCTTGGAAGCTCCACTCCACGCTGACCCCCAACAATAATCCTCAAGGTCGACAGTGCTGGAACCTGCACCGGTCTGACAACAAGATGAGGACAGCTGGCCCTCAAGTGACCAACCTGATGGAAATGATAACAAATCCTCATATCCTGAACCGGGGCTGACTGCCTACAATCCCTCCCATAATGCCCCTCTTTTCCGTACGTGCGACACGCACCACCGAACCTACAACCACCGGTATGACCCTTCCCACACTTCTCACAAGTGCGGCTGCTCTGACCTCCCAACCTGGAATCAACAGTCTTGGACCGTTTCGGCACCGGCTGCGACTGTACCGGGGCTTGCCTCTGCTCTCGCAACTGTAACTCAACCTCCAACTCACGCCGCCAATTGGCCTCCTGCATCTCTAGCAAGGTCTCACACCTCTGCGTAGCCACAAACTGTCTGATATCCCCTTTGAGCATACTCATATATCGAAGCATATGAGCCTACTCCGATGCAAACTCATGGCAAAACATCGCCCTCTCATTGAACATTCTAGTGATCTCCGTCAACGACTCCGAATTCTGCTCCAGTTCCAAGAACTCCTGAGCCAATCTCTCCCTCTCCTCTCGTAGAACATAACGGGCACAGAACATCTCCCGAAACAGCTCCCAAGAAGCCGCAGCCCGTTGCGCCTCCGAATAAGCTCCCGTGGTCAACCTCCACCAATCCTTCGCCCCGAACCTTAATAGGTTCAGAGCACACCGCACCGTCTGATCCGAAGGACATGAACATGTGAAGAAACAATCCTCCACATCCGAAAACCATCTCATAGCACTGATCGGATCCTGAACTCCATCAAAAGTAGGGTGCTTCGCATTATCGAAGTCCTGATACTAAAAACCTTATCCGACTCCTCCACCTGCCTCTGCTACAGCCGCTGCAGCTGCCACGGTAGCCGTCACTGCAAGAGATGCATACCGCTCATTGAAATACTCTGTCATCGCAGTCTTGATCGACCCAAACATCTCTGGCATCTCGGCCCGGAACATAGCAGCAATCTCATCATGCAGGACCCGACAAATACTGGCATCTAACTCATCCATAGTCATCTGACCGATGACCTCGGGTGGCACCGATCCACCCTAACCTCCTCCTCCTGATTCCGATCCCGATCCGAATCCATTCCTGACATGCCTCGTAACCGCCATACTGAAAACACCGCAAAACCTCAGGTACTTCCCACTAACCCGAGAACGAACTCCCAACCAAACCCTAGGGGTTGTGACTTCCTTGATACACGTATGGGTCCTGTGCTTTCAGTAGTATGGGACCATACTACTTTCCACACCTACCCATAGTTATATCAAGTATCACCACAACACCCTAGTGTTGAACATACATAACAAGCAATCAACCCTCATCCCTAGAGGAACACTGAAAATCTCATATAGAAGGAATCCTAGGCTAGCAGGCATCATAAATCAGGCAACTCTATCATACAATTCCTGAAGATCCCTAGCCTAGTACTAGCATGTTGTTTGAACATATCACATAATCAAACAACTTGCATGGTATTCCGGGGTGTACTTACTAGCTCTGGCTGGTCGTACCTCCGCATCCTCCTTTACTTATTTTGAAAACCATTTTAAATTTCTTTTTGAAAACTTTCTTTGATTTTAGACTGGATTCACACGAATGTTCCTCCAATTCAATCAAACCAAGGATTTGATACCAACTTGTAACACCGTGAAAATTTACAATAAGTTTATACTTTTCAAAATCAACCCATATTCATAAAATCATTACAAAAAGGTTTTCATTTAATTTATTATCAGAGTATCCCAGAACATCAACATAAAATTTGAGGAGAAGTACGATCACGCCTTTGCCTTGCCACGATCCCCTGAGTTACCTGAAACATTACACTGAAACTGTAAGCTCAAGAGCTTACTGAATTACCCCCAAAATACCACATGCAACACATACACCTTTCCAGGCCATAACTCTATGGGATCTTCAGATCCGAATGTCTCAGGGGACTTCCATCCCAAACCTGGTAGGCCTTCCAGTCTTACCCACAATGACCTTCCGGTCCATACTCTATTGAGCATCCGGTTCATGCTCCATTGACCTTCCGGTCCATAACATACAGTTCATACATACATACAGTTCATACATGACATATACAGATCACATATCATAAGACAACCTATATCGCATACTCTTCGTAACTCATAAGACCTCCCTGTCATACATATATCTCATACTCATACCGCAATCCTACTCATACGAATCACATACCATCTATCAACTTAGCTAATACTTCTCATCGTAACTAAGACCTTCCGGTCTCACATATAACTCATACTCATATCGCATCCCTACTCATACAGATCACAAATCATATAATTACTTATCCATAGCACATATGACCTTCCGGTCACACGTATATCTCATGCTCATATCATAACATAACTCTATAGTAAAGTAATCAACAACTCTCCGGCTTTCCGTCCGGTAAAGGGGGCCAGACTTGGTTCCTTAGACCCCATCAATATAGTGAGAATAACTCACCTGCAACTGCCGATTTGAAGGATTAAGACCACGCTGCTCCGACCACCAGCACTAACTCCACCACTGATCATTACCAAATAACCAAACCAATAAATACCAATAATTACCAAAATAACCCTGGAAGTCAAGCTGGTTAACCCTTTGTCAAAGTCAAAGTCCTTAGTGAAAGTCAACCTTCCTGACTGACTCTACTCGTCGAGTCAACCCGCTGAATCGTCGAGTCCCTATACTCTGAGAAACCCCATATCACAACTCAACTCTCCGAGTCAACCCGATGACCACGTCAAGTTCCGATGCTCTGAAAACTCCCATGCCTCGACTCTACTCACCGAATCACCCCGAGACTCGCCGAGTCCAAGAATCCTCGAGTCCCATCTTCTTCAACACACCGAGTCATCCCTCGACTCACCGATTCACGACCTAAACAGAAAAGTTAGGGTCCCACGACCAGACTCGCCATGTCCAAGAACAGACTCGCCGAGTCCAAGGCAATCTTCAACAGACTCGCCGAGTTGTTCTTCCAACACGTTGAGTTCCTGCCTATCTTCATCCAACTCGCCGAGTACACCCATGTGACTCGCCGAGTACCTCTAGTTCTTAATCCATACAATGGCTTTCTAAGCCATGCAGGGACTCCCAACCATAGATCTACTCTCTTACAACCCATCCATCACATAAAGTGGCAAACTTTAAGTGAATCCAAAGAGATCTAAGCATAAAACACTCTTGGGCTAGGGTTTGGGACAAGAAGGCTTCACTAACAACTTAAGGACAGGGGCTTTATGCACTTCTGAATCATCTCAATCCCAGATCTGACGTAGCAACCTCATATCCATCCTCCAAACCTAACATAACACTAGATAATCTCCCAAACCTTCCACAAATGATAGATCTCGATGCACAAAAGCTCAAGCAACGAATTATTACCTCAAAAGAAAGCTCCAACTGAAGAATAATCCCAATCTCTTCAAAGCCCCTTGCTCAAATCCTCTAAATCTTCAAAACCTCTTCACCAATCACTTCTCAAAGCTCCAATTTGCTCTCCAATGCTCTCACCAACGGATCTAGGGTTTTCTGGACTTCAAAGGGGGCTAAGGGGACTGAAGGCAGGACATTAAGTCCTTTAAATAGGGTGCAATCCCAAAGATTAGGGTTTTACTCTCTTCAGCACTAACTCGCCGAGTCCAGCCGCCAACTCGCCGAGTTGGCCACTTAACACGCGACCATAATCGCGACTCAACTCGCCGAGTCTACCCATGGACTCACCGAGTTGACCATCCTTATTTACACTTTGAACCCTGAACTTGCACTTCTAAACATGGGATGCTAGAATTCTCCCCCACTTAGATTAGGCTTCATCCTCGAAGCCTGCGGCAACACAATTCCAAAAACTACTCCCGCAAAGCATCTCCTGTCATTAACTGATCCAAGTTCCTCAAAACATCACCACAGAAACCCAAAATCCAACTCTTCCCTCTGCGGTGTCCAGACAACCGCCTCAAGCCGGCCACCGGATCCCTCCTCTAACAACCACACTTATCAACCAAATACCACCCAATGACACTTCAATCATTCCGAACCACAATGATCACTTGCCTCTTACCATCTAGATATCACCACAAACCACCAGGTCTTGACCCGATATCCCACTACTATCCCTTTCTTGTCTGACATTACTTTTACCAAATCCACTGCTTAGACTTATCCTGCCCCCTTTCTGAATCCAACACTTTTTCCTTCCGTGTTGATAGGATGACACTTCCTTCAGCTCCTGAGCAACTCCCACGAGTTCTCTTCCGCAAGCCCATGCACATGCTGAACTTGCTCCAGCACCCTCGGGTTGTGAAAACCCGACACACTGAAGACACCCTCAAACATCCCCCATGATGAATTACCATTACATACATAAGCTCCTAATCTCAGTCACCCTGAGAATCCAAGATTATATCCTTACATCCGTTCCGATTTTCCTTTGGTTCTACATTACCAGAAAGCATTCCAGTGATTGTGTCTCAGCGGGACCCTCCAGTCCCCTAACTCTGGTAAACCTTCCGGCCTTACCATGACTTGCCTTCTAGCCTTAGTAGACATCCAACTCAAATGTACTTCCATACCACTGGCACAATCACAATTCCAAAACACCATATTCACATACTTTCAATCCTTCATTCTCGTTACTGTTTTCACTTCCGTGATCCAACACTCCCCCCCTCGGAGCTACATACCTTTCCTTTTCCTTATCTAAGGTAGTCCACCGGTCAACTTCGCGACTTCAACCAAGTGCCACAACAATCCTATCCCACTCTACACCATCACTCGCAAATTAACAACTACCCCATTCATCACACGTGCTCTGAATCTGATTGCAAGGACTCTCGGGCCCATGCACTGCCTTCCACTAACACAATCAATACCCGGGGCCAGACCTATTGATTTCTATAGCATCGCAACATACACAATCCATCTCCTCATATAGATCTAACAACATATTCAGAATTTTCAGCATGACTGAACCGCCTTTCTAGGCCGGCACCCATCTTGAAACATTCTCAGAACCTTCAGTATGGCTGAACTACCCTCCAGGGCTTTCAGCCTGACTGATACGCCTTTCGGCCTTCGATCTAACTGAGACACCTTCCGGCCTTCAGTCTATTATTCAGACCGCTCAAACTAGCATACATCATCACGAACACTCCTCCCTGGGAATCTCTCCCTCATATATTGTTCTAGCCATCTTGGGGTTCTGAAATATAACTCCATCCCATATTCTCAGATTCCAGCCTAACCTTAGACCTCACACCATCCGATTGTCTTCCTCCGAAAACCTTGGTCTGCACCCCGTGCCACCTATCTGACACTTACATATACCAGCCCACACTCTTGGCTGACTGAAACCCTGTTGAATCCCAAACAACTAATCAACCTCTAATGCTCGCCGGTTCTTCTGAGAATTTTCTAATTCACCCCACTTAGAGCACTGGCTTCCACTTACTGGCAACCCAACCTGGATCATTTAATCAACCCTACTCAAGATATTTCCTTTTTATCCATGCACCGATTCCTTCAAAATGAGCAACCTTCACGAGTTCACATCCCGACATTTCACATCTCGAACTCTAAAAGAGTTTGACCCTCAGTTGATCATTCCTCATCTTGCCAATGCTATTCCTGGCATCCAGACAGAGAAACCTAGTTTCCCCACCATCAATCCTTCTGAATGTTAAACAACTACGACTCCAAATACCAAACCCCTCGATCATTCGATAAACCAGGAGAAAAGGACTAACAAATACAATACTATAACTCGTGCGAACAAAACTAGCAGATATACATACTACAACAGATGACAAGATGACAAGATAAAAACATACCTGCAGCTGTATCTAGTTCTGACCTGACCTCCTCTGCAACAAGCTGAAAAGCTCGACCCCTTGCCCTTGGAAGCTCCACTCCACGCTGACCCCCGCCAATAATCCTCAAGGTGCACGGTGCTGGAACCCGCACCGGTCTGGCAACAAGATGAGGACAAGTGGCCCTCAAGTGAACAACCTGATGGCAATGATAACAAATCCTCATATCCTGAACGGGGGCTGACTATCGACTATCCCTTGTATAATGTCCCTCTTTGCGGCAGTCACCACCGAACCTACAACCTCCGATATGACCCTTCCCACACTTCTCACAAGTGCGGCTACTCTGATCTCCTAACCTGGAATCAACGGTCTTGGACCGTTTGGGCGCCGGCTGTGACTGCACCGGGGCCTGCCTCTGCTCTCGCAACTGTAACTCAACCTCCAACTCACGCCGCCAATTGGCCTCCTGCATCTCTAGCAAGGTCTCACACCTCTGCGTAGCCACAAACTGTCTGATATCCCCTTTGAGCGTACTCATATATCGAAGCATATGAGCCTACTCCGATGAAAACTCATGGAAAAACATCGCCCTCTCATTGAACATTCTAGTGATCTCCGTCAACGACTCCGAATTCTGCCCCAGTTCCAAGAACTCCCGATCCAACCTCTCCCTCTCCACTTGTGGAACATAACGGGCACATAACATCTCCTGAAACTGCTCCCATGAAACCGTAGCCCGCTGCACCTCCGAATAAGCTCCCGTGGTCAACCTTCACCAATCCTACGCCCCGAACCTTAATATATTCAGAGCACACTGCACCCTCTGATCCGAAGGACATGGACATGTGAAGAAACAATCCTCCACATCCGACAACCATCTCATAGCACTGATCGGATCCTGAACTCCATCCAAAGTAGGGGGTTTCGCATTATCAAAGTCCTGATACTAAAAACCTTGTCCGACACTTTCACCTTCCTCTGCTACAGCCGTTGCAGCTGCCACGACAACCGTCTCTGCAAGAGCTGCATACCGCTCATCGAAATACTCTGTCATCGCGGTCTTGATGGACCCAAACATCTCCAACATCTCGGCCTGGAACATAGCAGCAATCTCATCATGCACGACCCCACGAATCCTAGCATCTAAATCATTCATACTCATCTGACCGATGACCTTGGGTGGCACCGATCCACCCTGACCGCCTCCTCCTGATTCCGATCCCAATCCGGATCCATTCCTGATATGCCTCGTAACCGCCATAATGAAAACACCGCAAACCCTCAGGTACTTCCCACTAACCGGGGAACCAACTCCCAACCAAACCCTAGGCGTTAAGACTTCCTTGATACACATTTGGGTCCTGTGCTGTCAGTAGTACGGGCCCATACTACCTTCCACACCTACCCATAGTTATGTCAAGTATCACCACAACACCCTAGTGTTGAACATACATAACAAGCAATCAACCCTCATCCCTAGAGGAACACTGAAAATCTCATACAGAAGGAAACCTAGGCTAGCATGCATCATAAATCAGCCAACTCTATCATGCAATTCTAGAAGATCCCTAGCCTTGTACTAGCATGTTGTTTTAACATATCACATAATCAAATTACTTGCATGGTATTTTTGGGTCTACTTACTGGCTCTGGCTGATCGTACCTCCGCATCCTCCCTTACTTATTTTGAAAACCATTTTAAATTTCTTTTTGAAAACTTTCCTTGATTTGAGACAGAGATTGTGCGAGGAGCCAATTTTAGCCCTGCCAGAGGGCATGGAGGACTTCTTGGTATACTATGATGCGTCCATCTCAGGTTTGGGCGTGGTATTGATGCAAAGCGCGTGCGATTGCTTATGCTACTAGGCAGTTGAAGCCACACGAGGCGAATTACTGGACGCATGATTTGGAGTTGGGGGCTGTTGTTTAAGGCCTTAAGATTTGGTTTCATTACCCTTATGGGGTTCGTTGTACCATTTACATGAACGACAAGTCCCTGAGGTATCTTGTGGACTGGCTAAATTTTAATATGAGGCAGCGTCGATGCCTTGATGTGGTAAAGGATTTAGATTGTGAGATCCTCTACCGACCGGGGAAGGCCAATGTCGTGGTCGATGTGGTTAGCCACAAGACGGCGCCAATCAGGGATATCTGACTAAGGATGACAGTTGTGACTCCGTTGTTGGAGTAGATCCGGGAGACCCAGTAGGAGGCCATAAAGGTGGAAAATCGAAGAGCGAGCGAATTGTGGGCCAGGTTTCCTCCTTCGACTATGATAGTCGGGGATTGTTGACTCTTCACCGTAGGGTGTGTGTCCCGTATAATGGAGGTGTGCGCCAGGTATTGATGGCAGAGGTGCACAAATCCAGGTTCTCCATCCATCCCGGGGCGGCGAAGATGTATATGGATCTTCGACTCGGTTATTGGTGGCCCTGCATGAAGAAGGACATAGCTTAGTTTGTGGAAAGGTGCCTGACCTGTAGGAAGATCAAGGCTGAGCATCAGAGACCTCACGGCATGGTCCATTCGTTGCATATCCCACTATGGAAGAGGGAGGATATTACTATGGACTTCATTATGAAGCTTCCTAGGACCGCGCGAGGGGTGGAATCGATTTGGGTCATCCTTGATAGATTAAACAAGAGCGCCCAGTTTTTTTCCGATTCAGGAAAGTATTTCAGCTGAAAGGTTGGCCGACATCTACATCTGGGAGGTAGTGGCACGACATGGGGTGCCAGTTTCGGTGATTTTAGACAAGGACGTGCGGTTCACTTCTACGTTTTATAAGAAGTTTCATGACAATTTGGGTACTCGACATCGTTTCAACACCGCCTTTCACCCGCAGACAGATGGTCAGAGCGAGCAGACCATCCAGACTCTGGAGGATATGCTGCGGGCGTATGTTTTAGACTTCGGAGGTAGTTAGGATACTTACCTCCCGTTGGCGGAGTTCTCCTACAATAATAGCTATCGTGCGAGTATCGACTGTCCTCATTTTGGGATATTGTATGGGAGGAAGTGCAGGACCCAATATGCTAGGGAGAAGTGGGACAGAGAGTCATAGGGAGTACCGAAGTGGTACTCAAGACTACGGAGTGGATCCCACAGGTTTGGAGTAGACTTCAGACTAGTCAGAGTCGACAGAAAAGTTACGGAAACAACAACGGTCAGACCTGGAATTCCAGGTCGGGGATATGGTGCTCCTGAAGGTGTCGCCATGGAAGGACGTCATTCGATTCAGGAAACGGGGCAAGCTGGGCCCCATGTATATTGGACCCTTTAGGGTTGTAGCCATGGTGGGCAAGGTGGCATATAGGTTGGATCTGCCAGCCGAACTCAGTCAGATATATAGCACATTTGATGTCTCCCAGTTGTGGAAATGTTTGGTGGACGATTCGACAGTGGTGCCTTTAGAGGATATTCAGGTTGATGACAGCCTGAACTACATCGAGCAGCCAGTAGCGATCTTTGATAGGATGCCAAGGAATCTGCGGAACAAGAGAGTGGAATTGGTAAAGGTGCAATGGTAGCACCACAAGGGCTCGGAATGGACTTGGGAGCCGGAGGACGAGATGAGGGAGCATTACCTAGAGCTTTTTCAGGATCAAGTCGTAGACTTCGAGGACGAAGTCTACAATAAGTGGGGGAGATTTGTAACACCTGATTCCTGGTATGCATTTGATTTAAAGTATTTCTGTATTTTCTCTAGGACTCGATGAGTTGGAGGCCCAACTCGTCGAGTAGGGTTGTGATACGCGGGCAATTTAAGTGACCTACTTGACGAGTCGGGAGACTGACTCGGCGAGTAGGTGTTGTTTGAGGGAAACCCTAAATCCGAGGGTTTACACCCTATTTAAATGCCTTATTGCAGCCTCCATTGTCCCTTTTGCTCCCAGAACACCTCTTATCGAAACCTTAGCCACTATGAGTGATCTAAGGCCATTTTTGGTGCATTTTGGTGGATTGTGAAGCTTGAGAATAGGAAGGACGCTTGGGAGTACGAGTCAGGGCTCGGAGATCCAGAGATCTTTTGTCACAACTAGAAATTTTGTGTCTTGTAATCACTACACTCAAGTAAAATGTAGAATAAAAAACTTAAGAGCATGTATGATGCTTACTCTATGACAACAAAATTTAAATCCAATACACCATACAAGTACTACAAATAGTCAACAAGCAATTGGAAACCCAAGAAGTTCTTGTTAGGTCCATTTTGGACTAGGACTTCCGTATTGGACTTAATGGACCAATAAGCTTCCAATTTGACTATCAAGGGATTAGAACCTTTAATTGGGCTCTAATTGGACCCAATTCCATTTAATTCAATATTTTGGGCCATATTGGGCCTAGAATGAAATAAATTATTTAAATGAACTATATTGGGCCATAATTAACCTAATTTAGCCTTAATAGGTCAAAAGAAAATCACATTTATAATTAATTGGGGGCCAAACATCACTTAACATAACCATGGAATGGGTTTAAGCATACAAGGCCCAATCCTCATCTTTTTCTCTCCATTCTCGGCCCAAGGCAAGCCCAAGAAGAAGAAGTTGACTTTCCTATGCCACCTCATAATTGTCCATAGGTTTCCCATGCACCATCTCATGTTTTCATGCATGTCAATTCAAGAGCCTCACTCCTCTCCTCTCTCTTCTTGCTCTCAGCCGAACACAACACACACACACACTCACAAAAATTTATTCCACTCTCTCTAATATCTTGAAGAACATCTCCTCCCTCCTTCTTCACAAATTTCGAGAATCAAGAGCTTTTCAAGGAGGTTTTTCCTACAAAAACATCATCTAAGGTAAGTTGATGACTAATCCATGATCTAGTTACTTCATTTCATCAAAAATATCTTCTAAATCTATTCTAACTTGTGATCATGCACCTTAGAAGTCACTAAACTCGAGATCTACCAAGGAGACTTGCTAGGATCGAAACTTTCCCCTTTTCTCTCTTCAAAACCGAAACTACAACTCAAGGTGAGCTTCATAACCCCTATTTTTCGGTTTTTATAAGTTTTGTAGGGGGGGGGGGAATACAAGCAAATGTGTAGATCTATGAGTATATGTATGCTTTGTATGATTTCTATGTTTATTTACATGTTCTTATGTGATTATGGTGTTGAAACTAGTCAAAAAGTCCTTAAAATCGAGATTTTCATTCGGATGTATGAAACAAGTGTTAAACATATTATTACACACAAATCATTTCTAGAAAAATAACCAAGTTGGTTAATATGAACTCCTTGGGCTAAAAATCCCATTTTTGGACTCAAAATGTTAAAAATATAAGGTTAAAGGGCCCAAAATGAGAAAATACAAATTCTGATGGATGAAATGAGTCAAAACAGTTTCAATAATGTATTTTTCTGGAAATATTCTCTTTGAAGGATTAAATGTGAAATTTTAAGCATAATGGGCCAAAAATGAATTTTTCGGCCCAATAAAGCCCAATATGCGAGATTTTCAAATTAGAGGGGCTGAAACTGTGATTCTCTATAAAACAGGGGACTACTAGTGCTCCAAGTCCATTTCAAGGGTTAAAAATGTTTTTCATATTTAAAAGGGACCAAAGATGCAAAAAATATCTACTTTGGGCCAAAAGTGTAAAACTTGCGAAAACAAGGGTTTCAGCCGAGAAAATTTTCATTTGATGGACTAAAATTGTTTTTCAAATAACTTTGAGCTGAAAAATAACTTTTCTACGAGTTTTGATACTAAAGTGTCAAGAAAAATGGTTTGAGGACTAAAATAGAAATTTATTTTATACCAAGGGTTAAATGTGTAATTTACCCAAAAGAAAGGGTCTGTAATAATGAAATATCCTAATGTTCTAAACAATAAATCCGACATGATGAAATACTAGCACCTCGACTATCGGAGAATTATAATACACCTTCAACACCAAAAATCGTTATCAAACGAATTGATTCGGTCTCGAATCAATAATGAATCCGAAATTACTAACACGACGAAACTTCAATACACACGCGGAAATTTCGGGAAAACAATACACACATGGGAATACACCAGACGTCGATACACCAACTTTGGGACTGAAAGTTTCAAATCGTGTTTGTTGGGCCTAGCTAGCCCAATGACATGATCTTTAGGCCCGAAGGAAACTCGCTTACATGTAGTTGGGTCTTATATGACCTAATTTCGTGTAAAAGGAATTTTACAGGCTTTGTTCTGTTGGACCCCAAGGGCCCTCTGGTGCTGCTAGTAAAGTCGAGAATTCACCAAATGCGAGTTGGGCTAAGGGCCCTTCGCATTCACGATAGCCTTCAACGACTTACGGAAAATATCGGGGCTTCGCACCCTCTTTTCCTCCTCGGTTGTGGGGCTACAAGAAGTCCGGGTGTTTGGATTAAGTGAGTAGTGCAAGCGACTCCTAAGGGATCGTTTGTATGGTTGTAAACTAGTCATTTTCATTAATGTGTGTTTATAACAATTCATAATCCATAATTAATCCAACGTCATCGGGACTCAACGAATACACCTGTCATAACGAAATAACAAGATATAAATCATTTGATGCAAAGTATTAGGAAAACATCAGGTTTTCCTAGGGTTTTCAATTAATACACCTACGAGTTACATACCGAGTTTTAAAAATTGTACTTTTACATTTATAGAAACAAACAAGCATACTTACAGATCTTCACACTTTTTATACAATGCTCTTTTCAGAAAATATCGGATTTTCTGGTGATTTTCAAAGCAATACAAACCACTATATTTCAAACATTACTTATGAACTCACCAACATCTCATATGTTGACGTTTTTCAAAATACTTGTAATCTCAGGTAACATGTAAATCGCAAAGGAAAAATGTACTCAGTAACGTCTTGCTGTTGTTTTAATTAGTACCGAACAATTTACTTTTGGGATGTAATATTATGGATCAATGTACTGAATGTAAACGCTACCAGTTGTAATATTTCAATGCTTGGTAATGTATGATGTTATGTTTCATGCATATTCATTGTGATGGTATTCAATTGAGTCACAATAGCCCTCGGAAGTTTCCGCCGTCTGGTTCGGGGGTGTGACAGGTTGGTATCAGAGCTCTGTTTATAGTGAACTAGCATATCTAACCATACATCGATATGCAACTATAAAGCAAAAGAGATACTAACATAACTCTGAACAAAACAAGTAAAATACAATAATAAAACACCTTTGCTTGCTGTAGGGATAAGGAACATAACGTCGAACCAAACAAGATAATGCTAGTATCTCAGTTAATTCAGGACTGTTCTTAGTGGTACCAAGGAGTGGATGTAGCCTGATCAACTACATTCTCTCCAAAGTATAACTAACACACGTTCTGATGAGATCGGGATAGCTAGGGAACCTAAAACTATACCCCTTTATCACCAAAAAGAGAACGCTTGCTTAGTCTGTACAATAGTTGTAGCATCCTAGGAATAATGTTAGCATATTTACATACTCACGCAGACAGCATGGCTGGTTTTCATCACCCTGGAGACCCTTATTTCCCTAATCAGGGGAATAACGGATGGTTAGAGGAAGAGCCTGAGGAGGACCCCGAAGAGGAATCTGACGGGGAACCGGAGGCTTGAGACGAAGGCGAGCCTGCCGAACCAGAAGAAGACGAGGGGAACTTCGAAGAGGAACCCGATGACAGTGAAGGGGGTGATTCAGACGCAGAGTCCGAAGTCATCAACCCCCCTTACCCGATCAGGGTGCCTGCTTACTGTGTGGGCCCCACTGGTCCTACCCCTCCCTGGGGTATTGATCTTTGGAGATGGAGCAGACAGCAGGGACAGTGACCCTCGTTCGGCATGTCACGCGAGTTCTTTGACCTGAGGGATGGAGGACCGGCCGACCGAGCCTTACCGGTCATGGTAAGATGATTACGGAACACCGGCGATCTTGCTCAGGGCACTGCTGATCAGGTACGCCAGCTGTGGACTAGGGTCGAGCGTGCAGAACAGGAGACACGCGACGTCCTTCGGGAGTTTCAAATGAGGCAGGTAAGGTGGGAGTCTCGACTCCAGGACGCAGAACGACTGGTGGCTCGTCTTCAGGGAGAATCCACATCCTCGGCACCACCTCCGGACGCAGATTATCGTGATTAGGGATAGACTTATCTTAGTAGGTCATTAGGAACTATGCTATGTACCCCGACTCTATGTTTAAGTGACTACACTACTCATAGAGCCGTTATGTTGTCGAACTAGTGTCACTCATGTATACTCTTACGAGCAAAATTTTCATGTATCAAATGCGGATAATATTATTAAACTTTTACGTGCCTTGTTATGATATTACAAATTGCTATGTGTTGAGAATCTATGATTGTATGTTAAATGGTAGGAAAGATTAAGTTCGTACCTTGCACCTACTCAGTAGGGTCACAACCTCCCAGAAACCCCAAACACTCAACATCTTTCCGTTTCATGATAGAAAGATGCCTCGCCGACCTACTCGCGGAAACCCTGGACCAACCCCACCCGAAGTTGACTCCACTGCATTCCAGGCGGTCGTGTCTGCTGCGGTCACCGCAGCTATGGCACAACTTCACCAAGGGAATAACGGACGAGGCAACGGGAAACGGGTCGGGAGTTCGAACAACGGGATGAATCAAGGACCCACCAAAACATGTACCTACAAGGACTTTACAAATGCCAAACCACGAACATTTAACGGCACTGGAGGGGTGATTACTCTGAAGCGACGGATCGAGAAGGTGGAATCGGTATTTGAGATATGCGATTGTCCTGAGGGGATGAAAGTGAAGTTCGCATCCTGCACTTTTGTCGATCAAGCCCTCACTTGGTGGAAGCCATGACACTCCCTGTAGCCAACTCCATGCCGTGGGCGGAGATGAAAGAAATGTTGACGGCTGAATACTGCCCACAAGGTGAGATTCAGAAAATGGAGCAAGAGCTATGGAACCTCACTGTGCAGAATGCGAATATCGATGCCTACATATCGAGATTTAGTGAACTATCTCTGTTGTGCCCAGGTATGATCACCTCGGAAGGAAAGAAGATTGAGCGATTCATCTAGGGACTAACATCACCAATCCAAGGAAATGTGATAGCTGCAAACCCCGAAACATTTGACAGTGCAAAAAGATTGGCGAAGAAGCTGTATGACCATAACAACAGGAAGGGTGGAAGCCAGCGGAGGCTGAAGGCAAGAAGGAAGGTGATGGCAAGAAAGGAAAGAACAACAAGAGGAAGGGGCGTCAGGGCCCCGAAACCTCTAAAAAGCAGCAGACAGTGGCAGTTAATGTTGTCACCGCACCGGTTCCAGCCACACCACATGCTCCAGCCTCAACTGCTTCAAATGCTCCCAGACCTTATTCCAATAATCTTCCCAAGTGCAACCAATGCGGTTTCCATCACAATGGAGAATGCAAGGAGTTGCAGTGCACCAGTTGTAACCGAAGGGGACACACGGCGAAGTACTGCAGGACCTACCCTCCCCAGAACCAACAACATGGAAACAGCAACAACAACAACAATCGCAACAACAACAACATCACTACCGGCTGCCACAATGCAGGTCCTAGCCACACCTGCTATGGGTGTGGAAGGACCGGGCATTTCCGCCGAGACTGCCCTAACAACAACAATTCAGGAAATGGATGTACAGGAAGGATGCTGACCATGGGTCAGGGAGAGGCGACTCAGGACCCCGCTGTTGTTACCGGTACGTTTCCCCTAAATCACGCTTATGCATGCATCCTATTTGACACCGGAGCAGAGCGAAGTTTCGTAAGCAATAAGTTTAAACATTTATTAAAACAACAGCCCCAGAAGCTAACTGAAACCTTTACGGTGGAAATGGCCAATGGGAAGACCGAATCCACCGGGGAAATCTACATCGGATGTACCCTAACCCTAAATCAACACGTCTTTCGAATAGACTTAATGCCTGTATCAATTAGGAGTTTCAATGTGATTATTGGCATGGACTGGTTAAACCCCCACCATGCTGAAATTATGTGTCACGAGAAGGTCGTTCGCCTTCGCCTTCCTAATCACGAAACCCTAGTAATTTACGGAGACAAACCTAGCATGAACCTTCGCCTCATCTCATGCGTCAAGGCACGAAAACATCTATGAAAGAACAATTTGGCATTCCTGGCTCACATAGTGGATAAAATCAAGGAAGAGTTTAACGTTCAAGACATTCCCATAGCATGTGAGTTCCCAGACGTGTTTCCTGAAGATCCTCTTGGAGTACCCCTAGAGAGACAAGTGGAGTTCCGAATTGACCTCGTTCCAGGGGCAATTCCTCTCGCTAAATCACCCTATTGGATAGCCCCTGCTGAAATGCAGGAATTGTCCAGCCAACTCAGTGAACTCTTGGACAAGGGATTCATCCGCCCTAGTTACTCGCCATGGGGAGCTCCAGTCCTCTTTATCAAAAAGAAGGACGGATCTTTTAGAATGTGCATCGATTACAGAGAGTTAAATAAACTCACTGTTAAAAATTGCTACCCACTCCCACGAATCGATGATCTATTTGACCAGCTCCAAGGAGCTAGTTATTTTTCCAAGATAGATCTACGGTCCGGATACCACCAACTCAAAGTCCGGGAAGAGGATATTCCAAAAACCTCTTTCCGAACTCGCTACAGACATTATGAATTTGTCGTAATGCCCTTCGGTCTAACAAATGCCCCTGCCACATTTATGGATCTGATGAACCGGATCTGTCGACCATTCCTCGACAACTTTGTCATCGTCTTCATTGATGACCTTCTCGTCTATTCCCGAAGCGAAGAAGAGCATGGCCAACATCTCCGACAAATCCTAGAAACTTTGCGATCGGAAAAGCTATACGCAAAACTCTCCAAGTGTGAGTTCTGGCTCCGGAGTGTGAACTTCCTAGGTCATGTAGTTAGCCAAGATGGAATTCATGTGGATCCCTCTAAGGTCAAAGTTGTTGAAGGATGGGCAATCCCGACAACACCCACAGAAATCCGTCAATTCTTGGGCCTAGCCGGCTAATATAGGAGATTCATTCAAGACTTCTCTAAGATCGCCAAGCCACTTACCTCCCTTACACAAAAGGGCGTACCATTCAAACGGACGGACAAACAAGAAGTCGCATTCCGAACCCTGAAACAAGCTCTTTGTAGTGCCCCGGTACTATCACTACCGGAGGGAACGGAAGATTTCGTGGTCTACTGTGACGCGTCAAATCAGGGCTTAGGTTGCGTTCTCATGCAGCGTGGAAGGGTGATAGCTTACGCATCCCGCCAACTAAAGACGCACGAAGTGAATTATACGACCCATGACCTAGAATTGGGAGTCGTGGTCTTTGCCCTAAACAAAATTGGAGGCATTACCTTTACGGAACGAAGTGCACCATCTTCACTAACCACAAGAGTCTCCAGCACATCTTGAACCAAAAAGAGTTGAACATGAGGCAACGAAGATGGGTTGAATTACTAAACGATTACGAGTGTGAGATCAAGTACCACCCAGGCAAGGCCAACGTGGTAGCTGATGCATTAAGTTGGAAGGAGTACTCTAATCGTCGTACGAAAACTCTCTCAATAACCATTCAATCTCACTTAGCCACTCAAATTGTAGTAGCCCAGTCAGAGGCCATGAAGACGAAAAATAGAGCAAGCGAAGCATTACGCGGAATTGAGAAGAACCTAGAAGCAAAGGAGAATGGAGTATACTATTTCATGAGCCGTATTTGGGTCCCTAAACTCGGAGGATTTAGGGAGGTAGTTATGAAGGAAGCCCATAAGACGCGATACTCCGTTCATCCTGGCTAAGACAAGATGTATTTGGATATTAAACAACACTATTGGTGGCCTAACATGAAGGCGGAAATTGCCACCTATGTTAGTAAGTGCCTTACGTGTGCCAAGGTAAAGGTGGAGTACCAGAAGCCCTCAGGGTTATTACAGCAACCGGTAATCCCTGAGTGGAAATGGGAGGGGATTTCTATGGATTTCATGACGAAGCTACCCAAGACGTCGGATGGACTAGACACCATATGGGTAATAGTCTACCGACTGACGAAATATGCCCATTTCCTGCCAATAAAGGAATCCTACAAGATGGAAAGACTGACACATTTATACATTCGAGAAATCGTGAGACTCCACGGAGTACCAGTGTCTATTATCTCGGATAGGGACAGTAGGTTCACTTCACATTGTTGGCAATCTCTCTAGAAGGCACTAGGAACTCATCTCGACATGAGCACCGCTTATCATCCACAAACGGATGGTCAAAGTGAACGGACCATTCAAACGCTCGAAGACATGCTCCGTGCATGTGTGATAGATTTTGGGAAGTCTTGAGATACCCACTTACCTTTAGTCGAATTCTCATATAACAACAGCTACCATTCAAGCATCAAGGTCGCTCCTTTCGAAGCACTATACGGGCGTAAGTGTATATCACCGTTATGTTGGGCTGAGGTGGGTGATACCCAACTAGCAAAAACACATACATCGCACAAGGCGCTAACGGGACCAGAGATCATTCGTGAAACCACAGAAAAGATTGTTCAAATCAGAGCTCGATTACAAGCATCGCTCAACCGACAAAAGAGCTACGCCGATAAACGGCGAAAGCCCTTAGAATTTCAGGTCGGGGGTCGAGTACTGTTGAAAGTCTCACCCTGGAAAGGAGTTATTCGTTTCGGAAAACGGGGAAAACTAAACCCACGATACATTGGACCATTCGAGATCGTCGCCCGAATAGGTCGAGTGGCGTATAAACTGCAGCTACCCGCAGAACTAAATAGTGTACACCCCGTGTTCCATGTCTCTAATCTAAAGAAGTGTCTATCGGATGAAACACTCGTCATTCCCCTTGACGAGATCGAAATCAACGAGAATCTCCTGTTCGTTGAAGAACCGGTTGAAATCATGGACAGGGAGGTGAAGCGTACTAAGCAAAGTTGCATCCCGATCGTTAAAGTACGGTGGAACGCGAAGCGTGGGCCAGAATTCATGTCGGAACACGAAGACCAAATGAAGCGAAAGTACCCTCACCTATTCTAGTATTCTCAAATCTAGCTTTCAAACAGAATTTCGGGACGAAATTCCCTCTAACGGGGGGATGATGTCACAACTAGAAATTTTGTGTCTTGTAATCACTACACTCAAGTAAAATGTAGAATCAAAAACTTAAGAGCATGTATGATGCTTACTCTATGACTACAAAATTTCAATCCAATACACCATACAAATACTACAAATAGTCAACAAGCAATTGGAAACCCAAGAAGTTCTTATTAGGTCCATTTTGGACTAGGACTTCCTTATTGGACTCAATGGACCAATAAGCTTCCAATTTGACTATCAAGGGATTAGAACCTTTAAATGGGCTCTAATTGGACACAATTCCATTTAATTAAATATTTTGGGCCATATTAGGCCTAGAATGAAATAAATTATTTAAATGAACTATATTGGGCCATAATTAACCTAATTTAGCCTTAATAGGTCAAAAGAAAATCACATTTATAATTAATTGGGGGCCAAACATCACTTAACATAACCATGGAATGGGTTTAAGCATACAAGGCCCAATCCGCATCTTTTTCTCTCCATTCTCGGCCCAAGGCAAGCCCAAGAAGAAGAAGTTGACTTTCCTATGCCACCTCATAAATATCCATAGGTTTCCCATGCACCATCTCATGTTTTCATGCAAGTCAATTCAAGAGCCTCACTCCTCTCCTCTCTCTTCTTTCTCTTGGCTGAACACAACACATACACACTCACAAAAATTTATTCCACTCTCTATAATATCTTGAAGAACATCTCTTCCCTCCTTCTTCAAAAATTTCGAGAATCAAGAGCTTTTCAAGGAGGTTTTTCCTACAAAAATATCATCTAAGGTAAGTTGATGACTAATCCATGATCTAGCTACTTCATTTCATCAAAAATCTCTTCTAAATCTATTCCAACTTGTGATCATGCACCTTAGAAGTCACTAAACTCGAGATCTACCAAGGAGACTTGCTAGGATCGAAACTTTCCCCTTTTCTCTCTTCAAAACCGAAACTACAACTCAAGGTGAGCTTCATACCCCCTATTTTTCGGCTTTAATAAGTTTTGTGGGGGGGGGGGGAATACAAGCAAATATGTAGATCTATGAGTATATGTATGCTTTGTATGATTTCTATGTTTATTTACAGGTTCTTATGTGATTATGGTGTTGAAACTAGTCAAAAAGTCCTTAAAATTGAGATTTGCATTAGGATGTATGAAACAAGTGTTAAACATATTATTACACACAAATCATTTCTAGAAAAATAACCAAGTTGGTTAATATGAACTCCTTGGGCTAAAAATCCCATTTTTGGACTCAAAATGTTAAAAATATAAGGTTAAAGGGCCCAAAATGAGAAAATACAAATTCTGATGGATGAAATGAGTCAAAACAGTTTCAATAATGTATTTTTCTGGAAATATTCTCTTTGAAGGATTAAATGTGAAATTTTTAAGCATAATGGGCCAAAAATGAATTTTTCGGCCCAATAAAGCCCAATATGCGAGATTTTCAAATTAGAGGGGCTGAAACTGTGATTTTCTGTAAAACAGGGGACTACTAGTGCTCCAAGTCCATTTCAAGGGTTACAAATGTTTTTGATAATTAAAAGGGACCAAAGATGCAAAAATTTTCTACTTTGGGCCAAAAGTGTAAAAATTGCGAAAACAAGGGTTTCAGCCGAGAAAATTTTCATTTGCTGGACTAAAACTGTTTTTCAAATAACTTTGAGCTGAAAAATAACTTTTCTACGAGTTTTGATACTAAAGTGTCAAGAAAAATGGTTTGAGGACTAAAATAGAAATTTATTTTATACCAAGGGTTAAATGTGTAATTTACCCAAAAAAAGGGGCTGTAATAATGAAATATCCTAATGTTCTAAACAATAAATCCGACATGATGAAATACTAGCACCTCGACTGTCGGCGAATTATAATACATCTTCAACACCAAAAATCGTTATCAAACGAATTGATTCGGTCTCGAATCAATAATGAATCCGAAATTACTAACACGACAAAACTTCAATACACACGCGGAAATTTCAGGAAGACAATACACACGTGGGACTACACCAGACATGGATACACCGTCTTTGGGCCCGAAAGTTTCAAATCGTGTTTGTTGGGCCTAGCTAGCCCAATGACATGATCTTTAGGCCCGAAGGAACCTCGCTTACATGTAGTTGGGTCTTATATGACCTAATTTCGTGTAAAAGGAATTTTACAGGCTTTGTTCTGTTGGACCCCAAGGGCCCTCTGGTGCTGCTAGTAAAGTCGAGAATTCACCAAATGCGAGTTGGGCTAAGGGCCCTTCGCATTCACGATAGCCTTCAACGACTTACGGAAAATATCGGGGCTTCGCACCTTCTTTTCCTCCTCGGTTGTGGGGCTACAAGAAGTCCGGGTGTTTGGATTAAGTGAGTAGTGCAAGCGACTCCTAAGGGATCGTTTGTATGGTTGTAAACTAGTCATTTTCATTAATGTGTGTTTATAACAATTCACAATCCATAATTAATCCAACGTCATCGGGACTCAACGAATACACCTGTCATAACGAAATAACAAGATATAAATCATTTGATGCAAAGTATTAGGAAAACATCGGGTTTTCCTAGGGTTTTCAATTAATACACCTACGAGTTACATACCGAGTTTTAGAAATTGTACTTTTACATTTATAGAAACAAACAAGCATACTTACGGATCTTCACACTTTTTATACTATGCTCTTTTCAGAAAATATCGGATTTTCTGGTGATTTTCAAAACAATACAAACCACTATATTTCAAACATTACTTATGAACTCACCAACATTTCATATGTTGACGTTTTTCAAAATACTTGTATTCTCAGGTAACAGGTAAATCGAAAAGGAAAAATGTACTCAGTAATGTCTTGCTGTTGTTTTAATTAGTACCGAACAATTTACTTTTGGGCATGTAATATTATGGATCAATGTACTGAATGTAAACGCTACCAGTTGTAATATTCCAATGCTTGGTAATGTATGATGTTATGTTTCATGTATATTCATTGTGATGGTATTCAATTGAGTCACACTAGCCCTCGGACGTTTCCGCCGTCTGCTTCGGGGGTGTGACATCTTTTTTCCATTTCCATCTCATTTAAGGTAAAATGCTGCTGTCTTGGTCTTCCATGTGTGTATTTATCCTTAGGGCTTGGATTTTTACTATCTTTAGGGCTTTTTAAGCCATTTTTAGAATTTTGAAAGGGCATTTGGGATTTTGACTTCAGATCTGGGCCATTGGAGGGGTCTCATGGCATAAAGGTGCCAACTTTAAGGCCATGAGAGCCCCATGCATCTTGTAGAGCACCTTTTATGGCATTTTGAGCCAAAGACCCCATGCGTGTGCACCAAGTTTGGAACTTTACATATAAAATGGACATTAGGAGACCTGATCTATGGTTTTGGTGTGTTAAGACCCATTTAAATCGACTGCATAGCAATGGTCAAGGACGGACTCACCGAGTTGTTCTTGGGATACAGCGAGTCGAGGCATAATGACCACCAAATCCATTCTACGAATGGACCAGTTGGTAGGGAGGAAAGTCTCATAAATGTTTAGCCTCGAAAATGACCTAAGAATCATGGGACTCGACGAGTGTACGAACAGACTCGACGAGTCCAAGGTAATCTCCCAACTTTTGAAGATGGACTCGACGAGTTGTTCTACACCTCGGCGAGTCATAGACTGGACATGTTCTTATAAGGGATATGAATTTTGCCGAGTTGAAGGAAGAACTCAGCGAGTCGGATGGAGAGGGTCCTGATGGTTTGAATAAAGGAAAAGTCGGCGCATTCTCGCTAGACTCGACGAGTGGTGCCGAGTTTGTATCGAATTAGTGGAGAATGGACTCGGCGAGTTGGCGGGCCAACTCGACGAGTCAGGTCAACTGTATGTTGACTTTGACTGGTTAAGGCATTGACCCTGGTTAGAGTTGGATGTTCTGTTTGATGACTTGAGAATTGTCGTGTAGGGATTGAGGAGTCAGGGAGAGTCGATCTTTGTGCAGAGGATGGTTCAGACACTACACGACATCGAGGTGAGTTACCTTCCAGTACGAGTGGGTCTAAGTCCACAATGTCGACCCACCAAAAGTGGTATTGAGTAGATAATTGTCTTTTTGATAATTATCTTGGTTTGGTTATGTGATTTGGTCATGAGATATGCCTGTGTGATATGATATCTCTGTCAGTGGTAGTGATAGGGAATAGTCTTTCCCTGGCATAGGTAGTTAGGACCAAGGGGTAGGTCAGTACCCGATATGTCTGATTGTATGTTTATATGTTGCTACTATATGCTAGTGGTAGGGGTGAAACAGTCCCCAGTTACTGGTTGAAAGATACCGATGGTAGTTACCGGTTGAAAGACACCCATGGTAGTTACCGGTTGAAAGATACTGATGGCGGTTACCGATTGAAAGATATCGATGATAGTTACTGGTTGAAAGATACCGTTGGCAGTTACAGGTTGAAAGATACCAGGGATATTATGTGGTATGCGGTATGATGGGGGAACTCACTAAGCTTTGTGCTTACCATTTTTGGTTTAGTTTCAGGTATCTCATCGTCGAAGGGGAAGGAGTCAGCGATGTAGCAGCGTATCACACACAAACACACATGGTATCTGCATTGGGTTTCTGGGATTGTACTCTGATTTTATTACTTTCGATGATATGGTTTTCAGACACGTTGTTATGACTTTTATAAATTTATATGAAATTGGCAATGTTTGTTAAACTATGTTATGAATTACTTAATTAAAATAATATTTTTATCCTTGATTTTTGGGATGTTACAAGTTGGTATCAGAGCCCAGGTTTGAGGATTTGGACACACCCTCGGGGGTGTCTGGACTCAAACCGAGGGACTAAAAAGATTTTTTCAAGGAAGATAGTTTCTAATATTTTTTTAAGTTAAGGAATTTTGAGAAAAGATAAGGTGTGTGATGCGTGCGACCGGCCGAGCTCAATTAAGTTTTCCCCAAGATACCCATACTTTTTATGTTATGTGTATGATTCATGATTCTGAGAACTACATGCTAGATTAGGGCTAGGGATATAGAGAGATGCCTTGTATGCCCGATATATGATTCTAAGAACTGCATGCTAGAGTAGGGCTAAGGATCTAGAGGATGCCTTATATGCCTAATGTATGAGTTGTATGCTATGATAGTTTAGTCAGCGGTAAGATAGCCTGGTTAGCTTATGCCTGATGTGGTTACTCAATGCACGAATTCTGCTTGGTTTGTGCTTCAGGTGTCCTGGCTAACTTTAACTAACTAGTGAGAAAATATTTAAGAAGTATTCGAAAGCTAGTTTGGTAAGGGAAGCAGGGACTCCTAGTGCAGCTGATGGCGAATAGTAGGTCGGAGAGTGCCCTAGGAAAGCCTAGGAAGAGATTGGTAGGAAAAGGTGGTAAAGGGACTTGGTGAAGTTGAAGAAATCCTTGAGGAATGTACAGATAGATGTGGAAGGTAGTATGGGCCCGTACTATTGGAAGCAGATGATTCGTACTCGAGTCAAAGATGGCCGAGATGGAACCAGGGAACTTGGAGGGTGTATGAGACCTCTCAGGATCATGAATGATCCTGAAGATTATGTGTTTATTTTCAGTATGGCGATCACGTGACATGGAGCAGGAGGCTCAGGATCAGGATCAGGCTCGGACATAGTATCCGAGCAGGTTGATGACGGGCTACGCGAGTTCATCGCGTTTGAGATCACGAGAGGTATCCTTTAGTCGAACCTAGTTATTTTTGGGTCGATCAAGGAAGGGATTGTTGATCTGATGGAGGATCGCCTCCGAGCATTCAGGAGTGATCTGGGGTCTAGCCAAACGGGTACGTGCACACTGTCCTTCAAGGACTTCCGAGGGAGTGGTGGGCCGGATTTTCACGGGGTGAAGGACCCTATTGCTACCATGAGATGGATCTCATACATTGACTATGTGCAGTTGACGAGTTTCTTCCCGGAAGGGTTAAAGGTCCGCTTTGTTGGGGATGTTTGAGGGATAGAGCCAGAGATTGGTGGGAGTCGGTTGGTGACTCGTTGGGGGCCACGGCCGTTGAGGCTATGACTTGGTCAGATTTCGTTACCAGATTCAGGGCCGAGTTTGCACCAGCTGTGGAGCTTCAGCAATTGGCTAAAGAGTTTTTGGATATGATACAGACTAAGGAGACTACGGCGGAGATCACCACCAAGTTACGGGATAGGGTGTTGTTGGAACCCCAGTATGCCGGGGATGAGGAGATGCGAAAGACCCGCTACCATCATATGTTGAGGGCTGATATCCAGGAGCATGACAGCTATTCAGCCTGCCCGACCCTGGACTCCATGATTGCTAGGGCATGGGAAAGGGAGCTCGATTTGGAGCACATCAGGAAGAGGAAGTCGGAGACTGTGTAGGTTGTGGGGGTTTCAGGGAAAAAACCCAAGGGATTCAACGAGAGCTCGAATGGCCAACAGGAGCGGGACCGATGTGGGAAGGGCGGTCGGTCACATGAGGCAGTTTGCCGCACTGGGTTGGGTTCCGACTGCTATAAGTGCGGCCAGATTGGACATTTCGGTAGGGATTGTACTGCCCTTGCTCCCACGATTTAGATCTTAGACCTGATTTACTTTCATTGCAATTAGAGGGGCCATAAAAATGCCAACTATCCTAGATGGTCAACAGCGACAGCAGCAGCGCCAGCAGTGGCGCCGACCCCAGTGTCGGCACGGCGACGGATGCCCGGAAGGCCAAGGTAGAGGCTCCAGTGGTGCGAAGCCGAGCATTTTAGTTGACATCCGAGGAGGGACGCGCTACACTCGATGTGGTGACGGGTATGATTCCTTTCTTATGCTTTTATGTTGTGTCATTGTGATTTTGATATGTTATGCATGTGCTTGATTTAGGATTGTTCCATGTGAACAGTATCCCAGTTCAGGTATTGTTTGATTCGGGTCCTACCCGATCATTTGTCTCTCTTGCGGTTAGCAAGAAGTTTCTTGAGTATTCAGGCATGTTGGATTGCCCTTTGGAGGTCGAGATTGCAGACGACCGGTCAGTTCGAGCATCGGAGGTCTACCGAGATTGTGTTTTGAGGCTGTTCGAGGAGCGTTATCTGGTAGACCTGGTTCCCATACCTTTGCGGGGGAACAAGGTTATTATTGGTATGGATTGGCTAAGCCTTAATGGGGCAGTGATTGACTGCGCGCAGCAGTTGGTGCGGATCAGGACCCCAAGTGGGGGAGAGTTGATGATCCTGAGCGAGAGGCCACAGCGAGGACCAGCTTAATGTTCATCAGCGAGAGCTAGGCGCTACCTCCAGTAGGGTTGCGCAGGATTTGTCGCCTATGTTACGGATTCCTGGGAGGCAGGTAAGGTGACAGTGGAAGATGTGCCCGTGGTGCGAGAGTTTGCGGATGTATTCCCTGAGGAGTTGCCTAGGATACCTTCGAAGAGGCAGGTAGAGTTCAGGATTGACCTAGTCCCTGGTGCGGCTCCGATAGCCAAGTCACCGTATCGTTTTGCTCCTCCTGAGATGCAGGAGTTGTCTGCACAGCTGCAGGAGCTGTTAGACAAGGGATTCATTAGACCGAGCAGTTCACCCTGGGGAGCCACGATTCTGTTTGTGAAGAAGAAGGACGGGTCACATCAGATGTGTATAGACTATCAGCAGCTGAATAAGGTAATGGTGAAGAATAGTTACCCACTTCCGAGGATTGATGACCTCTTTGATCAGCTATAGGGAGTGTCTTGGTTCTCCAAGATTGATCTGCGTTCAAGATATCATCATAAGAGGGCCAGAGAGGAGGATATGCAGAAGACTGCATTTCAGACGCGTTATGGTCATTATGAGTTCATGGTGATGCCTTTCGGGCTCACCAAGCTCATGCCGCGTTCACGGACCTCATGAACCGTGTGTGCAGACTAATGTTGGAACGGTCTGTGATAGTTTTCATCGATGGCATCTTGGTTTATTCCAAGACGCGAGAGCAGCATGAGGAGCACTTGCGGGAGGTTCTGGATACCTTGAGGGGGGGAGAACTTGTTTGCGAACTTCTCCAAGTGTGAGTTCTAGTTGTGTAAGGTGCAGTTTTTGGGGCACCTGGTCAATCAGAACGGGATTTTGGTTGACCCGGCCAAGGTAGAGGCCATGATGAGATAGGAGGTACCGAGGTCTCCGTCTAAGATTCGGAGCTTTCTATGATTGGCAGTCTACTATCAGAGATTCATTCAGGACTTCTCCAAGATAGCCGTGCCCCTGACCCGGTTGACGAGGAAAACCATGGTTTTTCGCTCGGGGCCTGAGCAGCAGGATGCATTTGAGACGTTGAGACAGAGATTGTGAAAGGCACCAATCTTAGCCCTTCCAGAAGGCGTAAAGGACTATGTGGTATACTGCGATGCGTCCATCTTAGGTTTGGGCGCGGTATTGATGCAGAGATGGCATGTTATAGCTTACGCTTCGAGGCAGTTGAATCCTCACGAGGCGAATTACTCGACACGTGATTTGGAGTTGGGGGCTGTTGTTTTCGCCCTCAAGATTTGGCGTCATTGCCCTATGGGGTTCGTTGTACCATTTACACGGACCACAAGAGCCTGAGGTATTTCATGGACCATCCAAATCTGAATATGAGGGAACGTCAATGGCTTGATGTGGTAAAGGATTATGATTGTGAGATCCTCTACCAACGGGGGAAGGCCAATGTCGTGGCCGATGCGCTTAGCCTCAAGGCGGCGCCGATCAGGGATATCTTTCTGAGGATGACAGTTGTGACTCCGTTGTTGGAGCAGATTCGGGAGGCCCAGCAGGAGGCTGTAAAGGAGGAATATCACAAATGCGAGCGAATTGTGGGCCAGGTTTCCTCCTTCGACTATGATAGTCGAGGATTATTGACTCTTCACCGTTGGGATTGGGTGATGGGTTTTAAGCATCCTGACAACCATAAGGTGCACATACAACCCTAGAAGCTTTTGAACTATGTTTTTGATGGGTTTTAGCTATAAGAACATCCTACATGCTCATACAAACCCTAATGCTTGGATCTCGGTTTCTCTATTGTACATGCAATTCATCCAAGACTTTAAACCCTAGATCTAGCATATGATAAACAATATAATATATGAATTAGGGTTTAGATCATACCTTGATTGTTATGTAGCAATAACAATCTCAAATCCTTCTTGTAATGACTTTAGAAAGCTTAGAGTCACAAATGTCACTCCTCTAATGGTTCACAAACACCAAGAGCAAGAGAATGAAGAAGAGAAGAGAATAGACACCCAAAAACGTGTAGAAACCCTAAGGATTCAGTTGCCTACGTTTATTGGTGCCCAAGGGGTCCTTAAATAGTGAGGCTATTAGGGTTATGTAACAAGGAAACCCTAATTTGGATGCTTAAGCCCTAAGCAACCCATGGACTCCTTCCTTAATAAGCCTTGGACGATTTCTAATGGGTTTCCCCATAGAATTCATCCAACCTTATATTATAAGGTAATCCATAGCTCAATTGCAGTTATCTTATAATTACAATTCCATTCCCTTAAGTTTAATTAATCTCTTTTAGCCACAAAATTAATTCTTAATTAAATATTGACTAATATTAATAAGATTTCTCCTTTAATATATTATTCTCATAATATATTAATAAATCATAATTAATCCTCTCTGTCCATAATTCATCATATCAAGTTGGTTTGGTGAAGGAAACCCAAAAGGACCATACAAACCAAAATAGTTATGGACTTAGACACTAATCCAACAGTCTCCCACTTGGATAAGTCTAATAACTATTCTGCATATGACTTCAGATCCTGATCTGCAATCGTTGCTTTCCAAAGCCGCCATCAACTCTGATCTTATCAGATACGCGTGTCCTTTAGATAAGGGATCATATATTCTTCCATTCTAGATATCGTATAGATATGAGACATGAAATATATTCATTCTCTCTATATTGTTTCCCGATTTCCGATTTATGACGACTGACAGCAGACTACAATTGAACACATCAATTTAGTCCCGGCTTGGCCAAGCGCTTAGGTTCCATCACTAAAGCATCTAGGGTCCCAAAGATATCGCTTTTATCCTACTTTGGATAAAAGGAACGGATAAACATTGATTCAATGCTTGCTTGCACTTACAAATCGAAAAACACACAACAATATATTTTATAACACGAAGTTACTGGTGCGTTTATATATTATCAACATGCAACCGACTCGCAAGATACAACTCACACATCTCGGTTTCAAGAATATAAGATGTTATCGTCTCACCAATCACTTGTGATACAGTTCATGAAGTGATCCAAGTGAGCGTGGGTTTAATCCAATGCTCAAATCATATTCATAAGCACTTAGGAACGTTGCAGCAAACATTTGCTTATGTCTAATACACTTTAGACAATCCACACACCAATTCATGACAATCTTCATTCATACCTACTTCCACCATATGAACGACTGTGGCCCGTTCGAATAATTTGACTGTTCTTAAACCAATTAAATTATTCAGGAAGTCAAAACATGCAAAGTGAAACACAAGAATAATACTAATCCTATATGGTCACAAACCCTTGAGTATAAATAAAACCCTTTTTATTTATCACCATATCGATTACTCATTATTTGTTGTTTCGGGTAATCAACTTCTTACTTGAATTATTACGACACTTGTCCCATGCTCTTAGCATGCACACAATGTTTACCTATGGTTCTTACTTTGTGAAATAGATCAAATGCATACATTTCCAATCATACTCATTTCACAACTCCTAATCCTTTTCACAAGTCAAAGAATATCAAATTCTTGCCACTTATAGAATATGCTAGATTCTAACATTTTATGCAATGATCCTTTCGTAATGTCATAGCACAAAAGTCACAATGACTATTGCCAATGAAATTACAAAGTTCTCTATTTGTGATTGTTACAATACAATTCCATAGACGTGATGTCTCTCACTCAAAGTAAATTCCTTTGAACATCCTTTTGCATAAAAGTTTCTAATCTAGACATAGATTCTTAATGCCCAACTCCCAATATGGAAACATTTCCATATTTTCCATATGACAAGTCATTCTTAATAGAATCTTATCTATTCATAACAATGTCAATATGGTCCTTCCAATATCATACTTCCAACTACTCACAAGCAACCAATCATCAGCGAGCTTTGGATCGTCCTTTGATAGTTGTTTAATTATCTTAGTCAAAGCCGATTCTTGTCCTTTTTCCCTCTAAATGCGCTAGACATTTGGAAAATTTTAGAATGGTCAAATATTATAGCATTTGCAATTGATCCTATAACCGAAGCGTATGGGACACAATGCATAATGTCTTACATAAAGATTTGATACTTTATCAATCTTCTGCCATAATATTTTATGTGCTACGTTCTCACAATTCGAACTATGAAGAGGAATGTCGTAATCATAATCGTAATTTAAGAACACACTATGTATCCTTGACTAAGTTTATTAACATTCCATAACCTAAGCCTTTAGTTTTGAAATGAAACACAATATTCTCTCCCTTAATTATAGCAAAACAACTTTTCAACCATTGCGACTTTGCAAAGTATAACTCTTGTTTTCTATAATTAATATTACTAATTTGCAATACCTTCCATAATAATCACACTAGCACAACATCTATGCTCCCACTATCATGATGATTATTATCTGATAAGCATAACACTTATGCTCCCACTAGCTTTGACATGTATTCGGAAACCATCTTAGCTTCTAGAAAACAATACCTAGTGAATTTCTTAAGTTCATGTCTCTAATATCTAATGCTTTGATAATCCTTTATCTAGGCTTCTCAAACTTATACACCTTTGTCTTAGATAGCTCATATGTGTGTCTAAACAATTCAGACTAATTGTCAAATCTCACAATTCGAATCATGGAAAGGGATACTGTAACCATAATCGAATTCGAGAATACAATTTCCCAATCACTAACTTCTGAAAATCTTTCTTAGTGAAAGCATTTCCTCACAGTCATTTTTATGAAGGAGGGAATCTTATGACACTTAGATTTTAACGGTGTATGTGTTCTTATACATGCGAATTTGTCAAAACCAAAGTTTGCGACAAATCCAAACTCATATGGACCGAACTTCTAAATCTTGATTTCTTGCCTTTATGGTAACACGAGTGCCCACCATGTCTTCCAAGTAGTTAAGCAGCTCACCCTTTCCTATCAATGTACTTTTCATTGATCAAGGTGCTTGTCTTTTATGCATTCAAATGAGAACTTACAAAACTCACATGCATAATTAACTCAATTGAAATGGCACAGAAACAAGATATTGTCAGCACGATAGGTCGTGAACCTCAAGTCGTGTGCTAGCAATGATCGATAAGGTTTATTTTGATTTGTTCTTGAAACCTTTCAAGACCATTAAGACTCCCACTGACTCCTTGACATATAAGATTCTTTTGTCAATAAACATTTCTTGACAAACCAATATTCAAGAGTTAGTGTAGCTTTTATCAAGACAAAACATTTCATAAAATTGGTCCTAGTTGTTCCTTGTCTTATCCAAGACATCACAACTTTCCAATTCCAAATGTGCAAGAATAAGGAAAACCTTTTCTAAACTCTACATTCAATGAATGTTATAAACCTTATTTAGACTTGTCACTAAATGTCACAATCTTAACTCTAAGACTTGTTTTTGGAACGAAGTATGATTGACTTCTTGATTTAACCATTTCTTCAATTTTTTTAATTCCTCTTCTCAGACATACAATTGTACTAAGACTCACTTAGATGATCAATTGAGATATGGTTCTTAATCATTAAGACATATCATAAAGCATAAAAGGTACTCTCCCTTCTTCTTAGAATAGAGAAACTTTTATCTTTTTGCCTACTTGATTCTTCTTATTCGTTGTGTTTTTCATTTAAACCTTTTCAATCAATTCAGAATTACACTTAATCTTGTAAGTATAATCACATTTACTAAACTTTTAGTAAATCATGACGAGTATCTTTGTTACTCTTGTGGGGGACTTTATCAACACACAACTTTGTGTACTCGTTCTCCTAGTCTTTTCACTTGACACTTTGTCAATGAATTAGTCTAATTTCCAAATGTGAAATTTCTCATTCATCGTGCAACCAATTTGCATGATTCCAAGTTTCTATCCAATTCAAACTTGGGTGATGAGAAACTCTCCCTATTTGGTAAATTCTCGACATTTCCACAAACAACATAATTAAGAATCATATCCACTCGTTGTAGAAATATATGAACATCAATTTTTCATAACGATTTCATTGCAAGGAAATAAATAAATAAATAAATGAGTCAAACCAAAATTTATTTTATTCATAAAAGCAGCGGAAAACATTTGTCCTTACAATGCAAAATCAATTGAAAACTATGTAGTCAAATATTCCTAATAACTCTATCATAACTCTCTAAGCTTAAAATCTAATCTTCAAGTCCATGCGATCGAGATCCATTTCTTTGTGATTAGACTCATCTTGATCTTTCATCAAGCTTCCTCTCTTTTCACTGATCCTGCAAAACATTCAAATGAAATCTTATCACATTATGGATTAAGAATCAACGAATAGGAACTTAATGGAGTTAGATAGTGGATTTTACCTGAAGCACAACCATACTCTTTGACTCTCCCATCTTCTGGACTCTTCAGGCTCTTAGGGCAGACTTGTATCCAACGCCCTTTCACTTGGCAGCAAACACAGGTAGGTTCTCCTAGAACATCCTCTGAAGCATGGTTGGTTGACTTTCCCAACAAATATGCTCCATTTCCTTGCCAAATCATTTCTGATTCAGCAGCAATGAGCATGTACGTTAAGTCAATGAGGCTTATGTCATGATCCATCATATGATACTTTCTTTTGAACTCATTATATGATTCAAGGAGTGACTGTAGAACCCAGTCCACAGCCAACTTATCAGGGAATGACGCACCCAACATTATCAACCTATCGACGTGTGATTTCATTTACCATCTTCATGTTTCATTTCCAATAGGGCTTTAGTGACATTGAACCTTTCAATTTTTCGATCTTGTGGGTTAGGGAGAATAATTGGAGGAGGTGGAGGAAGTGAAGCATGATCTCTTGTTCCTCGATCGAATCATGGAATATCATCTTCATGTGGAATGCTTGTTCCACGGAATTTGGGAAGACCATAGTTGTCGTACTTTGACATCTACAAAACGGGAGAAAATAAATTCAAGTTAGTTGATCAATTGAGTCCTTTATAAATCACCCTAATGAGATTTTAATGCTAGGACCCAACACAATAATCCACAACTCGGGAGAGGGATGCCGTAACCCAAATTGCAGAACATTTGAAGGTAAGTGAATGAAGATTCACTAATTTTCCACCATTAAAAACAAAAAACAAATTAAGTTTTAAATGTTTGGAAACTCCTAGATCCTTTGAGATTCATTGAACCTTTCAATGACATGTTTAAATCTCGATATGCCCCTCGATTTGTTATTGGGATGCCGAGGATCACAAAACAGGGTGTGAATAACCATGCAAACTTACATGGTGCCCCAACATGTTACAGTCACCTATTCGATGTGCCGGTTAACCACACACGCTCCACCGAACTATGACAAACATTGAGTCACCCTTTGCTACCTTTTCTTAGAACCATTTAGTGTGCCGGTTAACCACACACGCTCCACTAACGTCTTCGCAAGGGTACAAAGTGTAACTTCATGGAATTGCATCAATTCACTTTTGCCTAAAGTAACTAAGATTGGGAATTTGTAAAAAACATTTAGTTACTTTTGTACTTCATTATACTTCTAATGGAAGGTTTCTGTCCTATCCTACCCGTACGGCTAACGACCCTCCACTAGTTAAGAGTGCGGTGGGTAAGAGTGGATACCCATTCAATCGCCATTTTATAGGCAATTTCCTTAAACACCCCTTATAGACCAGCTTCGTGAATGAGGCCTACTAACAGTAAGACTGACTTTTACTCATACATATATAATGTTAGACTTTTAATGTTCTATATAGTATAGGGTGTATTTTACACTTTTAAAATACTAGGTGGTCAAATTTAACAGTTATACTTTTACTTCAATTAAATTGTGAACCAAAACATTATGGATTTACTAAACCTCTTTTAATTATACACTTTAATTAATTAATAAAACAATAAGGGTGTGATTTGAAATTTTCAAAACAATACTAGGGTTTTAGAATTTAACATTCCTAAATTAAACTTTTAATCAACTTTTAAATTCCAAAAACTTGAAGGCAAGTTTTAAAACATTTCAAAACATTCGGGTTTAGAATTTAAATATTTCAAAATCAAACCTTTTAATCAAAATTTAAATTCCAAAACTTGAGGGCAAGTCTTGAAACTTTTCAAAACACAAGGATCAAATAGCAAATAACTTAAATTAAACAATTAATCTAATTATTATCTAATTTGACCTAAAATTAATTTCTTGCAAGATAAGTTACCCAATTAATACAAATAATCAAGCTTTAATCAAATAAGGAAGTTATCATCTAATCAATTGGTAATTATCTTTTGTTTAATCAAGGATATACTCAAAATATGATTAAAATTCGAATTTCGATGACCCATAACAATTAAGGCAAGTATCTTTGAGTAAAACAACAACAAATCCCGAAACTGCCTCCTTCTGACGCTCGAGCTCGTCGAGTTCCTCTATGGACTCGCCGAGTAGGAGCCAACTCGCCGAGTCCACATTGGAACTCGCCGAGTTCATCAGTCAGAAAGCCAAAATTTTGATTTTGCAACAAGAATGAACATGCTAGGCATCAATAGAATAGAAACCAATCAAGGCTCTGATACCACTTATGGGTTTTAGCTATAAGAACATCTTATGTGCTCATCCAAACCCTAATGCTTGGATCTAGGTTTCTCTATTGTACATGCAATTCATCCAAGACTTTAAACCCTAGATCTAGCATATGATAAACAATATAATATTTGAATTAGGGTTTAGATCATACCTTGATTGTTATGTAGCAATAACAATCTCAAATCCTTCTTGTAATGACTTTAGAAAGCTTAGAGTCACAAATGTCACTCCTCTAATGGTTCACAAACACCAAGAGCAAGAGAATGTAGAAGAGAAGAGAAGAGACACCCAAAAACGTGTAGAAACCCTAAGGATTCAGTTGCCCACGTTTTTGGTGCCCAAGGGGTCCTTAAATAGGGATATCTAACAAGGAAACCCTAATTTGGATGCTTAAGCCGTAAGCAACCCATTGAATCCTTCCTTAATAAGCCTTGGACGATTTCTAATGGGTTTCCCCATAGAATTCATCCAACCTTATATTATAAGGTAATCCATAGCCCAATTGCAATTATCTTATAATTACAATTCCAGTCCCTTAAGTTTAATTAATCTCTTTTAGCCACAAAATTAATTCTTAATTAATTATTGACTAATATTAATATGATTTATCCTTTAATGTATTATTCTCATAATATATTAATAAATCATAATTAATCCTCTGTCTCCATAATTCATCCTATCAAGTTGGTTTGGTGAAGGCAACCCAAAAGGACCATGCACCATCGGGTCAAGTACATACCAAAATAGTTATGGATTTAGACACTAATCCAACAGTTTTCTCTATTATACATGCAAAATGATTTCCAAATCCTTCACATATCTAGCATGCAATCCTAGGTACATAAATTAATGAAAACTCTAGATAGAATTACATACATTCTCTTGTAGTGAGTAGCTTGGAGTTTATGAGCCTAGCACTAATAATGTGGATGCCTCAAGTGGTGTCACAAATCACAAAAACAAGTTGGAACTTCTTGAATGAATAAGAATAGTTATAGAAATCGTCTCACTCTTATTCTCACACAGTAGTGCCTATTCTAGAACCAAGAACTCCTTTATATAGTATGGAGGATTAAGGTTAAACCCTAATACCCATGACTCTTCATTTACCTAGGATCCATGGGTTAAAAGCTCCATGGACTCCATATACTCTTAGCATATCCTAAATAAATCTTAGACCAATCCATATATATAAACATGAGTCCATATTTAATTAGCTCCATTTTGATCACTAAATTAATTGTTGATCAATACTAATTAAATATTTATGATCTCATATTAATATATTATAACTATTAATATATTAATATATCATAAACATCTTATTCTCAAAAGTATATCCATACAAGTTGTTAGGTGAAGTGCAACCCAAATGGACCATGCCGAGTCGGGTCAAGTTGATACCAAATAGAGTTACGGACTTAAACACCTTATCCAATAATCTCCCACTTGGATAAGTTTGATAACTATCGTAACTCTTTAAAACTTTGTTGAATTATGAAGCACCATTTTTGATAAGTGATCATATACTCCTCTGTTCTCAAGATATCAGCCGGACAAACACATGGAACATTGTCTAACTTATTGTCCAACATTTGATTCTCGATCTCTAATTTGTTTCACATAGAACTAAATTGAACACATCAATTAGGTTCTGACCGGGCCCGACACATAAGTCAAAACCAAATCATCGAGGGGCCCAGATATCGCTTGTATTGCTAGAAGAAACAAATAAACTTCGACTCATATGCTTGTACTAACTACTTGTTGAATTATACACAAAAGCACGTTTTATGACATCAAGTTACTGATGCATTTTCATACAATCAATGGATAACCAACTCATAGTCAATAACTCATATCTCTAGGTTTGAAGATATATATGATATTACCGTCTCGCGATCCCTCAAGATAAATTCCATGAAGTGATACAAGTGAGAGTGGGTTTAATCCAATACTCAGGACTTATGAGTACTCGTGAATGTTGTAGCAACCATTTCAATGTCTAATTCACCTTATAAAAATCTTACAAGCCAAATTCATGATAGTCTTGATTCATATCTACTTCCGACATATGACCCGACTGTGGAGAGTTTGAATAAAATAATTATTATGAAAGTCAAAACATGCAAAATTGAAACAATAGTAAACGATCAACATATGATAGCAACAATTTAATCATAAATAAATAACAACTTTTATATAATAATGAAATGTCAATTACATTTTACAAGTTTCAGAAATCTAATTATTAAAACTAATTTTGTCCCTCAGCCCGATGCTTCTTACATGCTGCAAATGCCTAACCCTAGTCAGTCCCTTCGTGAGGGGATATGCAGGGTTCTCTTCTGACGATACCCTCTTTGCCACGAGGAGTCCTTCTTCTATCTTATTTCTTATGAAGTGGTATTTTCTATTAATGTGTTTGGATCTACCGTGATTTCTAGGCTCCTTGGCTAAGGAAACCGCACTATTGCTGTCATAGAAAATTTCCATAGGCTCTTGTATAGTTGGCTTAACTCCAAGGTCTCCAATTAAGTTCTTCAACCATATAGCCTCCTTCGCCGCTTCACTCGCTTCTATGTACTCTGATTCACAAGTACAATCAGCTACTGTCTCCTGCTTGGAACTTTTCCAAGTAATTGCTCCTCCATTTAGGGTAAAGACATAGCCTGACTGAGAGCGGAAATTATCCATGTCAATCTGAAAGCTAGCATCACTATACCCAATCACTATCAAGTCCTCACTCCCACCAACTCTAAGGACCCAATCCTTAGTCCTCCGTAGGTACTTGAGAATATTCTTTACCGCAGTCCAGTGCGCCATGCCAGGATTTCCCTAAAATCTGCTAACCATGCTCAAGGCAAAGGCTACATCAGGGCAAGTACAAGTCATAGCATACATGATTGAGCCAACAGCAAAAGCATATGGAACTCGACTCATCTCAGCTATCTCAGCCTCTCTACACGGACTCTGAGTCTTACTCAGCTTGGCATTGTGTTGGATCGGCAAGTCCCCTTTCGTGGAATTCTGCATGTTGTATCTTTTCAACACCTTATCCAAGTAGGTATTTTGACTAAGTCCAATTAGTCTCTTACTTCTGTCTCTCCTTATCCTTATCCCTAGGATATAGGCAGCTTCTCCAACGTCCTTTATAGCGAAACACTTCCCAAGCTAGGACTTAAGTTGGGATATAATTTCCTATGAGTAGTATGTGATCCACATACAACACCAAAAAGCTAACTATTCTCTCACTAGCCCTATCATACACACATGACTCATCTTTGCTCCTCGAAAAGCCACACTCTTTGACTTTCTCATCGGAGTAAAGATTCCATCTATGAGATGCTTGTTTCAATCCATAAATGGATTTCTCAAGCTTTCACACCTTATTAGGGTACTTTACATCGACAAAACCCTCTAGCTGAACCATGTAAGCATCCCTTGTGGCTGTTTTGAAGGGTCCACACACATTTGTGTGTATGAGGTCCAACAAACCCTCACCCCTAGCACAAGTACTAGTGAAGTATAACTCTGTCGTTTTTCCAAGTAAACAAGATTCGCAACTATCATCTGATCTTAGGTCAAATTATTCCAAAACTCCAGCCTCCTGGAGTTGGCCTATGCACTTCTTGTTAACATGTTCAAGACGACATTGCCACAAGGATTCTTTATCTAAGCTCATCGAAGAATCAATATGATATACATTATTTCCTACGTTGTCTACAATCGACACAGTTTCATATACACCACCATAAGGTAATGCTTTAAAATAAAACACATCATTATAAAAAGCATCAATAGCACCAGTTTTATTATCAAATGAAAAGGTGAAACCCTGTTTGTACAAACTATGAAGGGAAATAAGATTTCTTGCCATTTCTGATGAGTAACAACATTTATTCAAATCTAAAGTTAACCTATTATTAAGCAATAAAGAATAAACTCCAATATTGGTAACAGGTGATGCTTTCCTATTGCCCATGATTAGGTTTATCTTCCTGTGCTGCACTTCTTCACTAGTTCTTAGGCCCTGCAAATCAGTACAAATGTGAATATCACAACCTGTGTCAAGCACCCAAGAGTTAGTATGCAATGAGTTACCAGACAATATAGTATAAATACCTGAATGGGTGGGTTTAACATTGCCATCCTACAAGTACTTGGGGCAGCTTCGCTTCCAGTGCCCCTTTTCATGGCAGTAGAAGCACTACGCTTCCTTTTGGTTTGAAGAAGGAGGAATGAGACCTTTCTTGGTCCCACTTGAAGAGGAGCCATCAATGGATTTTCCCTTGGTAACCTTCGAAGGGGTCTTCCTTTTCTTCCCCTTTCCTTGCCCAATTGCCAGAACCAAGGCTGTTGTAGGAGTAGGAGTAGAAGTAACAGTCGACTTACCTTTAAGACAACTTTCAGCGGTCCGTAAAAGCCCTTGAAGTTTGATAAGTGTGACTTTCTCCTTGTTCATATGATAAGTCATACGAAACTGATCATAACTTGGAGGTAAGGAATAGAGAATGATATCAATCGTCATGTCCTCAGGGAAGTCCACATTGAGCATCAGTAATCGGTCCATGAACCTTTGGATATTCTGCAAGTGAACGGTGATGGGCTCACCTTACTTCATTCTGGTTGTTATCATAGAGTAGATGATTTCATACCTCTCTTGACGCGCGCTCTGATAGTACCTATCCATCAGATCCATGTGCATCTCATAGGGTAGAAATCTTCATAGGATATCTGGAGATCGGGAGTCATGGTAGCCAACATGATTCAGGACACTTTAGTTGCATCCCTCTCATGTGTGGTATATTCCGCAACCTCCTCAGGAGTAGCAGTGGCCTTATTGATGACCTTAAGCTCCTTATCAAGGGTATATTCCTTGTCCTCATAGCGGGTAATCAACCTGATGTTTCTAATCCATTCATTGAACTTAGATCCATCTAAAGTGTCTTTACCTCACAAGTTCATTGGGCCAGCAGTAGTGTTGTTTGACATCTGAAAAGAAAGAAGGACAAGTTTAATTAGTTGAAGAATCCTTAATAAGTCACCCAAATGAAATATTAAGGCTAGGACCCTACAAACTATTTCATAACTTTGAAGAGGGATGTTGTAATCTAAGCTATAAAATATTTGAAGGTAGGTAAATGACGATTTACCAATTTCCGCCATGAAAAACAAAATGAATTATTAAGTTTTAATTGGATATGAAACACCTAGATCTTTGAGATACATTGAACTTTCAATGGCATGTTTGAATCTCGATTGTGCCCTCTCAAGTTTGTGATTGGGATGCCGAGGATCACAAACAAGGTGTGAATAACCATGCAAATTGACTTGGTACCCTTAATTTTAACACCTAATCGATGTGCCAGTTAACCACAGGCTCTCCACCGATCTATGATAAAACTTAAGTCACCCATTGCCACTCTTACTAGTCCTTGTTAGTGTATCGGTTAACCACACACGCTTCAATAATGACTTGCTAAGGTACAAAGTGTAATTTCATGGGTTAGCACCTATTTCATATTTTCCTAACATAACTAAGATTGGGAATTAATAAAGGTTTAGTTACTTTATTATTTCATTATACTTTTAATGAGGATTAGGACCTATCCTACCCGTTCGGCTAACGACCCTCCACCAGTCAAGGAAGCAATGGGTGAAAGTGGACACCCATTAAACTACCATTTTATAGGCAGTAACCTTATACCCCCCTTATAGACCAGCTTCGTGAATGAGGCCTGCTAACGGTAAGACTGACTTATTCTTATACATATATATAATAATTAAACTTTTAATATTATAGAAGTATAAGGGTTGAATTTTAAACTTTTAAAATCCAAGGATCTATTTCGAATTAAAGTATTAAATTGTGAGACTTTACAAATTCCAAGACTTGAGGGCGTGTTTTGAAACTATTCAAGACTCTTCAAATTCATAACTTATGAGTTAATGGCCAATAAAATGAAGACTCTTCATTTTATGTAACCTATGAGTTTTTTAAATGTTTTAAATGAAAAAGACTTTTGGTAATCCATAAATTGAGGAAAAATTATGAACTCCATTAAAACATATAATCATGGATTTAACTAATCATAATAATTTAAGAAACATACATACATGATCATATTCAAACTCATAGTTCAAGACAAATCATATCATCAAGTTTCAAGACAATTAGCATAATCATATTAAAACTAATCTTGAAAGTATGATAACTACCTTGTAATTGGATTAGGATAATCATTACCATATCATAGAAAACAGTTTAAATGATTCAAAATAGTTATAGGTAATGATCCTAACCCAATTCTTGCCAAAAAACACGAACAACATGCATTATGCTCAACAAACTCGTCGAGTTCAGTGAAGAACTCGTCGAGTTCATGCCCAAAGTCATGAACTCGTCGAGTTTTCTACATAAACTCGTCAAGTTTTGCAGTCTGGACAGATTTCAGCTTTGTAAAATCACATAAACATCAATATACCAGAAAACAAGCCTAGGCTCTGATACCACTGATGGGTTTTAAGCGTCCTAACAACCTTAAGGTGCACATACAACCCTAGAAGCTTTGCAACTATGTTTTCTCTGTTATACATGCAAAATGATTTCGAAAGCCTTCACATATCTAGCATGCAATCCTAGGTACATGAATTAACATAAACTCTAGATAGAATTACATACCTTCTCTTTTAGTGAGTAGCTTGGAGTTTATGAGCCTAGCACCAATAATGTGGATGCCTCAAGTGGTGACACAAATCACCAAAACAAGTTGGAACTTCTTGAGAGAATAAGAACACTTAGATAAATCGGCTCACTCTTATGCTCACACACACTAGTGCCAATTCTGGAACCACGAACTCCTTTATATAGTATGGAGGATTAAGGTTAAACCCTAATACCCATCACTCTTCATTCACCTAGGATCCATGGGTTAAAAGCTCCATGGACTTCGTATACTCTTAGCCCATCCTAAATAAATCTTAGCCCAATCCATATATATAAACATGAGTCCATATTTAATTTGCTCCATTTTGATCACTAAATTATTTCTAAATTAATTCTTGATAAATACTAAATAATTATGATATCATATTAATATATTATAACAAATAATATATTAATATATCATCAACATCTTATTCTCAAAAGTATATCCATACAAGTTGTTAGGTGAAGTGCAACCCAAATGGACCATGTCGGGTCGGGTCAAGTTGATACCAAATATAGTTACAGACTTAGACACCTTATCCAACAGTGGGTCTGGTATCATGGAGGTGTGCGCCAGGTACTGACGGTAGAAGCGCACAAATCCAGGTTCTCCATCCATCCTGAGGCGATGAAGATGTATAGGGATCTTCGACTCGATTATTGGTGGCCCTGCATGAAGAGGGACATAGCTTGGATTGTGGAAAGGTGCCTAACCTGCAGGAAGGTCAAGGCTGAGCACCAGAGACTTCACGACAAGGTCCAGTCGTTGGATATCCCGCTATGGAAGCGGGAGGATATTACTATGGACTTCATTACGAAGCTTTCCAGGACCGCGCGATGGGTGGATTCAATTTGGGTTATTGTTGATCGATTGACCAAGAGTACCCATTTTATTCCGATTCAGGAAAGTATTCCGGCTGAAAGATTGACCAACATCTACATCTGGGAGGTAATGGCGCGACACGGGGTGCTAGGTTCGGTGATTTCAAACAGGGATGTGCGGTTCACTTCTAGGTTTTGGAAGAAGTTTCATGACAAGTTGGGTACTCGACTGCATTTGAAGACCACCTTTCACCCGCAGACAAATGGTCAGAGTGAGTAGACCATCCAGAATATGGAGTATATGTTGTGGGCGTGAGTCTTAGACTTTAGAGGTAGTTGGGATACTTACCTCTCGTTGGCGGAGTTCTCCTACAATAATAGCTAGCATGCGAGTATCGACTGTCCTCCTTTCAGGATGTTGTATGGGAGGAAGTGCAGGACCCCGATATGTTGGGGAGAAGTGGGGCAGAGAGTCATGGGGAGTACCGAAGTGGTACTCAAGACTACAAAGAGTATCCATCAAGTTTGGAGCAGACTTCAGACTACTAAGAGTCGGCAGAAATGTTACGCCGACAAGCGACGGTCAGACCTGGAATTCGAGGTCGGGGATATGGTGCTCCAGAAGGTGTCGCCATGGAAGGGCGTCATTCGATTCAGTAAATGGTGCAAGCTGGGCCCTAGGTATATTGGAACCATTAGGGTTGTAGCCCGAGTGGGCAAGGTGACATATATGCTAGATTCTCCAACCGAACTCAGTCAGATTCATAGCACATTTCATGTCTCCCAGTTGCGGAAATGCTTGGTGGATAATTCGGCAGTGGTTCCTTTAGAGAATATTCAGGTTGGTGATAGCCTGAACTACATCAAGCGGCCAGTGGCGATCATCGACAAGAAGTTAAGGAATCTACAGAACAAGAGAGTGGAACTGGTAAAGGTGCAGTGGCAACCCCACAAGGGCTCAGAATGGACCTGGGAGCTGGAGGACGAGATGAGGGAGCATTACCCCGAGCTTTTTCAAGATCAAGCTGCAGACTTCGAGGATGAAGTCTAGAATAAGTGGGGGAGATTTGTAACACCTGATTCCTGGTACACATTTAATGTAAAGTATTTCTGTATTTTCTTTGGGACTCGACGAGTTGGAGGCCCAACTCATCGAGTATGGTTGTCATCCGCGGGCATTTTATGTGACCTACTCGACGAGTCGGAAGGCTGACTTGGCCAATAGGTGTTGTTTGAGGAAAACCCTAAATCCGAGGGTTGGCACCCTAATTAAACGCCTTATTGCAGCCTCCATTGTCCCTTATTCTCCCATAACACCTCTTATCGGAACGCTAGCTGTTTTGAGTGATCTAAGGCCATTTTTTATTCATTTTGGTGGATTGTGAAGCTTGAAAAGAGGAAGGAAACTTGGGAGTTCAAGTTGGGGCTCGGAGATCCAGAGATCTTGTTCCATTTCCAGCTCATTCAAGGTAAGATGCCCCTGTCTTGGTCTTCCATGCGTGTATTTATCCTTAGGGCTTGGATTTTGAGTATCTTTTGGGCTTTTTATGCCATTTTCAGTATTGTGAAAGGGCATGTGGGGTTTTGACTTCAGATCTAGGCCATTGGAGGACTTGTTGATTTATTCTTGGGACTCGACGAGTCGAGGCATAATGACCACCAAATCCATTCTGCGAATGGACCATTTATTAAGGAGGAAAGTCCCATAGATGTTTAGATGCGAAAAGGACCTGAGAATCATGGGACTCGACGAGTGTATGAACAGACTCGGCGAGTCCAAGGTAATCTCCCAACCTTTGAAGATGGACTCGACGAGTTGTTCTACAACTCGGCGAGTCATAGATTAGACATGTTCTTATGAGGGAGATGAACTCGACGAGTTGAAGGAAGAACTCAGCGAGTCGGATGAAGAGGGTCCTGATGGTGTGAATAAAGGAAAACTCGGTGAGTTCTCGCTAGACTCGACGAGTGGTGTCGAGGTTGTATCCGATTATTGGAGAATGGACTCGATGAGTTGACAAGCCAACTCGGTAAGTCAGGTCAACTGGATGTTGACTTTGACTAAGGTTGACTTTGACTGGTTAAGGTATTGACCCTGGTTAGGGTTCTATGTTTTGTTTGATGAGTTGAGAATTACCGTGTAGGGATTGAGGAGTCGCGGAGAGTCGATCTTCGCGCATAGGACGGTTCAGACACTACACGACATTGAGGTGTGTTACCTTCCAGTAGGGGTGGGTCTAAGGCCATAATGCCGACCCACCAATAGGGGTATTGAATAGATAATTGTCTTTGTGATAATTATCTTGGTTTGGTTATGTGATTTGGTCATGAGATATGACTGTGTGATATGATATTTGTGTCAGTGGTAGTGAAATGGAATAGTCTTTCCCTAGCATAGGCCGTTAGGACCAAGGGGTAAGTCAGTACTCGATATGCCTGACTGTATGCTAGTGGTTGGGGTGAATTAGTCCCTAGTTACCGGTTGAGAGATACCGATGGAAGTTACCGGTTTAAAAATACCGATGACAGTTACCAGTTAAAAGACAATGATGGTAGTTACCGGTTGAAAGATACCGATGACGGTTACCTGTTGAAATATACCGCTGATAGTTACCGGTTGAAAGATACCAATAGCAGTTACCGGTTGAAAGATACCGACGATATTATGTGGTATGCGGTATGATGGGGGAACTCACTAAGCTTTTTGCTTACGGTTTTTTGTTTGGTTTCAGGTACCTCTTCGTCGAAGGGAAAGGAGCCGGCAGTGTAGCAGCGCATCACACACACATGGTTTCTACATTGGGTTTCTGGGATTGTACTCTGATTTTATTACTTTCGATGATATGGTCTTTAGACACGTTGTTATGACTTTTATAAATTGATATGACATTGGCAATGTTTGTTAAACTATGTTCTGAATTACTTAATTCAAAAGGAACTTTTAGCCTTGATTTTTGGGATGTTACAAAATGGATGTTATTTTATGGTTGATAGCGCAGAGATTTTAGCGGGCCAGCAACTAGAGATTTATTTGTAGGATTCAGCAGTGTGAGGTGAGTTTCCTCAACTTGTTTAGCGGGTCTATGGCACCAATGTCGTTCCATGATCAGTGATGCTAGGATACTAGATGTATGTGTGCCTCTTCTATGTGTTTGTGCATATATGATTTCTATATTGGGCGAGGCCCATTATGTAATTTTGGGTAGGGCCCGTTATACGAAGTGGGCGAGTATGGTCGGGGCTCGATATACTTATTGGGTGGGGCTCATTATGTGTTTATTTATGCATGTATGGTATATAGTATTTTGGGAAACTCATTCAGTTTTGTGCTTACGTTTTTCAGTTTATGTTTCCGATACTTCTGGTTTCAAAAGGAAGAGTCCGATATGATTGTAGAACACACAATACTCGATTCCTTATTTTGTGATTTACTCTGATAATGATGATGTATTGATAAATTTGATAACCTTGATTTTGTGACAATGACATGATTTACTGTTTAATTAATTTAAAAATGAAAGATTTTCGAATCTTACTTTTTGGACGTTACAGAACCAATGTTTAAAAAAAAAATGCAATTATCAACGTTGAATTTTATAAAATAAGATAAACAAGTATTTATCAAAAATACAATTAAAATATACAATAAATAAGCAATCTTCATTTTTTTTTTACAAATAGGCGGATATTGATTTTGATTTAATTTAATTTCATTAATTTAATTTGATTTAGTTGTTTAAAATGCATTTTAGTAGTGTTCACTTGGTTACAATCGTATTCTTTAAGAATGCTAATTCTCAGAAAAATCATTTATACATAATCATATTCTTTAATAATGAAAAGTTAATATATATTCATCCGCCTATTTTTTTGTGTTGTGTATTTAGGGGTTACACTATATAATCAACTACAAAAAATTGTTTATCAATTTCTATTTGTAATAGATAGATAGGATAAGGATTTGTTTTGATAACTCTAAAACTGGTATAGAAAGGAATTTGAGAATTCTTATGATATGGAATCGTAGTTTAAATAGAATCATGATCTAAAGATATTCATTAACCATAGTCTACAAAATATAAATCCCTCGCTCAGTTGATTCATTAGAATTTCTAATTTATTGATTTAATCTGGTCGATATAGTATAAACATATAAATAGAGAATTCAGAAAAAGAAGAGAACATTTTCTGTAAGAAATTTTTTTTATCTTTATCCCCAGCCTAGAAGGAAAGATACTTTTTTTACTATGATAAAAATTTTTCGATTTTGATTGCTTTATAGTTATCATTGTAATATCATATGAACTAATGTTTAAAAAAATGATGCAACTATCAACATTTATAAAATTAATTTTATAAGATAAGATAAATTAGTATTTATCAAAAATCCAATTAAAATATGCAAACAAATAAGCAATTTTTATTTTTTAGATATAAATTAATAGACTTAAATACATTTATAATTAAATAAGTGTAATTATATAGCATGTCATCTTATGTTAATAATATGGACAAAAATTTGTAATACATTTCATAATATTTGTAGTTCATTGTTCATATTTAATCGTGTGTGTGTGTATATATATATATATATATATATATATATATATATATATATATATATATATATATATATATATATATATATATGGAAAAGTTTAATAGAAAACCATAATTATGGGTTTCTCAAGGAATCAAATCTTTTTTTTCAATTTGTAGAGCTTATTCTTTATCGAAAAAAAAATCTAAAAATATCTAAATTTATATATTGACATTGTGAATGTGAAAAATATTTTTTGGATTCACCATGTGAATCTGGATTCACGTTGTGAATTATCGAAGATTCACATTGTGAATTTGACGTAAAAAAAATCGAATTTTATATCGTTGGAAAAAGGATAAAAAGTTATGAATTTCTGTATTTTTAGGGCGTGTTTGGCTTAGCTTTTAAAAGCTCAAATGAACTTTTCCAAAAAGTTACAAAAAGTCAGGATTTTCTGACTTTTCCATAAAGTTGTTTTTTCATGTATTAAAACTCCAAAAATTATTAGTTTGCCAAACATCTTTTTGTTTTTTTTCCTTTATAAAAAGGACTTTTGGCTGTGAAAAGCTAAGCCAAACACCCCCTTAGTTTTTTTTTTTTTTTTTTTTTTTTTTTTTTTTTTTATAAAAAATAACTATTAAAAGTTGAAAAAAAGATTGGTTCATTGGTTAATTATGGTTTTCTATTGAACCTCACCCAATATATATATATATATATATATATATATATATATATATATATATATATATATATATATATATATATATATATATATATATATATATATATATATATATATATATATCTTGGTTCGGTACATTTTTTTGAGAAAGATTATAAGATAGGTCCCAGAAAATAATAAGATAAGTTACCATTAAAATTTAATTATTTAGGAATGATCAAACTCTTTTAAAATTAAGCAAAAACGAGGATTTATGAAACATGATTACCGATAAACATCTCCAAATGCTTGACGACTCATCACGCTCTCCTCGCCCTCATTGATCGATCCAATTGTCCGCTGTCCAGCGAGGCCACCTACCTCTGCCGCCTTTCGCAAGGCACCACCGCCTCTTCACAATCTTTTTTATATTTCAATTTTTTCATGATATTTTAAACCATTCGACCCGACATTACATAACTGATAATTTATATGTTTATCTTTTTTCCAGTTTTTTTACATAAATAAGCACATGGTTTTTTTGTTCTAAATTCGTCAACGATCATAATTTTATAATAGATGTGAATAATAAAAGTCAATTTCTAGCATAAGTAATTAGTCCATTATTATTTTTTTTTTAAATTAAGAAAATACATATATCTTTAATGATCGATTTAAAAGTATCTTTTCTAAAATGAAATATCACTAAAAGTATGTTTCCGGTCCAAATTATTTATATCATACAAGTTAATGAACAATGATTGCCACAAAATAATATTTTGCTGTACATCTCTATGGTACGCATAGTGTCACTACTTCCGATTTGTGAACCCACTAGTGGGGATTTCATATCAACGGAAATGACAACACCCTCTTTGTGTTTTTTCTGTCATGTTCCCCATCATGATTTAAAGAATGTATCCCGTATTTGTAAATAACATCATACAAAAATTACGCAAAGATACGAAAAAAAACCTTGTAATAACGATAGTGAATTAAATCATTATTGAAAGTGCATGATAGTTTTTTTCATTATAACCTTGGTATACAATATAAAAACCATCAAATAGAGCTTGTATAAATTATTGAAGCCTAATTAAGATTACTTGTAAATATCATATTCAAACCCATTATCAGGTAATCCTTATTGTAGATCCCAAATTCAAACCCATTTTACTTAGTGGATTAGTAGGGATTGTGTTGAGCATAGCGGAATAATAAATTTCAGTTTTAAAGATATTTTATTGCTCGAATTAATAAAGATAAAACATTTAATTTGTTTAACAGAACAATATAGACCAACAATTATAGCTTTTTAAAAAGTAAGAGATGAAGAACTTATTTGAATCATAACTAACCTTCTAAGTCATAAAATTAATAAATGATGAATAACAAAGAAATCAACTGTTCCATTAAGCGATATAACTGGTTACAACTTGACACATGCTTTCAAACAAAGACGAAGACCGCTACCTACAATACACCAGCTGATTTATCAACACGATAAGAATATGTGTACGTATATTGGTCTAATATAGTCCATATTACCATGACAATTAAATATACAGAAGATATTATCTTAATAGAATACATATCACAGTATAGTTTGGATGCATAGAAGTTAGATAACACGGGAAGGGGGGGGGGGGGGGGGTGTTCTTTAGATATTTACAGTTTATCTAGAATCTTGTTTGGCTATCTACCCGTACACATCATATGAAAACATAACCATACACCAAAACACATAGAGGGGGGGTCACTTCCCTACACAAACGCTCTCCCTATAAGTGACCTCTATAGCCAACAAATCACTTAAACAACTTGGTAAACGACATGACTTGCTTCTAGAACTTTCAGACACCTAATAACCAATGAATTGTTTCTATTAACGAAAAATTGACCTTTGTGGTTGTGTATTTTGATCTCTTGATTGCAACAACTCCTTCGAGATGTGGATAAGTGAATAAATACATTTTCCTCATTTGCAAGAACTTCTTCTCTCCTAGCTTCCTTCATGAAAAATCAAACCATGTTCTATTTCATTAATTGCACCATATTTGTGATCTTAAATTCCTTATATAGAGGAATCAAATGGTTCTACTAGTTCATCAGAATGATGAAACTCAACTCGCCATCAATTGCGACACAGTTAAGCACTAGAAGTAAGTTGGCTTGAAGTTATGGTACTTTCAATATTTTCATGAAAATTTCTATCTATAAGGAACAATTCTTAGAGATTCAAGTCCTTGAAGTCTTCCCGAGTAATCTCGAAATATTATCCATTATGCTCTATCGTATATATTGGTAATAATCAACCTTTATGAAACTTCACCTCTTGAAAAGGAATATCCCATAATGATTCTTTCGAACTCAAAGGGAAATCTTTTACATTTTGCTAACCGAAGATCTAATTCTGTAAACACCTTGTAAAATTTCCATTCGGGGGGGACAGAGTAATATCTCAATATGATTCTTTGGAAGGAGCACCCTATATTGCATGAGGAAGGTAATCTTCATCCAAAAAAGTCTAAATTGGATTAACCCATGAAACATGTAGGCTTGGGTCATTGACTCAAATAATAACTCGATATTTGTCTGATTCAGTGTCAACAATTTTCTTTGGCCTTGCTTTGATATTTTTTTCTTGGTTCATGTGGTGTTGGAGTGATGAAAGGAACACCTTCTGGACTGAGTTACGGAGGAACTTTGGTGGTTTTCTTTGGAGATGCAGGAGAATTTTGAGTTTTATTTAGTTAAGATGGAGTTGAGTCTCTATGTATAGCCTTAGATTCTGAATCTTCTTCGTTGTTCATGAAAAATGGCTTCCTCCACTACAAGAAAAAGACCCTTTCACGATGCGCAAACCACGACACTCATTGATTTATGTTACGCAAAAGACAGTGACATTAAAAAAGTGTCATCTCTTCAAAAAAATTTAAAGATTTAGGTCACACATTATTGCGTGCCCTTAAATTAGTGTCCCATGTAAAAAAAAACATGGAGGACACTTTATCTAAAATGTGTGTCCTCTGTGAATGTCATTTTATTTATTTATTTATTTATTTTGAGAAAATGCGCATCTCCTTAGAGGGAAAATGAAATCCCCAAATTTTTTAAACCCCCACCTTCTTCACCCTCGTCTCCACTGGATCAATCGCTTCACATCATCTTTAAGCTAATTAAGGGTTTGAGATATCTTCGAAATCGATCCTCACACTAAATGGCTCGGCGACTGCAACTCCTTTTGATTGTAGCGCCGATCGACAACTACGACTCATCAACCGTCAATCGAAGTTACCAGTTGAACAACCCCTAATTGACATCTCCACCTTCTCGTCTTTCCTTCTCCGCCAGGTTTTCTCTCATCTCTATCCTCCACTGTATGAAGATTTACGAAGATGTGAAGGGGTAACCAAAGGAAACCCTAAATCCCTCTCGCAGTCAACCAGTACAACCCTGAATCTCTCTTCTTTACGATAGAAAATATTTTTAATGGATTGTCTAGATTATGGATTCTGGCATGTTCGGTGCAAGTGCTTTCTAAGTTCTTGGTTTCCTTCCAGAGTAGTTGATACTTCTCGGTATGTTCCTTCATTATCTTAGTTTCTCTCGATACCCTCAATCGACCCGGACCCACAAATTCAAAATGTTAAATACCTAAAGACTTCCCATTGGAAATTTCTGGGTCCTGGCATGTGCGTTTTTTGGTGCTTGTTGATTTTAGGAATTTTCGTTTGCAATTGCGTATTCTATGTGTTGTGTCTGGGATTATTATTATTTTGTTTCTTATTCTCTCCTTTAATTCCTAGCTTGCTCGTTAGATTGGTTATAATTGTTCTTGATGTTTTATCTTTTATGTATTATTTTCATGTTTCTGTATAGCTGATTGGTGCTACCTTTCATGATCATTGATTTACAAGCTAGGAGTTCAATGTTTTTAACAGAAATTCTCACTTTATAGTGGATACTTAAAATGCTCTCTTTTAGCAAAATCTGAGTAAACAATCTATAGAGCCTAGATGGAAACCTAGGATGCAGGGACATGGGAATAGGGGTGGCAGAGGAAACTATTCATCTCGTTACATGTCTAATGGTAATTCACCATATAAAATGCATTTTATTTAATCTGATTTTGCTGATCATATTCATATGTTTTAAACTAAATGTAATCTAAACAACTCTATGATCTCTTTTTCCAAGATGCAGGTGGTGGAAATAGAGCTCTTTCTGCAAAGGAAAACGGGATAATCAATAAAGGTGTAGAGGAAGGGGCAAATCAGTCAATTCCTCAGGGTCAGAAGAGTATGTGAACTAATTATTTTCCAAAGACAAATTAAGGCTAAATGACTTGCTTCTTTGACATCTTCTTTGCTAAAGTTAAATGTAAGAGACCCAATTTTGTTATTTTCCATAAAAAAAACGTATATTTTGTGTGATTTCATATTTATGTTTAACTTTAAATTATTTTTTCTAGCATATTAAGTGAACCTATCTCACAAGAGGGCTGCTATTGATAATATATTGGGGGGTCTTGACAAGACAATTACAGTGGTGGAAAAGTCCAAATCTTTAAATAAATTTTGCATGACAGGTTTTTTTCTTTGGGGAAGTTAGCTTTATAAAAGGTAAACTGCTTGCCATATAAATCTTATGTTATTTTTTTCTTATAAAAATCAAACATGAAGTGAAATACACCAAATAAATCTGGAGATCCATACAAGACAATGTTTGTTGATTGGCTTGTGAGCATTACTCTCTTTTGCATTGATGCCTTTTAAGGCTTTATGTCTTTTTAGTTTCTTTATTTAAATAAATTAATGTTTTTTTTTTTAAACGTTCAGAACTATGAGACAACAGAGAGCACAAATAAAAGGGAGTTTGAGGCATATGGGCCAATCAAACAGGTAAGTTTTGTAGAGTACCCTAAAAAGGGGCTTAAGGTCATAGCCTTTTGTTCGTTAAGAGGTTTGATTTTGTGGTACATATACAACATCCTCATCAAGCTGTCTACAAAACATCTTTTAGAAACAAATAATGAACATATGTTTCACAAAAACTAATTTAAGAAAAAAGAAAGGGATTTGTCTCCATATATATAAAATCACTCGTCATACCTAAGCATTTATCTACAAAATTATATAATCATCACAAGAGGCTACTTTACCATGTATGAAACATTAAATAATATTATACTTCACTAATTAAGTTTCATGTAGTTTAGTAAAGTAGTCATATCATATATGTTTGCTAAATACAATTTACAGTTTAAGTCTCTTATTCACATTTTAACATCTTATCCTTTATTTTTATCGAATTAATTTATTTTAGCAATATACTTCAACTCTTATAATTATTAAATGACTATGTTAATATAGTCTTTCTAATATAATTATCAATATAGTCTTTCTAATATAATTCAAACTCTATTCTAATGGTTAAATACGCCTCATAACTTAACAGTTGTTATTATGATTTTTATTATTAATGGTTGTTATTATGATTATTATTATTAAAGTAGACAAAAACCATTGTAAGTAATAAATAATATAGACTCTATTACTTGAGTACTCATACAAAAGAGTCTACATTATGCTATATATAGATCAATTATATAATAATAAATCCTAAAACCATATACTTTTGATCCCATTATCCAATATACACCAATTTTATAGCTTCAATTCCCCATAACTATAACCATATTAGAAAATCTTCGAATCCATTTTACTCTATTACAATTTTCGACAATCCTCCCATTCTATTGAACCCACCTCCAAACTATTGAATCCCGCAACACTTGTACCATAGTTGTCACAACTAGCATTTTAGCTAGGAAATTATATTCTTGTATAATCATTCAACTATTGTAAAACCTATATTATAAGTAGATATCACTCGGTGCTCATTTAAATTCACCTTTTATGTTCAACAAAGAATTTGAAAACCCTAAGAATCCTGGTTTGAGTCCATATTGGACTAGGATTTCCTTTATGGGCCTAATGGACCAATAAGCATCCAATTCAACCATTTTGGGCTTGGAAACCCTATTTGGATTCTAAATGGAACCAATTCACCAATCTATAAAATTTTGGACCATTTAGGCCTAGAATGATTCATTCTAACCCTAATGGGCCTTATTGGTCCATAACAACTCCAATTAACCTTAATGGACCATAGAACCCATTCTTTTATACTATTGGGCCGTGAACTACCCTAAAGGACCAATGGGCCGAAAACTTTATGATTAGGCTCCAGAAATCCAAATTAAAGTTTAATAGGCTCAAACTATTCCATTCCTATCTTCTTGGCCCAAAATCTCGGCCCAACACCATTTAACAAAAAAAGGAAATTAAATGAGGGTTGACTTTTGAGACGCCACCTCCATATAGCTCACCATGTAACAATGCATGGTCTCCTGTATCTCCATGCAAAGTCACCTCATCCTTCTCTCCCCTATCTTCTTGATATCTCAGCCGAGAGCTAAGCACTCACACACATTCTTCCAAACACTCTCAAAGAATCTCCTCCTTCCTCCAAGATCTTGAAAATTGGCTAGAGTTCTAAGGATCTTCATCAAGTCATTCCAATCTTTGGTAAGTTATTGTCAAACACAAGTATCTTCTTTCATCTTAACATGAAAAACTCCTTCTTACATAGTTTTATTCCATGATCACACGTTAGAAGCGTCATAAGCTCGAGATCCACTTCAAGGTGTTTCTAGGACCAAAATCATTTCCATTCTTTTTTCAAAAACCAAAACATCAAGCAAAGGTAAGTTCATACCCCCTTGTTTTCGATTTTTACATGATTTTTGGGGGAGAATGCAAGTAAAATGTGTAGATCTGTGTGTTATATGCGTGTCTTGTGTGAATTCTTAGTTTATTTTGTAAAAATGTGTTAGATCTAAACAAATCTCGACATTCTAAGTGACATTGAGTAAAGATTCATGAACTAAGACACTATATACATCATACTATCAAGCCAAAAGTGATTATGTGTTAAAGATATAAAAGTTAAAACAAAAACCGTGTTAAGGGTCAAAATTGTCAATAAAACAAATGATAAGGGCAAAAAGTGACATTTATGGTTTTATAGGGACCAAACAGGTCCTACATGGATAAAATGGATTTTTATGGTAAACATACTTTAAAAAGTGCCAAAAATGCAAATTTGAGCTTAATGGGCAAAACATTTGGGCCTCCCGATTTTGGGCCCGATTTTGCAAAAAAATGAAGTTTTGGGATTAAAAATGTTAGTTGAGCAAAATTTGAGTCATAAATGTAAATAAACCAAATTGAGGGGTGAAAATAACATTCTTTTTCAAATTGGACAAAAAATGTAACTTTTATCAAAATTGGGCTGAATGTGTAAATTTTTACCAACAAAGGGCTGAAAATGCACTTTTCTACAAAACTAGGTCTTAAATTTCAAAATATATATTTTTGGACTAAAACCGTGAATTTCTAGACATTTGGGAGAAAATTACAATTTTTTACAAATTATGTACTAAAGTGTCATTTTTTGCAAAACTTTGGGCCTTAATTGAAAATTTGAGGCTTTTGACCAAAAATGTTGTTTTATGAAAAAGGATATTTTTTATAATAAAATTTGGTAAACCACGAGCCAAAATAAACAACGAAACAATACGAATCGACGGAATACATCGATAATAATTTTATTGGGCGTAATATTCATCTTACGTGGCCAATAGGCCTTAAAGGCCCATTCAAGTGTATATTGAGCCCAATATTTTTCCATGAAATGTTTATTGGGTCTTGCGATCAATTCACATGTTAATTTGGGCCTGAGTTATGGGTCACATGTTTATTGGGCCTTTGTGGTCCATTTACATGTCTATTGAGCCCAAATTACCCACTTACATTTTATTGGGTGTTTTTCATCCATTTACATGTTAATTGGGCGTGGACTAAACTTCACATGCTTAGTAAATCATAACTATACCTTTACATAACTATTGAACTTTGTATACTTATAAATGTACCTTTGGATGGATAACGCATAACATACACGTAAACATTAAACATAGTACGAATGGTTGATAATCTAGTGAGACGTGTCGGTTGGCACCTTGAGTGTACCGTCGTAGCTTGTAGTTATAATCAGAGTCTCCTGGAGGGAGAGCGACAGTTTGTGTATAGATCTATATGGGGTGACCCCCCATGCCTTAGTTGTTTGCTACAGTTAGACTAGATCAGTCTAAGGCGACAAAACCTTGAGCAAATACCGGCATTTGAAAAAATTTTAAGACAAACAACCTAGTCATTATCATGTATGATTATAACGGCTCAGATAATGATCCAATACCAAAAATTAACACTTCGGAGATTAACCCTTCGATTTTGTCAATATGAAAAAACTTACCTAACTATACAAGAACCTCGACATTTTTATAAATTGGAAAATATCGGATTTTCTGGGAAATTATTAATATACAACTATCACTTACCTACAATATAAAGAAATCAAAACTACTATTATATATGTTACTACTGTGAAATTCACACATGCATTTATACTTGATTTTCACATCATTTTCAAACATTTTATAGAAAATATCGGATTTTCTGGGTTTTTAAGAAAGATACAATGACTTTTACTCAAACATACTTATGAACTTAACAACATCATATATGTTTACCATTTTCAAAATAACTTGTATTCTCAGGTAATCGTTAGCCTGAAATATTTTCAAGTGCGTATGTTTTGTTTTATGTAACATCACTCATCATACTTTAATAGTTGAACTTATGTATTTATAACAATTTAGTTGATGTGAACAATGTCAGTTGTAATATGAAATGTTGGTGATGAATGTGTTATGTTTCATGTGTATTCATTGTGATGATAATTCAATTGTTAGTCACACGAGCCCCCGAACGTTTCCGCCGTCTGGTTCGGGGGTGTGACTATAGTCGATCTTTCAAGTTTTCCTTTGCCTCAAGGTCCCGCAGAGGATACATGGAATAAAATCTAACAAGCAATGAAGAAGGTATATTTGATACCTTTCCCCCTCTTCCCAAAAAGTAGTTGTGGTTTTACTTTATGGTCAAACCTATTGAAATTTTGAATCAAATATTGGAATGGTTTTAACATCTGCTATCCAGGCTTGGGCTTCTAAATGGAATGAAAGAGCATAGAAAAACAGGAATCGTGATACATTATGCATTGGTATTTTGATTCAAGAACATATTAGAGCTGATTATGCCTTTGTCACATACACAAATCATCTTGTGTCTCGTGACTCCTCACATATATACACAAAGGTAAGTCTCATATTTATGGCTGCTTTTGTTTAGGGACATTTTCAATTATGAGAATGTGAATAGTATCTAATTCCCTGTTGACACCTCATCTTTTTCAGCATGAAACAATATATTAACCTAATGTTTTTTTCCAGGATGCAGCTTCTCGGGGAATTGTTGGTGTAGGCTTTGATGTTGTGCAATACGGGTGATGTAATTGTAATCATTTTTTCATTTATTTTGATTATTTTCTTTTTGGGTGTTATGATCTTGTTAATTATTTTCAGTGATGTTTTTGTAGATTAGCATCTACTCTTGGAATGTTCAATACAAATGGTTTTCAATTCTTTAGTAATGAAGACTTTTTATGTCCAGTTGATGGAGCTATCATGATAACAGCAAGCCATCTTCCTTATAATAGAAATGGTTTTAAATTCTTTCCTAATGAAGGAGGCCTTGGAAAACCCGACATTAAAGACATTCTGGAGCATGCTGCAAACATATACAATGGATTTACACCAGAATCTCTAGAAGAGGCAGAAAGAAAACTTTCATCTTCAAACCCGACATTAAAGACATTCTGGAGCATGCTGCAAACCCCACTAAAGTTGACTACATGGCTATTTACGCTTCTAACCTTGTAATAGCAGTTCGTAAAGATTCAGGAAAAATAGGTATATGTGAATATTACGTTTTTTTTCTTTCTCTCATGCTTATTTTCTTACTTGCTATGTATTACAGGAAATCCATTGGAAGGATTTCATATAGTTGTGGATGCTGGGAAAGAAGCTGGTGGTTTTTTTGCTGTAAGTTATCTTTTAGCATGTGTACATAATTCTTTACCTAGGTTCTCATCTTATGTACAACTTACCCACCATAACAAAACCAACATCGGGTAAGAGCAAGAATCATAAAAATATACTATTTTCTTGTATAGTAATGATTGTGACTTGTGAAGGACTAATGGAGCAGCAATGCCACCAATGGATGGAATGTCTGATGTGGGGTTGGGAATTTTAAAAGATAAATAACCGGAAGGAGAAGCATCAGAGGGCCATGACGAATCACAAATCTTATCAAATGAAAAGAAAAGAGATGGGGGCTCGCATGCTTCTTTTGATTTGTTAAAGCCTCCACCTGGACCTGGTTAGTGTCCTTCTTAAACTATACCTACCTGTACAAAGCTAAGGTAGTGTTCAATATGATTGAATCAGGGATGGAATTGAATGGTTACTTGCTTTTGGTCCCTGAGTATAACTGTTTTTTTTCAGTTTTGCTGCCACTAATACAGCCATTTTACTTGGAACAGTTGCTCATATGATTCCAACTGTTATAGACAGTGACATGGCCATGGTCCTCTCCTCTGGTATGTATATTATTCTTCAGAAACCCATATATCTCATAAAATAACACAATTACCCTCTACAAAATAGTAAAATTTCATGAATAATAGGTGAAATGATTTAATATGATGCACCCTCCAAGCTAATGGAGTCAGATTCTTATTTCTCAAAGCTTGTTGATGAGTAATGGTCCAGCTATAGGAGATGATCCATGGGTAATTTCTTTTCAAGTTAAAAGTAAAAGTAAAATTTCTTATTATTCTTTATATGTATATATGTATATGTATGTGTATATATGTATACACATATACATATATGTGTTAATTCATTATTCTTTATGAAGATTTGACCTTCATAGTAGATGATAATAATGGAAATCTGGAAGAATAATATGCAAGTTTTACAAAAAATTTCAAAAGGGTATTTTGGGTATTACATAGGGAGGGATCTTATAACATTGTAAAATGGATACACTGCAGGAGAAATTGAAGCCGTTGGAGAGATTTTGTTCTCCGCTCATCCATTATACTCATACCTAAGAAGCAGAACCAAACCTTTCTTTCTCAATCTTTGGGAGGTTTTTCTATTTTTTTAATTGCTCACTGTCATATGCTTTACTTTTTTCATTTAACATGTGCAGTGGTTAATTTGTTTGTGTTTGATATAGTTTGATTGTCATTATATATAACAACTGAGTTGTCCTGTTTGAATCTGAAGTTTATTATTTATACGAAATAGGGATTTCATCTTCATGTACCGGACTCAAAATTATTAAGAAAGTGAAAACACAAGGAATTTTTTTTCTTTGATTTTTTGAATAAGTGGAGGGTCATAATCTTTTTATCAGAACACAATGTCAATTGATTGAGAGTTCTTATAACAACGTATTATCTTTTTGTTAAGAATATATGATGTCTGTATCACTTGTAGAGAGTTTAAGGTAAACCTTATCACATCTTAAATTTGAACACTTTTAGCATCTGACTCTTTATTTATCATCAATTATCAAAATTTTATGGTTTTAGGTTAAAGGATCTGAAATATTGTATTATGGTGGAGGTCATGTTGCATATACTTCACAACACATGAGTCAAGTTATTTTATTATTAGTGCCTTTTGTATGAAAATTCAACAACTTGTCTGCGTATTCTAAAATTTGTAGTAATTTTTCTCATGTTTATGGTAACAATAGTGGACAACACTAAACAAATTTCATCTAGGATGTTTTTCAAATCGACTACAGGTCCTTCAACTTCAAGCTTCTTATTTGTACCAATTTGCGATGTGCAAGTTCTGATAGCTCTAGCAACCGCCTTCCATGCCTGACAACTTCTCAATGTTCCTGCATTCAGGTTATTCTCTTAGAAAGGAAATTGTCAAAGGAGAATTTAGTCAGGTGTTTCTTTTAATGTTTTATATGTTTTGTTTTCTATAATAAATATTATGCAATATTAGCAATATGTTACATTTACTTACTATTGGAATGATTATTTGTATTTGAGATATTAGTGCAATAAATTATCTTTATTGTTTATGGTATTTTATTTTGTATTATGAGACTTTTAATGTGTTATTTAATTTGAAAATTAGTAAATCTATCAAAAATATATAATTTTAAAAACATTTAAAATTATGACACACAAAAATGTGTGTCGTCTTCCTTTATGATAGGGGCTTCCTTGATATGCATTGCGTGTAATAAACACGCGCGTCGTAAGGTTACGACACGCAAATGCATGTCGTATTCCTTTGTGATAGGGCCTTCCTTTAATCGCATTGTGTGTCATAACTGCGCGTCGTAAATGTGTGTCATAATTGTGCGTCGTAAATGCACGATGTAAATAGACGACGCGCAAAAGCGTGTCATCTCTCGTTATGACAGGGTCTTCCTTGATACACATTTGTGCATCTTTTGAGCATTTTACGACATGCATTGCCAGTCGTAAAAGGTTGTTTTTCTAGTAGTGCCTGGGCTAAAAACAATCATATATTCTCTATCGTGCACGTCATAATTGTTTGGGAGCTGGTGTGGATTTGGATGATACAACAAGTTTACATTTTCATCATTTTGAGGAAAATGGGTTCACCTTCTCCCCAAACTTCTAAACTCGAATTATCTCAAAAACCTCGAGGACGTAGATAAATGATTTCTATTCATTTGGTTGAGTGACAACATGTTTGTATTAGAGATGTTATTTATGATATCATTAGTAAAATGGCAATTTGGTCTTGCTTTTCTTAGGGGATGCTCCACACCCTCATTGCTTCATTGACCACTTTCACATACATATATACAAGCACAATGTTCATTTTCCTTTGTTTTCTCAACGCATTTATGAGATCATCATTTGAATATAAGTAAGCTTGTTTAAAACTTTAAAATAACCCCTTAATAGCATTTACATACACCTGACATGATCATCACATTAGCTTTCCTCAAAAATTCATCTTTGTCTTTGAACATGCGCTTATCCATAACGTCGACTCCTTCTTTGACCAAAAGAAGAATCTTCTCATCAAACAGCTTTCCATTATTTTTAAACCTCAAAAGTCCGTCAAAACAGTGTAACATCACAAAACCCATAGTAAAAAGTTTTGATTTTTAAAAGAGAAAAAACCATTTATCCATGAAACATAAGTCACCAAAAACAATGCTCCATGATCATATCATAAAATCAGGGTATCATAATCATAGTATCTGTTAAAATAAAATGACCATTGGATAATGTGCATAGTCATGCCATCGCCATGCCCCGATCCTCAGCAGTACTTGAAACATTTAAATCCACAACTGTAACCCAAAAGCTTATTAAGTTCCCCAAAAAACCTATATATCAATATACATACAGTGCATGCACACGAGGCCTACATCACAGGGTTGGACCGCCTTCTGAGCCTACAACCTATAGATGGACCTCCCTCAAGAGCCTACAGTATCAACTTGACTGCTATCCTGAGCCTACAACATGAAGCTGTACCGCTCTCCTTGGTCCTAATGTATTAACTAGACCGCCTACGAATCTTGGGCTAGAACACAGAATATGACCGCTTTAACCCAACCACAATATGTTGTTATATGAAAATAAAATAACAAGAAAACACAGGTAAACATAACATATCTAGCAGTGTAACAGTTCACTACAGCAAATCAACTTCCTCAAACACAAAAGATACATACTACAATACAAAGTATAGAGAGAAAACTCACCTCACAAATGACAGATAATTACCACACCTCATAAAGAGGTAAAGACTAGCACTACGAACCACCTATACATTAATAAGAGGCAAATCCTTAATCTATAGTCTAAAACACACAAGGTGACCTAAAAGTTAACTAGTTCAAAAAGTCAACAATCAAGTCACCATATCGTAAAAAGCACCATGGCCACGTTGTGGTGGCTACACGCCAAAACAGTCATGGTAAAACTGGCCACCATATCGTGGAAAGAAACTCGCCACGACACGGTAACGAATATTAACATCTTAATGGTTTATTCTCTAAATCCTTAATCTCTAAAGCTCAAAAGCTCAGATCTGATCCTTCCAACTTTATCCATTAAGCCATGATATCTAAACCTAAGTTCTTAATGGGTGCACTAAAAGCATTAACACGAAATGAAGTCATGTAACCAATCTTTCTAACCACCACCACGGCCCAAAAGCCATAGCTTGCACTCAAATCTTATGGAGTTCACTCAAGCTCTAAGAACAAAAAGTTTTGGACCAAAAAAACTCATAAAATGACAAAAATAGATATAGAGAAGTAAGGAACAAAATACCAACTTTATACGTCCAAATGATTAGAATTGTGATGAAGATGACGGACGTGAGATAAAACAAAGCACACAAGCAACAATAGAGACACCTTCTTCATTCAAACATCATAAAATGGGCTCACACAGTCAAAACAAACACAAGGAAACTAGGGTTTGGGTGGAAGACTAGATTAGATGGTGCAAGTTGTTACATGAGGCAACCCTAGGTGCCAGGTAGTGGTGCCTTGCGAATGTATGTCCATTAGAATGGAAATGCCACGTCGTGATCCCTCCACTATTGATCTGTGACCGGGCCAAAACCTTTCAAAAATTAGATTAAATGATTCAAACTCGAAAGAAGCATACCTGGAAACTGGATGTTATAATTCTCCCCAGTTTAATTATATGTCGCACTTGAAATCTGTGGCAGTAAACAAATCGGGGTAGAAGGTGTGTATCTTCTCCTCAGGTTTCCAAGTCTATTTGGAACCCTTACGGTGATGCCGATGCTCCTTAACCAAGAGTACCACCTTGTTGAATAAGGCATTCATCATCCAATCAATGATCTCCAATGGTGGCTTAACATGATTAAGGAGTTCATCGACCTGAATAGAATACAATGGAACTAGAACTACATCGTCTTCTATGCACTTGCGAAGTAGAGAGATGTGAAAAGTGCTTTGAATCTAGTTGAGCTCCTTCGGTAGATGTAATTGGCAGGCTACCTTCCCACCCAAGCCATAAATTAGAATGAAGGAATAAACCTAGGGTCGAGCTTGCCCTGCTTCATAGAGCGAATAACACCCTTTTATAGCGACACTTCAACGAAACCATATCCATGACATGACATTCCAAATCAGATTGTCGATGATCGATGTAACTCTTCTATCTGCTATGCGTCGTATGTAATCATGCCTGACCTGTTGAATGAGCTCCATCATTTTGAGCACTACCTCAATGCTCCCCATGACCCTCTATCCGACCACTCCCAAATATATTGGGGTTTGACACCTCCTTCCATAAAGAAGCTCATAAGGAGGTGCCCAAATGCCAGATTGATAGTCATTGCAGGAAACCTTAGCCTAAAGTGAGCTAGGAGTCCCAACTCCCACCAAAGTAGATGATGCAAGTCTCAACATATCCTTGAGCATTGGAAGGGTCCGCTCACTTTACCCATTTTTCTACAAATGATATGCAATGCTAAAATATAACCAAGTACCCAACTCAACATGGAGCCTCTTCCAAAATCATGCAGTGAATCACACGTCTCGATCATATATGATAGGAATAGTCACACCCTGGTGAGAAACAATATCTCTCATGTAGAAGTTGAGACAACCCCCATTTTTCAGAACTAATGAAAATATTTTCTTTATTCTTTATAAATTGAGATACGGAAATTTCGAGTTAAATAAAACATTTTTAAGATAACAAAAGTTAATTTGTGAACACCTTGAGGATGTCATTCGTTCATATGCAAACAAATGTTACATGATAAAATATCCTGAAACCACATATTACAAGCACATCTCTTTATTTCACTAAACATCCTGACTAGACTACTTCAACCTTCATTCCACTACCTATGATGCATAAAAATGAGTGGGTCAGGTTTAGGAAAACCTTGTGAGATATGTAGGGTTTTCAAACCCATAACAATTTAGAGATAATATTTAATATCATTCTGGAAAACAACAACATTAGATAATTTATATAAAATCTGACCTGAGACCAACTACCCAACCTAATCGATCCTCGTGGATCCTAAAGCAAAACGATTATCTGGAGGAATCACCAAACCTGATAAATCGTTTGAGTGTTTGTTTTTATCATTTACTTTGTTATCCCATTTTATCTACGTCCATGGGTTATAAGTTCATGCTAGCAACGTAATTCACTAGACCGCCTACAATAATAAATTTTTATCATTTACTTTGGTCAACGGCCTAGACATACTAGCTAATTGTTTGATCTGGACCCACCATTTTTGTTAATCCAATAAAGAGGATGACTTCTGTAACATCTCAAAAATTACAAAAAATTAAATTTGTTCAAAACATCCCATGATAATAAAAATGTTTAAAAATTCATTGTTTTCAAAGTGTTTAAAAATATCAAAGTATCCCGAAATCATAAGGCCATGAAGCAGGAACACGTATCCGGTCACGCCTTTTCCTTCCCGCGATCATCAAGTACCTACCACAATAAACTAAACTGTAAGCGAAAACTTAGTGAGTTCCCCCAAACTACCACCGCATAAAACATATCGACCAAGAGCATGTTTACATGATCCTTCAGCCCCACTGGACCGCCTCATAGGGATGACAACCTATCCGGACTCCTCCCGAGCCTTCAACATGAGTTGACCGCCTCATAGGGCCTACATCCCATCCAGACCGCTTGTTGGGCCTTCGTCCTAACTGGACCACCTCGTAGGGCCTACAATATATCCAGAAAGCCCTAGGTATCTTGGCCATCAGCACAAAAAAGGATCGCCTGAACCCAATCAACCATAACATGTCGACATACGCATAACATATAAACATATAACTAGGCAACAGACAAACAACCAGATCTACAGATCACTACCACATGTTAACATTCTATAGACTAGGATACTGATCTAATAGATCTCTACAGGATAATAACATACTATCATATAACATGATATCCAATCCGATGGGACGGCCTTGGTGCCTTCGACCCATAAGTAGAGTGTGGAACAATAGCTGATGAGTTCCTGACTTTGAATCTCAGATCTAACCGACACTTATCCTTCTAAATGACCAATTTTCAAACACAATCCAAAATACCAAAAATACCCTCTAGTCCACTTGGTTATCCTTGGCCAAAGTCAAAGTCAAAGTCAATACCCAGCTGATGCAACCCGACCGAGTCGACTCAGCCAAGTGTGTTGGGTGTACCATCTTACGAGGCGCTAACTGCGTACGCGCTTTATTCATCCCTTTTTTCATTATGAGCTTAATACTACACATCTTCACGTCCAAAATAAGATCCAAGGCTAAAGTATCATCATGAGTCATAAATTTTCCAACTTTATGACTTTACATGGCCATTAAGTGCTTAAAACATAAACCATCAACATATTAATGCATTAAGAACTTATATAGCTTGCATGGAGTGGAACTAACCCTCAAGACTACATTTTTATGACTCAAAACCCCCCCTAAGGTTTGAAAGGATAACTTACTGGTTCAGGAACATGCTATGCTCAAGAATCACCATTTTTGTGACAAACGGTGTTCTAAAAGAGGAAATGCCTAGATCTACCAGATGGAGTCATCAAGATGAGAACTTTATACCTCCAAGTGATGCCAATTGCTGAAGTGGTGCTGGATCTAAGGTTCTTCACTCCTCCAAGATGATCTCTACTGCATTCCCTCTTCTTCGAGGCACAAAACATCTATACACAAGCTCCAAAATGCTCTTAAAGTGGATTAGGGTTGCAAGGATGTTTTGAGAGGATGGAGGCCGATGAAAAGAACCAGGTCTGAGAGTTAATGAGGAATAAATAGGGTCCAAACCCAAAATATTAGGGTTTGGGACTTCACCCTGTACGCCCAACATACGCAAAACGTACGCCATCGTATTTGGCTACGCTCCACCATTCCAAAAGTTGCGATATTAGCCCCCCCAACCACAAGTCTTACATGATAAGTACTAAAATGTAATAAATATCCATGTAAGGTTCAAAAGTGAAAATACCTCAAAAGAAGATGTTATAATTCTCCCCACTTGAAGTAGACTTCGTCCTTGAAGTCTGTTGTAGCAAATAACTCCATGTAATTCTCTCACATGTAAGCCTCGAGTTCCTAGGTCCACTCGGAGTGTAACATATGGATTTCCAGGTATCATAATTTAAGTATTTATTTTTGAGTTAAGAAGAGGGAGTCGATGATTTGACCCCTAAACTTGTCGAGTAGGAACGCAATTGATGACTCGGATTAATGAATGGACTCGACAAGTCGGCAAGACGACTCGATAATTCTGCGCTGAGGGCAGAAACCCTAAATCTTTGAGCATGTTTCATATTTAAGGGTCCTTATGGCCTTCATTGGCGGCCACCTTCCCCCTTGAGAGATCCCTATGAACCAGAGAGCATAGAGAGTGAGAGAAGAGCTATCTTGAGCTTTATTGGTGTGATTTTGCAAAGGAAAATAAGGGTTTCAGCAAGAAGGACCAAAGGACGTTATCATTCTGAGATTTTGGAGCAAGGAGCTTCACTTTGAGGTAACAAATCAACCCTCTCTTTCAATATGGTGTAGATTTCATGAATCTAGGGTTTCTTGACCCTTGTCTTCAAAGGATCATGGAGTATATGAAGTATCAATGTAGAATAAGCATTAGATCTGGACCTTGAGAGATTGAGAGAGTCCCAACCTTCCAGCTTTATGCAGTCCCTTTGGAGTTGTGGACCTTGGTTGCCATTTTAGGAGCTATTTCATCAAATAAGGACATACGAGTGTTGCATGAGCTTAAAGGTTGAACCTTTACGTGATTTTTCGGTGTTATGAGGTCAGATCTATAACTTAGAGAAGCAGATCAAACCTCAGAAGGTCATTTGAGTGTTGCCATGGAGGGAACTCGCTGAGTTCATAAGGGGACTCGACGAGTCGAGTCAGGTTTCCCCGCGATTCGTGGCCAGTGGTAACCCGTCGAGTGAAAGGCTAACTCGACGAGTCGAGTGAGGCCTTAGGAGGATTCTAAGAACACGCATGGACTCGCCAAGTCACCCAAGTGCACTCGACGAGTCTGGTTGATGTTTGACCGTTGACTAGAGTTGACTTCAGTTGACCTTAGGGTTTTCGTCAAGTTGATTCAAGAGAGGTCAGGGAAGTGTAGAATGGTCTTCTACCCATTCTTTAGAGATGAGGACAAGTGAAACTATTGATTAGTGGTGTTATCATTTTGATAGGAGAAGGCTAGGTCGGGTTATCGAGCACGAGAGATTAACCAACATCATACGAGGTGCGTCTTCTCACTATACTTTAGCTAGAGTGGTAGTTATGTGTGACCGGAAGCTCTTAAGTGCTATGATGAGTAAGTGATGTATGCTATTATATGATATGCATGTGCTATGTTATGTTATGAGTATTATGATATGGATAAGAAGGTCAACAATGTATGGGCCGGAAGGTCAAGATGATGCGGACCGGAAGGTCAGAGAAGTGGGACCGGAAGGTCTACCTAGATTATGGGACGAAAGTCCCCTAAAACACATTGATCGGAAGGTCTCGTAGAGTTCTAGCGTTGAGTGGCGTATGTGTGTATGTGGTATTTCTGGGAACTCACTAACCATTTATGCTTACCGTGCTGTGTGATATGTGTTTCAGGTACCTTCGAGGATCGCGGGAAGGCGCTGACATGATCCGTACACACTGATAGAGATTTTTGTGTTTGATATTCTGGGACATGTTTTCTAAGATAACATTTGATACAATGAGTTTTGAAATTGTTTTATGAAATTTATTATGTTTAGAAATGAAAAATTGTTTTCAAAATTTACTTTGTTACAAGTTGGTATCAGAACCTTGGTTTGAGGGATTCGGATGCATCTTCGGGTGTAACTGAACTCAAACTGAGGATTTGAGGAAGTTTTTCACAAAATAAACAATTTTACTAAAATAGTAAAAGATTTTGAGTAAATCAAGGGGAACTGTGTGTACGATCAGTCAGCGCTCGAACGGTGATTTCCCAAAATACCCTTACATTATGTGTTATGAGATATTATGTGATATGCTCTGTATGCTAGAGTAGGCTAGGTATTCATATTAGGACTAGAGTAGCCTAATTTGTGATGCCTTAGCCTAGGAGATTGTTGCTGCTATTGGATGCTTTGAGAGTGAGTAGCTAGCGGTGAGGAGTGTATGAGAGGTCTACCAAAGGGTAGCCTATGCTTAGCGAGATGTAGAGTACTTGTGATTTGGGATCCTAGGAGGAGGACCTGGGGTGAATGCTGATGTGGTATGGACGGTAGTATAGGGCCCGTCCCACTGAAAATACCGAATCAGTGAACAGTCCAAGTAGAAATCCTTAGGGTGCTAAGGAACAAGTAGGGTTGAGTTATCGAGTGCAAGTATACTCGAGCAAGTCTCTAATATTTTATCTTTTATTTCAGAAACATCATGGTTAGGTCATGCCATAGACCAGAGAGCAGCGGCGTGAGCGACGAGGAGATTCGTCGGATGATCCACGAAGAGGTGGTTGCGACTATCCGCGCAGAGATACCGGAGATGTTTGGTTCTATTAAGACCACTTTGATTGAGACGTTCGATGAGAGATATGCTGCGATTACTGAGGCTGCATCCTCTGCAGCTACTATAGCTGTTGCTGCTGCTAGACCTCAAGGGGGTGATTCGTTGCTTTTCCGGGAGTTCAGCCACACGAAGCCACCAGAGTTTGATGGGACATAGGAACCGATTGCTGCGATGAGATGGATTTCTGACATTAAGGGATGTTTCTACACCTGTTCGTGTCCGGAGTTCCTGAGGGTACGGTTCGCATTGAACCAGCTCCGCTTCTGAGCAAAGGATTGGTGGAAGTTTGTGACAGCAGATCTCACTCTTGCAGAGATTACAACGGTGACCTGGGAGAGGTTCACCACTATGTTTAGAGACGAGTATGTTCGCCCAGTGGACATGGAACTGTTAGCGCATGAGTTCTTGTCCCTCAAGCAGGGGACGAAGTCCGTGACTGTGATTACACGGATGTTTCACGAGAGGGAATTGTTTTGCCCTAAGCACGTGTCTTCTGAGCAGGCATGCATGATTCGATACCTGAGCAAACTGAGGACGGACATTCGGGAGTTCGTGGCGAACTCATCATACCAGACATTTTCCAAGCGCCAGGAAAATGCTCGAAAGAGGGAGATCGAGCTGGAGACTCAGGCCAGGGAGGAGGCCGAGTCTCAGAGGAAGGACACGCGGCCGGTACAGTCTCAGCCGGCAGCCAAGCAGGCTAAGGCCGCCAATACGAGATCTGGAGGCTAAAAGGGCCGCACTTGTAGGAAATGCGGAAAGGGACATAATGGAGTGTGTCGAGCATGTTCTTGCTACAAGTGTGGCAAGGAGGGGCATATAGCCAAGGACTGCCCCAAGGGATTTATGGTTTGCTTTCATTGCAACCAGACGGGCCATCGGAAGGTAGAGTGCCCGCAGCTGTTACAGGGATCAGCCAAGGGATCTTCCCCTGCTGCTACACAAGCTACTGAGGGTCGGCTAGAGAAGGCCGAGGCACCAAAGGCTCGCTGGAGAGCCTTTCAGTTGACAGCGAAGGAGGTCTGCGCAACGCCCGATGTCGTGGCTGGTATGTATTCTTTCATTTATTTATGCTGAGTTTGAGATATTGTGCTTATATTATTGTATGTGTAGGGTTCGAGTCGATCTTTCTTGTCTGTAGCGTTTAGTCTGCACATCAGTATCCGACGAGAGGTGTTGAGTCGACATCTATGAGTTTCCATAGCCGAAGAGCGAGTGGTGTATGCTACTATTGTGATTCGAGGATGTGTACTCGAGATCTTCAGTGTTGGGTTTCCGATAGATCTAGTCCTAATTGCGATGGGGGACGTTTGCGTCATTGTGGACATGGATTGGGTGAGCCGATTTGGGGCTGTTATAGATTACGAGTGTCAGATGGTGATGACATGAGACCCTAGTGGGGCGGGTGCTGACAGTACATAGCGAGGGCACCCGATGTGGGTCAGCATTTTGCTCGGCTGCCAGAGCGAGACAGAGTCTACAGCAGAGATGCGGGTTTGGAGCCTATGTGTTGGATACACGAGTGGCCGTAAAGAGGCCGAGTTCGGTTGGTGAGGTGCTGATAATGTGGGAGTTCCCGGATGTTTTCACCAAGGGGTTGCCGGGTGTGCCTCCCGAGAGGCAAATGGAGTTTCGCATCGATTAGGTTCCGGGAGCGGCGCCCATTGCCAAGACACCCTATCGCCTTGCGCCGCCAAAGATGCAGGAGTTGTCCTCACAACTTCAGGAGCTGCTGGAGAAGGGGTTTATTCGACCAAGTAGCTCGCCGTGGGGAGCGCCGATCCTTTTTTTCAAGAAAAAGGATGGTTCACATCGGATATGCATTGATTACCGGGAGTTGAACAAGTTGACAGTCAAGAACCGTTATCCATTACCGAGGATCGACAATCTGTTCGATCAGCTGCAGGCAGTGTCTTGGTTCTCCAAGATAGACTTGGGGTCTGGATATCATCAGATGAGAGTGCGGGATGAGGATATCCAGAAGACGACATTTAGGACTCCTTATGGGCATTATGAGTTCGTGGTGATGCCTTTTGGGCTCACAAATGCACCAGCAGCGTTCATGGATCTCATGAACAGAGTATGCAGGCCGATGTTGGATCGATCGGTGATTTTGTTCATCGACGACATTCTGGTGTATTCGAGATCTAGAGAGCAGCATGAGGAGCATCTGAGGGAGATCCTCGGAGTATTGAGATCAAAAAGGCTTTACACCAAGTTCTCCAAGTGTGATTTCTAGTTACAAGAGGTCATGTTCTTGGGACACCTCGTTAACCAGAATGGGATAATGGTTGATCCAGCCAAGATTGAGGCTGTTATGAGTTGGGAGGTGTCGAGACCCCCCACTGAGATCAGGAGTTTTTTTGGGTTGGCTAGCTACTACTGGAGATTTATCAAGGATTTCTCCATGATTATCGTTCCCCTCACCAGATTGACCCTAAAGGGCGTTGTTTTTACTTGGGGTCCCGAGTAGCAGACCTCGTTTGAGACTCTTTGCCAGAGATTATGCAAATCTCCGATGGTAGCCCTTTCGGAGGGAATGGAGTATTTTGTGCTGTACTGTGACGCGTCCATATCAGGGTTAGGAGTTGTGCTTATGTAGAGAGGGCATGTGATAGCATACACATCAAGGCAGCTGAAGCCTCATGAGGCAAGGTATCCCACCCACGATTTGGAGTTAGGGGCAGTGGTTTTCTCCCTCAAGATATGGTGCCATTATTTATATGGGGTTCGGTGTACCATATACACGGACCACAAGAGTTTGAAGTATCTGATGGATCAGCCCAACCTGAACATGCGCCAAAGTAGATGGTTGGATGTGGTAAAGGATTATGATTATGAGATACTGTACCACCTGGGCAAGGCTAACATGGTAGCTGATGCTTTGAGTCGTTGGGTAAAGAGTGCCCCGATTCAAGATATATGCATGAGGATGACAGTGATGACTCCAGTATTAGACACCATCTGAGAGGCCCAAGCGAAGGCGGTGAGACCGGAGAACCGCAAGAGAGCGCGGGTGATTGGACATGTATTTGAGTTTGTTATCGATAGCTGAGGGGTTATGACCTTTCATGGTCAGATTTGGGTTCCATTTTTGATCGTGACACGTAGCATATTGATGGAGGAGGCGCACAGGTCGAGGTTCTTGATCCATCCCGAGGCGACTAAGATGTATTTGGACCTGAAGATAGATTATTGGTGCCCCTGTATGAAGAGGGATGTTGCGTGGGTTGTAGAGAGGTGCTTGACCTGTCGCCGAGTTAAGGCCGAGCACCAGTGTCCGCATGGCAAGTTGCAGATGTTAGAGGTTCCGCAGTGGAAGTGGGAACAGATTTCTATGGATTTCATCACCAAATTGCCAAGGACCGTGAGGGGTGTTGATGCAATTTGGGTGATTGTGGATCGGCTAACGAAGAGTGCTTGCTTCCTTGCTATCAGTGAGAGGTCTTCTGCTGAGAGGATGGCAGAGTTATATGTGAGGGAGGTGGTGTCGCGATATGGGGTGCCGATCTCGATCGTGTCGGACCGAGATGTACATTTCACTTCTAGGTTCTAAAAGAAGTTTCATGGGGAGTTGGGTACGAGATTGCACTTCAGTACTGCATACCACCCACTGACGGATGGAGAGAGCGAGCGGACGATTCATACGCTCGAGGACATGCTTCGGACATGTGTTTTGGACTTCGGTGGAAGTTGGGATACGTACCTACCTTTGGTTGAGTTTTCCTACAACAACAACCACCATGCGAGAATTACTATGCCTCCCTTTGAAATTTTATATGGGAGGAGGTGTCGGATACCCATCTGTTGGGGAAAGGTAGGACAGCGAGTGATGGGTAGCATTGAGATAGTGCTTTAGACGATTGAGCAGATACATCAGGTCAGGCAGAGGTTGTTGACAACCTAGAGTCACCAGAAGAGTTATCCGGATAGAGGACGATCCGAGCTCGAGTTCCAGGTTGGAGACTTTGTACTCTTGAAGGTATCTCCTTGGAAAGGAGTGATCCAATTCAGGAAGAGGGGCAAGCTCGGGCCCCGTTACATTGGTCCTTTTAGGGTGACCGTGAGGGTGGGCAAGGTAGCATATCGTTTGGATCTACCTGTGGAGTTGATCCACATACATGATACTTTCCACGTATCTTAGTTGAGGAAGTGTTTAGCCGATGAGACGACAATAGTACCGCTAAAGGATATTCAGGAGGATGTGAGCCTGAATTATGTAGAGAGGCCGATTTCTATATTGGATTGGAAGATCAAGGTTCTGAGGAAAAAAAAGGTGCCCGTGGTTCAGGTCCAGTGGCAACACCGGAGAGGGTCCGAGCTGACTTGGGATCCGGAGGCGGAGATGCGGGAGTAGCATCCAGAGCTGATTGTAGAGTGAGACTTCGAGGGCGATGTCTGATTCTAGTGCAGGAGAATTTTAACATCCGGATTTCCAGGTATCATAATTTAAGTATTTATTTTTGAGTTAAGAAGAGGGACTCGATGAGTTGATGCCTAAACTCGTCGAGTAGGAACGGGACTGATGACTCGGTTTAATGAATGGACTCAACGAGTTGGCAGTCTATCTAAAACCCACTTTAGTCAATTTATTGGACCAGGGTAATTTAGCTCAGGGATCATTCCTAATTCTCTTTGAAAGGTTGGATCACGTTATCCACCAACCAATAATACCCTAGTTTGAACGAGAAACGTCTTGTGACCATTCTATGAACATACTTCTACTCCTTACTAGGACTGCATCATAGGGATGTAGGTCCAACCCTCGAGAACATACTTCTACTCTTTACATGAACGATCAAAATACATTTAGGTTCAATCATAATCACTCACGGACTACTTTTCTTTCATATAACAGAATCATGTCGTCATCCAGAAATAGTTAACCGAGCAACGAAACCCCTATCCTTCATATCGACGCCGCTACATTCCAAGTCGAGGTAACAGCTGCCGTGAGAGTTGTCCTCGCAAACCTCAGATCTGGAAACGCAAACAAGACTGACAAAGGAGTTGAAATTTCGATTGTTGCATCGATCCGGGAAGCCAACAAATGACAACATTCACGGACTTGCAAAGTCGTAAAACCGAGAAGAAGAAACGAAAGCGCCAAGCCCAAAAGGAGCGTAAGAGATCCCAAAGACTTGCCATGCTACAGCAACAAGTAGCAACCCCTGCCATTTCAGCGCCGATCAGACCATACGAGGGCAAACTTCCGAAATGTAATAAGTGTAGCTTTCATCATAATGGGGCTTTTATGAAATGTAATGCTGCAATTGCCACAAATTAGGGCACCATGCCCATAGCTGTGGAGCACCGGCACGACCCATCACTCAAGTCTCTGACATCGGGGTCAGGTCGACATTCTTTGGTGGTGGTGAAACCGGACACTATAAAAGGAACTGTCCAAAGGGGATGAACAAAGAAAACACTTGTGTCCACATAACTCTGACTCGACACATCACTTCCACCACCGATGCTAGTACTAGCCAGATATGTCACCAATGCAGTGAGATACGACACCCCAAAAAGGATTGTACAATAACAAAGAACTCTGGCGCAGACGGGAAGATACTAAGGATCACAGCCGCATGACATGCTACTCCAGACCCATGTTAAAGTAATTAAGGCGTTTTGTTGTAACAGACTCATAAACTGTTTAAAACTAGTGCAACTAGAGTCTTATCGTTTGTGAGATCCCGTCAGTCAAGGGATCCTCGTGCTGCGTATACTTGCCTTTTGTAGTATACCTAGTTTGCAGCAGTGGTCTTGTAGATTAAGTTAATCTAAAGTACTGTAACTCTATTAAAAGTTGCATTGTTGTGTGTTGTTTGTAACGCCTTTATGAGCAAGTCTAATGCCTTGATTTCCATGTGAGTCCGATATTATCATACAACTTGAGTCAACTTGACCCTCACAATACCAGTTCGTGTGTACATCTCTTTCTCCGTAAACGTCTTTCTAGCAAAGCCGTCATTCCAGAACTCAGAGGTACCCATGCATAGTGTACCTTATGTTTCGTATCCTTCCCAAAGAAACCTCAGCAAACCTCTCCGAAATACCACTCATACAGTATGTCAAGTTCAATACAAAGACCCTTACGGTTGATCTATTGCTGAAGAATGTATACACAAGGGTGCTACATAATCAAGGTTCTACAAGTTTAGAATTGATGATTCCACTTTAACTTCTTTTCCTTGTTTGGATGTGAGCTTAAAGAAGAATCATTTATTCGACTACCTTTTAAAACTTAATTATATACGAATCGTATACAAGAGACGGTGATTGACGAACCATGTATGACTTCTAATATGAACTTCAGGACGGAGACCGCCCAAGACTACGAGTGATCGTGCTGTCATGTGAACAGACCTAGAATCCAATCGAATACTACCCCTGTAACTAAATCGACATATAGTCTAGCACCTACATAGATGCAAGAACTATCCGGTCAAACTTAACGAACTACTCAGCAATGGAATTAAAATACCAAGCTCCTTACCCTAGAGAGCTCCGGTCTTGTTCTTCAAGAAGAAAGATAAATTGTTTCGTAGGTCCATCGACTACAGATACCTCGACAAGATCCCCATTAGAAATCATTACCCTCTGCCTCGCATAGATGAATTGGTTGACCAACCACAAGGAACAATTTACCTTTCGAAGATGGCCCGGAGATCCGTATATCACCAGTTGCGAGTGTTAGATAAGGATGACGCGAGGACGATCTTCCGAACTCAATATGGACACTATGAGTTCGTAGTGATACCCGTCGGATAAGAAAAATGTGACGCAGTATTCAGGGACTTAATAAATAGAGTATGTCGTCCTTACTTGGATCAGTTCGTCATCTTCCTTATAAATGACCTACTTAGCTTCTCTCGTAGTAAGAAAGAGCATAGAAGCATCCATGACTCAGCCTACCCGCGAACTCAGTAACGTACATTCTACCTTCCACGTATCGAACTTGTAAAAGTATCTGTCTGACGAGACTCTTGTAATTCCACTCGACGAGATCAAGTCCAACGAGAGCCTCACCTTCGTGAAGAACCGTAGTGACCATGGACCGAGAGGTCAAGAAAACTAAGCAAAGCCGATTCCCATTAGTGAAGGTTCGCTGGAATGCCAACCGAGGACTTGAATTCACTTGGTAGCGCGAGATTCAATCAATTAGGAAGTATCTCCATCTCTTTGCTCGATTATTCATACCTACTTCCTTACCTAAACTCTAATTTTGGGACGAAATTTCCTCTAACAGGGGGATGATGTGACAACCCGAAATTTTCTATACTGTTCAGTCAAACACTTCATTGAAAGTCAAACTCATTTCTGCTATCTTTTAGCACAATTAGGATTTTATTTGAGCGTTCTGAGCCTTGTACACTTAAGGGATAAGTGTCGGGGTTTATCTGCTGAAGCTATAGTACAAAGAATAGGCCTATAACACCTTGATCAGGAGTTAACGGTCAGGAGTAAACTCCCTTGGGCCGTAAACTCCATTAAGTATGGTCCATAGGCCATAAACTCAATAGTAATGGCTTGCACTCCTTTGTTGCAACCCAATGGCCTTCTAACACTTTGACCAAAGTGTTTTCCACACATTAGGGTGTTTATACTTGTCTAATTAGTCTTATAATCCCTAATTGTATACATACATATGTCTTCATATGTTATTAGGATCATTGTGAGTGTTCAAGTCTTCACTTGACACCTAGCATCTTGTCCGACACTTCCACACGATCCACTCACTACAGTTGAGTTCATACCCGTTAATTAACATTTTAAATGTTTATAAATGCTTTTATAGGGGGGAATACAAGTTGAATCATGCTAGTTAGTACAACAATCACATGTGATTAATAACTAGCATACAAATGGATTTACTACACTTTTAGCTGTTTACTCAATATACTACTTCCAAATGACATACCAAAATGTTTTTACATGTTAAAACTCTTTATCAAACTGTCTTACATACTGTATTTTTCCTTTCAAACTCCGTTACAATTGTATTTCAAACTAAGGTTTTTCTTATACTTGGAACTGTCTTATCAAACAAACTACTTTCAAATTGTTTTATAAACTGACATCAAGTCATCAGTTCTCATATATTTAACTTTTCAAAGGTTTTCCATAACTTCTGTTATGCTTTTATATTGACAATTGCATGCCTATATATGTATAGTTATATAAGCAATGTTTAAAGTGTTGCATTAGTGTCTAAGTCCATAACTATTTTGGTATGTACTTGACCCGATGGTGCATGGTCCTTTTGGGTTGCCTTCACCAAAGCAACTTGATAGGATGAATTATGGAGAGAAAGCATTAAATATGATTTATTAATATATTATGGGAATAATATATTAAAGGAGAAATCATATTGTTTAATTAATATTAGTCAATAATTAATTGGTAATTAGTTTTGTGACTAAAAGAGATTAATTAAACTTAAGGGACTGAAATTGTAATTATAAGATAATTGGAATTTGGGTCATGGATTGTCTTAAATCAAGAGGTGGAAGAATTCTTATGGGAAGCCCATAAGGAAATCGTCCAAGGGCTTGATTAAATGAGTCCATGGGTTGCTTAGGGCTTAAGCAACCACATTAGGGTTTCCTTGTTAGATAACCCTAATAGCCTCACAATATATAGAACCCTTAAGGCTCAAAAACGAAAAAAAACTTCTTTTCTAGGGTTAGAACATGTTTTGGGCAGCCTTTAACCTCTCTCCTCTTCATCCTCTTGCTTATGGTGTTTGTGAACCATTAGAGGAGTGACACTTGTGACTCTAAGCCTTCCAAAGTCAATTGAAGGAGGAATTGGGATTGTTACTGCTACATAACAATCAAGGTACTATCTTAAACCTAATTATATGTTAATATTGATTTCCATATGCTAGAATTAGGGTTTATAGTCTTGGATTCAAAGCATGTACAATAGAGAAACCTAGATCCTAGCATTAGGGTTTGTACGAGCACATAGGATGTCTTATGACCAAAACCCATCAGTGGTATCAGAGCCTAGCTTGGTTTCAATTGTATTGATGCATTGCATATCTGGAAAATTCGTTTTGTGGGTTTCTGGAGGCTGGACTCGCCGAGTCCATAGCTGAACTCGCCGAGTCCAAGGTGACTCGACGAGTCCAGGCTTGACTCGACGAGTCAACTCGTCAGATGGAGGTTATCTCGGGATTTTTTGCTGTATTTGCATTGGGATAGTTACCTTATCATGTTAGATCAATATTAATCCAATTATATGATATATTTGACTATAATTTTGACCTAATTGAAGATATTTATCAATTAATAAGATAATTGTTTCCTTATAAGATAATTGATTAATTATTTTGACTAAATTGATAAATTGTTTTGCAAGAAATCATTAAACAAATCAAATATGGATAATTATGTGATTAAATGTTAATTTAAATTATTTGTTATTTGATGCTTGTTGTTATGAAAAGTTTCATATTTTGCCCTTTAGGTTTTATAGTTTAAATTGAACCCAAAAGTGTTGTTGTTTTGAAATTTAAATAGTTGAAACCCTTATGTTTTGAAAAAGGTTTAAAAACTTGCCCTCAAGTTTTGGAATTTAAATTTTGATTAAATAGTTTAATTTTGATGTATATTTAAATTCTAAACCCTAATGTTTTGAAATGTTTCAAAAAACTTGCCCTCAAGTTTTGGAATTTAAAAGTTGATTAAAAGTTTAATTAGGAATGTTAAATTCTAAAACTCTAGTATTGTTTTGAAAAAGTTCAAATCACACCCTTATGGTTTTATTAATTAATTAAGGTGTATAATTAAAAGAGGTTTAATAAATCCATAAAAGTTTTGGTTTACAATTTAATTGAATTAAAGGTATAATTGTTAAATTTGACCACCTAATATTTTAAAAGTATTAAATCACCCTATACTATATATAACATTAAAAGTCTAACATTATATATATGTATGAGTAAAAGTCAGTCTTACCGTTACTAGGCCTCATTCACGAAGCTGGTCTATGAGGGGTGTTTAAGGAAATTGCCTATAGAATGGCGATTGAATGGGTATCCACTCTTACCCACCGCACTCTTGACTAGTGGAGGGTCGTTAGCCGAACGGGTAGGGTAGGACGAAACCTTCCATTATAAGTATAATGAATTATCAAAGTAACTAAATGTTTTTATAAAATTCCCAATCTTAGTTACTTAGGCAAAAGTGAATTGATGCAATTCCATGAAATTACACTTTGTGCCCTTGCGAAGACGTTAGTGGAGCGTGTGTGGTTTACCGGCACACTAAATGGTTCTAAGAAAAGGTAGCAAAGGGTGACTCAATGTTTGTGATAGTTCGGTGGAGCGTGTGTGGTTTACCGGCACATCGAATAGGTGACTGTAACATGTGAGGGCACCATGTAAGTTTTCACGGTTATTCACACCCACTTTGTGATCCTCGGCATCCCAGTCACAAACAAGATGGGCATATCGAGATTTAAACATGCCATTGAAAGTTCAATGAATCTCAAAGGATCTAGGAGTTTTCATAGATTTAAAACTTATATTTATTTTTCGTTTTTCGTGGTGGAAATTAGTGAATCGTCATTCACTTACCTTCAAATATTCTGCAATTAGGGTTACGGCATCCCTCTCCCGAGTTGTAGAATATTGTGTTGGGTCCTAGCCTTAGTATCTCATTTGGGTGATTTGCTAAGGACTCATTCAATCAACTAACTTGAATTCGTTTTCTCCCGTTTTGTAGATGTCAAAGTTCGACAACTATGGTCTTCCCAAATCCCGTGGAACAAGCTTTCCACATGAAGATGATATTCCACGATTCGATCGAGGAACAAGAAATCATGCTTCATTTCCTCCACCTCCTCCAATTATTCTCCCTAACCCACAAGTTCGAAGGCTTGAAAAGTTCAAGATCACTCAAGCCCTTTTGGCAAGTAAACATAAAGAAGGAAAGTCGGTGTGTGCACACGTCCTAGGGATGAAGTCACACATTGATAGGTTACGAATGTTGGGATCCGTTGTCTGTGAGGAAATGGCTGTTGATTGGGCTCTTCAGTCACTTGTTAACTCATATAGTGAGTTTGTAAGAGAGTACTATATGATGAAACGCGACGTGACCCTTATAGATCTCACCTATATGCTTATTGCTGCTGAATCAGCAATGGTTTGGCGCAATAGAAGAGCAAAGTTGATTGGTGAATCTGCCTTCAAGACCTCTATGGATATAGACAATGGCAAGGAAAGACATGCTATGACCGAAAAGTTTGATCATAAGAGAATGGCAATGTCTGAAGTAGTTCCATGTCATGTTCCAAAAGAGTCAATTTGCTTTTATTGCCAAGAGAAAGGGCATTGGAGACGAAGCTGCCCCATTTACCTAAGAGATCTAAGAGGTGGGAGAGTCGAAACATATGGCTCTAATATAGGTAAAATCCATTGACTAACTCTTTTAAGCTTCATTCTAGATTCTTAATACATAATGTGATAAGATTACAATTGATGTTTTGTAGAATCAAAGAAAAGAAAGGGAGCTTAAAGGAAGAAGTGAGCAGAATCTAACCATGAAGGAATGGATTTCGATCGCATTTCTCGAAGATTAGATTCTTAAGCTACTACTTAGAGTTAGAATTAGATTGCTAAGAAAGATGTATTAACATAAGTTTTTCAATGAATTGCATTGTAAGGACAAATTTTTCCGCAATAAAATAAATTTTGATTTTAAATTTTTATTTATTTATCCTTGCAATGGCGTGTATGAAAAATTGATGTTAAAATGTTTCTATAATGGATTTGGTTCTTATTATGTTGTTTATGGAAATGTCGAGAATTTACCAAATAGGGAGAGTTTCTCATCGCCCAAGTTTCAATTGGACATAAATTTGGAATCATGCAACTTGGTTGCATGATGAATGAGAAATTTCATATTTGGAAATTAGACTAATTTGTTGACAAAGTATCAAGTGAAGGACTAGGAGATCGAGCACACAAAGTTGCGTGTTGATCAAGTTCACCATAAGTGTAACAAAGATATTTGTCATGATTTACTAAAGGATTAGTAAATATGATTATACTTACAAGATTAAGTGTAATTCTAAATTGATTGAAAAAGTTTAAATCAATAGCATAACGAATAAGAAGAATCAAGTAGGCAGAAAGATAAAAGTTTCTCCATTCTAAGAAGAAGGGAGAGTACCTTTTATGCTTTATGATAGGTCTTAATGATTAAGATCCATATCTCAATTGATCCTCTAAGTGAGTCTTAGTACAATTGTATGTTTAAGAAGAGGAATCAAGGATTGGAGAAATGGTTAAATCAAGAATTTCAATCATACTTCGTTCCAATAACAAGTCTTAAAGTTAAGATTGTGACATTGAGTGAAAAGTATTAAAAAGGTATGGAACATTCATCAAATGTGGAAAGTTGTGATGTCTTGGATAAGACAAAGACCAACTAGGACCAATTTATGAAGAGTTTTGATAAAAAACTACACTAACTCTTGAATATTTGTTTGTCAAGAAATGTTTTTACAAGAGAATCTTATATGTCAAGGAGTCAGTGGGAGTCTTAATGGTCTTGAAAGGTTTCAAGAACAAATCAAATAAACCTTATCAATCATCACTAGCACACGAGTTTAGGTTTACAACCTATCGTGTTGACATTAATTTGTTTCTGTGCCAATCCAATCGAGTTAATTATGCACGTGAGTTCTATGGGTTCTCATTTTGAAAGCATAAAAGGCAAAGCACCTTAATCAATGAAAGGTACATTGATAGGAAAGGGTGAGCTGCTTAACTACTTGGAAGACATGGTGGGAAGCTGTGCTACCATAAGGCAAGAAATCAAGATTAACAAACTTCGGTCCATATGAGTTTGAATTTGTTGTAAACTTTGGTTTTAAAAAATTCACATGGATAGGAACACATACCCCATTTATTTCTAAGTTTCATAAGATTTCCTCCTTCATGAAAATGATTGTGAGGAAATGCTTTCACTAAGAAAGATTTTAAGAAGATAGTGATTGTAAAATTGCATTCTCGAATTCGATTATGGTTACGGTATCCCTTTCCATAATTTGAATTGTGAGGTTTGGAAACGCATATGAACTATCTAAGGCAAAGGTGTATAAGTTCAAAAAGCCTTGATAAAAGGTTATCAAAGCATTAAGTATTAGAAACATGGACTTAAGAAATTCAATAGGTATTGTTTTCTGAAAGTTAAGATGTTTATAAATACATGTTGAAGCTAGTGGGAGCATAAGTGTTATGCTTTATAATAATCATCATGATAGTGGGAGCATAAGTGTTATGATTGTATGATTATTAAGGAAAGTATTGCAAGGTTAGCAATATTAATTATCGAAAACAAGAGTCATACTTTGCAAAGTAGTAAGTGTTGAAAGTTTGTTTTGCTATAATTAAGGGAGAGAATATTATGCTTCATTTCAGATCTAAAGGCTTAGGTTGTGGAATTTTAATAGATTTAGTCAAAGGTATATAGTGTGTTCTTAAAATTTCGATTATGATTACGACATTCCTCTTCACAATTCGAATTTTGAGAATATAGCAAATAAAACATTATGCGTCGTGTCCCATACGCTTCGGGTATAGGATCGATTGAAAATGCTTTGATATTTGACCATTCTAAAATTTTCCAAATGTCGAGCGCATTTAGAGGGAAAAGGGACTAGAATTGGTTTTGACTAAAATAATTAAACAACTATCAAAGGACAATCCAAAGTTCGACGAGGATTGGTTGCTTGTGAGTAGTTGGAAGTATAGTATTGGAAAATATGGAAATGTTTCCATATTGGATGGACCATATCGACATTATTATGAATAGATAAGATTCTATTAAGAATGAGTTGTCATATGGAAAATATGGAAATGCGTCCATATTGGGAATGGAATATTAAAAATCTATGACTAGATTAGAAACTTTTATGCAAAGGATGTTCAAAGTAATGTACTTTGAGTGAGAGACATCATATCTAAGGAATTGTCTTGTAACAATCTCCAACAGAGATCTTTGTAATATCATTGGCAATAGTCCTTGTGACTTTGGTGCAGTGACATTACAAAAGGATCATTGCGTAAAGTGTTAGAATCTAGCATATTCTATAAGTAGCAAGAATTTGATATTCTCACACTTATGAAAAAGGATTTGGAGTTGTGAAATGAGAATGATTGGAAATGTGTTCAATTTGATCTATTTCACAAAGTAAGAACCATAGGTAAACATTGTGTGCATGCTAGGAGCATGGGACAAGTGTTGTAATTCAAGTAAGAAGTTGATTACCCGAAACGACAAATAATGAGTAATCGATATGGTGATAAATAAAAGGAGTTTTATTTATACTCAAAGATTTGAGGCCATATGGGATTAGTATTATTCTTGTGTTTCACATTTGCATGTTTTGACTTCCAAAATAATTGAGTTTATTAAGAATAATCGAATTATTCGAACAGGCCACAGTCGTTCGTATGTTGGAAGTAGATATGAATGAAGACTGTCGTGAATTGGTGTGTGGATTGTCTAAAAGAGTATTAGACATAAGGAAATGTTTGCTGCAACGTTCATGAGTGCTTATGAATATGTGATTTGAGCATTGGATTAAACCCACGCTCACTTGGATCACTCCATGAATTGTATCACGAGTGATTGGTGAGACGATAACATCTTATATTCTTGAAACCGAGATGTGTGAGTTGTATCTTGCAAATCGGTTGCACATTGATAATATGTAAACGCACCAGTAACTTGGTGTTATAAAACATATTGTTGTGTGTGATTCGGTGCGTGAGTGGGATCTGAAGTCATACACAGAATAGTTATTAGACTTATCCAAGTGGGAGACTGTTGGATTAGTGTCTAAGTCCATAACTGTTTTCGTATGTACTTGACCTGATGGTGCATGGTCCTTTTGGGTTGCCTTCACCAAAGCAACTTGATAGGTTGAATTATGGAGAGAACGCATTAAATATGATTTATTAATATATTATGGGAATAATATATTAAAGGAGAAATCATATTGTTTAATTAATATTAGTTAATAATTAATTGGTAATTAGTTTTGTGACTAAAAGTGATTAATTAAACTTAAGGGACTGAAATTTTAATTATAAGATAATTGCAATTTGGGCCATGGATTGTCTTAAATCAAGAGGTGGACGAATTCTTATGGGAAGCCCATAAGGAAATCGTCCAAGGGCTTGATTAAATGAGTCCATGGGTTGCTTACGGCTTAAGCAACCAAATTAGGGTTTCCTTGTTAGATAACCCTAATAGCCTCACTATATATAGAACCCTTAAGGCTCAAAAACGAAAAAAACTTCTTTTCTAGGGTTAGAACACGTTTTGGGCAGCCTCTAACGTCTCTCCTCTTCATCCTCTTGCTTATGGTGTATGTGAACCATTAGAGGAGTGACACTTGTGACTCTAAGCCATCCAAAGTCAATTGAAGGAGGAATTGGGATTGTTACTGCTACATAACAATCAAGGTACTATCTTAAACCTAATTATATGTTAATATTGATTTCCATATGCTAGAATTAGGGTTTATAGTCTTGGATTCAAAGCATGTACAATAGAGAAACCTAGATCCAAGCATTAGGGTTTGTATGAGCACATTGGATGTCTTATGACCAAAACCCATCATAAAGGACTTAGGACTGCTAGCTCGCTTTAATTCCTTTTCCTTGTTTGGATGTGGCCTTAGTGTATCGGCTATTTGTCCGAATGTCCTCTAAATATTAGTTATATATTATGTATACATATATAGACATAAAAGTTCTATCAGTCCATTTAGTACCTTTGGGTAGCAAAGGCATACTTTCGGTTATACACGTACATTACTAGTAACTATAAAAGAGAATACTAGGCAGAGAATACTATAACAGAGAATACTATAGCAGAGAATACTATAACAGAGAATACTAGATACTAATGCATACTATAGGACTAGATACTAATTCATACTATATGAATAGATATTTATACTTACTATACATGACTTACCGTTCCACAGCCGGCTGATAGCTACAGTGGGAAAATGCACATCGACGAATGTCTATGGTTGTACTGTTCGGCGATTTTCTACGCCGTGAATATCCTAGTACAAAAGGATACGATTACAATAATTATATTATTTCCTTATTACCTTTATTTTGTGTCACATTCACATAATCGATGAGATAGACTAGATTTAAATAATAATAATTATTACTTCAGTAATTTATACAAATAATACTGTAGCATACATATACATTTTCCCATTATATTCAAAATGTGATCTTCTCACATAAAGGGTAATATAAAACTATATTTTGGTAATAATGGTCATACTTGGGAAAAACTTTCATTTTTACAAAGAGACAAACATACAAAACTATCGAGTCTTGGTAGAAAACTACTTTTTATACTAGTAGAAAATATAGGATTTTCTAGGAGTTTTCAAACATATACAAAACTTTACATTGTTCAAATACAAACTTATCCTTCAAACATTTACAAGTCTTTTCTTCACAAGTTTTACTAATCAATAACACTAAAATACTTATGAATTCACCAGCTTTATGCTGATCTACACTTTCAAAATAACTTGTATTCTCAGGTCACCAATAGACACGTACGACGACCAGGTTTTGTGAAGACGAAGCAGTCAAGACTCTTCTTTTATTTTGATTATTCATTATGTTGATTTATTCTATGAAATAACACACTTGTATTTAAAATTATACTATTAATGCAATGGATGATGTTGTTGCTTGTTTACTACTTTGCATTGTTGTGATACTTTACATGACGTGCTCCACCCCAGAACTTTTCCGCTGTTCTTGGTTTTGGGTGTAACAGGTTCTAAGGCCTTAAAATACATTTTGACACAATTCATATGGAATGTGCGACCGCACACACACCCTGGCCGCACACCCTGTCCACACACACACCAATATGGTGTATTTTGACCATACACTCCCTTGTATAGCCATTCACCCGTTATATACAATTATATATGATTGAAACACTTCAATATAAGTGTTTACTAGTCCCTAAGGTGGTCCCAATTCAATAATTAGCTGTTACAAACACAAATTGTACACATACGTATTTCACAATATGGTTAATAGGATTCGTTTGTGCTCAAGTCCACAATTGACACTCAAGCTCGTAAACCGATCCTACCGTCGCATCACTCACTAACAGGTGAGTTCATACCCCCTTAATTAACCTTTTAAATGTTTTTAAATGCATTTATGGGGGGGGGGGGGAATACAAGTTGAATCATACTGGTTATTATATCAATCACATGTGATTAATAACTAGTACACAAATGGATTTACTATGCTTTAAACTATCTTGTCTACAGAACTACTTCAAAATTATTTCCAAACACTTTTACATGTTAAACTCCTTATAAAACATAGTTTTAGTTTCCATATCTTTACTTTCAAAACTCCTTAAACTTATATACTATCAAATCATGTTCAATATATATATATATATATATATATATATATATATATATATATATATAGTTATATAAGTAAGGTTTGAAGGACTTAGGACTGATAAAACGCTCTATTTCACGTTCCTTGTTTGGTTGTGGACTTAGAGTCCCCTATTGTTTGTCCAAGTGTCGTTTGATCCTTAGTTATATATCATGTGTATATGTATAGACATAAAAGCTTTCTGTCTTTTTTCAATACACTCAGTTATACATACAACCTTTCTAGTAAACTATAATAGGTATAGTTTAGTGATATACTACTTACTACTTCTAGTACTATGAAACATACAAAGAGTCAGTTCATATGTGAGTCAATACATACTGTAAACAATACATACTCTACACTATACTATTGAACACACTACCCACTAGAAGAGAGAACATACACTATTACACACTATTCATACACACTAAATACTATACTAAAGGACATGCTAGGATGAGAATCAGGGAGGACATTCACTACACTAATACATACAATACATACATACTATAACATAAATTTGAACCATTGTTTCGTAACATCGCACCACCTGCCATGGTTCGATATGTATCCAGAATCTCCTGGAGGGAGAACGTGAATTTGTGTATAGATTTATAATTGATTGAGAATCCTACACCTTACTGCTAGCTATAGTGGGATCTGCAGTTCTTTGAGTGACAAATGTCATTACTGTTCGACGTATTACAATGACGTGATTTCCCCTAGTTAATTAGTATGGTTATAATTATATCACATTATACCTGAATTAACATTTAGTTTAAGGTAATAAGTACAACAGTAATTACTATATCATAATACTAGAGTACTTTGTTATTTTTCCATTACATCTACTTTGTGATATTCTCACATAAACAATAATGAAAGAAATAAATTTTATTAAATGATAGTCACACTCGGGAGAAATACTCACTTTTACAATAAACAAACATGCAACATTTGATGCCTTGGTAGAAAGCTACTTTCAATAGAATATACAGGTTTTTCTAAGGGTTACAAACATTTTTTACAAACTTACTCACTAACTACTTACAATCATTTTCATGAAAAGATCCACACTAAAATACTTATGAACTCACTAGCTTTAATGTTGATAAACTCGTTCAAAATAACTTGTATTCTCAGGTCATCAGTAGGCAGGTACTGATGCCAGCTTTTGAGAAGATGGAGCACCTAAGAGACTCATCTTTTATTTTGATTCATATTTTTGGTGTCTATAAACTGTACAGAACACACCTGTATTAAAATACTTTATTAATGCAATGGATGATGTTGTTTTCTTGTTTACTATATTTATGTGTTGTGATATATATATATATATATATATATATATATATATATATATATATATATATATATATATATAAGATTCTTATACTCCTTTTCTCTCGTAGATATCATGGCTGGATTTCATCCTCTTGGCGACCCATACTTCCCAAATCCAGGCAATGCTGGATGGCTTGACTGTGAGCCGGACGATGACCATCCAATCCCTTTGGATGATCACCTCGCAGAAGGCTTTTCTAATGGTTCCGACTCCGAGCCAGAAGTCAACAACCTACCCCAACAGGGTCGTGCCCCAAATCTCAACCCCTGACTCGCGTTTCAAGGTCCCACACCCTTGTGGGCAACAAACTTGAATCGCTAGAGTGATGAACATGGTCAACCTTTACCCAATAATGGGGACCAAAGATTTTACAACATAAGCGAGGGTGGCTCAGCTAACCGAGTCCTTCCCGTCGTGGTCTGTAGGATTGCTCGGAATATCGAGCAAGGTCAAGAAACCATCGACAGAATCATGGAAATTGATGCCAACTCTGGTATCAACATGGTCTGCATTCGCCATCTCGAATAGGCTATGGAATGGACCAGGAGAACCAATGAGACTCTGCAGCAACAACTACCTGTATCCCAAGCTGAAGTCAGAGAACTTCGAGCTCGTTAGGAAACGACTGAAAGGCGCATGAGAGACATGGAACACCTCCTGTCAGAGTCAAGGGCTCATTCTAGTGGTTCTCGTCGTAGATAGAGCCTACTCAACTCTCACTTTCGGATATAACTTAGTTATGTAGAAACTCTAGTTTAATTTTCTTATTTTGTAAAGACTTTGGATCTGTCAAGTCTTGTGTAGGTCTTACTTCTGTCAAAATTTTCCCATCTTGGTTTGATGTAAAACCTACTTTTAGGTCATTTTTGCTGAACTTGTTACATCAATAATACCAGTAATATTGACGGATATCTAACCCCGTTATAAAAGTTGTACTCTTGTGTCTCTCTACACTCCTATCGTGTCTCTATTTCCAAGCATACACTCATTCAACTGTTCGACTATGGCGATTTAACCCATGGATCACTCTCACTATGCTTGTAATTGATTCTTACTATCATGTTCATCTTTATAAACTTATAGTTGAAGGATGCCTCCTCGCAAATCAACAAGGCATAATCCTCCACCTCCACGACCACCTCCTCCGCAATTCGATACAGCAGTGCTAAATACTGCAGTAGTTGCGGCTGTGGCAGCAACCATAACACAATATCACTCTACTGATGCCAGTAGAGGTGGAACCCCTGTTACCTCAACTCAAGGTGAACTCCTTGTACGCTCTATAGAGTTCTCCTACAAGGACTTCACTAACTGTAAGACAAAGCCCTTCAAAGTGACTGGCGGAGTCATTTACCTCTGGCAATGGTTTGAGAAGACAGAGTCGATCTTCGAGATTTGCTCCTATCCTGCTGCAAGTAAGGTCAAGTTTGCTGCTTGTACCTTTGAGGAGAAAGCCCTGACATGGTGGAATAGCCATGTCAAGTCACTCATCCTTGTAGTAGCTAACGACATGGGCTGGGAAACTCTGAAAGACCTCATGATCAAGGAGTACTGCTCGGTGGGTGAAATCCAGAAGTTGGAACAGTAGCTGTGGGGCCTAACCATGAAGGGGTCTGGCATAGTTTCTTATACCGCCAGATTCAGCGAACTGGTGGCCCTCTGTCCCAACATGGTTCCCACGGAGGGAAAGAAGATAGAGAGGTATATCTGAGGGTTGTTGCCTCCGGTTCAGGGGAATGTTTTAGCTTCAAACCCCACTATCTTCGACAGTGCCAAGTGATTGGCACAACGTCTCATGAACCATGGAGTCCTTACCCCTTCTGCAACAACAACCCTAGCTATCCCCGAACCTTCCAAACTCGTTGACAACAAGCGGAAGTTCTAGGATGACAAGAAGAGGCAGAAAGTTGCGAAAAAGCAGCAGGTTGTGGTGATTCATGACGCGATAGCACCGGCCGCTGCTTTTCCGGTGTAGCAGTACGCTGGAAACTTGCCTAAGTGCAACAAATGCAGCTTCCACCACAATGGACCCTGCCGGTAATTGCAGCGCTCCAACTGCAACAAGAAGGGACACACCGTCCGCTTCTGCAGATCCCCGACAAGGCCAATCAACCAGGTCCCTGGTGCTGGTGTGACTCAGTCATGCTAAGGATGTGGCGAAGTGGACCACTATAAAAGGGACTGCCCCAAAGAAAGAAATATTGGTGGAGCGGGAAGAGTTCTAGCTATAGGCCACGGAGAAGCAGTTGCTAACCCTACGGTGGTGACTGGTACGTTTCTCCTTGAAAACTATTATGCACGCATACTATTCAATAGTGGAGCGGAGAGAAGTTTCATAAACCAAGAATTTGCACGCTTACTTAAACAACAACCACGTGCACTTAAACAACCATTCACTGTAGAAATGGCTAATGGGAAGACTGAGAGCACTAGTAGCATATACATAGGATGTACACTAACTCTAGATAGCCATTCCTTCCCAATCGACCTCATGTCGGTCTCGATTAAAAGTTTCGACGTCATCATCGGCATGAATTGGTTGAGTCTTCATCCTGCCAACATTATGTGTTACAAAAAGGTTGTATGCCTTAATCTTCCGTCTAACGAAACTCTCATCATCTACAGCGACAAACCCGACACTAGCCTTAGCATCATCTCAAGTATTCAAACTCAAAAGTACCTACGTAAGGAATATCGTGCATTCCTTGCACATGTTGTTGATACAAGCAAAGAAACCAAAGACCTGAAAACCTCCCCGTAGTACGCGACTCTCCTGACATCTTTCCAGAAGAACTGCCAGGGTTACCCCTGCAGCGACAAGTCGAGTTCCGAATCGACTTAGTTCCGGGAGCTACCTTAGTAGCTAAATCGCCCTATCGACTAGCGCCAGCTGAGATACATGAACTATCCGGTCAACTTAGCGAACTGCTCAGTAAGGGCATTATTAGACCAAGATTCTCACCCTGGGGAGCACCCGTATTGTTTGTTAAGAAGAAAGACGGATCATTCTGTATGTGTATCGACTACAGGGAGCTCAACAAGGTAACGGTTAAAAATCGTTACCCATTGCCTCACATAGACGATTTATTTGACCAACTGCAAGGGGCGTCTTACTTTTCAACGATTGATATGAGGTCCGGGTATCACCAATTGCGAGTGTTAAAGGAGGATGTTCCGAAGACAGCCTTCCGAACTCATTAAGGACACTACGATTTCGTAGTGATGCCATTAGGATTGATAAATGCGCCTGCAGTGTTCATGGATCTAATGAATTGAGTATGTCGTCCTTACTTGGATCAGTTCGTCATCGTCTTCATCGATGACATACTTATCTACTCTCGAATTGAGGAGGAACATAGTGATCATCTGCAACAAGTCCTAGGAACCTTACGAACAGAGAAGCTCTATGCAAAGTTCTTTAAATGATAATTTTGGATCCGAAGGGTCGAGTTCTTAGGACATGTGGTTAGCGAAGAAGGAATCCACATAGACCCTTCCAAAATTAGGGCCATTGAGAATTGATCAACACCGAATACGCCTACCGAAATTAGTCAATTTCTCGGCCTCGCTGGCTACTACTGCAGATTCATACAGAGCTTCTCCCGGATTGTGAAACCTCTTACAACAATGACCTAGAAGGGAGTGACCTTTGACTGGGAAGAGAAACAAGAGAAGGCATTCCAAATGTTGAAATGAGCCTTGTGCACCGCACCGATACTATCCCTTCCCGATGGATTAGAGGACTTCGTAGTCTACTACGATGCGTCAAATCAAGGGCTCGGGTGTGTTCTGATGCAATGAGGTAAGGTTGTCACCTATGCCTCAAGGCAGCTGAAGACACACAAAGTAAACTACACCACACATGATCTTTAGCTAGGAGCAGTTGTGTTTGCTCTGAAGATCTGGATGCACTACCTGTATGGTACAAAAAGCACGATCTTTATAGACCACAAAGCCTACAACACATATTCAACCAGAAGGAACTCAATATGAAGCAACGACGATGGGTCGAGCTACTCAATGACTACAAATGCGAAATTTGTTATCATCTGGGTAAAGCCAATGTAGTAGTAGACACCCTAAGTCGGAAAGAATATTCTGGTCGAAGGTTCAGATCACTGACTATGACTATCCATTCGCATCTGTCCACACAAATTAAGGAGGCTCAGCTTGAAGCTTTGAAACCTGAAAATGTGGCGGGTGAATCCCTGCGAGGGATGGAGAAGAATCTGGAAGTCAAGGGTGGTAGAGCCTTTTTTCTCATAGACCGGATCTGGACACCAAAAAACGGTGGCTGCAAAGACTTGGTCATGTCCGAGGCGCACAACACTCGATATTCCATCCACCTAGGTTGAGATAAGATGTATCTGGATCTTAAAAAGCTATACTAGTGGCATAAAATGAATGCAGAGATTGCTACCTTCGTGAGTAAATGCCTTACTTGCACAAATGTCAAGGTCGAATACCAGAAACCATCGGGTTTACTTCAACAACCGGAGATAACGAAGTGGAAATGGGAGCAGATAACTATGGACTTCATAACCAAGTTACCCAATACAACGGGTGGACTTGATACCATTTGGGTCATCGTCGATAGATTGACCAAATCCGCGCATTTCCTACCAATAAGAGACCGACAAAATGGAGAAGCTTACAAGAACTTACATTAGGGAAATCATATGACTGTATGGTGTCCGTATATCCATTATCTCCGATAGAGATACTAGGTTCACTTCAAGGTTCTGGTAGTCACTACAAAGTTCCCTAGGGACGAGGCTGGACATGAGCACAGCCTACCACCCACAGACCGGCGGATAAAGTGAGAGAATGATACAAACACTGGAAGATATGCTGAGAGTCTGTGTGATTGATTTTGGGAAGGCATGGGATACTCACTTACCCCTTGTCGAATTTTCCTACAACAACAGTTATCAGACGAGCATTAAGACTGCTCCATTTGAAGCCCTGTATGGCTGAAAATGTAGATCCCCTCTATGCTGGGCTGAGGTGGGTGACACACAGTTAACTAAAGGACAAGTTCCTGACAACACTCTCACAGGTCCGGAGATCATTCGGGAAACGAAAAAGAAGATCGTTCAGATCGATGAACGATTGAAAGCCTCTAGAGACCGATAGAAAAGCTACGCAAACAAACGAAGGAAACATTTGGAATTCCAGGTGGGAGACCGCGTTCTTATTAAAGTATCACCCTAGAAGGGCTTAATTTGCTTCAAAAAGCGTGGGAAGCTAAATCCAAGGTACATAGGGCCTTTCGAGATCCTTGCTCAAAATCAATCTACCACGCGAACTCAGTAATGTACATTCTTCATTCCACGTCTCCAACTTGAAAAAGTGTCTGTCCGACGAGACTCTTATAATCCCACTCGACGAGATTGAGATCAATGAGAGCCTCAACTTCGTGGAAGAACCGGTAGAGATCATGGACCGTGAGGTCAAGCGAACAACGCAAAGTTGCATCCCGATAGTGACGGTTCGCTGGAACGCCAAGCGAGGACCGTAATTCACATGGGAGCGTGAGGATCAGATGAAATTGAAATATCCTCACCTTTTCGCTTAGTTTTGTAAATATTTACTACTTAAACTCTAATTTTTGGGACGAAATTCCCTCTAATGGGGATATGATGTGACAACCCGAAATTTCTATCTTGTACAAGAGACCAATTGAATCAAAGTTAGACTCGTTTTGCTAGCTTTTAGCACTGTTTGGGGTCTATTTGAGTGTTCTAAACTTGGTACAATTAAGGTAGGAACCTAGAAATGGTATAACACGATGCATATCAAGCAAACTCGGGCCAAACACTCCAAAAAATGGAGTGTGCGGCCGCACACTTGAGTGTACGGCCACACACAGGTGTGTGCGGCCGCACACCCATCCCAGCCACACACTCTGGCCTATATATGCCATCCTTAGTCATTTTGAGCGATTTTTACACTCCTTCAAAGCTGGGACACATTTTATCTCAAGTACTATCCAAATCTTCATCTTGATCTTCATAAAAGTAAGTAATCCTTCGTTTGATTTGTTGATTCTTGAACTAAACTAGCCTTCTTCCCTACTTTGATCCATAAAAACACCTTTTTGGTGTTGATCTTCAAAAACACCAAGAACACCAAGAACATCTACTAAACTTTTTGGACTTTAACTACACTTTTAAACTTCTAAATTGAGTATACGTTTGCATTGACTTGATATAAGCTAAATCCTCTTTGATTTAAGCATGAAAAACGCCATATCATGTGATCTACAAGTGTGTACGGCCGCACACACCATGTGCAACCATACACGCCCCTTTTAGGTCCTAAAATAGCAATACACTCTATATAAGGCTAGAAAATGAAGTAAGAAACCTTCCTAGATGGGTTCTAAGGACTTAAATTACGTTTTGACACACTTCATAGGGAGTGTGCGACTGCATACACACCCTGTCCGCACACCCTGGCTGCACACAAACCAATATGGTGTATTTTGACCATACACTCCCTTGTATAGCCATGCACCCCTTGTATACAATCATATATGATTGTAACACTTCAATATAAGTGTTACCTAGTCCCTAAGGTGGTCCCAATTCAATTATTAGCTGTTACAAACAGTAATTGTATACATACGTATGTCATAATATGGTTAATAGGATTTGTTTGTGCTCAAGTCCACAATTGACACTCAACCTCGTAAACCGATCCTAACGTCGCATCACTCACTAACAGGTGAGTTCATACCCCCTTAATTAACCTTTTAAATGTTTTTAAATGCATTTATGTGGGGGGGGGGGAATACAAGTTGAATCATACTGGTTATTATATCAATCACATGGGATTAATAACTAGTACACAAATGGATTTACTATGCTTTAAATTATCTTGTCTACAGAACTACTTCAAAATGATTTCCAAAGAGTTTTACATGTTAAACTCTTTATAAAACTTAGTTTTTGTTTCCAAATCTTTACTTTCAAAACTCTTTAAACTTATATATTATCAAATCATGTTCAATATATATATATATATAGTTATATAAGTAATGTTTGAAGGACTTAGGACTGATAATACACTCTATTTCCTGTTCCTTGTTTGGTTGTGGACTTAGAGTCCGCTATTGTTTGTCCGAGTGTCGTTTGATCCTTAGTTATATATCATTTGTATATGTATAGACATAAAAGCATTATGTCTTATATCAATACACTCAATTATACAAACAATCTTTCTAGTAAACTATTATAGGTATAGTTTAGTGATATACTACTTACTACTTCTAGTACTATGAAGCATACCAAGAGTCAGTTCATACATGAGTCAATACATACTGTAAACAATACATACTCTACACTATACAATTGGACATACTACCCACTAGGAAGAGAGAACATACAATATTACACACTATACATACACACTAAATACTATGCTAAAGAACATACTATGATGAGAATCAGGGAGGACATTCACTACACTAATACATACAATACATATGTACTGTAACATAAATGTGAACCATTGTTTCGTGAAATGGCACCACCTGCCATGGCTCGATATGTATCTAGAATCTCCTGGAGGGAGAACGTGAATTTTTGTATAGATCTATATTGGATTGACAATCCTAGTCAATTAGTATGGTTACAATTATATCACATTATACCTTAATTAACATTTGGTTTGAGGTAATAAGTACAACATTAATTATTATATCATAATACTACAGTACTTCGTTATTTTTCCATTACATCTACTTTGTGATATTCTCACATAAACAGTAATGAAAGAACTAAATTTTATTAAATGATAGTCACATTCGGGAGAAATACTCACTTTTACAAGAAACAACCATGCAACACTTGATGCCTTGGTAGAAGGCCACTTTCAATAGAAAATACAGGTTTTTCTAAGGGTTACTGTTGAGCTGAAGTTCTGTTTTGTATTGCGTCTTTTGGGCTCGTAGATTAGCCTTGTATTCTCCGGTTTGGGCCTGTCCAACCGAGAGCCTTTTATGTATGGTATATAAGTTATCGCTTTCATGCATATTAGGTCAAGATTAAGATTCAAGATTTCTGTTTTTTAGCGCTCAAGAGTTTACGTATTTGCTCGCTTGTAATCTTCTAATCCTTTACAGTTGATGTTCTTAATCGAGCTCTTCTAAGGATTTTATTTAATCATTCGACACGTTTGATTCAAGCTGTTTGTTCTTAATATTGCGTTTTTCCTTGTTATTTATATTGTGTTCTTGCTGTTTCACATTCACACACTTGTTCAAGATCTAATCGATCTTTATAGATTAAAAGCTATTGTGTTTTCAATCTCATCAATTGGTATCAGAGCGGGAGGCTGTGTAATCGATACACTTCTTTTCTGTGAAAAAGTTTCTCTTTAGGGTTTTCCGCAATCATCGATATTTATTGAGCCGTCATCTTAATTGACGTATCTTAGTATTTATTGTTTTGCCCTAATCTGCTTTATTACAAGTCTGATCTTTGAACAGGTTATTACGATCATCATGGACGCAACGCAATCAAACCCTATTAATATTTCCAACAGCATTGGTTCGACGACAAAGATTCCAATCTTATACACCCATGACTATGAAGTATGGGCACATCATTTTGAAGATTACGTGATTGGATCGGAGGACAATGGCTTTCTCATATGGGAAGCCATTATCAATGGACCATTTTCTCATTCAGCGACATCCAGGGTTATTAAGACGCAAAAAGAATACAATGATTTGCTCAAGGACGTGACGAATCTTGCACAGGATGAGAAAGATAAATTCCAGTGCAACATTAAGGCACTAAGGTTGATCAGATTCGCCCTTCAGTCCGACACATTCAGACTAGTCAGCTCATGCACTACGGCGAAGGAAGTGTGGGATAGACTTCGCGAACTGTATTCTACAGACGAAGACCTTGAACACTCCATCCAAACCTTGCTTCTATCCGAGTTTGGTGAATTCAGACAAGGAGCCGAAGAAACCGTGACCCAGACGTTTGATCGCTTCAATCATCTTCTCAGCAAGATGATCAAACACGACATCGAAAGGAAGCTCATCGAACAGAAGGTTACTTTCTTGAACGGACTGAGATCAGAATGGAGAGCGGTAGTTTCCACAGTCAAAGCCCATGAACAGTTTAAATCATACTCTTTGGCAAAACTGGTGGGTATTCTAAAGTCCCAAGAGAAGATTGTTGTTCAAGAGAAGAACGTGGTGTCTAGTCTTGGTTCGTTGGCCCTCCTATCTAAAAGTAAAGCCGTGATGGAGGACGAAGAGCTCAACTTGGAAGAATATGACCTCACAACTGAGGATTATGCCATGATGGTATCCAATCCTAAGAGGTTCATAAAGAAGAGGTTCCCCAGCAACAAAAACCGAAACTGGCAGGGGAGTTATAGCTCTGAGAAGGCAAATAATGAACCGAAGGCTGAGGAGTCTAAGAAGGAACCGAAGGCAGATGGCGATTCCGGAGTAAGCTGTTTTTACTGTGGTGGCAAGAACCACTATGCTAAGGACTGTGTCCTTAAAAAGATGGCTGAAAAGGATGACGGAAAGGATGAGGAAGCCGTACTGCAGAAAAGGTTGGACGAGTTGAGGAAGAAAAAGTCTACCGCTAACCCTTCTATTAATGCTCTTATTGTGCAGGGTTCGGTTAATAACGATGAGTTCGGTAGCACCGAAGTTTGGTCTACTGACTCAGAAGACGAAGAAGTGAGGAAGCCTACTCATGGAAAGGCTTATATGGCTAAGGAGGAAAGCAGTGGTGGAAAATGCTTCATGGTGTCAAGCACATCTCAAATGAGGGGATACAACACCGATGGAGGAAGCACTGGACCAAAAGTGCAGGAAGATATGTGCTTCACAGCCAAACCACTCAGCCAACAGTTCAATGAGCTTGATGAACTGATAAAGAAGGTACAATCTGTCTTTATTTCATCTAAAGTACCATCATCTTCATATGAGAAAGAACTAAAAAGCGTTAACACAAGAATTTCTCATTTAGATAGTAGCTTAACTCAAACTAGAGTCACCAATTCTAACCTGACTGATCAATTAAGCAGGGTGGCGTCGAAGAGTGAGGAGCGGCGTATGTGGATTGAGTTAAAAGAGTCGGAATTAATTAAAGTCAAAGACGAAAACATTTATTTGCAAAGAGACAATTTGAAATTGTTAAAACAACGAAATGTTTTTTGTTTAATAGCTAAACGTTTATATTCCAATATCACTCAGCTGCATTTGGACTGTGAGATAGGCAAAAAGATCCACCGTATGATTTTACCGTTCCTTGAATTTAAGGAGGATGAAATCGATGCTGAAGCCTACAATTGTGAGAATGTGATTTCATCTGATGATGTCAACCCATCTTATCAAATTGGACTGGACAAAATTGAGTCCTTCATTAAATCCAAAGACCATAAGGACATGCTCAAAAATCTTTTGGACGAAAATGATAGACTTAAACTAAGAACCGAAACCATACAAAAGTTTGACTCTCTAAATGCCAAAGTAAGCTCAGAAAATAAAATTGATGTTGAAAATGCATCTGAGCTTAACGAGGACGAAAACATGAGTGAAATTTCTGTAGAGGACACGGTTGACTGCTCAGAATTTGTGAAAAGCGAAACTGAAAACCACAAAAATCTTATTTCTGAAAATTCTGTGGAATTCGCTAGATTGTCCCAACAAAAGTCCCCGAAATTAGTAGAAAAGGCTGTTTTCTATCAAAAGGTCAGAACCACTCCGAATCAGGTATACAAAGTGACTGGAGTAACCGAACATCAGACAGCTGAACTCACGGCTATTGTTAACGAAGACAATGCTGATGGCTGTGATGAGTTCTTCTGGGAAGCTCCTATTGACAATGGAAACGAAACCGTTGGCCTATCTGAAAGAACCTCTTGGATGAAGAAAGGGAGATACATACCTGAACCCTTGAACAAGCCTGATAATTTCAGCGAACCAAGCACAAGTGGTACAAAGGATATTCCTCAAGAGGTTGATCATTCAGCAAAAGAAGACATTCCTCCAACACCAACAGCTCAAAGTGAAACTTCATCAGATACTTCTTCCACTTCCTCAGGTCAAACTGAGTCTTCGTCAAACATTCCCTCTGCACCCTCAGCTCAAAGAAAAACTCCTAAAGATCAAAAGGAACCAGCCAAGGTGACATCAAAAGCGAAAGCGAACGTTCATCATCAACCTAAACAGATGTGGGATAAAAAGATAGAAAGGAACCTAAGATACAGGAAAAACCTTTCTGAAAGAAAACAATTCTGGCACTCCCAGAATGCATACTATTCACACAAGGAGAAGAATCTGAAGTATGAAAATAATCCCGTAAGAAAGCATGACGATTCCAACAACCGAAAGCCAAGGTTCGGTTCGCACGAAGATATCAACCGAAAGCCAAGGTTCGGTTCGCAAGAAAATACCAACCGAAAGCAAAGGTTCGGTTCTGAAAAGGATTTCAACCGAAACCAAAGGTTCGGTTCCAAGAACAACTCCAACCGAACTCAGAGGTTCGGTTCTGAAGTCAGAAGAGAACAAGACTTAAAGGTTAAACCCACCAACGATCAAAAGCAAAAGGGTCACCTAGAGTCATCAGCAAGGACGATACTTCCATCCCCATCCAAATTCTCTCGATCTAACTCTTCTCGTCATTCTACTCCTACTCACTCATCTTCATCTAGCTCTAACGCTAATCCCACTTTTCCTCAAAAATCTCATTCTTCAGCTGAACAGAAGGGAAAGCAAAAGGTCGATGAATCCAAGCCTGAGCCCAAAGGAAACCAACCTAATCTTAACAAAATAAAAGTTTTCACCATTAAAAAGAAAGATGAAACAACTTTGATTAAAAGAACATATCTTGTTGATATCTCTCTAACTATTCCTGTTCCCATGAAATCCTCACATGGACCCAAGAAACTTTGGGTTCCTAAATCTGCTTAATTTTTGCAGGTTATAAGTGACGAGCAGTTTGACGAAGAATGGTACATCGACAGTGGCTGCTCGCGTCACATGACAGGAAGGAAGGAGGAACTCAGGGAATACAGATCTCTTGCAAATGGTGGCAACGTTAAGTTTGGAAATAACTCTTACGGCACCATAAAGGGATATGGGATGATAACGAATGGTGATTTTACCATCAGAAAGGTGGCTTATGTGGAAGGACTTCAACACAACCTCATCAGTGTATCTCAGCTTGTTGGAGGTACAGGTCTCAAAGTTTCATTCGATGATGAAGGTTCTGAAATCATAGAGAAAACAACAAAGAAAGTGATTCTGAAGTCAGAGCGAAAGGGTGAAATGTTTCCGCTGAACATGAAACCCATCAAAGGGAACCCAGCAATCTGTCTGTTATCAAAAGCTCAATCCGACGAAAGCTGGTTGTGGCACAGAAGACTCTCTCATCTCAATTTCAAAGATATCAACCGACTTGTCACTGGAGGTCATGTTAGGGGTCTTCCATTGCTCAAGTTCGACAGAGAACATTTGTGTGCTGCATGCGAAATGGGAAAACAGAGTCGTCAAAGTCACCCATCTATAATCAACACAAAAGTTGTTGAACCACTCGAATTGCTTCATATCGATTTATGTGGTCCTTCGTCTATAGAAAGCATCGGTGGTAGCAAGTATATTCTTGTTATCGTTGATGACTTTTCACGATTTACATGGGTGTTCTTTCTAAAACTCAAATCTGAAGCGATCCAAAAGCTGAAAGTATTTATCAAGCAAATTGAAGTCCAGCTCAAGAAGGTTGTTCGAAACATCAGAAGCGACAATGGTCTCGAATTCAAGAACAAGGAGTTTGAAGAGTTTCTTGCAGAAAAGGGAATTAGTCATAATTTCTCAGCTCCCTACACACCACAGCAGAACGGTATAGTCGAAAGACGAAACCGATCTCTGTGTGAAGCTGCCCGAACTATGTTAAGTTTCGCTTCCTTACCTCTTTATTTTTGGGCTGATGCTATTTCTGCTGCTTGTTATACACAAAACAGGTCCTATCTCAACAAGCGATTCACGCTCACACCATATGAGATACTGAACAACAGGAAGCCCAATGTGAAATTTTTCCACGTTTTTGGCTCAAGGTGTTTCATCTTTAACTCTAAAGAACACCGCAACAAGTTTGATGTCAAAGCCGACGAGGGAATCTTTCTGGGTTATTCACTTACTTCAAAGGCGTACAGGGTCCTAAACAAACGATCAAGAAGAATTGAAGAAACATACTATGTGACCTTCGACGATAGCTATGTCAAGAAGCTACAGGCCATATATGACACTGCCAGGGAAATCTTCCCTCAAACTGGTCAAGTCACAGTATCAATCGCCAATATGTACGAGAATTTTCTGGATCTCTTTGATGAACCGGAAAAGGCTTCTCTCTCAGAAGCAGGAGCAGCCGACAACAAAATAGATCATATGAAGCAGATTGTCGAAGATGCTGCAAGAAGAATGCATGAAGGAGACACGCCTACTGTTGAATCTCCAACCAACAATGCTTCAGTCGAGGGGGAGCCAAGCTCACAAGTCCAGGGGGAGCCAAGCTCTACTACTTCAACCGAAGGTCCTTCACCAACCGAAGGTACCTCTCCAACCGAAGATGCCCCTCCAAACGAAGATGCTTCAATGCCTGAAAGTTTAGCACCGCAAGAAACCCCTGAACCTCATGTTTCTCAAGACTCATCCATTGAGGGGGAGCATGATGATATGACGCTTGATTTCGATAGCCAATCTGAGCCTGAAGAGATGATCAACGCTGAGCTAGATCCATCCTTTGATCCGAATTACCCTCCTCTTACAAAATGGACCAGAGATCATCCTATCTCTCAAATAGTTGGTGATGTATCTGACAATGTTCTGACCCGATCCCAACTGAAGGCAAAACAGACATCCTTATTCTCAAAAGTTGAGTTTTGTATGTTTAACTCATTCGTATCAAAAGTCGAACCGAAGACAGTGAACACTGCCCTCGATCACTCTGATTGGGTTCAAGCTATGCAAGACGAACTAAACGAGTTTGAGAGGAACAAAGTCTGGCGTCTCATTCCAACTCCTCCGGATGCTTCAGTTGTTGGTCTCAAATGGGTTTTTAGAAACAAAATGGACAAGGAAGGTAATGTCATAAGAAACAAGGCTCGCCTGGTTGTCAAAGGATACTGTCAGGAGGAAGGGATAGATTACGAAGAGACGTTCGCTCCAGTAGCTAGGCTAGAATCGGTTAGAATATTTCTGGCCTATGCTGCTCACAAAAACTTTGAGGTATTCCAAATGGACGTCAAGTGCGCATTTCTCAATGGAGAACTTGAAGAAACTGTGTATGTGGAGCAACCTCCTGGGTTCGTGAACGAAAAGTATCCACATCATTGCTACATTCTGGATAAAGCTGTGTACGGCCTCAAACAAGCTCCGAGGGCCTGGTATGAAACGCTTACAAAATTTTTAAAGATGTCCAAATTCAAACAAGGTTCGGTTGACCCCACCTTCTTTCGCAAAAAGGAAGGTAACCACCTTATGATAGTTCAAATTTATGTCGATGACATCATCTTTGGCTCTACGAATCCCAGCTTAACAGCTGAATTCAGAAAGTTGATGGAGACTAAGTTTGAAATGAGCTCAATGGGTCCTATTAATTTTTTCCTTGGTTTAAATATAAGACAGGGACCCGAGGGCATCTTTATCAATCAGGAAGCTTACACGAAGACTCTCCTAGCGAAGTTTGGCATGATGGGAGACTCAAAAGTCAAAGTCCCTATGGCTTTCGGCACCAAACTTACCCCTTCACTCGATAAACCGGCCGTCGACATCACGCTCTATCGTCAAATGATTGGCTCACTGATGTATCTAACTGCTAGCAGGCCTGATATCATGTTTTCTGTATGTTATTGTGCTCGATTTCAGGCTAACCCACGCGAACCTCACATGCTGGCAGTGAAGAACATCCTACGCTATCTCAAGCGAACCGCCTCCTTGGGTCTATGGTATCCATCCAACTCAGGCTTCTTCGTTCAAGCCTATTCTGATGCCGACCTTGGAGGATGTGGACTCGACCGTAAAAGCACAACTGGTGGCTGTCAATTTCTTGATGGGAAGTTGGTCAGCTGGCAATCCAAGAAACAAACATGTGTGTCGCTGTCTACTGCTGAAGCGGAATACATTGCCGCTGCTTCTTGCACATCACAAGTGATTTGGATTCAGAGTCAACTTCGAGACTATGGACTCAATATGAAGAAGATCCCTCTATATTGTGACTCTGAAAGTGCAATTAGGATCTGTCATAACCCGGTGCAACACTCCAAAACCAAACACATAGCACTACGGTATCACTTCATTAAAGATCATGTGGAAGATGGAAATGTCGAAGTTCACTTCGTAAGAACCACTGATCAACTGGCTGATGTCTTTACCAAAGCTCTTCCTGAAGCATCATTCAATAAAATATTGCAAGGGCTAGGTATGATGGAATCAGAATCAGTTCCTCACACTACCACTCCATCTCAACAGTAAGAAGCGAAACCAACCGAAGGTTCGGGTTCAGTTCAACTATCTGACTCGCTCATTACTTCAAAGGTAGTTTTTTTTTTTTTTTTTTTTTTTTCTCTGTGTTGTATATTTCTTGTGCAAAATTTATTTTCTTTATGTCTAAAGTTTTTTTTTATTGCATATCTAAACTCCTTGGTTTCTTAAAATTTTCAAGAACCAAAACCAACCGAAGGTTCGGGTTCGTTTTTTCAAAATTTTCAAGAACCGAAACCAACCGAAGGTTCGGGTTCGGTTTTTCAAAATTTTCAAGAACCGAATCTAACCGAACGTTCGGGTTCGGTTTTTCAAAATTTTCAAGAACCGAAACTAACCGAACGTTCGGGTTCGGTTTTTCAACTTTTTCCAACCGAAACCAAACGAACGCTCGGGTTCGGTTTTTCAATATTTTTCAAAGTTTTTTTTTTAACTGTTTTTTTTATTATTTTTAATTATTTTATATATATATAAATTTCAAAAACTACAAAAAAAAAAAAAATTTTTTTTTTTCTTTGTGTGCTCGTTTGTTTATGGGAATATATCTGCTGAATTACTTAAATGTCCCTAGAAGCATGCTGCTGTATGTGTCCCAAGCCTCATAAGATTTTGAATAATAGCCTTCACGACTTGGTATACACAAACCTTGTCTTCCCAATAAGGCTAACTTATTTATTCTAATCGTGAGCTACCTTACTCTATTCTCACACGAGATGAGAGTCTCCTGCTTGGTCCTTCTATTCGCAGCAGAGGTACTATGTCTTCTTCCACCATCTCCATCACAAATTCTCCATAACATTCGTTTCATCATTGTAACCCTTGAGACTCTCAGAAACTACCACTGAGGTTTATGGTTACACAACTTCTGTGTTTATGATCTTAGTTTCGTGCCACTACGAACTGAGTGAAACCCAACATTCAACACCAAAGAATTGACGGTGACCAATCAACTTGATCAAGCTTTCACCAATGAATTGACGAATGTACCTTCATGACATCTCAATTTCTTTTCGTTTTTGCGTGGTTCCAATGAAATTGTTACATACCATAACATTTCTTCCCATGGGATCCAGTTATAATTTTATCTGAGATTTTATACCTCTCCATGTCACTTAAAAATCAACTCCAAACCTACTTGTTCAACAGACTACACTGGTCTCACAAGTACTTTGTTCACATTCGTTCTTATATCAAGAATTGAATTGCTGAATCAAAGCGAAACCACCCTTAATTGGCCTTATTAAAAGAAGCCTTTCAACATTTATTAATAAATGTTTGATCGTAATTTAACGGGATTCCACACTAACACTTTGAGGTCTTTCTTGACCTTGAAGGAAGAGATTCGTGCCCGGGATCATCAGTTTCGTGTCCTTAAGGACATCACAGATTATCCTAAAAAGAGTTGCTTTATTTCTTTTTCTTTTACACTCTTTGCACGAAAATCCAAAATTTTCAAAAATTCCGTTACTAATTATTTTACAGGCTGGATATTTACTGGATGATTACAAATAAAGTTGTGGTCAAAAATTAGCCACGTGGATTATTAATTCCAAACAGCCGTTTAAAAGGGGAAAAGACAAAAGACGCTGACGCGGTGGAAGTTCAAAGGATAGGAATTCAAACGACGGAAAAAAAAGCAGGCGCGTGAATTTGAAGAGGTCGCGCTTTTTCTGACACTATTGGACGCGTGTGCAAGTATTGAAGCGTCATCCATCAGGCATTAATGGCGCGTGTGGAAATAGAAACGGTTCCTCTCTCTGAACCGGCGCTTATTGGGCGGCGTGATCCTAGGAATCTGACACTCTCTCTCCTACGTGATCATCGCACGTCCCAACTGTCACCAATCAGTCTCTCAAAAACCCTTCCATATTTCCATAAGAGATTTGAATCGATCTTTCTCTCTCCTATCACCTACTATAAAACCCCAGCCAGACCACCTTTTACCTCTTTACTGCCCCCATAATTTCCAAAGCAAAAATACTTCCAAACTCTCTCCCGGTTCTCTTCTTCTCCAACCTGCAACAATGGCTGAATCCTCTTCCGTCCATGCTACTTCTCAGATTCTTCCAATCCGCCCTCAGCAATGCCTCGTGATTGATCTGAACCCACTGGCCTATGATCCATACATGTCGCCGATCATCGAGTGTCTCAAATACTCCCAGCTTGCTCCGGCACTGTCACGGATTGAAACGGTGCCAATGGGCGCCCTATCTCAGGTCTACGAATCGGCTTATTACGACAAGGCCGTTGACAGAGTTTTCTTTGAAGTGGCGGAACACAAGACGTCAATTTCTCGTCCCCGCTTTTGCTCTATGATTGGGTTTGCTGCTGACCCATCGCGTGTTCACCCGGAGACTATTCCAGTTGGTATGCTCTACAGCATGTTCTACAACATGGGCTACACGGAAGTTCTCACCTCCGTCGCCAGATTCAAGAAATCATGCCTACCGCCCCAATGGAATGGCTTATTTACAGTTCTTTTCAAGGGACTGTCAGAACGAAGCTCAGGATCGGACGGGGCCAGTCGTCTGTTTCTGTCAATCATGTATGGGGTGTACAACGGGATCAATCTGGACTACGGATTTGTTCTTTGGCAACAACTGATTCAGAGCCTCTCTTCCACTTCCCGACACTCCGAGGTGTCACTAGCCCGGTTCTGGATCTTGATCACAAGGTGGGCTATGGACAAGTTCGATGTCCAAACTGCTGACGGTGCACCAATGTCTTCGGTTGGTACGTTCCATACCACGAAGATCATCGTATCAGCTGCATCGAAATTTTCCTTCATTGGCTCTATTCCGGAGTCGATGTATGGCAGTGTGCCATCTGAAAGCAGCTTCATCAAGGCGATCAGGGAGTTAGGGCCATCTGGTCCGAGGGAACTGACACCGGACATGTTGAGATCGATCCATGATGCCGACAAACCGGTGGCAAGGGGCAAGAAAGCAGACAAGGGGAAGAAACCATCCAAAGCCCCAAAACCTACTCCCAAGAAACGCAAACAACCAAAGCCTGCTTCATCCCCAAAACCAAAAAGGAGGAAGACCCAACCGAAACGGACGCTCGTCCTTTCATCATCCTCTACCGAATCCGAAGGTGGGAGTTCGGGCTCTGAGGAGTCACAAGGAGACGAATCTCCACAAAGAGGCAATACACCCCCTCGGTCCCCAACCCCGGAGATGGAACTTCACCAATCCCCAGTTCCCTCCCCTCAACCCACAATACCTATTTCCGTTCCCACCATAACCCCTACTATACCACCAACCTCATTCCCCATACCACCACCAATATTCACCACCTCAACCGAAACCCCTCCCGTAACCGAACCTCCACAAACCGAAACCCATACACAACCACCAACCGAAACTCACCCCCCACCCACTCAACCTGCACCAACCAAACCTATAACACCCCCAGCTTCACCACCACCTCCATCTCCAGAAGACGCCTCCGATGGCGATAATCAATACCTAGGTGGTGATCACCTGAACTTTGATTCGGTCTACTACAGTCCGTTTCAAGTTCAAAGCGATGAGGAGGACGATGCTCCTGTTACTAAGAAGCATCTCCGCGAGCTGAACGAGAAGGTTGATCAACTTCTCGCCTCCTCCTCCAATCAGCAGTCATCATTATCTGAAGCTGCCATTCAGAGGATAGTTGATGTCTTCTCTCAGGCTCAACATGACTCAGTGGCCTCTGCTACTGCTGCTATTGACGCCTCCACCCGTGCTTGTGAGGCAGCGACCGAAAAAGTCGATAAACTATTTCATGACGCCTCCATCCTGCTGCAGTCTATGCAGGAAAGCGCCGAAGCCAACAAAACAACACTGGAACCTCTAGTTAATCAATTGGCCCAGTTTGTGAAGACGGAGTTATCCTCGTTCGCTACCCTCAGACAACACCTTAGCGACGACAACTCGGCACTCCGTGCCTCCATTGAAGCCCGCTTGGCAAAGCTACAAGAGGATCTTGCAGCTGAAAATAAATTGATGGACGTCTTGGCGAGTAAGACCACTGCCCTCAAGGTCAAGAGCACCCAACTTTCCAACTCCGAACAACAATTGGAGGCTCTTCGATCCGAAAGGGAAATAATCAAGACGTGTGTTTCGGATGTCCACGCGGCTCTATCCAACATCCTGGAAGCACACGATCCCATCCTGAACCACTCGGTGAGGCGTACCCTCGCTGAGAAACTCTCTCCGGCCATGGCTCTCTTGAGTAAAATTGAAGGCCTACCCAGTTTCGTGTCCATTCCGAAACAAGGGGGAGATGAGAAAACTGGATCGAAACCACCTCCTTCCTCAAAAGCAACTCACACAACCGAACCAACCCCAACTGGTCATGCCTCGGGTTCGGGTGTGAAGGAAAAGGGCAAAAATATTGCAGAGGGAGGAGATGAAGATGAAGATGAAGAAGAAGACAAGGAGACTATTGCGGACATGTTGAAGAGAAAGAACAGTCGCAATACTCATGAAGATATCAATCGTGTGGCACGTGAAGCTGAAGAAGCCGAACGTAAACAAAAAGAAGCCAACGATCTCCTTGAGAGCCGAAAGCTGCTCTTCCCTGCCTGGACCAGGGATCGACTGATAAAAGAGGCCATAGAGACTCCAAGCATTCTATGGCTCGAGCCGGTGATATCGTTCGACTGCATCAACTCGGTCGATTCGCAATTTGATATGCCGCTGACTCGAAAGGCGTTCATCTTCCACGCCTTCTCCAACATTTACGAAGTCCCGCATCCGAACGATGAGCTTGACAGGGAGCTCATTGACTTTTATCTGGAGGCCGCTCGCCCTCAATACCTTACATGGAGCGCCCAGAAGATTGTCAACGTTCGGGTGATGAAGCCGTTTGCCGTGGGGAGATTCACCAACGTCAAGTTCAAGCTTATCCGAGGATCTGCAAGAACTACTCACATGATCTCTCTGGCAGATCTGCCCAATCTGAACCCTCATGATTGGATAGTCTTGTACAACATCTTGCTGACAAACGAAGCTGAATATAGTCCCATCTTGGACCATGTCAAAAGGATGCTGGCATGCTATATCATGGAGGTGGCCTTAATGGATCAGGAGGTTGCCACAGTGTTTAAGAAGAAACCGAAAGTCAAACCTGTGGGATCGGCCAGTGATCTAAACACGATGAAAATGGGCAAGATAGATTCGAGGCGAAACTCTGTGATGTTCACCAGAGCCGAAGGACAGAAATGTCTGTTCGCGTTAGCTGACAAGCACCTCTACACCACTACCTGCTTGGAACACGTCCTATCTATCATCAAGCGGTGTAAGGACAATTCGGCTGATGACATCAAATATTTTGAAGACATGATCAATTGGTACATCCGGTTTAGACAGACCATTCTTTCCATTACCAAGTGTCTGTTTAGTACCGTGAAGAAGAAGGTACCTGCTTCAGCTGCCGGCCCAAGTAAGAAGTGACGGTCTCGCTCCAAATTGACGCAAAGGGGGAGATTGTTGAGCTGAAGTTCTGTTTTGTATTGCGTTTTTTGGGCTCGTAGATTAGCCTTGTATTCTCCGGTTTGGGCCTGTCCAACCGAGAGCCTTTTATGTATGGTATATAAGTTATCGCTTTCATGCATATTAGGTCAAGATTAAGATTCAAGATTTCTGTTTTTTAGCGCTCAAGAGTTTACGTATTTGCTCGCTTGTAATCTTCTAATCCTTTACAGTTGATGTTCTTAATCGAGCTCTTCTAAGGATTTTATTTAATCATTCGACACGTTTGATTCAAGCTGTTTGTTCTTAATATTGCGTTTTTCCTTGTTATTTATATTGTGTTCTTGCTGTTTCACATTCACACACTTGTTCAAGATCTAATCGATCTTTATAGATTAAAAGCTATTGTGTTTTCAATCTCATCAGTTACATACAATTACTACAAACATTTTTTACAAACTTACACACTCAATACTTACCATCATTTTCATGAAAACAACGACACTAAAATACTTACGAATTCACCAACTTTAATGCTGATAAACTCTTTCAAAATAACTTGTATTCTTAGGTCGTCAGTAGGCAGGTACCGATGCCAGCTTTTGAGAAGATGGAGCACTTAGGAGACTCATCTTTTATTTTGATTCATATTTTTGGTGTCTATAAACTGTACAAAACACACCTGTATTAAAATACTTTATTAATGCAATGGATGACGTTGTTTGCTTGTTTACTATATTTATGTGTTGTGATACTGTACATGATGTCCTCCATGCCAGAACGTTTTCGTTGTTCTTGGTTTTGGGGTGTGACACATCGTGAGTTCAGTCAAATTAGGGTTTCTGACAACGACATTTTCGGAAGGCCATAAGTTTTGCATACGAACTCCTTTTTTGACATTCTTTATGTCGACACATAGGTATTTACAAGCAATACAACTGTCTTTTAGACTCCAATAGCTAATTCTAAGTTTATTTTAAATTTCTCTTATTATAGAGATTTATAGTGTTCAGTTTATCATAACTTCTTCACGCGAAGTTAGATTTAGATGTTTTCTATATTTTTGGAATCATGTGGATGTATGCTTTGAGTGGTATCATAAACTATGTATGAAAGTTCATAATTTAACATGAATTACATAGTAAGTGTATCACATTACATGATTGGCATAATGACATGTGATTGTTGTTGACCTATTTTGACTAGTGTTACGTAACATGAATTACATGGTAAGCGTTGTGGGTCGACAGAAGACTTATGCGGATAAGCGACGAAATCCATTAGAATTTCAAGTTAGGGAACGAGTGTTATTGAGGGTCTCTCTATGGAAATGAATGATTCACTTCGGGAAACGGGGAAAACTAAACCTGCGATACATAGGACCGTTCGAGGTTCTTACCCGGATTGGTCCAGTGGCTTAAAAGCTGCAGCTATCTGCCGAGCTCAGCAACGTACACCCCGTGTTCCACGTCTTGAATCTGAAAAGGTGTCTATTAAATGAAACCGTTGTCGTTCCTTTGGAAGAGATCGAAATAAAAGAGAATCTCCTGTTCCTGAAAGAACCATAATTCACTTGTGTAGGTACGATGGAACGCAAAACGTGGACAAGAATTCACTTGGGAACGCGAAGACCAAATGAGACAGAAGTACCCTCACTTGTTCTCGCATTCTCAAACCTAGCTTCAAAAGAATTTCAGGATAAAATTCCCAGTAAAACAGGGGGATGATGTAACAACTAGCAAATTTGCTAGGAAATTCTATACTTTTGTAAACATTAGCAATGGCAACAATTGTAACCATGACTTGAAAATGTGTATGATGTTCCATCAAAATCCAATTAAAATTCAAAAACTCTGTACAAAACATTTCAAATAGTCAACTTAGGATTTGGAAACCCTAAGAATCCTGGTTTACGTCCATGATGGACTAGGATCTCTTTATTGGGCCTAATGGACCAATAAGCTTAGAATTTGACTATTTTGGTCTTAGTTCCTTAAATGGGCTCTAATTGGACACACCTTCATGAAACTTAACACTTTGGGCCATAATGGGCCTAAAATGAATTTTGTTTATGCTTAATGGGCCTTATTGGGCCATAAATCCATTCTTTTATGTGAGATTGGGCCGTGAATGTATTTAAGGGCCTCATGGGCCGAAAACCTTCCTATGGCCTTTATAATTTCAAGTGAGGACCAAGATACGGCCCAAACTCTTCTATAATGGCTCCTATTTCGGCCCAAGTGTAAAAAACAAGGAAGAGAACCAATCAGCATGAAACAGATCACACTTGCATAATGGACTTCCATGCAAAGTAACCATTAAGTAAACTACCAATCTCATGCATCCAGGTGAATAACACATCTTCTTTCCTCCTCTCTCTTTATCTCTCAGCCGAGAGAGCTAGCACACACACACACACACTTTCGAATCCTCTTCAAACACTCTTAAAGATCATACTCCTTCCTCCAAGAATCTCGAAAATTTGCTTGTGTTTCTAGGATCTTCATCTAGTATTTTCAATCTTTGGTAAGTGTTATCAAACAAAAACATATGCTTTCATTTTAACATTAAGAACGCCTTCTTACATAGCTTTATTCCATAATCACACTCTTGGAAACATCTTAAGCCCGAAATCTACTCAAGAGGGCTTCCTACGGTCAAAAATCTTCTTCCATTCTTCTGTTGGATAAGGTGTATAAGTCCATAATTATTTCTGGTATGTACTTGACTCGACCCGACATGGTCCATTTGGGTTGCATGGCACCATGCATTTGGATAGACTAAATGAGAGAAATAACACTTGTGGTAATTAATATATTATAAGTTCTAATATATTAATAGTATTATTTAATTAGTATTGATCAATAATTAATTTGGAATTAATTAAGCGATCAAAAGATAACTAACTAAATATATGAGTTGATTATGTAAATCATCCATAACTTGTACAGTAGGCTAAGAAGCTCCATGGATTATCAAGTTGGGTTAAACCCATAGGATACTCCATGGGAGTTACAAACCCATGGGTCATGGAAATGAAGAGTCATGATGCATTACGGTTTACATGGTGTAACCCTAGATGTGTCACCCTATATAAGGATCATATTCTCCACCAAAATCGGCTAGACATAGAGAAGTGAGCGCTAGGATGATTTTTAGAGTGTGTGCGTTCTTTCTAAAGTCATTCGAAAAGCATTTGGTGTTGTGTGAAGCATTTGAGGCATCACACTTGGGGTTCTAGGTCACCTGGTTTCAGGAATCGAAATCAACTACAAGGTATGTATTTCTAGTTATCCTTTTAGGATTAAAGTTCCCCATGTATGCTAGATAGAATTATGAACCTCAGAAACCAAATTTTGCATGTATTTAGACAAACATAGATCCAAGGTTATTAGGGTTGCATGTACACTTAGGAAGTGTTAGAATGCTCAAAACCCATCAGTGGTATCAGAGCCTAGGCTTGTTTGTGAATACTTGATGCAAAATAGTGTTAAAAATTAATTTTTTGCTGTCTGCTCAGGGGACTCGACGAATCCATGGGGAGGACACGACGAGTCCAAGTGTAAATGCAACCAACTCGATGATTTTGTATAACAACCCGAACTTGTTCATCGCCGAAAAACCCATTCTACCCGTATAACTCGTCGTATATCAATTCGTTCCGATGTCGTTTTTGGGATAAATTAATTAAACTTATATGTTTAATTGATGCTAATGAGTGTCCAAACCTGTTAGGAACTCACGAAATTAGCTCAAAATACTTATTCCAAAAATTTTAGAAACATTCCCACCGAGTCACGGAAACTTAATCGGGTGCGACCAAAAGCCCAGTTTAATAACAGTATTGGGTAGAATTCCACCGTGTCTAAGTTTTAGGACCTATTTAAACGTGTTTAAACATTCATTTGAAGCTTTTTCTTCCTATCTCTACTCTCTCTCTAACCTATCTCCTAAATCCAAGTTTAAGGGTCCAAATCTCAAGTTTAAGGCTTCTAATCACCAAGGTACCTTCACTAGCTTGTTATGTAACCTCTTTAGCCTTCAAATTCGAGGTTAATCTATGGATTAGGACCATTATCATGTGTTTACATCCCTAGAACTATCCTAGGCCGTAAACTCATTTAAAGCGGGTTTTTGAGCAACAAAACCCTTCCAAACCACAACTAGATTTTTGATATGGCTAAATGACTTCATGGATTGGACTTAGAACACTTTAGACATGGATTTTGAGGGATTATTATGAGTTTATGGCCCAAGAAGGTGCCTAGGCCGTAAACACTAAATTAAAAGGGTTTTCAGCCCTTAAACCCTTCCTAGACTCAAACAAGGCTTAGATATGACATTTAGAATATTGGTAATGGCCTTAGAACATCATAAACATAATTTTTGGGGAGTAAATGGGAGTTTACGGCCAAGGCTCATGCTTGGGCCGTATACCCCTCAAAAATGGAGAGTTAACTCATTTTTACATGTCCAAATGCCTTCAAACTTAACAATTAGCCTTGTGGTAAATCCTAGAACCATCTAAAAATAGTTTGGGGGTCTTAAACATATCAAAATGCACCATATAATAGTTTACGGCCATAGATCATGCCCTTAGGCCGTAAACTCACAATTATGTGTTAAATGATGCCCTAAAATCACCCCAAGGCTTGGAAAAATTACTAGAATCACATGTGATTGTTCCTTGTGCCTCAAAATAATTATTCATGACCCTAGGAGAGTTTACGGCCGTAACTCCAAGTTTACAGCCGTGAACTCCCTTAAACATGGTATAAGTCCCCTTAAATTAATCCAAGGCATTTTAGAAGTCCATTCCAACATTTCCTAAGTCCAAACAAGCCATTAAGCACTCAAAATCACACCAACATGAGTTCACGACCGTGAACACATGTATGTATGTGTTTTATCGTTGTAAACTCTTGGGGAGTAAACTCAAATCCCAAGTCCCTAGTACCATTTCACATCCATAGATGTCACCCGGGTCACTCCAAACACTTGTTTTGAGGTGTTTAATCTCATTGGAGTATAATGTTCCATATAATTAGTGATTGTAAATCTAATTAGATATATATGGACATTATTTCATTTTACATAGGGACATCGTGTGTAATCAGGCCCCGAACCGACGTTTAGTGTCCGAAACCGTCGCATTTCCCAGTCCGGTGAGTTCATACCCCTACCCTTTTTCACTGTTTTCAATGTTTTCAGGGGGGAATACAAGCAAAAAGTACAAGTGTATTTTGTACTTAGACTGATTTTCAACCCAATGGTTTTACTTACTAATTGTTTTGATTTCCAAAGATCGGTGATAACTGACATTTCGAATTGCAGGTTAAACATAGATTTCTTTTAAAAGTGTTATAATTATATTCTCTTTGAATAAGAAATCATACTAATCATATGTAAGATCAATACGAATACGAATGTAATCTAGTACGAATACGAATACGAATACGAACGTAACCTAGTACGAATACGAATACGAATGTAATCTAGTTCGAATACGAATACGAATACGAATACGAACACGAATACAAATACGACTACGAATACGAATACGACTACGAATACAAATACGACTATGAATACTAATACGACTACGAATACGAATACGACTACGACTACGAATGCGAAATGACGCCTTTGGTTGACACTAAGACTTTGAATATACAGTTAGTGTACCCCTTGAGTGTCACCAGAGTTTCGAATTTAATACGGAAATACGCCTCTGGACCTCCACTGAGTTTCAAATATATCCACCTCAGAATGTCGACAGAGCTTCGAATACACAACTAATATACTCATTTGGAACTCAGCAGAACTTCGAAAATACTGTAATGTACGCTTCTGTATGATTCCAAATATTCGAAAATACAACTAAATTAGTAAATAATAACCATTCTAAAGTAGAATAACTAAGGGTTTAGAATACTTAACCTATACTACACATATGGGAATTACTATTACTTCGAAATCAAACTGAAGAAACCAACCACCACACATAGGAAAATATGGGATTTTCCTGGGATAACATAACAACCAGTAACGAACCTAGATACAAATAGACAACTCAACACATAGGAAAATATGGGATTTTCCTGGGTAGTACAACAACACATAAACGGATAAAGTAACAAACGAATAACTAAAACTATAAGGAAAATATGGGATTTTCCTGGAATGACATAACCAACCGTTTTCGAAATTGTAACAAAGGATAAACAAACCGTTTTCATAACAAAATATGGGATTTTCTTGATCAACAACTTTTTCAGAAAGTAAAGGAACTTGTTCTTTTCAAAACTAAACCACTTATGAACTCACCAGCTTTATGCTGATTTTCAAACCGCTTGTATTCTCATGTCAGCGTTAGACAGGTACACCACAACCATTTGGAGAAGACGGAGCGTCCCGAAGACTCGTCTTTACTTTTGTTTATATTACATATGTAAAACACTTGTACAACTTTACTTTCAAACAGATGTAATCAATATTATGTAATATAATGTTTTGTGATTACTGCTTTACTATGTGCATTGGATTTGATACTCAACGTGGAGTCAACCCCGGAAATATTTCCGCCTTTGGTTTTCGAGGTGTGACAGATTGGTATCAGAGCCCTTGTTTATAGTGAACTGGTATACCAAAGCTTACATGGCATAAGACTATAAACATTAAAGGGCCTAAGTGCTCTAAACTAAAAGTATACTCTACGAATATAAGTATTTTCTAAAGTATACAAGTATACCGACCGTCGAAATCCGTAACTACAAGTAGAACAAAATATAAGTAAATGGGTGTTGTACGCTGCGGTTAAACCTGGGCAGTTATGTAGTCGTGTCTAGGATCAATATAGCCTGGCCAACTATATTCATTTGAGACACGGCCAACATGTGGTTGGTAGTGATTGTGGTACGCAGCATACCTAAAACTTACCTAATATCCCAAACAACGAGTCGTCGCTGCAGGAACCATGAAATACTATGGGAGTATTTCTCGAGTCGATCCTTTGTAGAAATCCTCGTATACGCATTGTTCCTTGATCATTCCCTTAGCGATAAATCATTTGCTTTGATAACTCTTTCCTGCCTTATCGCTTAATATAATGTTATATCTATCTTGATGAGATATCCCCTGATCCATATCTCATGATTCAATTCAGAGGACTTATGATCCTCTCTTTCCTGATCTTTATAGATCAAGATGCCTCCAAGGAAAAGACCCAACTCAAAGAACACCAACAACCCTCCGCCGCCACCACCACCTCTTCAAATCGTTCTAGAAACACTTCAAGCAACCATTTCTGCCACCATATCAGCTCTCCTACCTTAACTAAACCCCAATGGTTCAGGAGGTGGTTCCCAAAACCAAAACCAAGAAGGTAATCAGGGACACCAGAAGGAATGTTCCTATAAAGACTTTATGAATGCAAAACCCACATTCTTCGATGGCACAGGGGGTGTCATTGCTCTAACTCGGTGGTTAGAGAAAATCGAATCTGTCTTCGAGATTTGCGCCTGTTCGAAATCTGATAAGGTGAAATTTGCCGCCTGTACGCTCACCCATAAGGCTTTGACTTGGTGGAACGACCGAGTCAAGTACCTGACTCTACCTGTTGCTAATGCTATGGGATGGGAAGTTATGAAGGAACTACTACGTGCGGGGTATTGCCCACGGGGTTTGACCGATGTAACTACCACCATCGCATACCTGGCCCTTGTCGTGCAAAGTTCTATAGAAGTTGTGGCCAGGAAGGTCACCTCGCACGAACCTGCAAAACCCCAACCCTGTCAACTAGTCAAGCTTCCGGAGCAGGTATCGGTCAAACCTGCTACAACTATGGATAGGTCAGGCACTATAAGCGAAACTGTCCAAAGACAGTAACGTCTGGCAACACCGGGAGAATCCTAACTATGGGGCAAGAAAGGACAGCCGTTGATCCCACCGTTGCCACATGTATTCTTCTCCTCGATGAATCTTGTGCCCGTAATCCTTTTCGATTCTAATGATGAAAGGATTTGCTAACCATTCATTCAAATATCTTTCTAAATTAAATCCTTCGTTAGTAATCGAAACGTGCACCGTTGAGATGAACAACCAGTGAGAAAGAAAGCGTTAACGTCATACCCTTAGATCGTATCCTCAATTCGGATGGTGATCCCTTTCCATTTGATCTAAAGGTAAACCTTTCATGGAAAACTTTGATGCAAACTAGGCATGGAATGACTTAGTCTCATTCATGCGGTTAGTCTTGTCTTCGAAAGGGTCGTCTGTTCGTATCTTTCCTTAGACCCAACTCCCATATTCTTCGTGCATCAAAGCTTAGAAAGTTTTTCCATCCATTCCCCGTCCGTATGATTTTCGGGAAAACGGGAAGTCTGTAACTTTTTCCCTGATGCCTTTCCAAGAATTCTCGAGAATTCTTTTCCGAACGTCTAGTCAAGTCTCGTACTAATCTAGTTCCTGGAGCTACCTCGTATGCGAACCTCTAGAAGATGATGTATCCAATACAGCGACCAGGACCTGATGTGATCACCACGAGTTCGTAGTGGTACCCTTCGGTCAAATGATTTTCCTTGATCCTGTAGTAAACAAAGCAGCCATACCCGTGGGCCCATAACCCACAGGTCCCAGAATTCTCTTTCAGGATCATCAAACCCTTAGTTACTCTGCCACATGAAGATGTACCTTCTTTTTGGAGTTTGTTTTCTGTTGGAAACCTTATCCTAGGGAAAACATGAAATACTTTGGAAAAGCGAAATACTTCCCTCGTGATACAGTAGACCCTTCGCGACCCCTGTGGAAATCGATTCCGTAACCTTCAAACTATGATTCCCCTAGGCACTCAGTAGCACCCATATGATACTTCACGTCTCGGTCCTTGAGACGTATCTACCCAACGAAATCAAGACACGTCCCGATAATGAGGGTTCGCTGAGACGTCAAGAGGAGACCCGATGTCACTTGGGAGCGTGAAAACCCGAAGCAACAAATCCACCCGTATCTCATTCAAATTCATGACTTGTATCGTAATCATTAAATTTTGGGATGAAATTCCCTCTAACGGGGGGATAATGTAACAACCTGAAGTTGTTCATCGCCGAAAAACCCATTCTACCCATATAACTCGCCGTATATCAATTCGTTTCGATGTCGTTTTTGGGTTAAATTAATTAAACTTATTTGTTTAATTGTTGCTAATGAGTGTCCAAACCTGTTAGGAACTCACGAAATTAGCCCAAAATACTTATTCCAAAAATTTTAGAAACATTCCCACCGAGTCACGGAAACTTAATCGGGTGCGACCAAAAGCCCCGTTTAATACCAGTATCGGGTAGAATTCCACCGTGTCCAAGTTTTAGGACCTATTTAAACGTGTTTAAACATTCATTTGAAGCTTTTGCTTCCTCTCTCTACTCTCTCTCTAACCTCTCTCCTAAATCCAAGTTTAAGGGTCCAAATCTCAAGTTTAAGGCTTCTAATCACCAAGGTACCTTCCCTATCTTGTTGTGTAACCTCTTTAGCCTTCAAATTCGAGTTTAATCTATGGATTAGGACCATTATCATGTGTTTATGGCCCTAGAACTATCCTAGGCCGTAAACTCATTTAAAGGGGGTTTTTGAGCAACAAAACCCTTCCAAACCACAACTAGATTTTTGATATTGCTAAATGACTTCATGGATTGGACTTAGAACACTTTATACATCGATTTTGAGGGATTATTGTGAGTTTATGGCCCAGGATGGTCCCTAGGCCGTAAACACTAAATTAAAAGGGTTTTAAGCCCTTAAACCCTTCTTAGACTCAAACAAGGCTTAGATATGACATTTAGAATATTGGTAATGGCCTTAGAACATCATAAACATAATTTTTGGGGAGTAAATGGGAGTTTACGGCCAAGGCCCATGCTTGGGCTGTAAACCCCTAAAAAATGGAGAGTAAACTCATTTTTACATGTCCAAATGCCTTCAAACTTAACCAATAGCCTTGTGGTAAATCCTAGAACCATCTAAAAATAGTTTGGGGGTCTTAAACATATCAAAATGCAACATATAAGAGTTTACGGCCATAGATCATGCCCTTAGGCCGTAAACTCCCAATTATGTGTTACATGATGCCCTAAAATCACCCCAAGGCTTGGAAAAATTACTAGAATCACATGTGATTGTTCCTTGTGCCTCAAAATAATTATTCATGACCCTAGGAGAGTTTACGGCCGTAAACTCCAAGTTTACAGCCGTGAACTCCCTTAAACATGGTATAAGTCCCCTTAAATTAATCCAAGGCATTTTAGAAGTCCATTCCAACATTTCCTAAGTCCAAACAAGACATTAAGCACTCAAAATCACACCAACATGAGTTGACGGCTGTGAACTCATGTATGTATGTGTTTTATGGTTGTAAACTTCTTAAAATGTTTACCCTTTGGGAGTAAACTCAAATCCCAAGTCGCTAGTACCATTTCACGTCCGTAGATGTCACCCGGGTCACTCCAAACACTCGTTTTGAGGTGTTTAATCTCATTGGAGTATAATGTTCCATATAATTAGTGATTGTAAATCTAATTAGATATATATGGACATTATTTCATTTTACATAGGGACATCGCGAGTAATCAGGCCTCGAACCGACGTTTAGTGTCCGAAACCGTCGCATTTCCGAGTCCGATGAGTTCATACCCCTACCCTTTTTCACTGTTTTCAATGTTTTCAGGGGGGAATACAAGCAAAAAGTACAAGTGTATTTTGTACTTAGACTGATTTTCAACCCAATGGTTTTACTTACTAATTGTTTTGATTTCCAAAGATCGGTGATAACTGACATTTCGAATTGCAGGTTAAACATAGATTTCTTTTAAAAGTGTTATAACTATATTCTCTTTGAATAAGAAATCATACTAATCATATTTAAGATCAATACGAATACGAATGTAATCTAGTACGAATACGAATACGAATACGAATACGAACGTAACCTAGTACGAATACGAATACGAATGAAATCTAGTATGAATACGAATACGAATGTAATCTAGTACGAATACGAATACGAACACGAATACGAATACGAATATGAATACGAATACGAATACGAATACGAACACGAATACGAATACGAATACGACTACAAATACGAATACGACTACAAATACGAATACGACTATGAATACTAATATGACTACGAATACGAATACGACTACGAATACGAATACGACTACGAATGCGAATACGACTACGAATGCGAAATGACGCCTTTGGTTGACACTAAAACATTGAATATACAGTTAGTGTACCCCTTGAGTGTCACCAGAGTTTCAAATTTAATACGAAAATACGCCTCTGGACCTCTACTGAGTTCCAAATATATCCTCAGAATGTCGACAGAGCTTCGAATACACAACTAATATACTCATTTGGAACTCAGCAGAACTTCGAAAATACTGTAATGTACGCTTCTGTGTGATTCCAAATATTCGAAAATACAACTAAATTAGTAAATAATAACCATTCTAAAGTAGAATAATTAAGGGTTTAGAATACTTAACCATTACTACACATATGGGAATTACTATTACTTCGAAATCAAACTTAAGAAACCAACCACCACACATAGAAAAATATGGGATTTTCCTGGGATAACATAACAACCAGTAACGAACCTAGATACAAATAGACAACTCAACACATAGGAAAATATGAGATTTTCCTGGGTAGTACAACAACACACAAACGGATAAAGTAACAAATGAATAACTACAACTATAAGGAAAATATGGGATTTTACTGGAATGACATAACCAACCGTTTTCGAAATTGTAACAAAGGATAACCAAACCGTTTTCATAAGAAAATATGGGATTTTCTTGATCAACAACTTTTCCAGAAAGTAAAGGAACTCATTCTTTTCAAAACTAAACCGCTTATGAACTCACCAGCTTTATCCTGATTTTCAAACCGCTTGTATTCTCAGGTCAGCGTTAGACAGGTACACCGCAACCATTTGGAGAAGACGGAGCATCCCGAAGACTCGTCTTTACTTTTTTTTATATTGCATATGTAAAACACTTGTACAACTTTACTTTCAAACAAATGTAATCAATATTATGTAATGTAATGTTTTGTGATTACTGCTTTACTATGTGCATTGGATTTGATACTCAACGTGGAGTCAACCCCGGAAATGTTTCCGCCTTTGGTTTTCAGGGTGTGACATTATGTTCGTGTACTCGACGAGTTGGTCATGCAGAACGCAGAAATTCGATTTGTGCTGCTGGAAATGGACTAGAATCATTACCCTAAACTGTTTTGGTGTTAGAAAACTTGTTTTAGATGGTGTAATGGCTGTTCTAATCCATTTACAATGGCTAATATCAATATTTCATGACTATGTGTTCATGTGTTCTTGAAATGTTGATATGAATATTCATGTTCTTAAGAGTTCTTAATAGATCATAGGAGTTAGTTGTTTATCTGAACAATTCATGATCTTTATGTTTTTTAATGGAGTCCATAACTTGTCCTCAAGTTATGGATAACCAAAAGCCTCTTTGTGTTAAAAGTCATTAAAAGAATACATAAGTTATAAAATGAAGAGTCTTCATTTTAATGACTCATAAGTTATGAATGTGAAAGGTTTTAAAGTTACAAAACTTACCCTCAAGTTTTGGAACAAGTAAAGTCACTTAATAAACTTTAGTTCCAACCCTTAGAATTTTAAAAGTTAAAATTCAAACCTTATGATTTATAATATTATAAGTTAATAATATATATATATATATATATATATATATATATATATATATATATATATATATATGTATGTATGTATATATGTATAAGATCAATTCGTCTTACCGCTAGTACGCCTCATTCATGAAGTCGGTCTATAAAGGGGGTATAAGGTTGTTGCCTATAAAATGGCAACTTAATGGGTGTCCACTCTCACACACCGCTTCCTTGATCGGTGGAGGGCCGTTAGCCGAACGGGTAAGACAAAGACTTATAAAATCTCATTAAAAGTATGATGAATATTATAAAGTAACTAAATGTTTTATTAAATTGCCAATCTTAGTTAGTTTAGGAAAAATGTGAATAAGGTGCTAATCCATGAAATTACACTTTACACTTTGTTTAAGTCATTAGTGGAGCGTGTGTGGTTAACCGGCACACTAACTTGGACTTAACAAGGTAGGTAAAGGGTAACTTAAGGTTTACCATAGTATCGGTGGAGCGTGTGTGGTGTATCGGCACATCGATTGAGTGATAAACTTTAAGGGTACCAAGTAATTTGCATGGTTACTTCACACCTTGTTTTGTGATCCTTGGTATCCCAGTCACAAAACTTCGAGGGTACACTCGAGATTGAAACATGCCTTTGAAAAGTTCATTGAATCTCAAAAGAATCTAGGAATTTCTAAGAAGCAATTAAAAAACATAATATTTATATTTCGTTTTTCATGGTGGAAATTGGTGAATCGTCGTTCACCTACCTTTCAAATATGTTATAGCTTGGATTACGACAAATCTCTTATAAGTTATAATATATTGTGATTGGATCCTAGCCTTAACATTACATTTGGGTGTTTTATAAAGGACTCTCTTAATACCTAAACTAATCTTGTTCTCTTCTTTCAAATGTCTTCAAACAATGCTGCTTCTGGCTCTAACCCTAATGGCTCCTTTACCCTTATGAACTTGTGTGGGAATGTCACTTTTTATGGATCCAACTTCAATGAATGGATCAGAAACATCAGGATGATTACCCGCTACAAGGACAAAGAATATATCCTCGACAAGGATCTTAAGGAGATCGATGAGACCACTGCAACTCCCAAGGAGATCGCTGACTTCCGGGCACATGAAAGGGATGCAACCAAAGTGGCATGCATCATGTTGGCCATCATGACACCAGAAATCCAATAGTCCTAAGAGGACTTCTACCCTTTTGAAATGCACCAAGATCTGATGGAAAGACACCATCAAAGTGCATGACAAGAGAGGTATGAAATCATATGCTCCATCATAATAACCATGATGAAGGACAAGGAACCTGTCACGAGCCACATGCAGAAAATGCAAAGGTATGTGGATTGGTTGCTGAAGCTTAATGTGAACTTCCATGAGGAGCTTTCAATAGATATCATTTTGCACTCCTTACCACTGTGCTATGATCAATTTTGCATGACATATCACATGGATAAGGAAGAGGTCACACTCAAAAAACTTTAAGGACTCCTCAAGACCGCAAAAACATGTCTTAAGGGTATGTCGGTTGTTAACACTCCTACTCCAAACTCCGCCCCATTTTTGGAAATCGGGAAAGGTCGAGTGAAGAAGAGGAAGAGTTCTTCGAAGGGTACCAAGGTTAGGAACCTTGATGGCTCTTCTTCAAGTGGAACCAAGAAAGGTTTTTTCACTCCTTCTTCTTACCCAAAAGAGGCTGAATGCTTTTATTACCATGAAAAGTCACATTGGAAGCGAAACTGCCTAAAGTACCAGCAAGATATGAAGGATGGGAAAGTTAAACCCAACCATGCAGGTATTTACACTATCTTATCTAATAACTCACCCCATTCTAGCTCTTGGGTCCTTGATACCGGTTGTGGTATTCATATATGTTCTGATTTGAAGGGACTAAGAAGAAGTGAGAATGTGAAGCATGGAAGAATAAATTTAATCATGGGGAATAAGAAAGCTTTACCTGTCACCATGATTGGAGTTTATACTTTATCGCTAAGTAGTGGGTTTAGTTTAGATTTGAATAAATGTTGTTATTTTCTAGAAATGGCAAGAAATATTATTTCCTTTCATGCATTGTATAAACAAGGTTTCATCTTTACATTTGATAATGAAGTTGGTTCGATTAATGCTTTCTTTAATAATGTTCTTTATTTTAAACCATTACCTTGTGATGGTGTGTAAGAAACTGTATCTGTGGTTGATAACTTAGGAAATATTGTATTGTGTGTTGATTCTGTTAATGATAATAACTTGGATAAAGCATCATTATGGAATTGTCGTCTTGCACATATAAGCAAGAACGCATAGACCAACCCCAAAAGGATGGAGTCTTGGAGTCATTTGACCTAAAGTTAGATGATACTTGCAAATGATGCTTACCTGGAAAAAAGACAAAGTCACCCTTCACAGGTTCTTGTGAGAGGGGTCAAGGTTTGTTGGATCTTGTACACACGGATATGTGTGGACCCTTCAAACATGCCACAAGCGATGCTAATCGTTATTATTTGACTTTTACTGATGATTATAGTAGATATGGATATGTCAACTTAATCAAGCATAAGTCAGAGACGTTTGAGAGGTTTAAAGAGTTTAAAAAAGAAGTCGAGAATCAATTGGGCAGGAACATTAAGATGCTTCTATCCGATGGAGGTGGTGAGTATCTTAGTTCAGAGTTCCTCGATTATCTTAGGGAATGTAGGATTGTCTCACAATTGACACCTCCCAGGACACCGCTGTTTAATGGTGTAGCTGAGAGGCGTAATCGAACCTTGTAGGATATGGTTCATTTCATGATGAGTCGAGCTTCGCTACCAATCTCATTTTGGGGGCATGCCTTAGAGACTGCCGCCCATATCTTTAATCTAGTACCTACAAAGAAAGTTGCCAAAACTCCTCATGAGATGTGGACTGGTGAAGTACCCAAACTAGACCACATCAAGATTTGGAGTTGCAAGACTCATGATAAGCTCGAACCTCGAAGTGAGAGGTGTATTTTCATCAGCTACCCACAAAAAATCCTTTGGTTACCTCTTCTACAGACCTAGTGAAAATGTGGTATTTGTAGCAAGGAGGGCTTTCTTTCGAGAGAGAGATTTCATAAGCCAAGGAGACAGTGGGAGGAGAGTTGACCTTGAAGAAATTTAAGAGTCAAGTGGTGAAGGAACTTCAAACCCCCAGCACTCAACTTGAGGAGAAACTCATGTTGAGCCAATTGACAAGTATGTACCTCTGAGGCATTCCACAAGGGTTTGGAATGCACTTGAGCATTATCATGGTTTCCATATTACTGCGGAAGGTGATACACTTATCAGTGATGAGACACTGATAGCTCTGGATGATCCTAACAGTTACGCGGAAGCCATGACGGGCCCTGAGTCAGCCAAGTGGAAAGAGGCAATGGACAGCGACATACAGTCCATGTATGACAATCAAGTTTAGAACATGGTTGAGAATGTACCAGGTCGTAAGACTGTAGGGTGCAAATGGATCTTCAAGAAGAAGCCTGACATGGGTGGTAATGTACACACTTATAAGGTACGACTGGTTGTAAAGGGTTTCTCACAAACTCCAGGAGTTGAATATGATGAGACCTTTTCTCCAGTGGCCAAGATTAAGTCTATTAGGGTTCTATTAGCCATAGTTGCATTTCATGACTATGAAATATGGCAAATTGATGTCAAAACCGCTTTCCTCAATGGAATGTTGGCTGAGGATGTTTACATGAGTCAGCCATAGGGCTTTGGCAATACAGAGTACCCTAATAAAGTGTGTAAGCTTGAGAAATCCAATTATGGATTAAAGCAAGCACCTTGCAGATGGAATCTTTGCTTTGATGAGTAGGTCAAAGAATTTGGCTTTTCTAGGAGTGAAGATGAATCTTGTGTATATGTGAAGGCTAGTGGGAGTATATTTAGCTTTTTGGTATTGTATGTGGATGACATACTACTCATAGGAAATGACATCCGAACTCTGCAAGAAGTTAAGTCCTGGCTTCGGAAGTGTCTCTATATGAAGGACCTAGAGGAAGCTGCCTATATTCTAGGGATAAGGATCTCGAGAGACCGGAGTAAAAGACTAATTGGAGTTAGTCAGAGTACCTACTTGGATAAGGTGCTGAAGAGATTCTGCATGTAGGACTCCAAGAAAGGAGAGTTACCCATCCAGAGTAATGCCAGATTGAGTAAGACACAAAGCCCTAGTACTGAGGCTGAGATAGCAGAAATGAGTCGAATACCTTATGCTTCGGATGTAGGATCGATCATGTATGATATGACGTCTACTCGACCTGGTGTAGCCTTTGCTTTGAGCATGGTTAGCAAGTATCAGGGGAACCCTGGAAAGGCACACTAGACTGCGGTAAAGAATATCCTCAAGTACCTACGCAGGACTAATGACTGGGTCCATACCCTCGGTGGGAGTGATGACTTGAGAGTTGTAGGGTATAGTGATGCTAGATTTTAGACTGATAAGGATAATTTCCGCTCTCAGTTAGGCTGGGCCTTTACCTTAAATGGGGGAGCAATTTGGAAGAGCTCCAAGCAAGAGACAATGGCTGATTCAACTTGCGAATCAGAGTATATAGCAGCAAGCGAGGCAGCTAAGGAGGCGATATGGATGAAGAACTTCATTGGAGACCATGGAGTCGTACCAGCTATTAAGGAGCCAATGGAAATTTTATGTGATAGTGAAAGTGCAGTTGCCTTAGCCAAGGAACCAAGGGATCACGGGAGATCCAGACACATTGACAGAAAATACCATTTCATCAGACATTGAATAGAAGAAGGACTCCTCGTGGCAAAGAGGGTATCAACGGATGAGAATCCAGAAGATACCTTCCCGAAGGGACTGACTTGGGTTAAGGATCTCCAGCATGCTCGGAGCATAGGGCGGAAGGATGATATTAAATTTAGTAGTTAGATAACCTTTGAAATTTGTAAAGTGTAATTGACATTAAATGATGAAAAAAAGGTGTTTTATTTATGAGTAAAGCGTTACGATCTCTTGTCAATCGTTTACTATATTTTTTTTGCATGTTTTGACTTCTAGAATAATTATGTATGGTATCTCATATTATTCGAACTTCCACAGTCGGTCATATGTCGGAAGTGCTCATAAGTGCTCATAAGTTCTAAGCAATGGACTCAACCCATGCACACTGGAATCACTTCATGGAATTTATCTCGAGTGATCGTGAGACGGTAATATCATATAACTCTTCAAACCTAGAGATATGATTTGTTACTTATGAGTTGGTTATGCATTGATTGTACGAAAACGCATTGGTAAGTCGTTGTTATAAAACGTGCTCTTATGTATAATTTAATAAGTAGTAGAGCAAACATATGAGTCGAAGTTTAAATGTTCCTTCTTGGATTAGAAGTTGATATATGGGCCCCTCGATTATTCTGTTTAGACCTATGTACCGGACCCGGTCAGAACTAAGTTGATGTGTTCAATTAAGTTCTTTATCAAACAAATCATAAATCGGGAAACAAACTGTTGGACAATAAGTAAGATATTGTTCCATGTATTTGTTTGGCTGATATCTAGAACAGAGGATTATATGATCACTTATCTTAAATGGCGTATCATCATCTTCTCAGTTCCGAGAGACCTTGAAAGAGCTACGATTGCTGATCGGTTCCTGAAGTCACACTTGCAGTTAAAGTTATTAGACTTATCCAAGTGGGAGACTGTTGGATAAGGTGTCTAAGTCCATAACTATTTTAGGTATGTACTTGACCCGACCCGACATGGTGCATTTCGGTTGCATGGCACCATGCATTTGGATAGACTAAATGAGAGAAATAACACTTGTGGTTATTAATATATTATAAGTTCTAATATATTAATCGTATTATTTAATTAGTATTGATCAAGAATTAATTTGGAATTAATTAAGCGATCAAAAGATAACTAATTAAATATATGGGTTGATTATGTAAATCGTCCATAACTTGTATAGTGGGCTAAGAAGCTCCATGGATTATAAAGTATGGTTAAACCCATAGGATGCTCCATGGGAGTTACAAACCCATGGGTCATGGAAATGAAGAGTCATGATGCATTAGGGTTTACATGGTGTAACCCTAGATGTGTCACACTATATAAGGATCATATTCTCCACCAAAATCGGCTACACAAAGAGAAGTGAGGGCTAGGCCGATTTTTAGAATGTGTGCATTCTTTCTAAAGTCATTCGAAAAGCATTTGGTGTTGTGTGAAGTATTTGAGGCATCACACTTGGAGTGCTAGGCTCACAAGGTTTCAAGGAATCGAAATCAACTACAAGGTATGTATTTCTAGCTATCCTTTTAGGGTTAAAGTTCCCCATGTATGCTAGATAGAATTATGAACCTTGGAAACCAAATTTTGCATGTATTTAGACAAACATAGATCCAAGGTTATTAGGGTTGCATGTACACTTAGGAAGTGTTAGAATGCTTAAAACCCATCATCTTCTTCAAAACTTAAACAACAAACCCCAAGGTGAGTTTATACCCCAAGGTGAGTTTATACCCATCATCGATATGTGTGATTTCTTGGTTTACCTTGTTAAAATATGCTAGATCTAAACTCACCTCGACATTTTAAGCAAAGATAAGGGAAAAAAGTGACATTTTTTTGGGTTTATAAGGATCCCTATACTTGGGGGATTCAAAGAAATAGTCATGAATGAGGCTCACAAGACACGATACTCCATCCATCCGGGTTCAGATAAGACGTACCTTGATATCAAGCGACATTATTTGTGGCCAAACATGAAGGCAGAAATCGCCACTTATGTGGGCAAGTCTCTCACTTGCGCTAAAGTGAAAGTGGAATATCAAAAGCCCTCGGGATTATTCAAACAACTAGTGATACCTGAGTGGAAATGGGAAAGGATAACTATGGAGTTTGTAACAAAGTTACCCAAGACGAACGGTGGGTTGGATGCTATATGGGTCATCGTCGATAGATTAACAAAATCCGCTCATTTCCTGCCAATATAAGAATCTTACAAGATGGAAAGATTGAATAGAGTCTACAACACGGAAATTTTAAAACTCCATTGGGTACCTGTATCTATTATCTCAGACCGAGATAGTAGATTCACTTCAAGATTCTGGCAATCTCTTCAGACGAAAATGGGAACACGGCTGGATATGAGAACTGCTTACCACCCACAGACAGATGGTCAAAGGGAGCGGACCATCCAAATGCTCGAAGATATGCTACGAGCATGTGTGATTGATTTCGGTAAGTCATGGGATACCCACATGCCTTTGATTGAATTCTCATACAATAATAGCTATCATACGAGCATCAAGCTTGCACCTTTCGAGGCCCTTTATGGTCTTAAATACAGATCGCCACTATGTTTGGCTGAGGTGGGTGACACCCAACTAGCAAAAGGGAAATCGCCAGCCAGTACTCTCATAGGACCCACAATCATTCGAGAAACGACCGAAAAGATAATCCAAATCAAAGCTCATCTTTAAGCGTCGCATGATCAACAGAAGAGCTATGCGGATAAGCGATGAAAGCCATTAGAATTTCAAGTTGGGGACTGAGTATTCTTGAAGGTCTCTCAATGGAAAGGAATGATTCACTTTGGGAAACGAGGAAAACTGAACCCGTGATACATTGGACCGTTCGAGGTTCTTGCCCAGATTCGTCCAGTGGCTTACAAGCTGCAACTACCTGCCAAGCTCAGCAACGTACACCTCGTGTTCCACGTCTCGAATCTGAATAAGTTTCTATCAGCTGAAAACGTTCTCATTCATTGGGAAGAGATTGAAATAAAAGAGAATCTCCTGTTCGTCAAAGAACCGGTCGAGATTATGGATAGAGAAGTGAAGCATACCAAGCAGAGTCGCATTCCAATTGTGAAGGTACGATGGAACGCAAAAAGCGGACCAAAATTCATTTGGGAACGCGAAGACCAAATGAGACAGAAGTACCCTCACCTATTCTCGCATCCTCAAACCTATCTTCAAAAGAATTTCGGGACGAAATTCCCTCTAACGGGGGGATGGTGTCACAATTAGCAAATTTGCTAGGAAATTCTATACTTTTGTAAACATTAGCAATGGAAACAATTGTAACCATGACTTGAAAATGTGTATGATGTTCCATCCTAATCTAATTAAAATTCAAAAATTCTATATAAAACATTTCAAATAGTCAACTTAGGATTTGGAAACCCTATGAATCCTGGTTTAAGTCCATGATGGACTAGGATCTCCTTATTGGGCCTAATGGACCAGTAAGCTTCCAATTTGACTATTTTGGGCTTAGGACCCTTAAATAGGCTCTAATTGGACCCACCTTCATGAAACTTAACACTTTGGGCCATAATGGTGCTAAAATGAATTTGTTTACCCTTAATGTGACTTATTCTACCATAACGACTCCAATTTACCCTAATAGACTACAAATCCATTCGTTTATGTAAGATTGGGCTGTGAATATATTTAAGGGCCTAATGAGCCAAAAACCTTCCTATGGACTTTATAATTCCGAGTGAGGACCAAGATAGAGCCAAAACTCTTCCATAATTGCCCCATTTCGGCCCAAGTGTAAAAAAAACGAAGAGAACCAATGAGCATGAGACACATCACACTTGCATAATTGACTTCCATGCAAAGTAACCATTAAGTAAACTACCAATCTCATGCATCTAGGTGAATAACACATCTTCTTTCCCCCCCTCTCTTTATCTCTCGGCCGAGAGCTAACACACACATTCACTTTTCCAAATCCTCTCCAAACACTCTTAAAGATCATCCTCCTTCCTCCAAGAATCTCAAAAATTTCCTTGTGTTTTAAGGATCTTCATCAAGTATTTTCAACCTTTGGTAAGTGTTACCAAACATAAACATATCCTTTCATTTTAACATTAAGAACTCCTTCTAACATAACTTTATTCCATGATCACACTCTTGGAAACTTCATAAGCTCGAAATCTATTCAAGAAGGCTTGCTACAGTCAAAATCTTCTTCCATTAGTCTTCAAAACCGAAACAACAAACCCCAAGGTGAGTTCATACCCCTTCTTTTCCATTTTAACATGATTTTTGGGGGATAATACAAGTAAAATGTGTAGATCTATGTGTTATATGTTTGATATGTGTGATTTCTTGGTTTACCTTGTGAAAAATAGGCTAGATCTAAACTCATCTCGACATTTTAAGCAATAATGAGTAATAATCCTTGTACTAAGACACCTTATACATCATATTATCAAGTTAGAAATACTTACACATTTAAGATACAAAAATGAAAGCAAAAATATTGTTAAGGGCCACATTTGTCAAGAAAACAAAGATAAGGGCAAAAGGTGACATTTTCGGCTTTATAAGGATCTAACAGGTCATACTTGTATAAAAATGGGTTTTTATGATAAACATGCTTTCCAAAGGGCCAAAAATGTAAATTTTAGCTTAATGGGTTTAATATTTGGGCCTCACAGTTTTAGGCCTAAAATTGCAAAAAATAAGAAGTTTTAGGGTTAAAAATGTTATTTGATCGAAGTTTGAGCCATAAATGTAAATAAACAAAATTTAGAGGTAAAACTAACATTTATTTCTAAACTGGGACTAAAAATGCAAGGTTTTTGGATTTTGGGCAAAAGATGTAAAATTCATGGGATTTGGGCCAAAAGTGAATTTTTTTTTACAAATAAGGGCTGAAAATGTTCACTCTCACAAATCAAGGGTTGAAATGGTAAAATAAATATTTTTAGTCAAACGTGTCAATTATTAAAACACCGGTCCAAAAAAATATAAGTTTTTATAAGGATTTAAAAATGATATAATTTATAAACCAATAATATCATTATAGATCAAACATTGAGTATCTTAATATCATAAGTAAATGCTTCATATAAGAACATTACACCACATCAAATATACAAAAATAGAAAAATCTGATATTTGTAATACATGCTTATTGGGCCTGATATTTGTAATACATGCTTATTGGTCCTTCGTGATCCATTTGCATGTTTATTGGTCCCAATATACTCAATTCATGTCTATTGGGCCTTAGTGACCCAATGACATGCTCAATGGGCCTAAATTAATTTTTACATGTTAATGGGCCTTAGTGGCCTATTTAGATGTTAATTTTTGCCCGGAGAGAATCATTATATGCTTAATGGGCTTCAATGTGCCCGTTTGCATGCCATCAAGCCTTAAAATACCTTACGTGTCTAATGAGCCATAACTGTCCTTATTCATGTTTGTTGAGTTGTGTCTTTCACATTCAAGTATCATCAAATGTTAGTAAATCAAATTACGTTTAAAATTAAACATATTCATGAGGAAATCATTGGGGTCTAGAGAGAATTATCGGTTGACACCATTGAGTGTTTGGTCGTAGCCTGTAATTATAATTAGAGTCTCCAGGAGGGAGAGCAAGAGTTTGTGTATAGATCTATACAGGGGTGATTCTGTAACAGCCCAGATTCCCAAATATTATTCATTCTTATAATTTTGGAGATTTGTGAGGAGACTCGGCGATTTGGAGCTCAAACTCGCCGAGTAGGATCGCGGCTATGGGCACGGGTTCGCGTATGGACTCGGCGAGTCCAAAAGTGGACTCGGCGAGTCCACGCTGTTTAATGAAACCCTTGAGAGAACCCTAAGAGAGCTAAATCGTTTTGGGAGAGAGGAAGTCACTTTTGGGCCTTTTTATTCCTTGTTTAGCAAGAAGAAGGTGGCAAGAGCAAGGAGGAGGTGAGATTCCAGCAGATCCAGAGTCCAGAGGCTTCATTTTGAGGTAATAGTTCGAACCTCCTTCAGTTTTAGGGTTGATCTTTAGAGTTAGGGTTTTCTAACCCCTTTGGAGAGTGATTATGTGAAGCAAATGGTCCGTCTTCGAGTTTGAGCCTTGGATCTGGACTCAAAGAGGTCCAGAGACCCTAACCCTTGGAGCTTTTTGGGTTATTATGGAGTTATTGGACCTAGGTTGTCATTTTTGGGACCAAATCTCCTTTTAATTCCTTGTGAGGGTTGTACAAGCATCAAGTTTCAAACTTTACGTGACATTCATGCTTGGGAAGGCCAGATCTATGGGTTAGGGAAGCAGATCTGGCCTCAGAAGGTCAATAGAGTTTGTGCATGGCATGAACTCCCCGAGTTGTTCTTGAGACTCGGTGAGTAGGGTTGGGGTTTCACGTAAATTGTTTAGCGAGTAGACTCGTCGGGTTGGGGGAAGACCCAGTGAGTCAAGGAGAGTCAATAGGGGGCAGAGTCAAGTCGGAACTCGCCTCGTTGTTCTTGAGACTCGGCGAGTTGAGTCGTGGTGGCCCTGCGACTCATGCCAGGTGGAACTCGTCGAGTTAGGGAGGTACTCGATGTGTGAAGAGAGGATCCGAGGGAGTCAGTGACAACGTATAGACTCGCCGAGTCGCTCTAGTGCACTCGCCAAGTCCGGTCAAAGTTGACCGTTGACCATTGACCAGAGTTGACCAGTGTTGACTTGATAGGGTTAGTCAACCTTAGTTGTGGAAGTGTTAATTAGATATATATTGTGTTATAGGAGAATTATAGCTCGGGGGATCGAGCGCGAGTGGTTTCCGGGATTTGCGAGTTATCGAGATACGCGAGGTGAGTCTTCTCACTATACATTACCTTGAGTAGGTAATCAGAGTTATGTGACAGAGTATTTGTATGCTATATGTATGTTATGTGTTGTACTACATTATTTCTATGTGATTTATGATGTGCATGTTTATAGAGTTGCAACCGGAAAGTTCACAGAGATAGAACCAGAGGGTTCACAGAGTAGGGTCCACGGACCCACAGAGTTATAGCCTCGAGTGGCTAACATGTGTTATGTGTGGTATTCTGGGGAACTCACTAAGCTTTGTGCTTACAGTGTTTCGTGTTATTTGTTTCAGGTACTAGTGATGACCGTGGGAAGGCGCATGCTTGATCAGTACACACACACGGGATTTTTATTTTATGAGATCTTGGGGTTCTTATATGGAATGGATTGAGTTTCAAACATTGATGTTTTTATGAATATTAAATGAATTATGTTTTTATATAATGTGAAAAAATTGTTTTGAAATTTGCGGTGTTACAAGTTGGTATCAAAGCCTTGGTTTAAGGGATTCGTGTACACCTTCGGGCGTATTTGAACTCAAACTAAGGATTTGAGAAGTATTTTCAAAAAGAGTAAAAGATTTTTCGAAAAACACAGAGCAGAGTTATGTGTACGATCAGTCCGCGCTCGAACGGTGATTTCCCAAAATACCCTCATGTTATGTGATATTGATATGGATATGATGTATTCTCATGCTAGAGTAGGCTAGGTACTCCTATTAGGACTAGAGTGCCCTGATTTGTGATGCCTTAGCGTAGGGAGAGGTGAGCTGCTATGAGATGCTTGAGAGTGAGTAGGTAGAAACGAGGGGCTTATGAGAGATCTATTAGAGAGTGGATTATGCTTGGAACTTGGGATTCGAAGAGGAGGACTTGGGGTGTATTTTGATACGTTGCGGACAGTAGTATTGGGGCCGTACTACTGAAAGCACTGGGGCGGTGTACAGCCCAAGTAAGAATCTTTGGAATTCCAAGGATCAAGGAGGAATGAGTTGTCGAGTGTGAGTATGCTCGAATGGATTCTAATTTATCGTATGTTGTATTTCAGAGGTAGATCATGGTGAGGACACGTCTTATGCCTGAGAGCAGTGGGGCCAGTGATGAGGAGATCCGCCAGATCATCCATGAGGAGGTGGCTATGGCCATCATGGCAAAGATACCAGAGATGTTCGGGTCTATTAAGACCACATTGATTGAGACTTTCGACGAGCGTTATGTTGCTCTTTCTGAGGCTGCTGTTGCAGCAGCCACCGCAACTATTGCTGCCGCGAGGCCGCAGGGTGGTGATGCGTTGCTGTTCCGAGAGTTCAGCAACACAAAACCGCCGGAGTTTGATGGGACCCAGGACCCGGTGGCGGCTATGAGATGGATTTTTGACATAGAGGGGTGTTTCTTCACTTGCTCATCTCCTGAGCATTTGAGAGTTCGGTTCGTGCTGAACCAGCTTCGCTTGGGAGCGAAGAACTGGTGGAAGTTTGTGACGGCGCACTTTACGCCTACTGAGCTTGCGACAGTGACTTGGGAGAGGTTCACTGCCATGTTCCGAGATGAGTACGTTCCCCAGGTGGAGAGGGGGCGCTTGGCCTAGGAGTTTTTGACCCTCAAGCAGGGTACTGAGTCTGTTACGGTGATTACCAGGATGTTCCACGAGTGGGCGATGTTCTGCCCTCAGCACGTGTCCACTGAGCAGGCACGTATGAGCCGATATTTGAGTATTTTGAGGCGAGACATTCGGGAGTTCGTGGCAAACTCCTCGTACTGGACATTTGCCGAGCTTCAGGCAAATGCCCGGAAGAGGGAGATTGAGCTAGAGACTTAGGCCAAGGAGGAGGCGGAGTCTCAGGGGAGGGATCGGCGACCGGCACAGTCTCAGCCGGCAGCCAAGCAGGCCAAGCCCGCTGATCCCAAATCGGGGAGCCAGAAGGGGCATATGGCCAAGGACTGCCCCAATGGGTTTGCAGTGTGTTTTCACTGCAACCAGACCAGACACCGGACGGCGGAGTGTCCGCAGTTGCGGGGATCAGCTCACGGAGCACCTCCGGGATCTGCCCCTGCCACCATCAGAGCTACTGAGAGTCGTCCAGTGAACGCCGAGGCGTCGAGGGCACGAGGGAGAGCCTTTCAGTTGACCGCGGAGGAGGTCCGCGTAGCGCCCGATGTCGTGGCTGTTGTGTATTCTTTTGTGTATTTATTTTAATGTTGAGATATTATGCTTATATTATGTTATGCGTAGGTACTTTTCTTGTGAATTCTGTACCTGCCTTGGTGTTATTTGACTCGGGTGCGAGTCGGTCTTTTGTATCTTTGGCGTTTAGTCAGCATATCAGTGTTAGTCGTGAGGCGTTGAGTCAGCCTCTGAGAGTTTCCATAGCTGACGAGAGGGTGATATATGCCACGGAGGTTCTCCGGGGGTGCATGTTTGAGATTTTCGGTGTTGAGTTCCCGATTGATTTGGTTCCTATTGCGATGGGTGATGTCTGTGTCATTGTAGGTATGGACTGGTTGAGCAGATTCGGTGCGGTTATCGACTGTGAGCAACAGCTGGTGACCATACGAGACCCTAGTGGGAGAGTCCTTACGGTGTACGGCAAGGGTACACGTTCTGGGTCAGCGTTTTGTTCGGCCGCTAGGGTGAGGCAGTGTCTTCAGCAGGGCTGTAAGCGTTTTGTGGCATATGTGATGGATACGCGAGTGGATTCCGAGAGGCCGAGGTCAGTTGAGGCGGTTCTGATAGTGCGTGAGTTCCCGAATGTATTTCCAGAGGAGTTGCCGGGTGTGCCTCCTGTGAGGCAAATGGAGTTCAGTATCGATTTGGTTCCGGGGGACGCACCTATCGCTAAGGTGCCTTATCGCCTTGCACCTCCAGAGATGCAAGAGTTATCCTCGCAGCTTCAGGAGCTGTTGGGAAAGGGGTTTATTCGGCCAAGCAGCTCGCCGTGGGGAGCGCCTATCCTGTTTGTACAAAAGAAGGATGGTTCACACCAGATGTGCATTGATTACCGGGAGTTGAACAAGCTGACGGTCAAGAACCGTTACCCGTTGCCGAGGATCGACGATTTGTTCGATCAGTTACAAGGAGCATCTTGGTTCTCCAAGATCGATTTAAGGTCTGGATATCATCAGGTGAGGGTGCGAGATGAGGACATCCAGAAGACAATGTTCAGGACGCGTTATGGGCATTACGAGTTTGTGGTGATGCATTTCGGGCTCACCAATGCCCCGACAGTGTTCATGGATCTCATGAACCGAGTGTGCAGGCCGATGCTGGATCGGTCAGTGATTGTATTCATCGACGACATTTCAGTATATTCGAGATCTAGACAGCAGCATGAGGAGCATTTGAGGGAGATCCTTGGAGTTCTAAGATCGGAGAGGCTTTACGCCAAATTCTCCAAGTGTGATTTCTGGTTGCGAGAGGTTCAGTTCCTGGGTCATCTCGTTAACCAGGAAGGGATATTGGTCGACCCGGCCAAAGTTGAGGCGGTGATGAGTTGGGAGGTGCCGAGGTCACCCTCCGCGATTAGGAGTTTCCTAGGGTTGGCACGTTATTATCAGAGATTTTTCAAGGATTTCTCCAAAATCGCAGTGCCACTCACCAGGTTAACCCGGAAGGGTGTCGCTTTTTCAAGGGGACCCGAGCAGCAGGCCTCCTTTGAGACGCTTCGCCAAAGGTTATGCGAAGCCCCGGTGTTAGCCCTCCCGGAGGGGATGGAGGATTTTGTGGTATACTGTGATGCATCGATCTTGGGGTTGGGAGCGGTGCTGATGCAGAGAGGGCATGTGATAGCATACGCATCGAGGCAGCTGAAACCTCATGAGACGAGGTATCCCACCCATGATCTAGAGTTGGGGGCAGTGGTGTTCGCCAGCAGAGTTAGGGCAGATTCACGACACTTTCCACGTGTCGCAATTGCGGAAGTGTATAGCCGATGAGTCGGCAGTGGTTCCATTAGAGGATATTCAGGTGGATGTGAGCCTGAATTATGCTGAGAGACCAGTGGCAATTAGAGATCGAAAAATCAAGGTTCTGAGGAACAAGGAGGTACCCTTGGTTTTGGTTCAGTGGCAGCATCGGAAGGGGTTCGAGATGACTTGGGAGCCGGAGCTTGAGATGCGTGAGCAGCATCCGGAGTTATTTGCAGAGCGAGACTTCGAGGGCGAAGTCTAGTTCTAGTGGGGGAGAATTGTAACAGCCCGGATTCCCATGTATTATTCATTCTTATAATTTTGGTGATTTTGTGAGGACACTCGGGTAGTTGGAGCTCAAACTCACCGAGTATGATCGCGACTATGGGCACGGGTTCGCATCTAGACTCGGCGAGTCCATGCTGTTTAATGAAACCTTAATTCCCCGGGTTTGGAACCTATTTAAGGGCACTTATAGCCTCCCATTGCGGCTACCAGTCCCTTGAGAGAACCCTAAGAGAGCTAAATCGTTTTGGGAGAGAGGAAGTCACTTTTGGGCCTATGTATTCCATGTTTAGCAAGAAGGAGGTGGCAAGAGCAAGAAGGAGGTGAGATTCCAGCAGATCCAGAGTCCAGAGGCTTTATTTTGAGGTAATAGTTCGAACCTCCTTCAGTTTTAGCGTTGATCATTAGACATAGGGTTTTCTAACCCCTTTGGAGAGTGATTATGTGAAGAAAATGGTCCCTCTTCGAGTTTTTGCCTTGGATCTGGACTCAAAGAGGTCCAAAGACCCTAACCCTTGGAGCTTTTTGGGTTATTATGGAGTTATTGGACCTAGGTTGTCATTTTTGGGAACAAATCTCCTTTTGATGCCTTGTGAGGGTTGTACAAGCATCAAGTTTCAAACTTTACGTGACATTCATGCTTGGGAAGTCCAGATCTATGGTTTAGGGAAGCAGATCTGACCTCAGAAGGTCAATAAATTTTGTGCATGGCATGAACTCACCGAGTTGTTCTTGAGACTCGACGAGCAGGTTTGGGGTTTCACGTAAATTGTTCAGCGAGTAGACTCGCCGGGTTGGGGGATGACCCAGTGAGTCAAGGAGAGTCAATAGGGGGCTGAGTCAAGCCGGAACTCACCGAGTTGTTCTTGAGACTCGGCGAGTTGAGTCGTGGTGGCCCCGCGATTCATGCCAGGTTGAACTCATCGAGTTAGGGATGTACTCGATGTGTCAAGAGAGGATCCGAGGGAGTCAGTGAAAACGCACAGACTTACCGAGTCGCTCTAGTGCACTCGCCGAGTTCGGTCAAAGTTGACCGTTGACCATTGACCAGAGTTGACCAGTGTTGACTTGTTAGGGTTATTTAACCTTAGTTGTGGAAGTGTTAATTAGAGATATATTGTGTTATAGGAGAATTATAGCTCGGGGGATCGAGCGCGAGTGGTTTTCGGGATTTGCGAGTTATCGAGATACGCGAGGTGAGTCTTCTCACTATACTTTACCTTGAGTAGGTAATCAGAGTTATGTGACTGAGTATTTGTATGCTATATGTATATTATGTGTTGTACTGCATTATTTCTATGTGAATTATGTTGTGCATGTTTATAGAGTTGGAACCGAAAGGTTCACAGAGATAGAACCAGAGGGTTCACAGAGTAGGGTCCACGGACCCACAAAGTTATAGCCTCGAGTGGCTAATATGTGTTATGTGTGGTATGTTGGGGAACTCACTAAGCTTTATTCTTACAGTGTTTGGTGTTATTTGTTTCAGGTACTAGTGATGACCGTGAGAAGGCGCCGGCTTGTTTAGTACACACACACGGGATTTTTATGTTATGAGATCTTGGGGTTTTTATATGGCATGGATTGAGTTTCAAACATTGATGTTTTTATGAATATTAAATGAATTATGTTTTTATAAAATGTGAAAAAATTGTTTTGAAATTTGCGGTGTTACAGATTCCCCCACACCTGAGTTGTTCACTACAGTTAGACTCGGCCAGTCTTGGTTGACAAAATCTTGATAAAAAACGGCATTTGGAAAAATGCCAAGACAGGAGAATTAGTCATTTATCATGCATGGTTATAACGACTCACATAGAGATGCATTACCATCTATACTTTTCTGGCAAAAATCAAATTCATATATATTGTGGCGATACAAAACAATTGATACGGTAATACAATTATTACAATACTATTATAGATCGGAAAATATTGGATTTTCAGAGAAATATCATCATTATCTTTCTTTTACATACTTCAAATACAAACCAAGGAACACTTTCGGGATTCATTCATTTATATATGTTTTGAAATCACATATACACACATATATTAGATCATCACATCGTGTCGTAAACAAACTTTTATAGAAAATATCGGATTTTATGGGTTATACCATCAATACAAAGTTTTAATCAAACTTGCTTATGAACTCACCAACATTACTATGTTGACCGTTTTCAAAATAACTTGTATTCTCAGGTAACCATTAAGTTGAAGAACCTTCAAGTCTATTTTGGGAATCATATTTTGAGAAATGAAAACTCTCATACAATTTATGTTTTGAATATGTAATATTAGACAATTTACTTGATGTGAACAATGTCGGTTGTAATATGTAATGTTTGGCAATGATCGTGTTATGATTCATGTATAATCATTCTGATGATAATTCAATTGATAGTCACACGAGCCCTCAGACATTTCCGCCGTCCGGTTCGAGGGTTTGACAGGTTAGTATCAGAGCAGTGTTTATAGTGAACTAGCATATCTAACCATACATGATATACAACTATAAACACAATGGGACTAAATAACTCTGAACAAAACAAAAATTTCACACCTGTGTGCGCATATTGGAATAAGAACATAACAATATTTAATAAACGCTTCTGAAATAAATTGAACACTATGATTAAACCTAGACAGTTATGTAATCATATTAGGGATAAATATAGCTCGATCAACTATATTTACTCAAAATATGACCAACATGTGTTTGGGAGTAATCATAGCGGAAAATGAATTCAAAAGCCTAACTTACTCTCCAATAACTCTAGGAAGCCCAAACCTAAATACTTAAGAATATACTATATGGGTAATTAAAATATAATTTATTCATGCGCCCTCATGCAGTCACCATGGATGACGCTCAGCAAGGAGTCCATTTTTATCAAGCCCTAGTGGCTCATGGGATGCTTGAGGAGAATCTCAAAGAAGAACAAGGGGGAGTCCATGGCATTGGGCCTGACAAGTACATTGATATAGACTATGAGTTTGATAGGACTGACGAAGACATAGAGGAGGATAGGGACACGAATGAAGCCCCCATCAAACCACCTACCGATGAGGCACACCATAACCACCCTGCTCCACCATGGGATCCCGTTGATGAGGATCATTCTCTGGAAGTAGAGGTTGCCACACTTCGGCAGCAACTATTTTCTATTGAGGCACGAGCCATGCAAGTTGAGCAGGATAGGGATGAGGTCATCAGAGAGATGAACGAGATGGCTCAATTATTGGCACAACATTTTGGGATACAATTTCGCTACCACCATTAGGCACTTTTCAGTATGATCGGGACCAGTAGTATCTCTTGTATTAGGTTTCTCTTAGGTGTACTATGTTATGTACCATCGACTCTATGTTTTAGTGACTACACTACTCATAGGGTCTTCATGCTGCCAGATTTTATAGTATTATGTACTGTATGCATTCTGGCAAATTTTCATGTGTTAAATATGAGCTCTATGAATGAAAATGCTCTATGTTTGTTTGTGACATTGTTGTGTGTTATGTGTTTTACTTTTTATGTTAATATATGGAATCATTTAGAATACACCAATTGATTCATCGGGTCAGTGGCATTCTATCCTAGGAATGCAATATATGCTAATCATATCTCTACTCCACGACATAAAGATGCCTCAACGACCCACTTGTGGAAACCCCGAGACATCGCCCCTAGAAATTAACTCGCTCGCATTCCAAGAATTGGTGTCTGTCGCAGTCACTGCAACAGTTGCCCAAATTCACAATGGAAACAACGAAGAAGGCAACGGGCAGGGAACCCGAAGCACGAACCACGGAACAAATTAGGGAACTGTAAGAACTTGCACCTATAAGGATTTTAATAACGCCAAGCCTCAAACCTTTAATGGAATAGGAGGCGTAATAGCCTTGAAACGATGGAAAGAGAAGGTGGAATCAGTTTTTGATATTTGCGGATGTCCGGAGGCACTTTTTTGGACCAACCCCTATGTGACAACCCGAAATTTATTCCGTCATTTTTAACCCCTTTTCCGTTAATAAGCCTCGTTTTATTTAACTGTCCGTCAACTTTTGGACTGGTTAATTAATTTGGGACTTTTTAAATGACTTAGTAAGGGTTGAAACAAATTAGAAACAACCTCATTAATCCCTTCAAAAAATTTAGTTTCAACCAAGTCAAAATACGACCACTAAATCAGGTGCGACCAAAAGCCCCGTTTAATGGCAGTATCAGGTAGATTTCCACTGAGCCCCAACTCAAACCCCTATATAAGGGGGAGTGGACTTCATTTCCACCCTTTTCACTCTCTCTCTACACTCTCTCTCTACAACTTATTTTCGAGCCAAAAACGCCCGTTTCGAGCCCCAAACGAGTAAGCCATCTACCCTAACTTGTTGTATAGCTTAACTAACATGCAAATTCATGTTTAAGGAATCAAATAAGGGTAAGACTAGGTGTTTATGGCCCAAAAACACTCTTGGACAGTGAACACCCTTAAAGGGGGATTTTTAACCGTAAGGCTTAGATATGGCTAAATGACTTATGGGAATGGACTTAGAACACCTTAAACTTAACTTTTGGGGAGTAAACTTGAGTTTACTGCCCAAGAACATGCTTGGGCTGTAAACTCCTCTTCATGGGGAGTAAACTCGAATTCAAGTGTTAGAAATGCCCACAAACACCTCCTATGGCCTTGGAAAATGTCTAGAAGCAAACCCCATTGAAACAAAGGCTTTAAACATTTAAGAAACAAAAGAAATAGGAGTTTATGACCGTAAACCCCCATAGAACTGGTCTATGGACCATAAACTCCCATTAATTGCCCAAATGATGCCCTAACACCCCCATTTGACTTGGAAAACACATAGGATTTTATTCTCTACCACTTAAGACCTTAAAACACCAAAAGTATATGCACATAGGAGCTTATGGCCATAAACTCCTTGTTCAGAGCTGTAAACTCCTCAAATGGTCCATTTGATGCCTTAAACACATTCATACACTTTTTATTTGGACCTAGCTTAATTCTTTGAGTGATATAAGACCTTTTGACATCCTAGAACACCCTCACCATGAGTTTACGACCGTAAACTCATGGGGAGTTAGTCCCAGGGCCGTGAACTCTATAAAGAGTTTACTCTTGAAGAGTAAACTCCCTATCTAAGCCATACACACCCTTAAATGTTACCCGGGACACACCTAGCACTTAATCAAAGTGTTTTCCGCACTTTAGGATGTGTATACTTGTTTAATTAGTATTATATGTACTAATTGTATGTAAAAATATGTTAACATATGTTAATAGGTCACTAAGTGTGTTCAAGTCTTGACACCGAGCACCCAACCGGCACCTTCGTCGGATCCACTTACAACAGGTGAGTTCATACCCCTGAATGAACCTTCTAAATGTTTTTACATGTTTTTTTTGGGGGGGGGGAATACAAGTTAAACATCCCAGTTATCATATCAATCACATGTGATTGATAACCCGCATGCACAAGGATTTCTTACACTATCAACTGTTTTACCAAGTATGATACAATAAATGGTTTTCTAAAAACGTTTTTACTTGTACAAAGCTTTTCCTCAAATTTACTCTTGCACTGAATGTTTTTTCAAAGTTTCACTTAAAACTTGTTTATGAAAGGTTTCCAAAGGAATTCTAAAGGTTTTCAAACTTATTTTACAAAAGAATACCAAGTTGTGATTTTTCTTAAGTATAAAGTTTTTCGAAAGTTTTCATCAAGGTTTTCTTCCATATTTTTATACTCCTACTTTGTTAAATAATACTGCTCCATTATACTTCTACTTAGTTAATACTCCCACTTAGTTAAATGCTATTATTTTATTAACGTTGCTACTCCGAGATACGCTTATACTTGTTTACACTTTTACTTTGTGATACACTTTTAGTTCGTGATACACTTTTACTTCGTGATACACTTTTACTTCGTGATACACTCTTACTTCGTGATACGCTTCTACTTGTAAACGCTCCTACTTATTCACGCTTCCATTTATTAACGCTCCTGCTTTATCAACGCTACTACTTCACGAACCACTCCTACTTTATTAATGCTACTACTTCGAGAAACACTCCTACTTTACTTATGCTACTACTTCATAAACGCTTATACTCTATTAACACTCCTATTTCGAGAAACACTTCTACTTTGTGAAACACTTCTACTTTGTTGACGCTTCTACTAGGTTAAATGTATGTCTGTACTTGTATAGTTATATATAAATGATGTTTAAAGGACTTAGGAAGGCTAGTTCGGCCTATTTTCTTTTCCTCATTTGGATGTGGTCAGGTGGGATCGGACATCCATCCGAAGGTCGTTTGATCATTAGTTATATATCATGTATACATGTATAGACATATGGGTTTTACATCGGTCGGTTCAGTTATGAGTCTCTACTGCTAGTCCAGCACTTTCATCAAAATTAACTATTTGGGGATACATCTTCAGGACACGGCCATCTCCGTTTTCTAGTTGGTAACCAGAGTCTCTTGTAGGGAGATCGGACATTGTGTGTATAGATCTATACGGGATTGACACCCCCGCACCCTGACTGCTAGCTACAGTCCACAGCCTACCAAGCCAAGGGGTGACAAATGTCATACTTACACCGACGCTTGCAGGGCGTCAAGTACTCTAGTATCGATTAATATGGTTACGAGTATCTCCATGTTACCTTATAATTCATGGTCTTAAGGTAACGATATTTAACACTGTATGCTGGAAACACACTCTTAGAATTACATTGTTGTAGACCTTGTCAGCTGTATCTTTCGTTTGATACTGTCTGGGGTTTGTATTCACTGTTTTAGATCTTGCTAGCTGTATCTTTCATTTGATACCGTCTAGGGTCTGTGTCTCCTTTCGTTAGACTGAGCTAGGCGTACCGTTCATTTGATACTCTCCTGGAGTCTATGATTTCTTTTGCCTTGATCAGCAGTCTTCACTGCTGAGGCATATCTTATTTTCCCTTATATTCTCCTACTTTCTTTAAAATCAATACAATATTTTGATAATGATAGTGTTAAGGGAAAAATTACTTTTTACAACATAATTCTGTCCAGTCTTGGTAGAAGACTACTTTTAATTAGAAAATATAGGATTTTTGGGAAAGGACTCTAACTCACTATATACTCTAAAACTACTACTTATATAAAGTTATTTGAATAAAATGACACTAAATACTAATGAACTCACCAAAATTTGTAAAAATGCTGATACTCGCTTTCAAATAACTTGTATTCTCAGGTCAGCAATAGACAGGTACATCCCAGGCGCTTTTGGTGAAGACCGTTTAGTACCAAGCTGCACCTTTATTATTACTTGTATTACTTCTATGCTTCTATGAAATGTAAACTATGTAAAACTATTACTATTAATGCAATGGTTGTTGTACTTTGATTACTATAATGCATATGTTGTGATACTTGACATGACGTCATCCACCCCAGAACGTTTCCGCCGTTCCGGTTTTGGGGTGTGACAGATTGGTATCAGAGGATTGTTTATAGTGAGATAAGTATATCAATTCATAAAAGAGATACAACCTAAAAATACTTAGGGATAAAACACTCTGACCAAGAATTATACTTTAAAATATAACTATATTATACCAAAGTATAAGGACATCCATAATCTAAACACTCAAACACAAGTATCACAAGAAGAACAAGAATAAAAGTCTTCGAATGTTGAGCATTACCGTCAAACATGGGCAGTTATGTAATCGTAAGCTGGAATAAATGTAACCTGATCAACTACATTTATTCAAGATGCGATGAGCGTGTGCTTGGGAGTGATAGTGGTGTTGCAACATGTCTGAAACTTACCAACTAGGAATGCTAGAGCCAAACATAAAGTTTAAAATACTATGGGAGTATTCTGGAATACTAAAAGACTCACGTTAATCCCAAAATCATATTCAGAAGTTAAGAAACAAACAAGAAATTAAAATACCATAGGGGTATTTTAGGATCCATAGATAACCTGGTGTGAAGAATTAAAAAGATCCTTATTGATATACCTACAATTACAGAGGGTATACTCCCAAGGTTATATATAATAAGGATCCCATAGGCTAAGAATGTGCGGTTTCGCTCTACTTCCTTTTCCTCGTTGGGATGTGGATACAGAGTAGTATCACATATTTGAAGGCCTATCGGATCTAAGCTATATATGATTTGTATACCGTATGTAATCGTAGCAGGACTCGATATGGATCACTCAGTGAAATGTTAATAATCTCTTAGGATTCTTAAGACATTTCCCTTCTCGCACGAACCCTGTAGAAAACCTTATTCGCTTCAGTACTCAGCAGAAGAGTTGATTCAGAACCAGAAGAGGTTCATTGAGGAGATTTCTAGTTCGGAAATAAATGAATAAGGTCGAGACTATTGAGACCACCGAGTGCCTATATCTTCTTAGGGACATCGGTGAGAAATTCGCCTAAACTTTCGAGATTTACAGTCATCCATCATGAAGTGATGACACCAAGAGTCGGATTCGGAAGTAAGGCGGAGTAGAAATTCAATATGTCTTCACGAGAAAAGAACCCTAGGTAACTACCCGAAGGAAACCAACGCCGGTCCCAGTCAGGGATACGAGGTAGATAGAGGGAACCAGTACATGGAACCCGAGAAGTGTCTTTTCCTCATGATTCGTCATGCTAATATACCCATAAAATAATACAATTTAGTGAGTTAGTGATTACACTACTCACGCTATGTGTTAGGTAAAACGCCTTTTCCCGTTGCAAGTAATACGACTAGAGCGGATCCCCACACCTCTATTGAGAGTATTTAGCCATAAGTCTTCATGAGCCTTTCTTCCCGCGGTCTTCGTTCCGAGCTGTTCTCAAATCTTTCCAAGCCGGAGAGTGAACCTTTCCTAGTATAAAGGTAACCTAGTAGGAACGACTCCCGTCTTATGCCCTTTTTCCGATACTCATACACCTACCTTGAATACCAGGACTACATCATAGGGATGTAGGTCGACACTCAGACAACCAGTCTCCGAAGCACGGGAAAAATTTAGGCCTAACACAGTAAGGACACATATGTCCAGGGTCAACCATCGTTTCTAATCAACTTATGTTCTTTTCCGTATAGGGAAATCCATGCCTCCGAAGAAGCATAACCCATCCACTGAAAACAAACCAGCTCTCTTACTCGATGAAGCTGCGTTCCCAGCTGCAGTCTCGGCAGCCGTAGCAGCTGTCATGGCTCAACTGAATGCTAATAACGCCAATGTTAGCAAGAGCCCTGTCGGAAATTCCGATATTAGTAGTTGACAACAACAACCCACACTTGCATACCCAGCCACTCAAGAACCTCCACTAACTCCACTGGAGAGAAAGTTTAAGAACGAGCAAGGAAGTACCTCGGCTCAAGGACCTGCTGAAGGGCAGCGAGCCGAGACAGTCAGTGCCCCTGCCAGCTCTTCCATCCTGACTTCAAGAAGACCATACCTAGGAAGTCTTCCCAACTGCGGCAAGTGTAGCTACCATCATCATGGTATATGCCGGGAACTCTTTTGTGCTAGGTGCAACATGAAGGGGCATACTGCTTGCGTCTGCAGAACCCCGGTTGAGTTTATTACATCAACCACCAATGTGGCGGCCAATCCAGTTTTCCGTCTATGTGGTGAGATTGGACACTTCAAGCAGGATTGTCCAACTGAAGGAAACAACAAAGACTCGGGAGGACTCTGACTCTAATGCTTAGGGAGAAGCATCAAGGAACTCGGTAGATTTTGGTACGTCTCTCAATCTCAGATAACTAACCGAAAACATTAAAAGGCTAATTCTAAATGTAATTATTTCCCCCATTAAGGCGAAAGTCGTAGCACGGTTATAAATTTAAAAAATTCATTAGGTAAAACTATAATGGCTAAGTATATACGTTACGGCCATGTATAAATGAGATGGATAGACCTAGAGTGAGTGAATACCGCCTCATTTCCTGTTCCTCGTTTAGTTGTGGATTTAAGGCAGAGTCGCTCAGTCAACAGTCCTCCCCACATTAATTATACAACACTAGTATATGTTAGGCGATTATAGAAATGCCTTGTGAGAATCCATTCATGAAATGGTACTCTACTCAGAAACATTCAGGACCCGCTATAGTTCCGCGCCGACTCTATCGGTCCAAGTATCCGCGGCAGGGATACACGGGACGAAACGCGAGACGCCTAGAACTTGTGTGCTCGTTCGGCACATGAATCTGTTGACCCTCATCTTATATCATGTCGAAGTGTGCCAACTTCGACGACCCTATCAATCATTGTTCGACTTCGTGCAACCATGTGTAACTCCCTAGCGATGTGTAAAAAGAACTTTCACCGTAGCCATTTCGGCAGATAAAGGTTCTTCCGAACCTAAACATAATAAAGATAATAAAACCTAATGCGATCCATCAGTCGTCACTCTTATCTCAAGCCTTCCGAAGTACCCAGGAGAAGGGTACCGCGCGCTGTTAAGTAACCCCTCTTAGACAGATAGAAACCGAAGCGAAATACACTACAGATATTCCAGAAGACGATAACCAGCCGAACTATACTCAATAGAAACCCAGAAAGACCCTTCGCACCTCGCAATCAGGTTCGTGAATCAAGAGGATAGAACTCATGGGACTGACCACCATAACTGAGTATGTGGATGAGAGTGGTATATAATTGAGATCAAAAAGATTTAAGATGTGTGCTTCCTCCCTACTCCTTGTTCCTCATTGGGTTGTGGGTCTGGGGTGGATTCGCACAACTGAACATCCTACCGACCTCAATTATATACGGCTCGCATACACCAAGTATTAGTGGTTAAGCCGAGTATGAGCTCTAGCACGAACCTCATAGTAAAACCATTCGTCCTGTTCCATAGAATAGGAGCTAGAGTCAAGAGAACCACGGCAGGTTGAGCCACTATTATGACCACAAATCCGAAATTTTTTGTCATCCTGGTTAAGCCAGCATAGTAGCCAACACCCTCGGTTGTTAAGGGAATCTAAGTCGTAAGAGTCAAGGACATTGACTACGACCATCCATTCACGCTTAATCCCCTGAATTAAGCATCACAGCGGATATCCCGGAAATCCGAAAGCTGCGATGAGTTAAACTCTTAGAAAAATGGATGATGAAATTAAAGTTCCGAGTGACGGAACCCTATACTCACTAGATTTGACCTAGACCGAGAAAACTTAGAACCTTCGGAAGAGTAGTTACTGAAGATGCTCACACTACTCAGGCACTTCGTCCACCCTGTTACCGAAGAGTAGCGCTTAGAACCCTCCGCCCTCTCGCATGGAGGAAATCACCGTCAAAGATAGACTGCATTCTCCGAAGTGAACACTAGAATACCGAGAACCACAGAATAACTTTCGCAGCCAGGAACACTTGATCAAAATGCGAAAGTAGTTGTGTTAAGCCATATAACCCAGATCCTGATGAGATTATAGACTTGACACCAGTCTAGGTGTTAGTCGATGGGTTATACAAGTGCACCCGCTTTCCACACTAAAATAAACCAACGCCTTGCAGATTAGAACATGTCTTAGAGATTCATTAGACTACTAGGTGTTCCACGAATACTATCTCGCACAGAAATAGTAGAACCACCTCCAGAGATAGTCCAACACTCATCTGGTGAAACCCTATCTCCCTGACCCTGAGGGTTTCCCTTAGAAATATCTCAAGAATCAGAAGTGCAGGTTCATTTTGCACAAGATTGAGATAGACACTCTGCAGCAAACAAGTAACCGTAGACACGCAATCCGTCCAATGATCTAGAAAGTCTCTAAAAGAAAATTGACAGGAAGTGCGAATCCAAGGACAACCCGAGCTTCCTAAGAACCAACCTGAAGGACTACACTTCTGGTATGAGAGAGAACGTTTGGAACTTCGGAATGGCAATCACGCCAGTGATGATCTCGCCATAGAAGTACACTATGTTCTGAGTACTGAAAAGCTCTACCCTTCCAAGAGCTTAGGACCATCCGAGATCCTTTACGGAGATTGGCCCAACCCTCGTCAGACCACTACTACTTTCGGATATTCCACAAGCTTCACCCCAGATCGATCCACTTCTTAGACTTGATAAGTGCTTGCCCGATGTCACTCTTTGTATCCCACTCAGCTTGATAGAAACCATTGAGAACCCTAACTTCGTAGACATATCTATAGGAAATCACTAACTACACGAGACGGAATCCGCATCCCATGGGTGACGGTTTGTTGGAATAATAGAAACAGGCCAGAGATCACTTAGGATTGCATGGAAAACCGAAAAGGAAGTACCCTCATCTCATTACTCGGTCATTCATACCTACTTCGTTGCCTAAACCTGAATTTCGGGACAAAATTCCCTCTAACGGGGGGATGATGTGACAACCCGAAATCTATTCCGTCATTTTTAACCCCTTTTCCGTTAAGAAGCCTCGTTTTATTTAACTGTCCGTCAACTTTTGGACTGGTTAATTAATTTAGGACTTTTTAAATGACTTAGTAAGGGTTGAAATAAATTAGAAACACCCTCATTAATCCCTTGAAAAATTTTAGTTTCAACCAAGTCAAAATACGACCACTAAATCGGGTGCGACCAAAAGCCCCGTTTAACGGCAGTATCGGGTAGATTTCCACTGAGCCCCAACTCAAACCCCTATATAAGGGGGAGTGGACTTCATTTCCAACCTTTTCACTCTCTGTCTACACTCTCTCTCTCTACAACTTATTTTCGAGCCAAAAACGCCCATTCTAAGCAGCAAACGAGTAAGCCATCTACCCCAACTTGTTGTATAGCTTAACGAACATGCAAATTTGTGTTTAAGGAATCGAATAGGGGCAAGAGTAGGTGTTTACGACCCAAGAACACTCTTGGACCGTGAACACCCTTAAATGGAGTTTTTAAGCCCCAAAACCCCTCAAAACTACCCCTAAGGCTTAGATATGGCTAAATGACTTATGGGAACGGACTTAGAACACCTTGAACTTAACTTTTGGGGAGTAAACTTGAGTTTACTGCCCAAGAACGTGCTTGGTACGTAAACTCCTCTTCATGGGGAGTAAACTCGAATTCAAGTGTTAGAAATGCCCTCAAACACCTCCTATGGCCTTGGAAAATGTCTAGAAGCAAACCCCATTGAAGCAAAGGCTTTAAACATTTAAGAAACCAAGGAAACAGGAGTTTACGACCGCAAACCCCCATAGAATTGGTCTATGGGCCGTAAACTCCCATTACGTGACCAAATGATGCCTTAACACATCCATTTGACTTGGAAAAACACATAGGATTTTATTCTCTACCACTTAAGACCTTAAAACACCAAAAGTATGTGCACATAGGAGCTTATGGGCATAAACTCCTTGTTAAGGGCCGTAAACTCCTCAAATGGTCCATTTGATGCCTTAAATCCATTCATACACTTTGTATTTGGACCTAGCTTAATTCTTTGAGTGATATAAGACCTTTTGGCATCCTGGAACACCCTCACCATGAGTTTACGGCCGTAAACTGATGGGGAGTTAGTCCCACGGCCATGAACTCTATAAAGAGTTTACTCTTGAAGAGTAAACTCCCTATCTAAGCCATACACACTCTTAAATGTTACCCGTGACACCCCTAGCACTTAATCAAAGTGTTTTTCGCACTTTAGGATGCATATACTTGCTTAATTAGTATTATACGTACTAATTGTATGTAAACATATGTTAACAGGTCACTAAGTGTGTTCAAGTCTTTACTTGACACCGAGCACCCAACCGACACCTTCGTCGCGTCCACTTACAACAGGTGAGTTCGTACCCCTTAATGAACCTTTTAAATATTTTTACATGTTTTTATGGTGGAGGGTAATACAAGTTAAACATGCTAGTTATCATATCAATCACATGTGATTGATAACCCGCATGCACAAGGATTTCTTACACTGTCAACTGTTTACCAAGTATGATACAGTAAATGGTTTTCTAAAAACGTTTTTACTTGTACAAAGCTTTTCCTCAAATTGACTCTCGCACTGAATGTTTTATCAAATTTTCACTTAAAACTTGTTTATGAAAGGTTTCCAAAGGAATTCTAAAGGTTTTCAAACTGATTTTACAAAAGATTACCAAGTCGTGATTTTTCTTAAGTATAAAGTTTTTCCAAAGTTTTCATCAAGGTTTTCTTCCATATTTTTATATTCCTACTTTGTTTAATACTACTGCTCCGTTATACTTCTACTTAGTTAATACTCCCACTTAGTTAATACTCCTACTTAGTTAAATGTTATTACTTTATTAACGCTGCTACTTCGAGATACGCTTATACTTGTATACACTTTTACTTCGTGATACACTTTTACTTCGTGATACACTTTTACTTCGTGATACACTTGTACTTGTAAACGCTCCTACTTCTTCTCGCTTCCACTTATTAACGCTCCTGCTTTATTAACGCTACTACTTCACGAACCACTCCTACTTTATTAATGCTTTTACTTCGAGAAACACTCCTACTTTATTTATGCTACTACTTCATAAACGCTTATACTCTATTAACACTCCTACTTCGAGAAACGCTTCTACTTCGTGAAGCACTTATACTTTGTTAACGCTTCTACTAGGTTAAATGTATGTCTGTGCTTCTATAGTTATATATAAATGATGTTTAAAGGACTTAGGAAGGCTAGTTCGCCCTATTTCCTTTTTCTCGTTTGGATGTGGTCAGGTGGGATCGGACATCCATCCGAAGGTCGTTTAATCATTAGTTATATATCATGTATACATGTATAGACATATGGGTTTTACATCGGTCGGTTCAGTTATGAGTCTCTACTGCTAGTCCAGCACTTTCATCAGAATTCACTATTTGGGGATACATCTTCAGGACACGGCCTTCTCCGTTGTCTAGTTGGTAACTAGATTCCCTTGCAGGGAGAGCGGACATTGTGTGTATAGATCTATACGGGATTGACACCCCCGCACCCTGACTGCTAGCTACAGTCCACGTCCTACCAAGCCAAGGGGTGAAAAATGTCATACTTACACCGACGCTTGCAGGGCGTCAGGTACTCTAATGTCGATTAGTATGGTTACGAGTATCTCCATGTTACCTTATATTTCATGGTCTTAAGGTAATGATATTTAACACCGTATGCTGGACACACTCTTAGAATTACATTGTTTTAGACCTTGTCAACTGTATCTTTCATTTGATACTGTCTGGGGTCTGTATTCACTGTTTTAGACCTTCCTAGCTGTATCTTTCATTTGATACCGTCTAGGTTCTCTGTCTACTTTCGTTAGACTGAGCCAGGCGTACCCTTCATTCGATACTCTCCTGGAGTCTATGATTTCTTTTGCCTTGGTTAGCAGTCTTCATTGTTGAGGCATATGTTATTTTCCGTGATATTCTCCTACTTTCTTTAAAATGAATACCATATTTTGATAATGATAGTGTTAAGGGAAAAATTACTTTTTACAACATAACTCTATCCAGTCTTGGTAGAAGACCGCTTTTAATTAGAAAATATTAGATTTTCTGGAAAGGACTCTAATTCACTGTATACTCTAAAACTACTACTTATATAAAATTATTTGAATAAAATGACACTAAATACTTATGAACTCACCAGCATTTGTAAAAATGCTGATACTCGCTTTCAAATAACTTGTTTTCTCAGGTCAGCAATAGACAGGTACATCCGAGGCGCTTTTGGTGAAGACCGTTTAGTACCAAGCTGCACCTTTATTATTACTTGTATTACTTCGATGCTTCTATGAAATGTAAACTATGTAAAACTATTACTATTAATGCAATGGTTGTTGTACTTTCATTACTATACTGCATATGTTGTGATACTTGACATGACGTCATCCACCCCAGAACGTTTCTGCTGTTCCGGTTATGGGGTGTGACACCCTGTCTGGTGAAATGGTCACATAAATCTTGGATAAGGTGTCTAAGTCCATAACTATTTCTGGTATGTACTTGACCCGACCCGACATGGTCCATTTGGGTTGCATGGCATCAAGCATTTGGATAGACTAAATGAGAGAAATAACACTTGTGGTTTATTAATATATTATAAGTTCTAATATATTAATAGTATTATTTAATTAGTATTGATCCATAATTAATTTGGAATTAATTAAGTGATCAAAAGATAACTAATTAGATATATGGGTTTATTATGTAAATCATCCATAACTTGTATAGTGGGCTAAAAGGCTCCGTGGATTATCAAGTTGGGTTAAACCCATAGGATGCTCCATGGGAGTTACAAACCCATGGGTCATGGAAATGAAGAGTCATGTCACATTAGGGTTTACATGGTGTAACCCTAGATGTGACACACTACATAAAGAACATGTCATCTACCAAAATTGGCTACACAAGTGGTTGCAAGAGGGCTAAGCCGATTTATACAAGTGTTATACATACTCTAAGTTATTCCAAGGAATTTGTGTTGTGTGAAGCATTTGAGGCATCACACTTGGGGTGCTTGGATCTCAAGGTTTTTAAGGAATCAAATCAACTACAAGGTATGTAATTCTAGCCATCTTTTAGATTAAAAGTTCCCCATGTATGCTAGATAGGATTATGAACCCTGGAAATCATATTTTGCATGTATTTTAGACAAATATAGATCCAAGGTTTTCTAGGGTTGCATGTACACTTAGGGTGTTAGAATGCTCAAAACCCATCAGTGGTATCAGAGCGTATGGTTGTTTGTTCTAATCCATTTACAATGGCTAATATCAATATTTCATGATCTTATGTGTTAATATGTTCTTGAAACTTTGATATGAATATTCCTGTTCTTATGAGTTTTTTTATCTTTATGTTTTTTGAATGGAGTCCATAACTTGTCCTCAAGTTATGGATAACCAAAAGTCTCTGTGTTAAAAGCCATTAAAAGAACACATAATTTATATAATGAAGAGTCTTCATTTTAATAACTCATAAGTTATGAATGTGAAACATTTTGTAAAGTTACAAAGCTTACCCTCAAGTTTTGGAACATGTAAAGTCACTTAATAAACTTTAGTTCCAACCCCTGGATTTTTAAACGTTAAAAATCAACCCTTATACTTTAAATATTATAAGTTAATAATATATATATATATATATATATATATATATATATATGTGTGTGTGTGTGTGTGTGTAAATATATATATATATATATATATATATATATATATATATATATATATGTATAAGAGCAAGTCGTCTTACCATTAGTAAGCCTCATTCATGAAGCCCGTCTATAAGGGGGGTATAAGGTTGCTTCCTATAAAATGGCATTTTAATGGGTGTCCACTCTCACCCACCGCTTCCTTTATCGTTGGAGGGTCGTTAGCCAAACGGGTAGGATAAGGACTTATAAATTCTCATTAAAAGTATGATGAATATTATAGAGTAACTAAATGTTTTATTAAATTCCCAATCTTAGTTACTTTAGGAAAATGTGAATAATGTGCTAATCCATGAAATTACACTTTACACTTTGAGTAAGTCGTTAGTGGAGCGTGTGTGGTTAACCGAGACACTAACCTGGACTTAACAAGGTAGGTAAAGGGTGTCTTAAGGTTTATCATAGTATCGGTGGAGGGCGTGTGGTTAACCGGCACATCGATTGAGTGATAAACTTTAAGGGTACCAAGTAATTTGCATGGTTACTTCACACCTCGTTTTGTGATCCTCGGTATCCCAGTCATAAAAACTTGGAGGGCATACTCGAGAATGAAACATGCCTTTGAAATGTTCATTGAATCTCAAAAGAATCTCGGAATTTCTAAGAACCAATTAAAACCTAATAGTTTATATTTTGTTTTTTGGTAGAAATTGGTGAATCGTCATTCACCTACCTTTCATGTATGTTATAGCTTAGACTAAGGCATACCTGTTCTAAGTTATAATATATTGTGATTGGATCCTAGACTTAATATTACATTTGGGTGTTTTATTAAGCACTCTCTTTATATCTAAACTAAACTTGTTCTCTTCTTTTTCAGATGTCTTCCGACAACACTGCTTCTTGCTCAAACCCTACTGGGTCCTTCCCCCTCATGAACCTATGTGGGGGGGGGGGGGGTCATCTTCGATGGTTCCAACTTTATGGATTGGATCCGGAACATCAGGATGGTGACTCGTTACGAGGACAAGGAATATGTCCTCGACAAGGAGCTAAAGTGTTGGGTTTTTTAGCATACTAACACTCCTATGGTGTACATGAAAATATCAATTTCCAAGGTATTTATCCTAACTAGCATATTATGACGTACAAGTAATATAAAATCTAGTAGAATGACATACCTCTTTGTTGGTGCTTGATTCCATGGAGCTAAAGAGCCTAGTGCCGCAAGTGAGACACCTGAAATGGTTCACACAACACCATGAACATGTGGAATAACCATGAGAGAGGATATTCATATAAGAAATCGGCTTTCTTTCCTTTTTCTATGAACTAGTCCCAATTTCACCAACCAAGGGGCTTCTTATATAGTGTGCACATTAAGGTTACACCATGTAACCTATGATATTACCCATTCCCTATGCTCCATGGGTTTTAACCTCCATGGAGTATCCATGGGTCACCACATGGGTTAAACCCAACATAAGCAATCATGGATCATAAGCCCACATATATAAGAATGAATGATTTACACAATCAATCCCCATATATTTAATTAGTCTCTTTTGATCACTAAATTAATTCCAAATTAATTCTTGATCAATACTAATTAAATAACATGATTTCATATTAATATATTAGAACTTTTAATATATTAAAATGTCAGAAATATCCTCTTCTCACAAAAGGTCTACCCAAATGTTCCGATGCCATGCAACCCAAATGCACCATGCCGGGTCCGGTCCAGTATACACCAATGATAGTTATGCACTTAGACACTAATCCAACATAAAGGAGATCGATGAGTCCACTGCTACTCCCAGGAGATCACTAACTTCCGGACTCATGAAACAGATGCCACCAAAGTGGCATGTATCATGATGGCCACCATGACAGCTAAACTCCAGAAGTCCTATGAGGACTACGACCCTTTTGAGATGCACCAAGCTATGATGGAAAGATACCATCAGAGTGCTCGTTAAGAGCGGTATGAAATAATCTCCTCCATGATAACAACCAGGATGAAGGACGGAGAATCTGTCACGGCCTATATGCAGAAAATGAAAAGGTATGTGGATCGTTTGCTGAAGCTTAATGTGAACTTCCCCGAGGAGCTTGCAATAGATATCACTTTGCACTCCTTACCCTTTTGTTATGATCAATTATGTGATAACCCGAAATTTTGATTCGGTCAAACCCTAGCAGTCAATCACTTCATATGATAAGTCAAGTTCACTTTTACTTGTTTTTGGGAAAAATAAGTTCGTTTGATTATTTTAGTATTATTTTTAAACAAACGGGTGAAAGAAAGTGTCGTCTCGGGTTTTGAATTTTAAAAACCGCAAACACCTCGTGTCTTAGAAGTTCACGGACAAACTTTTATGTTTGGGTCGGAAAAACTTCCAAAAATCATCAAGTAGGAATGCTTGGAATAGCTTAGAAGACTTCAAAACAACAAATGGTCATAAGCTTAGGAGTTTCTGTCACACCCCAAAACCAAGAACAGCAGAAACGTTTTGGGGCGGAGGACGTCATGTACAGTATCACAACAATGTAAAGTAGTAAACAAGCAACAACATCATCCATTTCATTAATAATATAATTATTATACAAATGTATTCTGTCAAATTTTGATAAACACTAAAGCATAAATCAAAATGAAAGATGGGTCTTCAACGAGCTCCATCTTCCCAAATCCTTGCATCTGAACCTGTCTATGATGACCTGAGGATACAGGTAATTTTGAAAGCGAGTATCAGCTTTGAAGCTGGTGAGATCATATGTATTTTAGTGTCTTAATTTGTATGAAAATACTTATATGTATTTGAAATGTAAGTATTTGTATGTATACGAATTGTAAGTATGAAAAATGTAAATGAACTGTAGGTATGAAAATGTTTGGAAAGCAACTGTAAACGTTTGAAAAGCCCTAGAAATCCCTATGATTCCTATTAGTAACAAAAGGAGTCTTCTACAAAGACTTAACTGTTCTCAAGGTAGTCTTCTACCAAGACCTAGCTGCTCTGAATGTAGCCTATTACCAAGGCATCTAGTGTCTGTGCGTGTGTCTCTTGTAAGAGTATGTATTTTCCCAGGTATGACTATCATTAACCCAAAATATAGTTTCTACATTTCCGTGCGTCGTGTGAATGTTCACGAAGTGAATGTAAATGGGAAAACGAAATAGTACTATGGTGTAGTGTCGAACTACAACCGTACCAATTTCCTTAAGTCTAGGGTAATCGTGTAAGTACTGTAGTATTTGTAATAAATAACTACATCGGTACTCCGCTTCCTTATTTGAGGGATAAGGTATAATGTGATGTCTAGATCCCAGGCTGTACGCTCCCTATCAAAGGGATTTTGGGACCTACCCACGACCCCTGCATATCTGCAAGCCGTGAGCATCCACCTTACTATGATCATGTATACTCGATATAACTATCACAATTTCGTTGTGATTCATCAGTATAGTTAGATCCTGAACTGGGTCCATGCTATAGCACCTAGTGAGATATGTTATATGTTTATATAAGTGTACTCGTGTAAGTGTGATCATGTAATTGTACTCATGTAAACGTGACAATGTAAACTTATCTATGTAATAGTATAGTAACGTATTGTAATGTTCTAGCTGTAGTGTACGTGCTCTCTATCTAGCAAGTATAGTAATGTACTCGTTCTAGTATCGTTGTATATGTTCTCTCTCTAGTATAGTTGTATATGTTCTCTCTCTATTATAGTTGTATAGGTTCTCATAGTAGTAAGTATTGCCTCATGAATGAACTGACTCATAGTATGAGATTGTGTTCTAGTAATAATTCTAGTATCTTCCTAAACTACCCATGTGGTAGTTTACTAGTAATCTAACTGGTACTTATGAACATAGATGTATACCCTTGCTACACAGGGCATTTGATGAACTGGAAGGATCTTTATGACTATATATGTACATGTGATATATAACTAATGTTTAAACGACCTTCGGACGAATACCTGATATCCCACCAGACCACATCTCAAGCGCGAAAAGGAAATAGGGTGGATAGCCTTCCTAAGTCTTTTAAACATTTCTTATATAACTATACATATAGAGGCATGCAATTTCTAATTTAAAAGCATAAAATAAGATTTGTAAAATCTTTGAACATAAATATTTTCTAAGAAAAGACCGACTTGGTGTCGATCTATAAAATGGTTTTGAAGGCATGGGTTTGATAAAGCAGTTTAGTATAAAGAAACATTTGTTTGAAACACAATTGTAAATAAGTTTGAAAAGTAATATACAGAGTAAAGTGTGCAGAGAAATAAGGAGTTTTAAGCACATAAAGTGTTTATGAAAAACATTTGAAGGAAACTGTTTAGTGAAACGGCTAATGAGTAGCCGATCATTTGAACGCTGCTTATTAATCACATGTGACTGATATATTAACTAGCATTATTATACTTGTATCCCCCCATAAAACATTTAAAAATAGTTTAAAACATTGATTAAGGGGTATGAACTCACCTGTAATGAGTGGTTTTGATGAAAATGTTGGATAAGTTGCTAAGTATCAAGTGGTGACTTGAGTACACACGCGAATCCTATTTAGCATATATTGACAAATATATGAATATAATTAGTGTTATGAACAACTAATTAATGAATTGGGACCCCCTTAGGGACTAGTAAACACTCATATTGAAGTGTTACAACCATATGATTGTATGAAGGTGGTATAAGGCTTTACAAAGGAGTGTATAGCCAAAATACACACTATATGTGTGTGTGCGGCCAGGTGTGCGGCCTAGAGTGCTGCCAACACATGTGTGCGGCCCTGTGTGCGGCCATGTGTGCTGTCAGATGGTGTGTGTTGCCATGTGTGCGGCCAGATGGTGTTCTTGGTGTTCTTGGTACCTTTTATGAAGATCTTGAAGGAGAATGGATGATACTTGAGAGGATTTTCGAGTTCTATGCTTGAAGAAGTGAAAGAAGTGTTCAAAAGTGACTAAGTGTGCTATATATAGGTGGAGTGTGCGGTTGGGAAAGGTGTGAGGCCACAAACACATGTGTGTGGCCGCACACTCGATGTGTTGGAGTGTTTGGCCTCTTTTTGATTCCTACACTTTGAGTTAACCCATTTCCACACTCCAACCTTGATTATAACACATTTAGAACGCTCCAATAGACCCTAAATGGTACTACAAGATAGCAAAACGAGTCTATTATTGATAAGAAATAAAGAATGCAAGTTAGAAAATTTCGGGTTGTCACAGTTTACGACCGTAAACTCAAGAGTTTACGACCGTAAACTCATGGGGTGTTGGTCCTTAGGGAGTAAACTCATTTTAAGAGTGTTCCTTGAACCCCAATCATACTAGCCTTTCCATACAACACTTAGATGCACTCCATAGCACTTATAACACTTATACAAAGTGTTTGTCATGCCTTAGAGTATCTTGACTTTGTTTATTAGTTGTTTAAAGACTAATTGTCTATATACATATATGCTTATATGTTATCGGTGCCTACTACTACCATCCCTTCGGGCATCCCAATTGTCCCAAACCCAGCCAAGCAATATGCTGGCAATCTCCCAAAATGCGTCCAATGCAGTTTTCACCGCCATGGACCTTGTGGGGAGATACTGTGCTCAAACTGAAATAGAAAGGGGCACACCAGACGTTACTGCAAGAGCCTAACAAGGCCAATCAACCAAGTGCCCAGCACCGGTGTAAACCAAACTTGCTACGGTTGTGGCAAGGTAGGTCACTACAGAAGGAACTGCCCAGAGGCAGCAAATGTTGGCACAGACGAAAGTCTACTACCAACCACCGCCGCAGTAGAGACTACTCCGGACCCACGTTAATGTAATTTAGGCGTTTCGTTGTAACAAACTTATGAACCATCCCAAAACTAGTGTGACCAGAATCTTATATTTTGCGAGATCCCGTCCGTTTAGGGATGCTCATGTTGCGTATACTTGTCTTTTGTAGTATACCTTGTTTGCAGCATTAGTCTTTTGTAGTAACTCTGTTAAAGGTTGAACTGTTGTGTTTTGTCTGTAACACCTTATGTTCAAATCTAATGTCTTTAGTTTCCATATGATTCCGACTTTATCATATGACACGAGTAAATTCGATCCTCGCAATACCAGCTTCATACGTACATCTCTTTCTCAATAATCGTCTTTTAGTGAAGCCGGCATATCAGAACACAGATGTACTCATGCATGGAATACCTTATATTTCTTTTCCTTTCCGAAGAAATCCCCACAATATTTCTCGTACAGTACGTCAAGTTCAATCCAAAGATTCATACGGTCAAGCTATCACTGAAGTATGTATACATGAGAGTATTATATAATCAAGGTTCTATAAGTTTAGAATTGATGATTCCACTTTAACTTCTTTTCCCTCGATGGAATGTGAGCTTAAAGAAGAATCAGCTTTTCGACTACCTTTTCAATCTTAAATTATATATGACTCGTATACACGAGATTGTGATCGTTGAACCATGTATGAATTCTAATATGAACTTCAGGACGGAGACTGCCCAAGACTACGAGTAATTGCATTGGCATGTGAACAAACTTAGAACCCAGTATGACTCTTAACCAGATCCCCTTACAATCTAAAACACCTACGGAGATACAAGAACAACTCGGACAACTTAGTGAACTACACAGAAATAGAATTAGAAGACTAGGCTAGAGAACCCCGGTCTTATTCTTCCAGAGATCGACGAGTTGCATCGTATGTTCCTCGGCTAGCGAGGACTCCGTCAAGGTTTCCATTAGAAATCGGTATCTCTGCATCTCATAGATGAATTGGTTGAGCAAACACAAGGAAAGAATTACTTTCAGAAATGGACCTGAGATCCGAATATCACCAGTTCGAGTGTTAAGGAAGGATGTCCTGAAGACTACCCTCCGAACTCGATGCGGACATTTCGAGTCTGTAGTGATACCCCTCGGATAGGACCAATACGCCCATAGTATTCATAAGCTAAATGAGTAGGGTACGTCTTTCTTACTAGGATCAGTTCATCATTTCTCCATGAAATGACTTACTTATCTACCCTGGTAGTAAGAAAGAACCCATGGAAACATTACCCTCGGAGATACTTTTAACAAAGTTCTCTGAAATTGAGTTTTGGAATTAAAGAGTCAAATTTCCTAAGACACACTATTAGTGATGTGGAAATTCTTGAGTACTCTGGAATATTATCCAGAACTATTGGGAATTTGTCGGCACCGTAGTCACTTACGTAAAATTCGCCAAATTCTAGGTCTTACAGACCTACTATCATAGTCCATTCAGAACTCCTCGCAGATTACAGAAACCCTTTCGAATTTGACCCAGAAAGGGGTGGCCCTTGACTGGGAAGTTAAGCGAGAGAAAGAACCTTTGAAATTCCAAGTGAGAGACCAGATTCTTTAGGAAACCTCACTCTGGGAATGGTTAATACGCTTCGTAAAGCGTGGAAAGATAAATCCAATATAGTTAGGACCTCCGAGATTCTTACAAGAATCGGTCCTGCATCTCACAGACTAGACCAACTCCGCGAACTCAGTAACGTACATTTTACTCTTCGCGGCTCGAACTTGAAACAATACCTTTCCGTTAGGACTCTCATAAGCCCTCTCGATGAGATCGAGATTAATGAGATCCTCGCCTTCGTATTAGAACAGTAGCGAACCTCGACTGAGTGGTCAAGCAGACGATGCAACACCATCGCCCGTTAGTGAAGGTTCGTTGGAATACCAATCGATGACCTGTAATCACTTATGAGCGCGAGAACCAATCGAGTAGGAAGTTTCCATATCTTGACTCGATCATTCATACCTACTTCCTTACCTAAATTCTAATTTCGAGACAAAATTCCCTCTAACAGGGGGATGATGTGACAACCCGAAATTTTCATTCGGTCAAACCCTAGCAGTCAATCAGTTCATATGATAAGTCAAGTTCACTTTTACTTATTTTTGGGAAAAATAAGTTCGTTTGATTATTTTAATATTATTTTTAAACAAACGGGTGAAAGAAAGTGTTGTCTCGGGTTTTGAATTTTAAAAACCGCAAACACCTCGTGTCTTAGAAGTTCACGACCAAATTTTTAATGTTGGGTCGGAAAAACTTCCAAAAATCATGAAGTAGGAATGCTTGGAATAGCTTAGAAGACTTCAACACAACAAAATGGTCATAAGGTTAGGAGTTTACGACCATAAACTCAAGAGTTTATGACCGTAAACTCAAGGGGTGTTGGTCCTTAGGGAGTAAACTCATTTTAAGAGTGTTCCTTGAACCCCAATCATACTAGCCTTTCCCTACAACACTTAGATGCACTCCTTAGCACTTATAGCACTTATACAAAGTGTTTGTCATGCCTTAGAGTGTCTTGACTTTGTTTATTAGTTGCTTAAAGACTAATTGTTTATATACATATATCGTTATATGTTATTAGGATCTTTGTGCGTGTCTAAGTCTTCACTTAACACCAAGCACTTATCCTACACTTCCTTCCAATCCACTTGTCACAGGTGAGTTTATACTGTTGGATTAGTGTCTAAGTCCATAATTATTTTGGTATGTACTTGACCCGATTATGAGCATGGTCCTTTTGGGTTGCCTTCACCATAGCAATATGTAGGATGATTTAAGGAGAGAAAGGTTTAAATATGATTTATTAATATATTATGAGAATAATATATTAAAGGAGAAATCATATTGTTTAATTAATATTAGTCAAGAATTAATTGGCTAAAAGAGATTAATTAAACTTAGGGGACTGAAGTTGTAATTATAAGATAATTATAATTGGTCTATGGATCACCTAATAATATATAGGTTGGACGAATTCTATGGGAAGCCCATTAGAAATCGTCCAAGGGATATGTTTAAGGAGTCCATGGGCTGCTTAGGGCCTAAGCAGTCAAATTAGGGTTTCCTAGTTGTAAACCCTAATAGCCTACATGTATATAAAGGGCCCCTATGCCCCAAAAACGTGGACAAGTCTTCCATTAGGGTTTCCAGCCGTTTTTGGGCAGCCTCTCTTCTTCTCCTCTTCATCCAAGTTGTATATGGTGTTTGTGACTCCATTAGAGGTGCAGCACTTGAGGCACTAAGCTTTCTAAGGCCAATCCAAGCAAGGAATTGATTGTTATTGCTATATAACAATCAAAGGTAATTCTATAAACCCTAATTCAGTTCATAATATGTTAGATCTAAGTTTATTAGTCTTGGATTCAAAGCATGTACAATAGAGAAACCTAGATCCAAGCATTAGGGTTTGTATGAGCACATAGGATTGTTCTTATGCATAAAACCCATCAGTGGTATCAGAGACTTGATTGGTTTCAGTTGTATGTGATGCTTAACTGCTTTATTTGCTGGAAAATCGATTTTTGGCCTCTGCCCGACCTGACTCGGCGAGTCAGTGGAGAACTCGGCGAGTCTGTCCCTGACTCGGCGAGTCCAGTCCCTGACTCGGCGAGTCCAGGGGTCAAACAGAGGGAATTCCGGGTTTTTGCTGCTGTTTTGACTTGGATTTGATACCTAATTCGTTTTTTGAAGTTAAAATCCGATTTTTATCTTAAATTAGTGATTATCATTGCCAAACCAATAGATAATTTCAAATCTTTTAAATATTGGTTGTTTATATGATAAATATGGATTATTTCAAATTATTTGGTAATTATCTAATGACTAAAATAAGATTAGGTCAAATATAGATAATTGTAAAATTAATTGTTTAATTTGAATTATTTGTTGTTTGATCCCTAATGTTTTGAAATGTTTCAAAACTTGCCCTCAAGTTTTGGAATTTAAAATTTGATTAAAAGTTTAATTTTTGAAATGTTAAATTCTAAAACCCTAGTAATTTGAAAAAGTTCAAATCACACCCTTATGATTTATTAATTAATTAAAGTGTATAATTAAAAGTGATTTAATAAACCCATCAAGTTTTGGTTTACATTTAATTAAATTAAAAGTATAATTTTACTAAATTAAACCACCTAGTATTTTAAAAGTGTAAAATACACCCTATACTATATATAACATTAAAAGTCTAATGTTATATATATGTATGAGTAAACAGTCAGTCTTACCATTAGTAGGCCTCATTCACGAAGCTGGTCTATAAGGGGTGTTTAAGGAAATTGCCTATAAAATGGCGATTGAATGGGTATCCACTCTTACCCACCGCGCTCTTGACTAGTGGAGGGTCGTTAGCCGAACGGGTAGGATAGGACAGAAACCTTCCATTATAAGTATAATGAAGTACAAAGTAACTAAATGCTTTTTTCAAATTCCCAAATCATAGTTACTTTAGCAAAATGTGAAATTGCATGCTAACCCATGGAATTACACTTCGTACCCTTGTCAAACATTAGTGGAGCGTGTGTGGTTAACCGGCACACTAATTTGGGGATGACATTGGTGGCGGAGGGTGGCTCGATGCTTATCATAGATCAATGGAGCGTGTGTGGCTAACCGGCACATTGATTAGGTGATTGTAGCATTGGGTGCACCACGTGATTCGTTTGGTTATTGACACCTTGTTTGTGATCCTCGGCATCCCAGTCACAAATAGTAGGGCATAATCGAGATTAAACATGCCATTGAAAAGTTCAATGAATCTCAAAAGATCTAGGAGTTTCAATTCATTTAAAACTTAATCTTCCTTTTCATTTTTCATGGTGGAAATTGGTAAATCGTCATTTACCTACCTTCAGATATTCTACAACTAGATTACGGCATCCCTCTTCTAGGTTGTAGAGTATTGTGTTGGATCCTAGCTTGATGTTTCATTTGGGTGTTACATCAACAATTCTAATCAACATAACTTGAATTTTCTCCCGTTTTGTAGATGTCTGAATCTTACAATGGTCTTCCCAAATCCTTTGGAACAAGCTTTCCAAATGAAGATGACGTTCCGAGATACGATCAAGGAAATGAGAGTCATGCTTCACTTCCTCCACCTCCTCCAATTGTTCGCCCTGACCCACAAGTTCAAAGGCTTGAAAAGTTCAAGCTCACTCAAGCCTTTTTGGCAAGTAAACACGAAGATGGGAAACCTGTGTGTGCGCACGTCTTAGAGATGAAAACATACATTGATAGGTTAAACATGTTGGGTGTCGAGATTTCAAGTGAGTTGGCTGTTGATTGGGTTCTTCAGTCACTTCCTGAATCATATAGTGAGTTCGTTAGAGAGTACTATATGATGGACCACGACGTGACCCTTATTGATCTCACCTATTTGCTTATAGCTGCTGAATCAGCAATGATTTGGCGTGCTAATCAATCAAATTTTTCTGGTGAATCAAACTCCCAAACTTCAATGGACACTGGCAACATTGGAAGTCCAGAAAAAACTAAATCTGTGATTGTCCGATGTGCTGTGCCAAAGGAGTCCATTTGCTTTTATTGCGAAGAGAAGGGGCATTGGAGACGAAGTTGCCCTAACTACCTGAGACATCTAAGAGATGGGAGAGTTAAGACGTATGGCTCTACTTCAGGTAAAATCCATTATCTAACTCTTTTAAGTTCCTATTCTAGATTCTTAATACATGATGTGATAAGATTGCATTTTGATGTTTTGTAGGATCGAAGAAAAGAGAGGAAGCTTAAGGGAAGAAGTGAGCTGAATCTAATCGTGAAGAAATGGATTTCGATCGCATTACTTGAAGAATGGATTCTTGAGCTACTACTTGGAGTTAGAATAGATTGTTAAGAAATATGTAATAACATAGTTTTTCAATTGAATTGCATTGTAAGGACAAATTTTTCCGCAATACAATGAATTTTGATTTTATCTTATTTATTTATCCTTGCAATGGCATGTATGAAAAAAATTGATGTTTGAAGGTTTCTATTATTAGCAATAATGGATTTGATTCTTAATTATGTTATTTGTGGAAATGTCAAAAATTTACCAAATAGGGAGAGTTTCTCATCGCCCAAGTTTCAAGTGGACAGAAACTTGGAATCATGCAATGTGTATTGTATGATGAATGAAAAACTTTCACATTTGGGAAACTTAGACTAATTCTTTGGCAAAGTGTCAATTGAAGGACTAGGAGATCGAGTACACTAGGTCGTACGTTGATCAAGTCTACCACAAGAGTGACAAAGATATTCGTCATGATTTACTAAAGTTTAGTAAATATGGTTATACTTATAAGATTGAGTATAACTCTGAGCTGACTGAAATAGTTTCAATCAATAGCAGAACGAATAAGAAGAATCAAGAAGGCAGAAAGATAAAAGTTTCTCCATTCTAAGAAGAAGGGAGAGTACCTTTTATTGTGTTTTATGATGAAGTCTTAATGATTAAGAACCATATCTCAATTGATCCTCTAAGTGAGTTTTAGTGCATTTGCATGTCTAAGAAGAGGAATCGAGAATTGTAGAAATGGTTAAATCAAAGAGTCAATCATACTTCGTTCCAATATCAAGTCTTAGAGTCATACTCCAAGATTGTGACATTGAATGACAAGTCTTAAGTAGGTATATAACACTCATCAAATGCGGAATTTGGAAAAGTTTTCTTATTCTTGCACATTAGAAATTGGTAAGTTGTGATGTCTTGGATAAGACAAAGACCAACTAGGACCAATTTGTGAAGTGTTTTGTCTTGATAAGAACTACACTAACTCTTGACTATTTTCTTTGTTAAGAAATGTTTCTTGACAAGAGAATCTTATATATCAAGGAGTCAGTGGGAGTCTTAATGGTCTTGAAGGGTTTCAAGAACAAATCAAGAATATACCTTAAGGTTTGCAACCTATCATGCTGACATTATTTTTTTTTTGTGCCATTCCAATTGAGTTAATTGCGTATGTGAGTTCTATGAGTTCTCATTTGAATGCATACTAGAGCCTTAGTCGATGGAAAGTACATCGATATGTAAGGACAAGTTACTAAACTACTTGGAAGACATGGTGGGCACTTGTGTTACCATAAGGCAAGAAATCAAGATTAAGAAAGTTCAGTCCATATGAGTTTGGATTTGTCGCAAACCTTGGTTTGGCAAATTCACATGGATAGGAACTCCTACACCATAAAATCTAAGTGTCATAAGATTCCCTCCTTCATGAAAATGACTGTGAGGAAATGCTTTCACTAAAAGAGATTTTAAGAAGATAGCGATTGTGAAAATTGTATTCTCAAAATTCGATTATGGTTACGACATCCCTTTCCATAGTTCGAATTATGAGATTTGGCAATTAGTTTCAACATTTGGAACTTAGTAACATAAGTTCTGAATTGTTTAAACACACATATGAGCTATCTAAGACAAAGGTGTATAAGGCTAAGAAGCCTAGATAAAGGCTTATCGAAGCATCTGGTATTAGAAATATGAATTTCAGAAATTCAATAGGCATTGTTTTCTGAAAGTTCATTTGTTTTCTGAATACATGTCAAAGCTAGTGGGAGCATAAGTGTTATGCTTATATGATAATAATCATGATAGTGGGAGCATAAGTGTTATGCTTGTATGATTATTATGGCGAGTATTGCAAGTTAGCAATATTAATTATAGAAAAACAAAGATTCAATTTGCAAAGTTGCATGGGTTGAAAAGTTGTTTTAATATAATTAAGGGAGAGAATATTATACTTCGTTTCAAAATCTAATGCTTAGATTGAGAAATTTTAATATTTTCAGTCAAAGGATACATTGTGTGTTCTTAAAATTCGATTATGATTACAACATCCCTCTTCATAGTTCGAATTGTGAGAACATGACACATAAAACATTATGGCAAAAGATTGGTAAAGTATCATATCTTTATGTAAGACATTATGCATTGTGTCCCATACGCTTCGGGTATAGGATCGATTGCAAATGCTATAATATTTTTCCATTCTAAAATTTTCTAAATGTCTAGCGCATTAAGAGGGAAAAAGGACTAGAATTGGTTTTGACTAAAATAATTAAACAACTATCAAAGGATGATCCAAAGTTCGCTGAGGATTGGTCGCTTGTGAGTAGTTGGAAGTATGGTATTGGATGGACCATATCGACATTATTATGAATAGATAAGATTCTATTAAGAATGAGTTGTCATATGGAAAATATGGAAATGTTTCCATATTGGGAGTTGGATATTAAGAATCTATGTCTAGATTAGAAACTTTTATGCAAGAAGGATGTTCAAAGGAATGTACTTTGAATGTGAGACTTCACGTCTATAGAATTGTCATGTAACAATTTCTAAGAAAGCACTTTGTAATTTCATTAGCCAAGTGTTGGTGACTTTTGTGCTATGACTTTACGAAAGGATCGTTGCGTAAAATGTTAGAATCTAGCATATTCTAGTAGTGCCAAGAACCTTGTGTTCTTACACTAATGATAAGGATTGGGAATTATGAAATTAGCATCATTAAAAAGGTTTTTCAATTGATCTATTTCACAAAGTAAGGACCATAGGAAACATAGTGTGCATGCTTTATGCATGGGACAGCTGTTGTTGTAATTTAAGTAATAAGTTGATTTTCTGAAACAATAAACGATAATAATGAGTAATCAATATGGTGGTTAAATAGAAGTGTTTTATTTACTCTCACAAGTTTGAGGCCATATAGGATTAAATATTATTATGTTTCAATTTGCATGTTTTGACTTCCATAATAACTAGGTTATTCAAACATCCACAGTCGGTCATACGTTGGAAGTAAGTATGAAGGAAGACTGTCATGAATCTGTCTGTAGATTGTCTGAAGTGTTTAGACATGGCACAAGTTTGCTGTAGAGTTCATGAGTGCTTTGATAAGATTAGAGTATTGGATTAAACCCACGCTCACTTGGATCACTTCATGGTTTTATCACGAGTGATTAGTGAGACGATAATATTGTATATTCTTGAAACCGAGACGTGTGAGTTGTTATTTGTTGGTCGGTTACACATTGATAATAAGTAAACGCACTAGTAACTTGGTGTTATAAAACTTATTGTTGTGTGTGATTCGATTAATAAATGCAAGCGAGCATATGAGTCGAAGATTATCCATTCCTTTTACCCAAAGTAGGATAAAAGCGATATCTATGGGCCTCTCGATGATTTAGTGATGACACCTAAGCGCTTGGCCAAGCCGGGACTAAGTTGATGTGTTCAATTGTAGTCTGTTATCAATCGTCTAAAGTCGGAAGTTGGGAAACAGTATAGAGAGAATGATTGAAATTCATGTCTTTTGTCTATACGATATCTTGAGAATGGAGGAATATATAATCCCTTATCTAGAGGACATGCTATCTGATAAGATCAAAGTTGGCAGCGGCTTTTGAAAGCTACGATTGCTGATCAGGTTCTGAAGTCATACGGAAAATAGTTATTAGACTTATCCAAGTGGGAGACTGTTGGATTAGTGTCTAAGTCCATAACTATTTTGGTATGTACTTGACCCGATTATGAGCATGGTCCTTTTGGGTTGCCTTCACCATAGCAATATGTAGGATGATTTAAGGAGAGAAAGGTTTAAATATGATTTATTAATATATTATGAGAATAATATATTAAAGGAGAAATCATATTGTTTAATTAATATTAGTCAAGAATTAATTGGCTAAAAGAGATTAATTAAACTTAGGGGACTGAAGTTGTAATTATAAGATAATTATAATTGGTCTATGGATCACCTAATAATATATAGGTTGGACGAATTCTATAGGAAGCCCATTAGAAATCGTCCAAGGGATATGTTTAAGGAGTCCATGGGCTGCTTAGGGCCTAAGCAGTCAAATTAGGGTTTCCTAGTTGTAAACCCTAATAGCCTACATGTATATAAAGGGCCCCTATGCCCCAAAAACGTGGACAAGTCTTCCATTAGGGTTTCCAGCTGTTTTTGGGCAGCCTCTCTTCTTCTCCTCTTCATCCAAGTTGTATATGGTGTTTATGACTCCATTAGAGGTGCAGCACTTGAGGCACTAAGCTTTCTAAGGCCAATCCAAGCAAGGAATTGATTGTTATTGCTATATAACAATCAAAGGTAATTCTATAAACCCTAATTCAGTTCATAATATGTTAGATCTAAGTTTATTAGTCTTGGATTCAAAGCATGTACAATAGAGAAACCTAGATCCAAGCATTAGGGTTTGTATGAGCACATAGGATTGTTCTTATGCATAAAACCCATCATATACCCCTTAATCAATGCTTTAAAATGATTTTAAATGCTTTAATGGGGAGAATACAAGTAGAAAACAGTATGTTATTAAATCGTTCTTATGTATTTTATAACTGTGTTTTCATTTAACAGATTTCACATACTACAAAATGTGATGCATGAAATGGTTTTCCATCTTAAAAATACTTTGTTATCAAATGTATTACTTTTGAAATGTTTATTTAAAATGACATCAAGTCACTCAATATTATTGTTTCAAAACTCTTAGATATCTTACAAACCCATTACTTTTACCTTCTTAAACAACCAATTACCTTTCAGTTAATTATCATAGGGATAGTTAGAAGAAACAAAACATTTTTCCAATTACAAGTAGAAAACAGTATGTTATTAAATCGTTCTTATGTATTTTATAACTGTGTTTTCATTTAACAGATTTCACATACTACAAAATGTGATGCATGAAATGGTTTTCCATCTTAAAAATACTTTGTTATCAAATGTATTACTTTTGAAATGTTTATTTAAAATGACATCAAGTCACTCAATATTATTGTTTCAAAACTCTTAGATATCTTACAAACCCATTACTTTTACCTTCTTAAACAACCAATTACCTTTCAGTTAATTATCATAGGGATAGTTAGAAGAAACAAAACATTTTTCCAATTACAAGTAGAAAACAGTATGTTATTAAATCGTTCTTATGTATTTTATAACTGTGTTTTCATTTAACAGATTTCACATACTACAAAATGTGATGCATGAAATGGTTTTCCATCTTAAAAATACTTTGTTATCAAATGTATTACTTTTGAAATGTTTATTTAAAATGACATCAAGTCACTCAATATTATTGTTTCAAAACTCTTAGATATCTTACAAACCCATTACTTTTACCTTCTTAAACAACCAATTACCTTTCAGTTAATTATCATAGGGATAGTTAGAAGAAACAAAACATTTTTCCAATTACAAGGAATCACACAAGAGTCAGTTCATTCATGAGTCCATATCAGTACATTACATGATACATGAGTACACTTACATATGCTTACATGATACATGAGTACATTTACCTAGGATTACATGATACATGAGTACGTTTACATAGATACGTTTATCTGATTACGCTTACATGAATACCATACATGAGTACTGTTATATAGATACATTATCCTGTATTCACTTACCTGGATACTTGTACCTAGAATTATGAGGAAGGTTTATTCATACTTTCTGTGTGAATTGACCTACCTATCCCTAGTACCTCGGGATATCTAGAAGGGAATAACCATTCCGTAACCCAGCTGTTAGCACCAATGGGTGATGAACATCAACGGATGCCTACGGTTATTACTTATACTAGGAGTACCTGTACGGGACTAACCCTTCCTCCTCCATGCTGCTGCTACAGAGGACAATTGGACAATCTTCGGATGTTCATTAGGTTATTCATTTCGCTTACCGCGATGTCGTGTTAGCCCTAGTACCTCCGGATAACACTTACATTAGTACGTTTTCCTATTTACTTTATTTTGTGATAGGTTATTTATTTCGCTTACCGCGATGTCGTGTTAGCCCTAGTACTTATGGATAACACTTACATTAGTACATTTTCCTATTTACTTTATTTTGTGATGAGTTAGACTAAGTACTATTAGTACTAGTCAATAGAAAGGAAAAACTATCATTTTACTTACAGAACATTCAGGTCTTGGTAGAAGAGTATCATACCTTTTTCCTATTTTACTTTATTTTGTGATACATTCACATAAACGATGAGTTAGACTAAGTCCTTATTGTAATAGTCAAAAAGAAAGAAAAACCATCATATATATAACAAAACATTTGGGTCTTGGTAGAAGACTACATCTCATACTAATAGGAAATAAGGGATTTTCTAGGGTTTTTCATACTTACATCAACTTCTTCATTTAAAGATTTACATGGCATTCGTAACAGCTTTTCAAAACAAGACAATGACACTTAAATACTTATGAATTCACCAGCTTTAAGCTGATACTCACTTTCAAAATAACTTGTATTCTCAGGTCACCAGTAAGACAGGTACGATGTCTAGTATTTGAGAAGACAGAGCACAGTAAAGACTCACCTTATTTTGATTATTTATGTTATTGTTGGACATTATGAAAGAACACACATGTATTAAAACTTTACTTTTAATGCAATGGATGATGTTGTTGCTTGTTTACTACTTTACACTGTTATGATACTTCACGTGATGTCCTCCACCCCGGAACGTTTCCGCCATTCACGGTTTTAGGGTGTGACAAATTCCGCATGACATACCACATGAATAAGGAAGAAGTCACACTCAACAAACTTCAGGGACTCCTAAAGACCATAGAAACAGGTCTTAAAGGTAAGTCGGTTGTTAATACTCCTACTCTTGCTCCAAACTCCACCCCTGTCTTGGCAAGTGGGAAAGGTAGAGGGAAGAAGAGGAAGAGCTCTTCGAAGGGTACCAAAGCTAGGAACCTTGATGGATCTTCTTCAAGTGGAACCAAGAAAGGTTTTGTCACTCCTTCTTCTGCTCCAAAAGAGGCTGAATGTTTCTATTGCCATGAAAAGTCGCATTGGAAGCGGAACTGCCCAAAGTACCAGCAAGATGTGAAGGATGGGAAAGTCAAACCCAACCATGCAGGTATTTACACTATTCTATCTAATAACTCACCCCATTCTAACTCTTGGGTCCTTCATACTGGTTGTGGTATTCATATATGTTCTGATTTGTAGAGACTAAGAAGAAGTGAGAATGTGGAGCATGGAAAGATAAAATTGACCATGGGGAATAGGAAAGCTTCACCTGTCACCAAGATTGGAGTTTATTCTTTTTTGCTAAGTAGTGGGTTTATTTTGGATTTGAATAAATGTTGTTATTCGCTAGAAATGGCAAGAAATATTATTTCCTTTCATGCTTTGTACAAACAAGGGTTTACTTTTTCTTTTGATAATGAAATTTGTGGAATAAATGCTTTCTTTGATAATGTTCTTTATTTTAAAGCATTACCTTGTGATGGTGTGTATGAAGCTGTATCTATTGTAGATATTCTAGTAAATAATATGTTGTGTATTGATTCTTCTGATAATAATAACTTGGATAAAGCAGCATTATGGCATTGGCATCTTGGACATGTGAGCAAGAAATGCATAGGCCAACTCCAAAAGGATGGAGTCTTGGAGTCATTTGACCTAAAGTCATATGATAGTTGTGAATCATGCCTACTTGGAAAAATGACAAAGTCACCCTTCACTAGTTCTTGTGTTAGGGGTGAAGGTTTGCTGGATCTAGTGCACATGGATGTGTGTGGACCCTTCAAATCTACCACAAGGGATGCTAATCGTTGTTATTTGACTTTTACTGATGATTATAGTAGATATGGATATGTCTACTTAATCAAGCATAAGTCAGAGACTTTTGAAAGGTTTAAAGAGTTTAAATAGGAAGTCAAGAATCAATTGGGCAGGAACATTAAGATTCATCGATCAGATCGTGGTGGTGAGTATCTTAGTATAGAGTTCCTTGACTATCCTAAGGAATGTGGGATTATCTCAAAATTGACACCTCCCAAGACACCATAGTTGAATGGTGTGGATGAGAGGCGTAATCGAACCTCGTTGGATATGGTTTGTTCCATTATGACTTGAGCTTCACTACCAATCTCATTTTGGGGGTATGCCTTAGAGACTGCCACCCATATCCTTAATCTGGTCCCTAAAAAGAAAGTTTCCAAAACTCCTCATGAGAAGCGGACTGCTAAAGTTCCCAAACTAGACCACATCAAGATTTGGGTTTGTGAGGCTTTTGTGAGACGCGATACTCATGATAAGCTCAATCCTCAAAGTGAGAGGTGTATTTTCATCGGCTACCCACATAAATCTTTTGGTTACGTCTTCTACACACCTAGTGACAATGTGATCTTTGTGGCAAGGAGGGTGTCTTGTGAGAGACAGAGAGAGAGTTCATAAAACAAGGAAACAGTGGGAGGCTAATTGACTTTGAAGAAATACAAGAGTCAAGTGGTGAAGGAACTTCAAACCCTAGCTCTCAGCCTGAGGCGGAAACTCTTGTTGAGCCAATTGACAAATCTGTACCTTTGAGGCATTCCACAAGGGTTAGGAATGCACCTGAGCATTATTATGGGTTCCATATTACTGCGGAAGGTGAGATACTTATCAGTGATGTGACATGGGTAAGTCTTGATGAACCTAACAGTTAAGCAGAAGCTATGGCAGGCCCCGATTCTGCCAAATGGAAAGAGGCAATGGACAGCGAGATAATGTCCATGTATGACAATCATGTTTGGAACTTGGTTGACAATGTACCAAGTCATAAGACAGTTGGGTGCAAGTGGATCTTCAAGAAGAAGACCGACATGGATGGTAATGTACACACATATAAGAAGCGACTAGTTGCAAAGGGATTTTCTCAAACTCCGGGAGTTGATTATGATGAGACCATTTCACCAGTAGCAAAGATTAAGTCCATTAGTGTCATGTTAGCCTTCGCTGCATTTCATGACTTTGAAATATGGCAAATGGATGTCAAAACCGCCTTCCTTAATGGAAAGTTGGCTGAGGATGTTTACATGAGTCAGCCAGAGAGTTTTGTCAGTACATAGTACCCTAATAGAGTGTGTAAGCTTGAGAAATCCATTTATGGATTGAAACAGGCACCTCGCAGATGGAATCTTTGCTTTGATGAGAAATTCAATGAATTTGGCTTTTCAAGGAGTGAAAATGAATCTTGTGTCTTTGTCAAGGCTAGTGGGAGTGTAGTTAGCTTTTTGGTACTGTATATGGATGACATACTACTCATAGGAAATGACATCCAAACCCTGCACGAAGTGAAGTGGAAGAGAATTGTAATCGAGATTTAGAAAGCAATCATGTGACAACCCGAAATTTCCTTTCTGAACAAACCATTTGAAGCCAATAGAAGTAGAACAGTTACAGTGAAAACTCAGATTTCAAGTATAAGTTTGGCAGTTTTCAGGATTTTACACTTAAGGAGATATTAGGAGAGTGGATGCACTAGGGTTTTGTGCAACACTGTTATTCCAATACTCTAGGACATTAGAATTCATTTCAGGCATAAAAATATTTTCTACCAAAATATCTCAGGACTATAAATAGAATTCTAAACCAAATAGGTTCATTAGTTGAATTCCAATTAGAGAAAAGCCAAAATTCTCTCTCACGGATCTTCGGGTTTTTATCCCAAATTGTGTGTAACTCTTTCTAGTAGTGTTAGAAAGCTTTAAATGTGTTCATAACATAGATTACATAGCTAAATCATTCGATGTAGGAGTTTACTCCCCAAGGTGTTCTTGGGCGATAAACTCCCGAAACCAAGCCTAGATTGTCCCACGTGATATACTACTGCCTTGGACTTGTATAGAAGTGTATTAGGGATACGAAATCAACCAAGAATCACCCAAGTTTGGGAGTTCATGGCCCAAGAGTATCTTAGACCGTAAACTCCAAAAAGCATAATCAAAATGGTGCTTTAAGGCACCTAAGGCTTAGATTTGATTTTAAACATGAACCCTAAAGTGTTTATATCCTAAAAAACATAAGAATCAAAATTATTAAGGGGTCAAATGACACCCTAACTCCTTCCTTATGCCTAGAACTCAACATAGATCATAACCTTGAAATGTTAGAGACTTGAAAACACCATAAACACCCTCCCAAGGGAGTTTACGGTCGTAAACTCCAAGGGAATATGGTCCCAGGGCCGTAAACTCTTTAAAGGAGTTAATAGGAAGCCCAAACACTTGATTTAGCCTTGAAACAATTCACCACTAGAGTTGTAGTAATTCTAAGCTTCATTTAGTGACCCTAAGGAGAGTTTACGGCCAGGAGTTTACTCCCCTGGGCCGTAAACTCCAAAACATATGGTCCTTAGACCTTAAACTCCCATTAGAGGCCTTGCACTCCTTTGTTGCAACCCATTAGCCTCCTAGCACTTCACCAAAAGTGTTTTCCTCGCGTTAAAATGTTTATATTTGTATAATTAGTGTTTAAATCACTAATTATTTATATACGTATGTCTTCATATGTAATTAGGATCATTGTGTGTGTCTAAAGTCTTCACTTGACACCAAGCACTTGCCTGATCCTTCCTTACGATAACAGTCCGTTCAATTCCAGTCACTTACTGTAGGTGAGTTCATACCTCTTAATCAATGTTTTAAACTATTTTTAAATGTTTTATGGGGGGGATACAAGTAGAATTATGCTAATTATTATATCAATCACATGTGATTAATAAGCAGCATTCAAATGATTGGCTACTCATTAGCCGTTTTACCAAACAGTTTCCTTCAAATGTTTAGTTTATAAACACTTTATATGTTTAAAAACTCCTTATTACACTGTACATTTTATTCTGTATATTACATTTCAAACTTATTTACAATTGTGTTTCAAACAAATGTTCTTTATACTGAACTGTTTTATCAAACCCATGCCTTCGAAACCATTTTATAGATCGACATCAAGTCGATATTTTCTTAGAAAATATTTATGTTCAAAGATTTTACAAATCTTATTTTATGCTTTTATATTATAAATTGCATGCCTCTATATGTTTAGTTATATAAGTAATGTTTAAAAGACTTAGGAAGGTTATCCACCTTGTTTCCTTTTCCTCGATTTGGATGTGGTCTGATAGGATATCGGGTACTCGTCCGAAGGTCGCTTAAATATTAGTTATATATCATGTGTACATATATAGTCATAAAAGGTCCTTCCAGTTCATCCCATGCCGTTGGGTAGCAAGGGTATACATCCATGTTCATACGTACCTGTTAGATTACTAGTAAACGACCATATGGGTAGTTTAGGAAGATACTAGAGCTATTACTAGAACACAATATCATACTATGAGTCAGTTCATTCATGTGTCAATACTTACTACTATGAGAACATATACAACTATACTAGAGCAGAACATATACAAATATACTAGGAAGAGAACATATAAAACGATACTAGAACGAGTACATTACTATACTTGCTAGGTAGAGAGCACGTACATTACAACTAGAACAGTTCATTACATTACATATACATGAATACGTTAAAAATTGTGATCCACTGTTTCGGAGCATGCCTTAAATGTCATGGCCTGAGTTGTTGCCAGAGTCTCTTGAAGGGAGAGCGTGAGTTTACGTATAGATCTATATTGGATTGACTATCCTACAACTTGCTGCTAGCTACAGCGGGACCTACAGGTCTGCGGGTGCCAAACGTCATTCCGTTATTACGACCATTCTTAGGTCCTTGTTACCAGTCAATAGTATGGTACAATTAATCACATGATGCCTTAATCTAAATCCGGTTTAAGGTAATTAGTACAACAGTAGTTCTTATAGCGCTACGTTTTAGTACTACATTAACTTTCCCTGTACACATATTTAGTGATCTTTTCACTTAAACTATAAATGTAAAAACTATATTTTGTTAATAATAGCTACACTTGGGAAAGTTACACACTTTTACATGACACGAACATTTAGAATAGTTAAGTCTTGGTAGAAGTCTACATTGAGAACAGTTAGTTCTTGGTAGAAGACACCCTTATATAATAGTTGGAATCATAGGGATTTCTAGAGTTTTTCAAACGTTTACAGTTGTTTCACAAACATTTCCATACTTATAGTTTACAAACTTACAAATTCTTACATTTAAAGTTCATATACATTTTCCAAACTTACAAATTCTTAAATACAAATTAAGACACTAAAAAACTTATGATCTCACCAGCTTCAAAGCTGATACTCGCTTTCAAAATTACTTGTATCCTCAGGTCATCATAGACAGGTACCGATGCAAGGAGAAGGGAAGATGGAGCTTGTTCAAGACTCATCTTTCATTTTGATTTATGCTTTAGTGTTTATCAAAATTTGACAGAACACTTGTATAATAATTATATTATTAATGCAATGGATGATGTTGTTGCTTGTTTACTACTTTTCATTGTTGTGATATTGTACATGATGTCCGCCGCAGAACATTTCCGCCATTCTTGGTTTTGGGGTGTGACAGATTGGTATCAGAGCATTGTTTATAGTGAATTAAGTATATCAACCCATAAAAGATATACTAACTATAAATACATAAGGGATTAAAAATACTCTGACCAAGAGTTTATACTTTAAATAATAAAATATTTAATAAAGTATACGTGCCTGCATTCATGCTAAAATCAGTGTCACTAGGACAGTACAAAAGAATTACGATTGTTGGGCAACACAAGTGGGCTTAGAGACATATGGTCAAAACTGGGAAGATATGGCCTGATCACCTATATTATCCGAGGGTTGACTAGCATGTGCCTAAGTTTAATTGTGTGGTTGCAACAATGCTAAAATCTTACCAACCCTACCACAATGAGAACAATAGAACATAACATTAAAATTTAAATACTATAGAAGTATTTGGTGTTACTATAAGTACTTTATACTTGAGAACTAAAACGGGATCTTCATTACTAATTTGATAGTTGCTAAGTGGATACACTAAGGCTATATGTAATTAGGATGTTATAGACTTAGAATCTGTGAAAATTTTACTTCACCCCTATTCTGTTTGAATATGGAGTTAAGGTCACTTATTCAAAGGTCTATCCTGTTTAGATTACACATAACTGGTATGCACTTCACAAATAGCGATGTAACTAATGAAGGTTTTCTAAATAATTATCTAGATAGTTTGTCTAATAATTATTCTCTTACCCTAAATTCTCGCATAGAAAACATGGCTGGACTCCATCCCCACGGCAACCAGTATCTTCCGAACGAAGTCATAGATGGTTGGTTTGGAGAAGAACCAGAGAATGATCATCCTATCCCCTTGAATGATCACCATGATGAAGACCTTTCGTATGATGCTAACTCCGAACCAGAGGTTGAGAACCTACCCCGAGCAGCTCCCTTTCCAATTCCTAACCCTCGTCCGACTTTTCATAGCCCGACCCCTGAGTGGGTGGAATGCTTGGAAACATGGAGCCAAGGACAAGACCAGCCCATGCCATTTAATGGCGAACAAAGCTTTTGGCGACTTGAACAATGGGGGCTCAGCAGATAGAGTCTTGCCAATCTTGGTCCGCAGAGTGACCCGAAATGAGATTCAAGGCAGGACAGCCTTACATCAGATTACCGAAGTTGTCGCCGATGTGAGAATGCATACCCTCCGCACCATTCGTCTAGAAGATGCTCATGAGAGATCAGAGAGAAACCACGAAACCCTGCTGCAAACACTAGCTGAAACTCGAGCCGAAGTCATAGAGCTCCGGGTACGCCAAAGGGTGTACGAAAGACACCTACTTGACATGTAACGTCAACTGGCTGAAGTGAGAGTTCACCAGAGGGGTGACCGTCGTCAGTAGTAGACTCTTTACTTTGCTTCCCTTGTTAGAAAGTAATTGTTTTCTGTCTTTGCCCGATGTGGCATTTTATACGAAATTACCTTGTACTGTAAGTACTTTAGGTTAGGTCCTTATGCTGTCAAGAACTATCTTCTCGGGATACGATGTAAGACCTTTACAAGATCATTTTCCCGAATCTTTACATCGTGAATATCAAAGATATTGACAGCCGGCTAACTTCTGTGTCATTCTTCATTCAAGTAGTCTTATCAAACTTTCATTAGAGTCTATCTAAAACCTGCCTTAGTCAAGTCGTTGGATTATAGCAAGCTAGATCCGGAGACATTTCCACGTCTTTTCCAGTGGTTAGATCTTGGTATTCACCAACCCACGATAACTCGGCTTGAACGACAAACGTCTTGAGACCATTCTACAAACTTACTTTCCATTCCGTACTAGGACTGCATCATAGGGATGTAGGTCAAACCTTCGCGATCATACCTCCACTCAGTACTAGGACTGCATCATAGGGATGTAGGTCAAATTTTCGAAAACATAATTCTATTGTTTACATAACAGTCGAACTACACCTAGAGTCAACCAGAATCGCTCACAAAATCCTTATCTTTCGTATAACAGAATCATGTCGTCATCCGGAAACAACCAGCCAAGCAACGAGACCTCTACTTTTCCTATGGACGCCGCTACTTTTCAAGCCACCGTTACAACTGCAATCTCGGCTGCCATGTCAGCTATTCTAACCCACTTTAATGCTAACAACGCGAATGTTAGCGGGATTGTTAACAACAATTCCAATCCGGGTAACAATCAAACACCGCAACGAGCAGCAAACTACCACGACACCCCGAGTTCCGAGACGAAGAGTAACAAACGGAAGTTTTGGGCTAGGAAGAAGGACAAATCGCTTAGAGGGACAAACAAGAAACAACCACTAGTAACGACCTTCACAACTACGGCATCTGTACCTCCTACTACCATCCTTTCGGATATACCAGTTGTCCCTAACCCAGCCCGACAATATGCTGGAAATCCCCCAAATTGCATCAAATGTAATTATCACCACCATGGACCTTGTCGGGAGATGCAGTGCTCAACCTGCAACAAAAAGGGGCACACCAAACGTTACTGCAAGAGCCTAACAAGACCGATCAACAATTCGCCCAACGCCGATGGGAACCAGACTTGCTATAGTTGTAGCAAGGTAGGGCACTACAAAAGGAACTGCCCGGAGGCAGCAAAGGCTAGTACAAATGGAATTATACTACCGACCACCACCGCTAGAGCCAGCCAGGGTTGCTATCATTGTGGTGAGTTTGGGCACTATAAATGAGATTACCCGAAAAAGGAAAGAACCCGCATCCCCATAACTCCTACTAAACACTTCACTTCCACCACCAATGTGGGTGCTGTCCATATATGTCACCAATGCAGTGAAATTGGACACGTCAAGAAGGATTTCCCGATAACGCAGAACTCTGGTGCAGACGGGAAGATTCTCAGGATCACAGCTGCAGGAGAGCCTACGTCGGAACCCTCGTTAATGTAACTTAGGCATGTTGTTGTAACAGATTTATAAACTATCCATAACTAGTGCAACTAGAGTCTTACCTCTTGCAAGATCCTGCCTGTATAGGGATTCTAGTGCTACATATACTTGTCTTCTGTAGTATATCTTATTCGCAGCAATAGTCTTGTGGTAAATCTAAAGTACTGTAACTTTGTTCATGGTTGCACGGTTGTGTTTTGTCTATAAACTTCTTATGTTCAAATCTAATGTCTTTAAGTTTCAGTATGATTCCGACATTATCATACGACTCGATTCAATTTGATCCTCACAAAAACAACTTCATACGTACATCTCTTTCTTCTAGATCACTTTTCCAGCGAAGCCGTCATATCAGAACACCGAAGTACTCATGCCAGGAGTACCTTTTAGTTATTTTATGTCCGAAGAAATCCCCGAAGTACCACTCGTGCAGTACGTCAAGTTCTATCCAAGGATTTATACGATTGATCTATTACTGAGGAATGTATGCTTAAGAGTGATATATAATCAAGGTTCTACAGGTTTAGAATTGATGATTCCACTTTAACTTCTTTTTCCCCCAGGGGATGTGAGCTTAAAGAAGAATCAGTTATTCGACTACCTTTTCAATCTTAATTATATACGACTCGTATACATGAAAAAGTGATTGTGAAACTAGGTATGAATTCTAATATGAACTTTAGGACGGAGAACTGCCTAAGCCTACGAGAAATCGCATCGTCATGTGAACAAACTTAGAACCCAGTACGACTCGTGTAAACAAATCGCCCTATAGTTTAAACACCTACGGAGATACAAGAATAGTCCGGAAAACTTAGCGGACAACACAAAAATAGAATTAGTAGACTAGGTTTCTCACCCTAGAGAACCCCGGTCATATTCTTCCAGAGATCGACGGATCGCATTGTATGTACCTCGGTTATCGAGGACTACGTCAAGATTTTTCATTAGGAATCATTATCTCTGCCTCGCATAAATGAAATGGTTGAGCAAACGCAAGGAAAGAATTTCTTTCAGAAATGGATCTGAGATCCGAATATCACCAGTTCGAGTGTTAGGGAAGGATGTCCGGAAGACTATCTTCCGAATTCAATGCGGACACTTAGAGTCCGAAGTGATACCCTTCGGATAGGACCAATACGACCATAGCTTTCATGAGCTAAATGAGTAGGGTACGTCTTTCTTACTTGAATCGGTTCGTCATTTCTCCATGTAATGACTTACTTATCTACCCTCGTAGTAAGAAGAAAACCGTTTGAAACATTTCCTATAGAGGAACTTTTAGCGAAGTTCTCTAGGCACGAGTTTTGAAATTGAAGAATCGAATTTCTAAGACACCTTGTTAGTAATGTGGGAAGTTTTGAGTACTTTTTCAATTTGTCAAAACTGTTGAGCATTAGTCGACACCGGAGACGCCGACAGCCATTCGTCAAATTCTAGGTCTTACCGACCTATTGACATAGTTCATTCAGAAATCCTCGCAAATTACAGAAACCCATACGACTCTGTCCCAGCAAGGGGTGGCCTTTGGCTGGGAAGTTAAGCAAGAAAAAGAAACCTTAGAGATTCCAAGTGAGTGAACAAATTGTTTAGGAAGTCTCACTCGGGAACGGCTTAATACGCTTCGTAAAGCGTGGAAAGCTAAATCCAAGATAGACAGGACCTCCGAGACTCTTATCAGAATCGGTCCTGTGCCTCGCACAAAATAGACCTACTTCGCGAACTCAGTAACGTACGTTATACACTTAGCGTCTCGATCATGAAACCATACATTTCCGTTAGGACTCTTGTAAGTCCACTCGTCGAGATCCTCGCCTTCGTATTAGAACCATAGTGACCCTCGACCGAGAGGTCAAGCGGACGAAGCAGCGTCATCGCCCGATAGTGAAGGTTCGTTGGGATTCCAACGGAGAACCTAATTTCACTTAACTATTCTAGAACAAATCGATTAGGAAGTTTCCTCCTCACGACTCGATCATTCGTACATACTTCCTTGCCTAAATCCTAATTTCGGGACGAAATTCCCTTCAACAGGGGGATGATGTGACAACCCGAAATTTCCTTACTGAACAAACCATTTGAAGCCAATAGAAGTAGAACAGTTACAGTGAAAACTCAGATTTCGAGTATAAGTTTGGCAGTTTTCAGGATTTTACACTCTAGGAGATATTAGGAGAGTGGATGCACTAGGGTTTTGTGCAACAATGTTACTCCAATACTCTAGGACATTAGAATTCGTTTCAGGAATAAAAATATTTTCTGCCAAAATATCTCAGGACTATAAATAGAATTATGAACCAAATAGGTTCATTAGTTGAATTCCAATTAGAGAAAAGCCAAAATTCTCTCTCACGGATCTTCGGGTTTTTATCCTAAATTGTGAGTAACTCTTTCTAGTAGTGTTAGAAAGCTTTAAATGTGTTCATAACATAGATTACATAGCTAAATCATTCGATTTAGGAGTTTACTCCCCAAGGTGTTCTTGGGCGGTAAACTCCCGAAACCAAGCCTAGATTGTCCCCCGTGATATACTACTGCCTTGGACTTGTATAGGAGTGTATTAGGGACATGAAATCAACCAAGAATCACCCAAGTTTGGGAGTTCACGGCCCAAGAGTATCTTAGGCCGTAAACTCCAAAAAGCATACTCAAAATGGTGCTTTAAGGCACCTAAGGCTTAGACTTGATTTTACACATGTACCCTAAAGTGTTTAAAGCCTAGAAAACATAAAGAATCACAAGTATTAAAGAGTTTACGGCCAAGACAAGTTCTTGGGCCGTAAACCCCTATAAAGGGGTCAAATGACACCCTAACTCCTTCCTTATGCCTAGAACCCAACATAGATCATAACCTTGAAATGTTAGAGACTTGAAAACACTATAAACACCCTCCCAAGGGAGTTTATGGCCGTAAACTCCAAGGGAATATGGTCCCAGGGCAGTAAACTCCTTAAAGGAGTTAATAGGAAGCCCAAACACTTGATTTAGCCTTGAAACAATTCACCACTAGAGTAGTAGTAATTCTAAGCTTCATTTACTGACCCTAAGAAGACTTTACGGCCAGGAGTTTACTCCCCTGGGCCATAAACTCCAAAACATATGGTCATTAGACCTTAAACTCCCATTAGAGGCCTTGCACTCCTTTGTTGCAACCCATTAGCCTCCTAGCACTTGACCAAAAGTGTTTTCCTCGCATTAAAATGTTTATACTTGTATAATTAGTGTTTCCATCACTAATTATTTATATACATATGTCTTCATATGTAATTAGGATCATTGTGTGTGTCTAAAGTCTTCACTTGACACCAAGCACTTGCCCGATCCTTCCTTACGATAACAGTCCGTTCAATTCCAATCACTTACTGCAGGTGAGTTCATACCCCTTAATCAATGTTTTAAACTTTTTTTAAATGTTTTATGGGGGGGGGGGATACAAGTAGAATTATGCTAATTATTATATCAATCACATGTGATTAATAAGCAGCATTCAAACTTACATTTACAGTTCATATACATTTTCCAAACTTACAAATTCTTACATACAAATTAAGACACAAAAATACTTATGATCTCACCAGCTTCAAAGCTGATACTCGCTTTCAAAATTACTTGTAACCTCAGGTCATCATAGACAGGTACCGATGCAAGGAGAAGGGAAGAAGGAGCTTGTTCAAGACTCATCTTTCATTTTGATTTATGCTTTAGTGTTTATCAAAATTTGACAGAACACTTGTATAGTAATTATATTATTAATGCAATGGATGATGTTGTTGCTTGTTTACTACTTTTCATTGTTGTGATACTGTACATGACGTCCTCCGCCCCAGAACGTTTCCGCTGTTCTTGGTTTTGGGGTGTGACAAATCATGATTGTATGAATGAAAAGTAAGAACACAGAAAGTAAATATTAATCGGATCTTATATTAAAGAAGAAACTGATTACAGACTTAAGCAGAGAGAACTCGCGAATGATTAATGAGTCACTCGTGTATTCGATGTCTCTACTTCTAACTTTAGTCCCTATTTATAGGAAACCTGAGTGTACAAAAAATATACTAAGTCATGAACTATACATTTCGCACATATGAAGACTTAGTAAAATAACTAACATGCGAAACCAAAGAAAACAAACACTTTGACTTTTACAACATCTAGACTCTACATTCTCTCCCTTTGTAAACAGTCGAAGCTATTCAGTTTGTGAGATTCTGAATAGCTGAGTACATTGTTCTTCGGATTTCGGAATACCAAGTGATTATCTTTTTATGCTCTTTCCTGTCTCCATCATTATTCTTTGTGCAATTATTCATATTAACAATGAAATTCGTATATTGCGAAGTGGTGTATCTTTCTATCTCTGAGACTTTATACAAAAACTTCTTAGGCTTCCCCTTCGTATCTTTTCCAGCGAAAACCATGCCAAAAGGTTTAAGGCATATTTCTCCATCTACATATTGCTTTAACTCTGTTTGAGGCAAGGTTGATTCCCAAGAGATTGTAACTTTTCTTCCAAGGCCTGATCCAAGTTCTTCATCAGTCAATGCCAAGCAATCATAGAAGTTATCTATGAATATCTTGATATGTGCGAAACCAAATCTAAACACATCAGTATCATATCCTTTCAGCTTGTTTTCTTCCATGTCTTTAAGGATAAATGCCACTTGAATGAGATCATTTAGATCCATTAAGGGAAAATCAACAATGGTAAAATCAAATGCCTTGTTATCTGCATGAACCACGAAATATCGCAAGTTTTGAAGCATGTTCTCGAACATAACATCTTTCTTGATTGTTAGAACTTTCTTGATTTTCATTAAAGACCAAAATTCCTCTTGATCCTTCGCAAGTATAACATGAAATCTGATCTTCAAGTAAGTGTATTCATCAGCATTTTCAAATTTTTCACTAATCTTGTACTGCGTCGTAATAAAAATCATTTCGTTTATTGGAAAATCAAGTTGGCTTCTGTCTGAGTTTGCAACATCATAACTTCTTCTAGGCTTTTTCTCAAACTTGTACAAGTGATTCCCCAAAACTTTAGATTCAATAGTTTCAAACGAGTACAACTTCGTAGGATCACCCTTATTCATAGTTGGTGGGTCACTTGCTCTTTGCCTTAGTATGCTCTGAAAAAAAAAATTTATGTATTGGATCTTGTTGGGTAACAAACATCGTGGGTTGTGAATGTTTGATCAAGACCATGCATGCAAATTGAATATGATTTGGAGTTTCGAATTTTGGTACTGAAACAAAAGTTTCGTCAATATTTGGAACAATGTTCCCCGTCAATTCCTTAAGTTGTAAAATGATTGGGATTCACCTTCATCACGGACTCATGATGTCAGATCATTAACACAAAATTTTTGTATATCTAAGTTTCGATGGGTTTGATCAGAGTCCTCTCGGACATACGTCTTTGTGTGTGATTTGTGTTAAGAATTTTGTTATGAAAAAGATTGGTTATAAGATCGAATGTACCTCTGTTATTTGTGGACCAAACTGAAAACTCTTTACTCATATGAGAAGAGTAAGGTAGCTCTTTTGACTAATGCAAATATAAGCCTATTTGGGAAGAAATTTTCGTGAGATAATTTCATTAAGGCTTTTGTTTTTCACATATAGAGTCATATGAGGCTTGGGTGAACATGCTGCAGTATGCTTCTAGGGACATCCTAACTAGTATCAAGTTGAAAGAAATGATACCTTCCCATAGAAACATATAAGCATGACCTCTTCGCATTATGCTCTTGACTAAAACTAAAAACACGCAAAACTTAAAGAACAAAGTTAAAAAAAAATTGTGATTTTGTATTTTTCAAAAATTAAAAACTGAAATATATATATATATATATATATATATATATATATATATATATATATATATATATATATATATATATATATTTTATTTTTTTTATTACACTTTTCGAAAATAGACAAACAAATGAAAATATTTTTGATTTTTCAAGTTTTTTGCAAAGCAAAAAAACTATTAAATTGAACCTGAGTTACCAGATGTACGAATGCGAAGCCTCTTAACGCACAGTAACTTCTGAATGATTTTGACTCAGAGTTGCTGAATGGACCTTTCATTCTTGAGTTATTGATTTTTAAACTGAATTCACATCGATCATCCCCAAACATGCTAAAATTCTTACAAATGATTTTTCATCAAGAGGTTTAGTAAAAATATTAGCAAGTTGTTCAGTGGTTTTAACAAAATGTATTTCAATATTCTCATCTTCCACATGATCTTTGATAAAATGATATCGAAGAGCTATGTGTTTTGTCTTTGAGTGTTGTACTGGATTATGACAAATGCAAATTGCACTTTGAGAATCACAATACAAGGGAATCTTTTTCATATTTATAGCATAATCACGAAGTTGACTCTGAATCCAAATGATTTGCGAAGTGCAAGCAGCAGCTGAAATGTATTCAGCCTCAGTAGTGGATATAGCAACACAAGTTTGCTTCTTCGACTGCCAACTCACCAATTTCCCATCCAATAGTTGACACCCACCACTTGTACTTTTTCTATCCAAAGTACATCCTCCTAGATCAGAATCTAAAAAAGCTTGAATGAAGAATCCCGATTTTGAAGGATACCAAATTCCTAACGAAATTGTCCCCTTAAGATAGTGAAAAATATTTTTCACTGCAGTTAAATGAGGTTCTCTGGGATTAGCTTGATACCTAGCACAATTACATACTGAAAACATGATATCAGGTTTGCTTGCAGTTAAGTACAACAAAGACCCTATCATGCTTCGATAAAAAGTGAAATCAACTACAGGAGTATCTAATGAAGGAGTTAGTCTTGTTCCCACTGCCATAGGTACTCTCAGCTTCGTGCTGTTAGTCATTCAAAACTTGTCAAGCAGGTTCTTTGTGTATTTTTCTTGATTGATTAAAATCCCATCCCTATTCTGTCTTATATTTAAACCAAGAAAATTATTAATTTTACCCATTATATTCATTTCAAATTGACTCTTCATTAGATTTTCAAATTCAATTGACAATGTTGGGTTAGTTGAGCAGAAAATAATATCATCAACATAAATTTGAACAAGCATGAGATGATTCCCAACTTTCTTGCGAAACAACGTGGGGTCAACTAATCCTTGTTTAAATTTAGATTGTTTCAAAAAATTTGTAAGTGTTGCGTACCAGGCTCTTGGTGCTTGTTTTAACCCATAAACTGCTTTGTCTATGATGTAGACATGATCAGGATGTTCCTCATTTATAAATCCTAGTGGTTGTTCAACATAAACTGTTTCTTCTAGTTCTCCATTTAAGAATGCACACTTAACATCCATTTGAAAAACGTCAAAGTCTTTATGGGCTGCATAAGCTAAAAATATGCGAACTGCTTCAAGTCTTGCAACATGAGCAAATGTTTCTTCATAGTCTATTCCTTCTTCTTGCGAATAGCCTTTAACGACTAGTCTAGCTTTATTACGAATAATATTGTCATCTTTGTCGGTTTTATTTTTAAAAATCCATTTTAATCCTAAAATTGAAACATCAGTAGGTTTAGGAATTACTCTCCAAACCTTATTTCGTTCAAATTCAGCCAGTTCAGATTGCATAGCAACAACCCAATCCGAGTGTTCCATAACATTCTTTACTGTCTTTGGCTCTATTTTCGAAATAAAAACATTAAACATACACAATTCTTGGTTCACATTCAGTACCTCATTTTTCGCACGAATTTCAGCTCTTGTCAACACACCATCTTGTGGATTCCCAATTACCTGTTCTTTGGGATGATTCCTTGTCCATTTCTCAAGTGGTGGAAGATCACGATTAAATTCCAATGGTGCATCTTCGTACATATCTTCATTTCCAGATCTTGCAACACAAAAATTATCATTTAATTCATAAAATTCATCATTTTCATCAAGATTAATTTTCTCTGTTGCATCATGCTCCTCCTCAACATGATGTTCATCTTGATGCTCCCCCTCAAAAAGATGTTCCTGTTGAAATTGCGAATGCTCCCCCTCAACTTGATGATTCATATTTTCATTCTCCCCCTCGAAACTTTTCTCTCTTTGTACATTGGTGATCGTATGCTCCCCCTCCATACGAACTTCTGGCACACTTTTGCAAGATATTGACTTTGTAGTTATTGTTCAATCATCAGTATGTGTTGAGGATTCTGATGTTTGATTATCAGGAGCATGAAATTCCGCATCAATTGCCCTGTCAGGAATTCCGAAAATTAAGTCATAATCAAAATCATTTATTTCGGAATTTTCAATTTGAGTATCTGAATCAACAAGAATTGATTTATTTTCAAATTTACTATCGGTTTGTTTAGGATAGTAATCATCAAAGGTTAAGTTGAAAGTTTCTTCAACTTTTCTTGTTCTCTTGTTTAACACAATGTATGCAACTGAATTTTGTGAATATCCTAAAAATATACCTTCATCAGCTTTAGCTTGGAACTTGGTCAAATTATCTTTTAGATTCATTATAAAACACCTGCAACCAAAAACATGGAAAAATTTTACATTAGGTTTTCGATTGTTGAGTATTTCATATGGAGTGACATTGAATCTTCGATGAATGAATGACCGATTCTGAGTAAAACATGCAGTCGATACAGCTTCAGCCCAAAGATATTAAGGTAAGTTCGCATATGTTAACATGGTTCTGGTTGGTTCGCATAGAGACCTATTTCTTCTTTCAACAACACCATTTTGTTGTGGAGTATATGGTGATGAGAAATTATGCGAAATGCCTTTGCCTGTGAGAAAGAAATCCAGTGTTTGACTTTTAAAATCAGAACCATTGTCACTTTTAATTCTGCGAACACTCTTTTTAAGACTAATCTCAATCTTTTTGATAAAATCAATCATCGTCTGAACAACTTCAGATTTTAACCTGAGAAAAAATACCCATGTGAATCGAGAAAAATCATCAACAATAACTAAAATGTATCGTTTTTTATTGATTGTAGCAACAGTCGACGGTCCACATAAGTCAATGTGAAGAAGTTCTAATGGTGCCACGATCTTTGAATCAATCACAATTGGATGACCTTTTCTATGTTGTTTTCCTTGTTCGCAAGCTGCACACAAAGTATCATTGTCAAATTTTAGTATAGGTAAACCTCAAACCAAATCTTCAGTGACAAGTTTGTTAATATTGCGAAAGTTCAAATGCGACAATCTTCTATGCAAGAGCCAGCTAACATCATTAAAGGCATTTGATAGTAAACACACTGTAGGTTTGCCCATAATTGGTTTGATGTCTAGTGTAAACATGTCGCCATATCTTTTGGATTTGAGAAGTACTTCATTTGTCTTTGTGTTTGAAATGATACTTCCTTCTTCGTTAAACACAACCTGATTTCTAGTACCCACAACAAGTTGCGAAACACTAATCAAGTTATGTTGAAGACCTTCAACATAAGCAACCCTGTTAACTGTGAATTGTCCACTTGTGACTTTTCCATAGCCTTTCACTTGACACTTGTGATTTTTTCCAAATTTGACTACTCCAGCATTTTCAAGCTTCTATAATCTCTTAAGTTTTCCTTTCTTCCAGTCATGTGACAAGAGCAACCACTATCAATATACCATTTCGCATCATATTGCTCGTCACATATCACCTGCATTTATTGAAAAAATTTAGGAACCCAAGACTTATTGGGTCCTTCATTATTAGTTTTGAACAAATTCTTTGAATTTAAAAACCATGTTTTCACTTTGTCTGAGACATTATCCATTAAATCAACATCATCAGATCTAGATATTGAAATATAGTTGTTCGATAGTTTTGGATTTCCATTGACTTTCATCTCATCCTTCACAACATTTGCAACTTTCATAACTGGTTTCCATTTTTGTACCAGGATTTGTGAATCATAAGATGATGAACTACCAGTAGAAGACTTATTCATAAACTTGTCAAATGCAGTCTTTATTAGTTGCTCTGCAAACTTCCCATTTTGATATTGTTTTCCTTGCCCTTCAAGCCAACTGTTGATTGTACATACATCAGATTTTCCTTTTGTATATGAAACTTTGGTCGGTTTTGAGATCAAAGGATTTGGAAATTTTGGTTGTTTAGGTGAAAATTTTGGTTTTTCTTAAGTTTTGACATTCAAAGTTGATTAATTATTCGTTAATTTGCCAACATTGTGAAACTTATGATCATTCACAAATTTTTGTGAAGTCTCAAATTTTCTAATGTTGTCATATTTTCGAACAAATTTATCGTTATTTTTCATTGGAATTTTGTCAACAGAATATATTGGTTTGTGAAAACTTGTATCCTTTTGTTTATTTATTCTCTGAAATTTTGATGATTTTGTCTTTGAAATTTGTGCTTTTTCAACTTTTGGTTTATCCTTAGACACAACTTGCCAAAAGATTGTTTTTCTTGCTTTTCTTTTTGAAACATTATTTTCTGTTGAATACTTTCCAACCATCAATTTAAATTCATGAGAATTTAGTTTCACTTCCATCTTTGGTTTTTCATCTCTTTCAAAAACTTTGTTTTCTTTTTCACGTTTAACCACCCATTTTTGTGATGATTTTTGACCTTGAAAAACATAAGAAATTTGAGTTAAATCGTTTTCTACTGTATTTTGATTTGCAAAAAAACCTTCAGTATTTGACCTCTGATTATCATTTTCAAGCATTTTGTTGAATTCAATTTTCTCAACATCTCCAGTTGTGACAAAGACTTGATTTGGAAAAATTGTGTTATCTGTACATGTAAAATTTGGATAAACCACAGTATTAGTTTCCAAATAATGTGCACCTTTGTCATTAAGATTTTGTCGAATTCTTTTGTATCACCAAACACTTGATTAAAAACAACTCGTTGAGGTGTTTCATGTGAATCCTTCACTTCTTCTTTGTCTTCATCCGTATCATCAGCCTTCCAGATTTCAACTTCCACATTATCAAACTCACAATGTTGCGAAGTAGAGGGTTTATCATTTTCTTCATTTACCATCGAATCAACTATAATTTCTTTACCTTTGACCTTATATGTGATATTAATGATTGACAATTTAGAACAATCAACCTCTTCTTCCTCTTCGATCTCACTGATTTCACTCACATTATCTGAATTGTCATCAACATCAGCATAATTGAGTTGAGAATCAAGAGTTGAAGTTTCAGTTTTCTTTAAGATTTTCACTTGTTCATTCTTTGTCAAACTTTCATTGACAATACTAACCAACTCATCAACATTCAAGAATTCATCAATTTTGATAATACCATATGCGAATCTTGATGGGTTTTAGCCATATGAACATTCCTATGTGCACATGCAAACCCTAATGCTTGGATCTAGGTTTCTCTAATTGAACATGCATTCAATCCAAGACTTCTAATGGCTAATAGACAATAATAACAATATGAAATCAGAATTAGAAGTATACCTTGAATCACTTGCTTGATCTTCTTGTCCTTGGAGCTTTAGTGTCACAATTTTAACTCCTCTAATGGTTTACAAACACCAACTAGCAAGAGGATGATTTGAGAGAGAGGAGAGGGAAGAGAAATTGGCCAGGGTTTCTTTCAAAAGCACAAGTGCCAATTTCCCTAACCCTTGGGGTCCTTTTATACTTGTAAGGCTCCAAGGGTTTCACCCTTAAACCCTAATTGGATCACTTAGGCCCTATGCAATCCAATACCCTAATAGATAAGACCTTGGACGAAATCTAAGTCTATACCAAGCCCTAGAATTTGTCCATCATTATCCATAAGGGATTTATAGCCCAAATCACAACTATCATACAATTGACAGTTTCTACCCCTTTATTCAATTAATCCCTTTAAGTCACCAAATTAATTCCTAATTAATTTATGACTTATATTAATCAAATAATAATATTATTATTCCTTATATTATTCTCATAATATATTAATAATATTTCTTCTCTCATAATAAATCATCCTGTTAAGTTGCTATGGTGAAGGCAACCCAAAAGGACCATGCACAACCGGGTCAAATACTTGCCTAATATAGTTGCAGCCTTAGACACTATTCCAACAGTCTCCCACTTGGATAAGTCTAGTAACTATATACAAGTATAATCTGATTAGCAATCGTAGCTCTCAAAGACGCTGTCAAACTCTGATCTAATTAATCTTGTCCTTTAGATAAGGGATCGTACAGTCCTCTATTCAGATATCATGCTGACAATTCTATGGAACAATTAGTCTAGCATTTGGTTTATCGATCTCCGATTTATTTGACATAGAACTTAATTGAACACATCAATTCAGTTCTGACCAGGCCTGGCACATAAGTCAAATCAAATCATCGAGCGGCCGAGATATCGCTTTTACCCTCTTAGGATAAAAGTAACAGATAAACTTCAACTTATATGCATTTACTTATTTATTAATCAATTATACACAACAATGCGTTTTATAACATCAATTTACTGATGCGGTTTCGCATTATCAATGTACAACCAATTAACAAATAACAAACCATATATCTAGGTTTTAATACCATATGATATTATCGTCTCCCGATCACCCTTTTATCACATTCCATAAGGTGATTCCAGCAAGCGCGGGTTTGTTCCAATGCTCAAAACCAGTTCATAAGCACTCATGAACGTCGCAGCAACCCTTTGCTATGTCTGATACCATTTAGACAATCTACGCACCAATTCATGACAATCTTCATTCATATCTACTTCCAACACATGAACGATTGTGGACAATTTGAATAATTCGATTATTCTTAACAAATTCAATTATTCTGGAAGTCAAAACATGCAAAATGAAACAATAGTTAAACAGTTAACATAAGACAGTAACATTACTCATAAATAAAACTCCTTTATTTAATCATCAAATGTTAATTACATTTATCTATTACACGTTTCTAATACTATCTAATCTATGCTAATATCATCCTTCAGCCCAATACTCCTAGCATGCTGCAAGTGCTTAACCCTACTCAGTCCCTTCGTAAGCGGATCTGTTGGGTTATCTTTTGATGATATCCTCTTCACTACGAGTTGTCCTTCTTCTACACGATGTCTAATAAAGTGATATTTTCTGTCGATATGTCGAGATCTACCATGATCCCTCAGTTCCTTGGTCAAGACAACCGCTCCTTCATTATCACAGAAAATCTCCATGGGCTCCTTTATGGCAGGTACAACTCGAAGATCACCAATGAAGTTCTTCAACCATATTGCCTCCTTCGACGCTTTGCTCGCTGCAATGTACTCTGATTCGCACATTGAATCAGCTACGGTTTTCTGCTTGGAACTTTTCCAAGTTACTGCTCCTCCATTCAGGGTAAAGACCCAGCCCGACTGCGAGCGGTAGTTGTCCCTGTCGGTCTGAAAGCTGGCGTCACTATACCCTCGCACCTTCAAGTCATCACTCCCTCCGAGGACTAAGAACCATTCCTTCGTCCTCCGAAGGTACTTAAGGATATTCTTAACCGCAATCCAATGGGCTCTGCCAGGATTCCCTTGATATCTACTAACCATGCTCAAGGCAAAGGCTACATCAGGGCGAGTACAAGTCATAGCATACATGATTGAGCTAACTGCGGAAGCGTATGGAACTCGGCTCGTTTCTTCTATTTCAGCTTCAGTACTCGGACTTTGAGTCTTAATCAACTTGGCATTACTTTGTATCGGTAATTCTCCCTTCTTCGAGTTCTCCATACTAAAACGTTTCAGTACTTTATCCAAGTAAGTGTTCTGACTAAGTCCTATTAGTCTCTTACTTCGTTCTCTCACTATCCTTATTACCAAAATATAGGAAGTCTCTCCGAGGTCCTTCATAGCGAAGCACTTCCCGAGCCAGGACTTAACCTCCTGCAGAGTCGGCATGTCGTTTCCTATGAGTAGTATGTCATCAACATATAGAACGAGGAAGCTTACTATACTCCCACTGGCTTTGACATATACACATGATTCATCTTTGCTTTGTACAAATCCAAACTCTTTGACTTTCTCATCGAAACAAAGATTCCATCTGCGAGACGCTTGCTTAAGTCCATAAATGGACTTCTCAACCGTACACACTCTATTCGGATGCTTCGGATCCACAAACCCTTATGGCTGAGCCATGTAAACATCCTCAACCAACTTCCCATTAAGGAAGGTGGTCTTGACATCCATTTGCAACCAATCGCGCCTTATATGTGTGTACGTTTCCATCTACGTCGGTCGTCTTCTTGAAGATCCATTTGCACCCAACGGTCTTATGTCCGGGCATACTATCAACCAAATTCCAAACTTGGTTGTCATACATGGACTGGATCTCGTTGTCCATTGCCTCTTTCCATTTTGCAGACTCCAGGCCTGCCATGGCTTCCTTATAGCTATTAGGTTCATCTAGATTTATTAGTGTACCATCACTAATATACGTATCCCCTTCGGTAGTAATATGAAAACCATAAAACTGGGGTTGAACTCTAACTCTTTCGGAACGTCTAAGAGGTAATGACTCGTCAATTGGTTCAACCGGAGTTTCCTCCTCGGGTTGAGTGCCAGCGGTAGAGGTTCCTTCATCTATCGACTCTTGAATCTCTTCAAGCTTGATTTGCCTCCCACTATCTCCTTGGCTTATGAGTTCTCGCTCTCGGAAAACTCCTCTCCTCACAACAAATACAACATTGTCCTTCGGTCTATAGAAGAGATATCCAAAGGATTTATGCGGGTAGCCGATGAAAATACATCGCTCACTACGAGGTTCGAGCTTGTCGTGAGTATCTTGTCTGACGAAAGCCTCGCAGCCCCAAACCTTGATATGTGCAAACGAGGGAGCTTTCCCTATCCACATCTCGTGAGGTGTTTTGGCAACCTTCTTAGTTGGGACTCGGTTAAGGATATCAGCGGCAGTCTCTAAGGCATACCCCCAAAAAGAGATAGGTAGTGAAGCACGACTCATCATAGAGCGAACCATGTCCAACAAGGTTCGATTACGCCTTTCTACCACACCATTCAACTGTGCTGTCCTAGGTGGCGTCAATTGTGAAACTATTTCACACTCCTTGAGATAATCGTGGAATTCAAGGCTCAGGTACTCTCCTCCTCGATCGGATCGAAGCATCTTGATTTTCCTGCCCATTTGATTCTCCACTTCATTCTTAAACTCTTTGAACTTTTCAAACGTTTCTGAATTTTGCTTGATCAAGTAGATATACCCATATCTACTATAGTCATTGGTAAAAGTCACATGGAAGTGGTTCCCATCCTTTGTGGTTGATCTAAATGGTCCACATACATCGATATGTATTAGGTCCAATAGACCCTCACCCCTTTCACATGTACTAGTGAAGGGTGACTTAGTCATCTTTCCAAGCAAACAAGACTCTCATGTGTCATCTTCCCTAAGGTCGAATGACTCCAACACTCCATCCTTTTAGAGTTGGGCTATGCGCTTCTTGTTGACATGTCCAAGACGACAATGCCACAAGGATGCTCTATCCATACCATTGGAAGAATCCATGCATAAAGCATCATTTCCTATGTTATCTATAATCATAACAGTTTCATAAATTCCATTACACAGTATTGCTTCAAAAATATAAGACACCATTTAGATAAGCAAGAATAGAACTATTCTAATCATTAAAAGAAAATCTAGAACCTTATCTAAACAAACCATGAAATGAAATGATGTTTCTTGCCATTTCTGGCGAATAGAAACAATTGTTCAAATCTAAACATAAACCATTCCTAAGCACTAAATAATACACTCCAATCTTGGTCACAGGCGACGATCTTCTGTTCCCCATGATTAGATTTATTCTTCCATGCTCCACATCCCTATTTCTTCTTAGTCCCTGCAATTCAGAATAGATATGGTAACCACAACCGGTATCAAGGACCCAAGAAATAGCATGAGAGAAATTGTTAGATTTAATTGTGTATATACCTGCGAAAGACGGCTTGATCTTTCCTTCCCTTATGGCTTGCAGGTAGTCTGGGCAGCTTCTCTTCTAATGCCCTATTTTATGGCAATGATGGCACTCTGCCTCCTTTGGGTGAGGGTTAGGCTTAGCGGGATCAACTTTGGTCCCACTAGAAGAGGCACCATCTCGGGACATAACCTTGCGATGGTTCTTAGACGAAGCCTTCCTCTTCTTTCCTCATCCTTGCCCAATGGCCAAAACAGGAGCAGCGGGTGGATTGGGAGTGGGTGCAACAGACTTGTCCTTGAGGTTGCTTTCAGCAACCCTAAGGATACCTTGGAGCTTGCTTAGGGTGACCTTTTCTTTGTTCATGTGGTAGGTCATCCTAAATTGATTGTAACATGGAGGCAAAGAGTGAAGCACCATGTCGATCGCCAAGTCTTCCCCAAAGTCAACATTCAAATTGCGAAGACAATCGACATACCTTTGCATCTTTTGCAGGTGCACGGTAAGAGATTCTCCATGACCCATTTCGGCGGAAATCATGTTAGTGACAATCTCATAACGCTCTTGCCTCGCGTTTTGGTGGTATCTCTCCAACAAGTCTTGGTGCATTTCGTACGGATACATGTCCTCAGAGGACTTTTGGAATTCGGCGTTCATTGTGGCTATCATGATGCAATGAACCTTCGTCACATCACGTTCATGAGTCTCAAAAGCAGTCATTTCAGCCGGAGTAGCGATTTCTGGGTTGATCTTCTCGAGCTTCTCATCGAGGACATACTCCTTGTCCTCGTAGCGAGCAATTGTGCGAATGTATCTTATCCATTCACTAAAGTTCGTCCCATCGAAAGTCACCTTTTAGCAACGGCTCATCAATGTGAACGAACTAGCAGCAGCGTTGTTCGTGTTCGACATCTACAAATAGAAAGGACAAAGATAGATTAGAATTTGAATCCCTAATTATCACCCAATAAGAAAAATTAGGGCTAGGATCCAACAATAATATTTACATATTAGAAAAGGGATACCGTAATCTAACATGCAAACAATTTGAAGGTAAGTGAATGACGATTCACTAATTCTCCACCATGAAAACATAACTTTATGTTCTAAATGTATTGAGAATTTATAGGTTTGGATGGGATTCATTGAAACTTTTCAATGGCATGTTTAAATCTCGATATGCCCCTCTCGTTTGTGACTGGGATACCGAGGATCACAAAGTGAGTGTGAATTACCATGCAAATTCACATGGTGCCTTCATTGTAAAAATCACCTCAAAGATATACTCATATATATCAAAAAGTCGGATTTATATTGATCTAATATGATAAAGGCAAGTATCTCAAAGATAAACAGCAAGAAATCCCGAAGTTTCCTCTTTCTGACGCTTGGACTCGCCGAGTACCCCATTTGACTCACCGAGTCGAGCCTACTCGCCGAGTCCACTATGGGACTCGCCGAGTCCATCAGACAGAAACACAAAAATCGAATTTTGAAGGCATCAAACAAGCAACCAATGCATCAATTCAATAGAAACCAATCTAGGCTCTGATACCACTGATGGGTTTTAGCCATATTAACATTCCTATGTGCACATGCAAACCCTAATGCTTGGATCTAGGTTTCTCGAATTAAACATACATTCAATCCAAGACTTCTAATTGCTAATATACTATAATAACAATATGAAATCAGAATTAGAAGTATACCTTGAATCACTTGCTTGATTTTCTTGTCCTTGGAGCTTTAGAGTCACAACTGTCACTCCTCTAATGGCTTACAAACACCAACTAGCAAGAGGATGATTTCAGAGAGAGGAGAGGGAAGAGAAATCGGCCAGGGTTTCTTTCTAAAGCACAAGTGCTGATTTCCCTAACGCTTGGGGTCCTTTTATACTTGTAAGGCTCCTAGGGTTTCACCCTTAAACCCTAATTGGATAACTTAGGCCCTAAGCAATCCAATACCCTAATAGATAAGCCCTTGGACGAAATCTAAGTCTATCCCAAGCCCTAGAATTCATCCATCATTATCCATAAGGGATTTATAGCCCAAATCACAACTATCATACAATTGACAGTTTATACCCCTTTATTCAATTAATCTCTTTAAGTCACCAAATTAATTCCTAATTAATTTATGACTTATATTAATCAAATAATAATATTATTATTCGTTATGTTATTCTCATAATATATTAATAATATTTCTTCTCTCATAATAAATCATCATGTCAAGTTGCTATGGTGAAGGCAACCCAAAAGGACCATGCACAACCGGGTCAAATACTTGCCTAATATAGTTGCAGCCTTAGACACTATTCCGAAAAATCTATCATCAGGTATTTTGTCAAATTGAGCAATTGTGTTTTCGCAGTCATAAGAAACAACATCAACTTTTTCGCGCTCATATTCAAGAAAAGGTAAAAGTTTCCTATGTTGTTCTGATGAATGATGTCAAGTTGTTAACTTCGCATACAAACGTCTAGCAGAGTTACAATAAATGTTTCTTTGTGATAGTAACAACCTAACTTCTTTATATAGATTGTTCCTATAACAATTTACATTTTCCATTTGTAATTCAGGTTTATCTACTCTGCTTCGTTTTATTTCTAATTATCTTCTTGTCTCAACTAGTTGCAATTTTAGATTTTGTGCTTCTGTACTAGCAGACACAATAACAGAATCAAAATAAGCAACAATATCATCAAATGAAGTTATTTCATCATCATAAGTAGATAAAGGAATATTAAATGATTCAAGAATAGCACGTACCTTGGTGGTCATTGGAGATTTATCAGTGGACTTGGACACAAAGCATCGTCAAGAAACATTCTCTTCGCAAATATCTTCATAGCTTGCGAACATTGCACCATGAGTTGGGTGCCTCATTTCTTCATCATCAGATCCTGAAGACTAGATCTGATAAGTTCCACTTTCTTCTTCATCAGACTCTCCTTTCGCAACCAATGACAATCCTTTTGCCTTCGCACGCACCTCCTCAAGCTTTTCTGAGTAGTAGGCTTCATCTTTGATTTTGCTTTTCTTCTCCTCTTTCTTTCTCAGCATACAATCAGCTGCAAAATGATTTGCTCCATTGCAGTAATGACAATAAATTCCAGAATCACCTTTTAGTTTCTTCTCTTCCTTCGCATCTTTCTGCTTTTCTTCAACCTTTTCCAATTTCTTCTTTTCCTCACCTCTAGCTTTTATGAAACCACTCTTTGCATCATTTGGCTTTCCTTTTGGATTGAAAGGCTTTTTGAAAAATTTCTTAACTCTATTGTTTGAATAGAATGCAACTGCTTCATCGTCAGAGTTCATTAAGAAACCTTCATTGTCTGATCCTTCCGTTTCACCAGTATCAATTTCTGAAATCTTTGAAACCAAAGCCAAAGGACCTCCTAGACTCTGTTTTGATTCTTCAAGCATTTCTGTAACTTCACTTTCGTGTGTTTTCAGCTGGTTGTAGAGATCATTCAAGCTGGTTGTATCAAAACTCTATTGGTTCTTTATCATCATACTCACACTACGCCATTCTTTGCGAAGACCCATGATGAATGTTAGATTGAATTCCATGAGAGACCTTGTGATTCCATACCTACTGCAACGATAAACAAGCTCATTCAGACGATCATAGTAGTTTTCAAGAGTTTCAGCATCTTTTGTCTGAATTCCTTAAGTTCAACAAGACATTGCTTAACATAATTGATCTTCGTCTTTTTGCTACCTTGATACTTCTCTTTTAGTGTGATTCAAATGTCCTTGGCTGTTTTACAACTACGAATGTAATTGTAAACCACAGGAGGCAAAGCACCTCTTAGTTCTCTCATACACCTTTTCTCATTTTGCTTCATGCGATTCTGTTGATTAGCAACTTCATCTAAAGAAGCAGATTGTCCAATTGTTTGAACATTATCAGGAAGTTGACCTTTTCCACTGATATAATTCCAGAGCTCTTCATCAATTCCATTTAAGTAATCCTCCATCCTATCAGCCCACTGATCATAGTATTTAGGGATTAACATTGGAATTTTGGTTGAAGAACCAAGTAAGTGAGAGAAAGAAGTCATGGTATTCATGTTGAAGTTCTCCATTGATGAGTACAAGAATTTTTTAGAAAGATTGAAAAACATGATGAATTTGTGAATTGATCGAACGAATTGATCACCGATTGCTAATCGATCACTCGACTAAACAATTCAAATGCAGAATCGATTCAAATATGAAGATCAAGAGAGATTTTTAGAACCAAAATGCACGGAAAATTTTGAGCAAAGTTACTACTCAAAAAGCAAATGATTCTAAAACGAAAATCATATCAATGCATTTTGAAACCTGCTCTGATACCGATTGAAGAGAATTGTAATCAAGATTTAGAAAGCAATCATGATTGTATGAATGAAAAGTAAGAACACAGAAAGTAAATATTAATTAGATCTTACATTGATGAAGAAACTGATTACAGACTTAAGCAGAGAAAAATCGCGAATGATTAATGAATCACTCATGTATTCGATGTGTCTACTTCTAACTTCAGTCCCTATTTATAGGAAACCTGAGTGTATAAAAATATACTAAGTCCTGAACTATACGCTTCACACAAATGAAGACTTAGTAAAATAAGTAACATGTGAAACCAAAGGAAACAAACACTTTGACTTTTACAACATCTAGACTCTACAGAAGTTGTGGCTTGGGAAGTGTTTCTCTATGAAAGAACTAGTAGAAGCTGCCTATATTCTAAGGATAAAGATTCTGAGAGACCGGAGTAAAAGACTAATTGGACTTAGTCAGAGTACCTACTTGGATAAGGTGCTGATGAGATTCAACATGTAGGACTCCAAGAAAGGAGAGTTACCCATCCAGTGTAACGCCAAACTGAGTAAAACTTAAAGCCCGGGTACTGAGGCTAATATAGCAGAATTGAGTCGACTAGCTTATTCTTCTGCAGTAGGCTCGGTCATGTATGCTATGACTTGTACTCGTCCTGATGTAGCCTTTGCCTTGAGCATTAATAGGAGATATCAGGGGAACCCTGACAAGGCTCGCTGGATTGCGGTAAAGAATATCCTCAAGTACTTGCGGAGGACTAAGGACTGGTTCCTTGCCCTCGGTGGGAGTGATAACTTAAGAGTTGTAGGGTATAGTGATGCTAGCTTTCAGACTGATAGGGATAATTTCCGCTCTCAGTCAAGCTGGGTCTTTACCTTAAACGGAGGAGCAATTACTTGGAAGAGTTCCAAGCAAGAGACAGTGGCTAATTCAACTTGCGAATCAGAGTATATAGCAGCTAGCGAGGCAGCAAAGGAGCCGATATGGCTGAAGAACTTCATTGGAGACCTTGGAGTTGTACTAGCTATTAAAGAGCCAATGGAAATTTTCTATGATAGTGAAAGTGTAGTTGCCTTAGCCAAGGACCCTTAGGGATCATAGGAGATCCAGACACATAGACAGAAAATACCATTCCATCAGACATTGAACAGAAGAAGGACTCCTCGTGGCAAAAAGGGTATCATCGGATGAGAATCCAGCAGATCCCCTCACGAAGGGACTGACTCGGGTGAAGCATCTCTAGCATGCTCGGAGCATAGGGCTGAAGGATAATATTAGTTTTAGTAGTTAGGTAATTTTGAAATTTGTAAAGTGTAATTGACATTTGATGATAAATAAAAGTTGTGTTTATTTATGATAAAGTGTTGCTATCTTTTGTCAATCATTTACTATATTTCTTTTGCATATTTTGACATCCAGAATAATTACGTTTGGTATATCATATGATTCGAATCTCCACAGTCGGTCATATGTTGGAATTAGGTATGAATCATGACTGTCATGAGTTGATTGTAGATGTCTAAGTTGTTGGACATGGCTACAACATTCATGAGTGCTCATAAGTTCTAAGCATTGGAATCAACCCATGCTCACTGGTATCACTTCATGGAATTTATCTCAAGTGATCATGAGACGGTAATATCATATAAGTCTTCAAACCTAGAGATATGACTTGTTGCCTATGAGTTGGTTAGACATTGATTGTTCAAAACCGCATTAGTAACTCAATGTTATAAAACGTACTTTTGTGTGTGATTCATCAAGTAGTAGAATAAGCATACGATTCGAAGTTTATTTATTGCTTCTTGGATTAGAAGCGATATATGTGCCCCTCGATGATTTTGTTTTGACCTATGTACCGGGCCCGGTGAGAACCGAATTGATGTGTTCAATTTAGTTCTATGTCAAACAAATCGGATATCGGGAAACAAACTGCTGGACAATAAGTAAGGCATTGTTCCATGTATTTTTCTGGTTAAAATCTAGAACAGGGGATTATATGATCACTTATCTTAAATGGCACATCATCATCTTCTCAGTTCCGAGAGACCTTGAAAGAGCTACGATTGCTGATTGGTTCCTGAAGTCATACTTGCAGTTATAGTTATTAGACTTATCCAAGTGGGAGAATGTTGGATAAGGTGTCTAAGTCCATAACTATTTCTGGTATGTACTTGACCCGACCCGGCATGGTCCATTTGGGTTGCATGGCATCATGCATTTGGAAAGACTAAATTAGAGAAATAACACCTGTGGTTTATTAATATATTATAAGTTCTAATATATTAATAATATTATTTAATTAGTATTGATATATGGGTTGATTATGTAAATCATCCATAACTTGTATAGTAGGCTAAAAGGCTCCATAGATTATCAAGTTGGGATAAACCCATAGGATGCTCCATGGATGCTCCATGGGAGTTATAATCCCATGGGCCATGGAAATGAAGAGTCATGTCACATTACGGTTTACATGGTGTATCCCTAGATGTGACACACTATGTAAAGAGCATGTCATCTACCAAAAATGGCTATGCAAGTGGTTGCGAGAGAGATAAGACGATTTATACAAGTGTTATACATACTCTAAGTTATTCCAAAGCATTTGGTGTTGTGTGAAGCATTTGAGGCATCACACTTGGGGTTCTAGGCTCTCAAGGTTTTCAAGGAATCAAATCAACTACAAGGTATGTAATTCTAGCCATCTTTTAGATTAAAAGTTCCCCATGTATGCTAGATAGGATTATGAACCTTGGAAACCATATTTTGCATGTATTTTAGAAAAACGTAGATCCAAGGCTTTCTAGGGTTGCATGTACACTTAGGGGTGTCAGAATGCTCAAAACCCATCAATAAAGGCCATGACGCTTCCGGTGGCAAATGTGATTCCATGGGAGGAACTTAAGGAGATATTGTTAGCCGAGTACTGTCCCCGAGGGGAGGTTCAGAAACTGGAACAGGTGTAAGGTCCTGAGAACGGATCTTACCAGTGATCAATAGCGAACACAATCACACAAAACAAGAATAGAGACGAAAAGAGAATAAACCAAGCTTGCACACGTGTTATAGCTATAAACGTCTGGTACAACTCGATAGAAAGTCGTGAACAATAAGGCATCAACAACCACAAAACATCTTATTAACCCACTTTTTATAGGGACCACGACCGAGAAGAGATTACGGCCGTAAGATGTTTACGGCCGTAAACTCATTACAACCGTAAACTAGCTATAACATCTACTAACATACTCCAACTAAACCCAACTACTATTACATTGCAAAGCCTAGACCAAACCACTAATTTGGGCTCTTCAATCTCCCACTTGGTTTGGTGCTAGCTTGAAGTTAACCTTTACTGACCACCATAACATCTGCTTGCCCCATTGCCCCATTCCACATATGCTTGTTAAGAATCTCAGCAACCATAGTCGTATATACCTTCGCAGCATCTTCAAAAGTATCATCCGCCACCAAAATCTGAAAGTTGCTTAGGTGATGAATATCCCAGTTTCAAAATTGTAACAAATCTCTTCGATCATAGAGTCGAATGCATCCATTCTTGAGCTTGATGACCACAGCAGAAGTAATTTCATCGAAAACCCAACACTCCATTGAACTTAGAGATCCATCTTGATAATTTTGAAGCACAGGGAACTGTTTGACCTGCTTGGTTGCGAGCCACATCACAACTTGCAAAGGCTTGTCAGTTTTAGGATCAATGATATTAGAAGGCTCTACTATGACGAACTCAGCAGTTTTCATGGTAGGAAACCCTTTCTTAACTTGATCTTCAAGAAAGTGCTTGAACTGAGTCGCCCGTGGATTGCTTGTGAGATTAGAGAAGGGAGCTTGAGATAATTCAGTCAGATCGACCCTAGTCCATGAACTGAAATCATGACTATCTCTAAAAGAATCATTTTTATCACCCTCAACACTTGCTTCACACTCCACATTCATTCCTGAATCATCACCTTGATCACGATTAGACATTACGCCATGTTCCTCTGCCACATGAGCATCAGGAGTAGGAGTATCTTCCTTTTCAGTAATTTCATCCTCAGATACATCAATAAAAACGTTGTTTGGAGATGACTTCTCAGAAGATGCATGCTCAGAAGAAGCCTGGTCAAATGAACCGTAAGATTCTGTAGGTTCATTCAGTTCAGTGAACTTTCCAAACTTTTCAAGCGGTTATTTTCCTTGAAAAATAAACTATCCTTTTCGATTCTGTTTGATGAGTCCTACAGTGTGAGGACCCAATGATTTCATATCCAGAATATCACCTTCTTTTCTCACATCTAGAAACTGAGCATCGATGAACAGCTGAATGAATCTAGGATACAATAAGAAAATATCCCGAGTTGAACCTCAAATGTTCACAACAAACTCATCCAAGATGAATCTCGAAAAGTTAAACTTCACTCTTGTGCCGAGAGAAACAATTGCACCAGTATTCCTTTGAGAAATGTCATCTGCTCCCGATCTTCTTCCTGAAATGCAGCTAACGAACACATGTGCTAACAACCTCCAATACGGATGTAAGAGCTTTTTTAAAGTTGGAGGTGAGGTGCCTTTATAACTCATTCTCCTTAGAATTCTTTGAGTGTCTTAAATCCCAATCTCCATAGGGAAATTAGGTTGATCGTCAATCAGCAACGTCTCTCTGATGAAGCTTTCATTAATTACAATTTTGCATCCTTGAACCGTAGCTTTAATAGTAAAATGACCGGCATCACTCATATCCATGTTGGCAGTCGCCCATAATTCTCTAATTAAATTCTGGTAAACAACAAGATTTACTGTAATAGCAGATGCCAAACAGCACTCCCAAAGTCTGTGAAACATCGACCGAAAATCCGAGTGAACAGCTGGAGGATCCACCAAGACAATAGCAAGATTGTGCATATCCGCAAATTTGAGGTTAGCCACTATCCTGCACTTAACCATACAAAGTAAGACAGAAACACAAGCCAAACGAACAACAAAAATTTTAATTTTAATTTGATCCCAAAAATAATAATATTAATTATTTTAATTAAAAATATGGGTCAAAAATTAAAAAAAAAAATCATTTAAATCAAATCTAAATTTGCAGCCAACACTAATTTGCGGTCAACACAAGTTTGTGGCCCAAGAACAAAGTTTGCGGCCCATGAACTGAGTTTGCGGTCGACGAACAGATTTTACGATGAACACATGAAGATTGCGGTTAATTAAGGATTTACGATCGCAAATCGGCACAATAAACTATAAATCAATCGGAGTTTGCGGTCGCAAGCATTTTTGCGGTCAAACACCAGTTTTGTAACGTCCCAATTTCCAAGACTAAAAATTTATTTTATAAAACATTACTTAAAACGCGTTTATCAATCCATAACATAATCAGAGTATTAATTCCAAAACGTATTTTCATTATCAGAGTAAAACAGTCCTAGGCTGTCTAATCTATGGTGTGTGCCATGCAATCACCCCGAGCTCTTCCCTCCGCTGCCGAAAGTACCTGAAACCGTAAGCACGAAGCTTAGTGAGTTCCCCAACCAACCACATACCCTGCATGACCACATATTGCACATACTGGGCCACGCCCGCTATTCTGGGCCTCGCCCGCTACAACGGCCCCGCCGCTCCAGGCCCCGCCTGGCTTCGAGCCCCGCTCGGACACAGATCTGTTTCACTTAGGCCTTGCTTGTCACAGAGCCTCGCCCGCTAACATATAATAGCACATGAACATATCACAACACATAAGCTAAACATATACTAATGGATCCTGTGCTAAGGCCTCACCTATCCTGGGCGTCGCACTTGTCCTACTACTGATGAGTCATGGAACCCCGTCCACGCTCCTACTGATAGTGAGATATGGGCCCAGCCCACACTCACTCTTTCCCTAACTTAGGACTCGCCCCTGTTCTGTGCTAATGAGATGTGGAACACCATCCACACTCTGCTATTGGTGTGATATGGGACCTCGTCCACACTCACCTCCCTACCAGGCACATACATGTATCACACAGACAACAAGTACAAACTATCTTATAAACCATTCCTTGGGCACCTGCCCACTATCATTAGACCTCGTCCTGAATATCATACTATCATACTGTGCCTAGGGCCAACCCCCGAGTCTTCTACTCATAACTACATGGGCCGGCCTTGTGGACTTAGATCCATTTACACAAAGGGAAACTCACTTGCACTTGCTGAACTTGCTGATAACCCCTTTAGCTGCTGCCCGGCAACTCTCTGAACTCCTGCTCCACTAGCTCCCCGAGCTACCAATATTAATGCAACACTTATTCTAACTATCCTCCGAAAGTCAACTAATTCAACTTTGGTCAAAGTCAAAGTCCTGGTCAAACTCAACCTTCCAGGTTAACCCTACTCGCCGATTCTGCCTACTGACTCGCCGAGTTCATATGCTCAGAGTCCTTCCATTTGAGACTCGACTCACTGAGTCAACCCATGACTCGCCGAGTCCACCGATTTTTGAGTCATGTCCTGTCCAACTCACTGAGTCTCCACTCGACTCACTGATTCGAGTCTTAACTCGAAGAGTTCGGGGTTTCGCGACTTGACTCACCGAGTCCAAGAACAGACTCGCCGAGTCCAGGGCAAACTTCAACAGACTCGCCGAGTTGTTCTTCCAACTCGCCGAGTTCCTGCCCAACTTCATCCAACTCGACGAGTCGCTCCAGTTTTTAATCCATTCAGTGGTTTTTTGAGCCATGCAGGGGCTCCAAATCATAGATCCATTCTTCCAAGGCTTATTCCTCATGTAAAGTTGCAAACTTAACGTGAAACCAAAGAGATATGAGCTTAAAACACTTTAGGGCTAGGGCTTGGGGCAAAGATGCTTTACCAACACACCAATAACTGATACTTTAAGACTCTTTAGGTCAGAATACACTTAGATCTGAAGGAATACACTTAGATCTTAGGGTTTCTTTCCTTTCTTGTCCTTTCTGATTTTGGAAGAATGGATCTATGATTTGGAGCCCCTGCATGGCTCAAAAAACCACTGAATGGATTACACAATAAAATACATATTCCTGATCCATAACTCATTACCTTCGAGACTATCAGATTAGATTTGCAAGATTTGACAGAATTTTTTTTGAAGAGAGAGAGTGGGGGGAAGTTTGCGGCTGGAATCAAATATATGACGGTGATTCCGGCGGTAAACCCCTTTTTATATCCGTTTAACATTTACCAGATAACAACACAGTATAGAGCAGACTCCAACACAGTTAAAAAAAATTAAAAATAATTCTTTTGAGGATTTTTACTAAAGGTAAAATTTAAAAACAAAACAAAAATAAAATTTAAAATAAAATAAAATAAGTTTAATTATGCATAATAGAATAAAATAAAATAAAAAAAACTTATAAATTTTAACAGCTAAAAAATTGAAATAAAAATAAAAATAAAAATAAAAATAAATAAAAATAAAAACAAAATCAAATTAAATAAAATAAATAAAATAATTTAGCTTCAACTAATACATAATCTCAAAATTTAACTACTGTGACTGAATTTGTGACGCTGGGATCAAAGTTGTTGGACAGCCTTATTCCACTTGTCGGTACCCTTATCTTCACATCTTCGTCTGATCGATCACCAGTATTGTGGTCCACTTAAAAACAAAACATTTGTGACAAGATTTGTGACCATGATACATGCATATATCTAATTATAACTTTATTATCATGATTGACCCTAATTCTTAAATAGATTTTTCTTATGATCATTTACCTGACTACAACCAGGGATATTGTTGTTCACCTAAATCAAGCAGCGAGATCTACAAACAATCTGTTTGTGTTCAATTTTAATTGTACTAGAACGTGTTTCCCACTTCCTGATATGCCCCAGCCATCAAGGACTTCCAGAGTACTCCGTACATCGGGTGAGCAGACAATCATTATGAGAGAGGATAGATTCAGATTGTTATTACTTACAGTTTTAGACGGATTGAGAAGTAGAAGGTTGCATATGCTGTGTTCCAGGTCGGATTGTTTGTCACGTAAAGGAGACAACATATGGCTAACAAATAAGAAGAATTTCATAGATATAATATGCAGAGAAATAGAGTTGCATATGTTACAGTCCAGGTTGGATCTCCCGATCACGCAGAGGAGGCAACATTTGACTAACAGACAGAAAGAAAAAAAACAATTTTCTACAGACCTAATTTATCGGAATTTACCAGTCGCCCCATCCAACCGGAATTAAGGATAGAATCCGCACATCGAGGAAAAGTGAATCCACAGTTCTAGACACGGGTTATTTAATGTGACCGGTAGATTCCCATGTATATCTCCCTGCCCAACCTATCCGAGCGTCGTGAATTCGGGTTAAATGGATCTAACTAGGTCAAAGTTTGTCAAGTCCTTAAATTCATTAGGTTCAACTTTCCCTAGTCAAGTCCATTTAAAATCTTTCGTGCCTACCAGCGCATCGAACACAGAGCGTAGACGATTCAACTTAGGTACGTTGCGCCGATTCAGATTGCCCGTTATCACTTGCTAATTTCATTTCCCGTCACAACACCTACAAACAAAACTGTCAGCAATACTTTTCATTTTCTGGGTTTTTTATTGTTTTTGGATTCTTGGAATTTTTTATTGTTTTTGGATTTTTGATTATTTCTCCCTCTAAATTTGTGCATGGGTGAGAATAAAAATAAAGGAAAACAAAATGCGCAAATTTAATCTATCCTATGAAATTAAAAATTAAAAACTAAAAATTAAAAATTAAATTAAATTAAAAATAAAAATTAAATTGAAAATAGAATTGAAGAATTAAGAAAAAATAAGATAAAAACTTAATCCTGAAAATGAATCATTTTCAGAAAACCTACAAGCACATCGAAGCGAACTTTGTTAAATGGCTTTGTGAACAAATCCGCCACATTATTATGAGTGTGGACCTATTCTATCCGGATTAGCGAACGTTCATAACAGTCTATGATGAAATGAATTTTAATGTCGATGTGCTTGGTTTTAGAATGTTGGACTGGGTTTTTGGCAATTTGAATAGCAGCTTCATTATCACAATAAATGGGGGTTTCTAAATAATTCAAACCGTAGTCCAACAGCTGATTTTGGATCCAGATAACTTGAGAGCAACAAGCTGATGCAGCAACGTATTCCGCCTCCGTTGTGGAAGTTGAGAAAGTGTGTTGCTTCTTGCATTGCCACGAAACTAGTCTGTCACCTAGATATTGACATCCTCCTGAGGTTGATTTCCTGTCAAGCTCACAACCTCCATAATTACTGTCAGCAAAAGCATAAAGATCAAATTCAGAATTCTTCGGATACCAAAGACCCAATTTTGGGCTCCCTTTAATATACCGAAAGATTCTTTTGACAGCAATAAGATGTGAAAGTTTAGGATTAGCCTGATAACGTGCGCATTGACAAACTGCAAACATGATGCCAGGTCGGCTTGCAGTAAGATACATCAGCGATCCGATCATCGATCGATAGTGAGTCTGATCTACAGATTCGCCTTCAGGATTTGGAGTCAGAAGAGGTCTTTCAGCCATTGGTGTTGAAGCAGATTTAGCATCGTGAAACTTGAACTTCTCAAGAATATCCTCCACATACTTGGCTTGATGTAGCAAGAATCCGGTTAAATCTGTTTAACCTGAAGCCCCAAAAACATGGTCATTTCTCCCAACGAACTCATTTCGAACCGTTTCTTCATTACACCTTCGAATTCTTTGCAGAGCTGCGGACTGGTTGACCCAAAGATGATGTCGTCAATATAGATTTGCACAAGAATTTGATCATTTCCGACATGCTTGATAAACAAATTCTGATGGATGGTACCACGTGAATAACCATGCTCGAGCAACTGCTTTGTTATAGTTACGTATCACGCTCGAGGAGCTTGATGTAACCCATATAATGCCTTGTCCAACTTGTAGACATGATTAGGAAATTTTGAGTCAACAAACCCAGGAGGTTGATCAACGTAGATTTCTTCCTTCACCTTGCCATACAAGAAGGCAGTCTTGACATCCATTTGATACATGGTAAAGTTCATGTAAAAAGAATATGCTAGAAAGATACGAATAGCCTCCAGGCGAGCTATTGGAGCATAAACATCAGTGTAATCGAGACCCTCGACTTGCCGAAACCCGCGAACCACCAATCGAGCTTTATTTCGCACAATAACCCCTGAATTGTCCTGCTTATTGCGATAAACACATCTTGTGTCAAGAGACTTCTTGCCCTTTGGTAACTCAACTAACTTCCAAACACCGAGTTTTTCAAATTGATGCAGTTCCTCATGCATTGCTTCTACCAAGCTGGGTCATTAAGAGCCATTTCAACATTCTTGGGCTCTATTTGAGAGATAAAGCAAGAGTAAAGACAAGTATTAACATCTCCACTCTAACTTCTTGTTTTAACACCGTCGCCCAGCTGACCAATGATGTTATCGATCGGATGATCGCGTTGAAGTCTTGAAGGTATCTCTTGGCTGATATCATTGAGAGAGACAGGAAGAGTGTGAATGTTGATACCTCCTTCATTTGCTGATTGAGGTGCTCCAGAAGGCTTTGCCACAAACTCATTTGAGATAAATTCAGGAAAGAGTAGTTCCATAAAGGTTGAAGTTGTTGCGGAAACGTCATTGGGCATGAATTCTCTCTCCATAGGTGTAGATGGCGTATTTTTAGCATTAGGAGAATCATTTTGGACCGGAGATTTAGGACTATCATGTTGCGTAGTTGACTCCCTCTCTGGTGTAGCAGAGGACTCCCCCTCAGGTATAGCAAAGGACTCCCCCTCAGGCATAGCATAGGACTCCCCCTTAGGCATAGTAGAGGACTCCCCTTCAGAAGAGACCGGGGACTTCCCTTTGAATGATGAAGAGGATGCAGGTGGAGGTCTGTAGACAACTTCTTCATCTTCGTCTTCAAAAATCTTCTTCAAACCAGAAATAGAGCCAGATGAGCCACTCGAAGACACACTTATTGATCTGAAAAGCGATGTGTAATCAAAAAGCCAATACGAACCCACTCTAGAGTCCGTCTCATTTTCTTCCAACCAACACACGTCATACAATTCTAGAATCTGTTTTGTCTTCTTATTGTAGACTCTATAGGCAGTACGAGCAGCATACCCTACGAAGTAACAGTCATCGGCCTTTGCATTAAACTTCGGGTTGGCATTTAAGTGAAGAAGAGTGTAAAGGCAGCCAAATACACAGAAATGACTGACTGATGGCTTGTGACCATAGAGAATCTCATACGGGGTCTTCATCTGAGCTTTGTTGATCAACACTCAATTTTGAACATAACACGCAGTGTTTATCGCCTTGGCCCAAAAGAAACTGGTAGCTTTGAATCACATAGCATCGTCCTTGCGGCATCCTTTTAAGTTCTATTCCTTCTTTCAGCAATACCATTTTGTTGGGGTGTGTCAGCATAACTGAATTGACGCAGAATACCCTTTTCTGCGCTAAAGTAATCGAGTACTAATTCTTGAACTCTGTTCCGTTGTCGGTACGAAGCGCCTTCACTCGATTGTTAGTTTGGTTCTCAACTAATACAATGAACTTCTTGATCAAATCAGCAACACTAGCTTTGTTGAATAGAAAGAAGACCCACATAAACCGAGATAAATCATCAATCACAACCAGACAATAAGAACTTTTGTTGATGCTGAGGACATTTATTGGACCAAAAAAATCCATATGTAGCAGTTGAAGCACCTGGCTAATTGAGTTGACCTTTTTTCGCAAGTGTGGTTTTCTATGATGCTTTCCTTGTGCGCATGACACACATTTTTCAAACATGATGAAGTCATTGACAGGCAATCCACGCACCATCTCATTTTTCGCAAGACGATTGAGATTCTTGGTATTAGCATGACCTAGTCTTCTATGCCACAACATTGCAGTTTGTTCGGAGATCTTAGAGAAAAGGCACGTAATTTGTCCTAGAAGATTTCTATTCATATCAATGATATAGGCATTCCCAGCCCTTTTAGATTTTACAAGAATCCACTCTTCTGGGATGACAAAGCTTGGCTTGAGAATCCTGCATTTCTTATCAGTGAATGCGTAGAATAGCCCTTGTCACAGATCTGAGAAACACTTAACAAACTATGCTTCAGCTCGGGAGCAAAATTAACATTCTCGAAACTTAAAACCCCATTTGAGACGGTTCCTCGTTGGGTGATTTTACCACCTTCTCCACCCGCAAAGGAGATATATCCCCCATTAAATGATTGAATGTTGTGCAATTAGGCGATATCTCCTGTCATATGCCGGGAACAGCCGTTGTCGACGAACCAGGGTCTGACGACATTTCCCCGCAATTGTCCCTACAAAATGTGCGGGTTTAATTAGATTTGGGAACCCAGGTCATTATTTTCCTGGGTGGCCCCGATTCCTTTTTAGATTGATAATTTTCGAATTTTTCAAAAGACACAGAAGATGAATTGGAAGTTAGTTTGGGCAGCCATTTATAATTTGGTTTTCTAATAGTCCCAGGTGTTTTTGAGATCAAGAGTTTATCAGATTGCTTAAGGCATGTGGGTTTTCTACCAGATTTGGTTGAAGACTCACTGCTGCTTCTTGACGAAACCGACTTTGGCTTGGCCATGCTCGGTTTGGCAAACTGCCTGGGACTTTGTGATAAAAAACTTTTTTATGCTTTTGAAAAATGGTTGATTTTCTACACCAATCATCTTTCCAATCATCATTCCGGGAACGATTTCTAGAGGACTTTCTATTTAAAGACCTTCCTCTGGATTTGTTCTTTCGTCTTGGAAATTCGAAATGTACAAACATGCGATTTTGACAATTTCTAGCTATATGACCACCAGCACCACAATTTAAACAAATCTGTTTGTTATTGTTATAACTTTTGCTACATTGATCAGAATTGTTTTCCATACTATCACCCTTGCTTCTCTCACAAGAACATGAAAAAAAATTAGATTGTGAGGCAAGTGAGGGTACATTAGATGAAGAAGTTTGTGAAACGGGTGGTTCTTCAAAATTATTATCACACACATCAGAATTGTCAACCAAATTGTTCAAACTAAACACTTTCAAACCATTAAAAACAGTATCAGAAGTAATAGAAACACCACCACAAAAAACATTGTCATTTAAAACATCAGAAAAAATATTGTCTTTATTCAAAACTAAAACTTCAGGTTTAGACTCGATTTTATTTTCAGAAACATATCCTTCAACTTCGTGCTTTGACTGATTCAAGGATTGATCTGCAGGAGAAGTAGAAATGTTAGTACTTTCAACATTAATGAATCCTCCCGAAATAAAACCAGATGGCTTGCCATAAACCATAAATGGTTCATTACCAATCTCTTCTTTGGACAAAGGCTTGTGCTGATATGAATGATTCAAGGGAGGGGCACTTGATTATAACCTAGACCCTTTGATTGATTTTTCTTAAATTGCATGCAGTGGTCTATCATATTTGCAACTACCTCACTTGAAACATCATATTTTCTAAAATCAAAATCTGCGGTTTCAAATTTGCCCTTTAAAGATTCAATTTCAGCCACTGGTTCAGCATTCTGTTTCACTACATAATCATAGTTTTTGCATTTATTACTGTAGTCTTCCTGAAGTCTCCTAAAGTCCTTTATTTTGGATTCCAATTGGGCTTTAAGTGGTTTTTGACCTTTTCTGAGTTGGTAACCTTCATATCTAAGGTCTTCTACTTCCTTTTTTAGTGAGTCATTAAGTTCACGGAAAATCTTAAGGCTTTCTATTTCACTGCCTAATGTGTCAATTTTCTCAGCCAGAGTTTTAACATAATCAATACAAGCTTGAGAGCATGATGGTAAACTTACCTCGGTTGTATTAGGTTCACGTGAAGAGGATACCATCAACGCAAACTGCAGCTCCATCATCTTATCTTCAGCTGCCACAATCTCTGTCGGGGCATCATCACAAACTTGTGCCAGGTGGGCAGTTTCAGGTCCAGACAAATTCAGTGCCTGCATCTGATCCTCCCAGTCAAATGACTGAGCGACCATAGCCTTCTCATTGTTCATCTGAGTGCCACTTCGATTGTTTCCAACTGCAACAATTGTCCTATGATTATTTAATCTTTTTTCTGGTTGTGGACAATCACGAGCAAAATACCCTGGCTCGTGGCATTTGAAACATCGCAGCTTTCCCTTGTTGAACCCAACCTTCTTGCCAGTACTCATCCCCCAGTTGTTCTTTCCAGTCTTTTTGGCAAACTATTTCGCCCTAAATACTGCCATGGCAATTTGCCATGTAATATCCACCTCCTCAACGTCTTCAGGGTGAATCTGATCAAGATCGGCAAATGACAGTTGGGGTGGAAGATCCCCGGATACGAGTGCATTGTAGCAATTGACAAGCCCTGAAGCAAGTGCAATATTTTCATCACCCTCCTTTCCCTTTGAAGAAGAAGCCCCAATTAAGGATGAACCAGCTTGAGAAGCCACGAACGATTGATTCTGCGAGAAAGGCATGGCTGATACAGAGGAAGCTGATGGAGTGGGGAAAGTCTGAATCTAAGCTTGCGGAGTATTAAAATGAACCTGCAGAAGGAAGAGAAAAAAGTAAAGGATGAAAGAGCATTGTTAGAAGAGATGCCAAGGTTCGCAGCTGAATATGAGTTCACATGGTTGATCTCCACTACTTGTCATCAATATCACACGCCTTGATGACTGCCATCACTTCAGCGAGAGAGAGAGACAACTGATATCCTTAGTCTTTTTGATGACAGCTACATTCATGTCCCAAGATTTTAGGAGAGCAATTAGTAGCTTCTTGTTTATCTCTAATTTGTATAGAAAATCCCATCCACAATCATTTCTGCATTGAGAGATGTGAACCGCTGCAGCTGTGCTTCAAGAGTCTCTCCAGGAACATAATTGAACATATTGAATCGTTGTCGTAGCATGTCTTGGCGACTCTCTCGCATGTCTTCGTTCCCTTCATAAACCTCAATTAGGGCTTCCCACAAAGCCTTAGCAGACGTATACTCTCTGAAACCTTGAGCAATATCTGGTGACAGGGCCATGGTCAAGATGGCTAACGCCTTCTCCTGCTATTCCACACTCTCAAAGTATTCATCGGTGTAATTTTCTATCTTTTTGTCACCCACTTTCCCTGCAACTGTAGTGGTTATTCTGACTGGATCCTTGATGATGCATTTCCAGATCTTGAAGCCATTCATTTTTATGTATTTCTCTATTCTGTACTTCCACTTGGGAAAACCATCAATATACATTAACCCTGGAATTTGTGTAGTGGTGCCCATGACAACATCAAGTTCTTGAAAATGATTTCGACTTTGAGATTCCATCTTTATTGTTTAATAAATGTGAAATAATAAGCAAATTAATTAAAATTTAAATTGAGTTCATGGTCACCATTAAAATCCGATTTACTGTCAAAAATAGTTTACTGCCCAAAATTAGTTTGCGGCCGTAAACTCTAAGTTTGCGGTCAAAAAAAGAATGCGGGTGAAAAGAGAATACGGTCGAAGGTTCACGGTGCAAGAACACTCAGTCTTCGATTCCGGGTCTACGGTTCAAGAATGCAATTCACGGTTGCAGAACTAAGATGAGATTGTGGCCATAAATAAAGATTACGGTTGTAAGATCGAGCCGTAAACAACGTTTTTTGCAGTTTGTTGATGAAACCAAAAACCCTCTTGCAGAAAAACACGAACTTAATCTCTAGCCAACAAAAAGTTGCTTCAAAAACGATTGTAGAGTGCCTTTGACGCTGGTTTTGCTCTGATACCTATTATAAGTTCCTGAGAACGGATTTTACCAGTGATCAACAGCAAACACAATAGAACAAAACAAGAATAGAGACGAAAAGAGAATAAACCAAGCTCGCACACATTTTATAGCTATAAATGTCTGGTACAACTCGATAGAAAGTCATGAACAATAAGGCATCAACAACCACAAAACATCTAATTAACCCTCTATTTGTAGGGACCACGACGGAGAAGAGTTTACGGCCGTAAGGTGTTTATGGCCGTAAACTCATTACAACCGTAAACTAGCTATGACATCTACTAACATACTCCAACTAAACCAAACTACTATTACATTGCAAAGCCTAGACCAACCACTAATTTGGGTACTTCAACAAGAGTTCTGGAACCTCACGGTTCAAAACTCGGATATTGAGGCATACGTAACCAGGATTAGTGAGCTATCTCTTTTGTGTCCCGGAAAGATCACTATGGAAGGAAAGAAGATCGACAGGTTTATCTCGGGATTGACATGTTCGAATAGTGTCTAAGGCTGCAACTATATTAGGCAAGTATTTTACCCGATTGTGCATGGTCCTTTTGGGTTGCCTTCACCATAGCAACTTGACAGGATGATTTATTATGAGAGAATAAATATTATTAGTATATTATGAGAATAATATAAGGAATAATAATATTGTTATTTGATTAATATAAGTCATAAATTAATTAGAATTAATTTGGTGACTTAAAGAGATTAATTAAATAAGAGGGTATAAACCGTCAATTGTTTGATAGTTACACTTTGGGCTGTAAATCCTTTATGGATAGGGCTTAGGATAAGCCACAAATCGTCCAAGGGCTTATCTTGGAAAGGATTTGGATTGCTTTGAGTAAAAGATTATCCAATTAGGGTTTAAGGATGAAACCCTAGGAGCCTTACAAGTATAAATAGACCCTTGGGGCAAGGGAAATCGGCACCTATGCAAAAGCAAAGAAACCCTAGCCGATTTCTTCCCTCTCATCTCTCTCAAACAAGTGTTTCAAGGTAAGCTTCTAACTCTGATTTTGAATTGTTCTTATACTCTATTAGTTATTACAAGTCTTGGATCCAATGCATGTTTAATTAGAGAAATCTAGATCCAAGCATTAGGGTTTGCATGTGCAGATAGGAAAGTTCATATGGCCAAAACCCATCAGTGGTATCAGAGCCTAGATTGGTTTCTATTAAATTGATGCATGATTGGTTGTTTCTGGCTTGCAAAATTCGAATTTTGTGGTTCAGAGTCATGAACTCGGCGAGTCCCATGGTGGACTCGGCGAGTTGTCCTGACTCGGCTAGTCCAGTTGGGAACTCGGCGAGTCCGAGCGTCAGGAAGAGCTAAAATCGGGATTTTTTGATATTTATCTTATGGAAACTTGCCTTTATCATATTAGATCAACCCTAATCCGATTTTTTGATATATATGACTATAATATTGATCAAATTGAAGATATTTATCAATTAATAAAATATTTAATTTCCTTATGTGACAATTAATTAATTATTTTGATTAAATTGGTAAATTATTTAGCAAGAAATCATAACTAAATCAAATATGGATAATTATGTGATTAATTGTTAATTTAGATTATTTGTTATTTGATCCTCCATGTTTTAAATGTTTAAAACTTGACCTCAAGTTTTGAAATTTATGTTTTGTGATTAAAAGTTTAATTTAGACAATTTTAAATTTCAAACCCTAGAATTTTACAAGTTTAAAAATTCAACCCTATACTAATATAATATTACAAGATTAATATATATATATATATATATATATATATATATATATATATATATATATATATATATATATATATATAAGTAAAATGCTAGTCTTACCGTTAGTAGGCCTCATTCACGAAGTCGGTCTATAAGGCGGGTATAAGGTTGCTGCCTATAAAATGGCGCTTAATGGGTGTACACTCACACCCACAGCTTGCTTGATCGGTGGAGGGTCGTTAGCCAAACGGGTAGGATAGGGCAACCTCATCTCTCATTAAAAGTATAATATGAAATACAAAGTAACTACATGTTTTTCAAAAAATTTCCCAATCTTAGTTACTTTAGGAAAAGTGAATTGATGCAATCCCATGAAATTACACTTTTCACCCATGCTAAGAAGTTAGTGGAGCGTGTGTGGTTTACCGGCACACTAATTGGTTCTAAGCAAAGGTGGCAAAGGGTGATTCATTGTTTATCATAGTTCGATGGAGCGTGTGTGGTTTACCGGCACACCGAATAGGTGATCGTTACAATGAAGGCACCATGTAAATTTGCATGGTAATTCACACCCGCTTTGTGATCCTCAGTATCCCAGTCACAAACAAGAGGGGCATATCGAGATTTAAACATGCCATTGAAAAGTTTCAATGAATCTCATATAAACCTAGGAATTCTCAATTCATTAAAACTTAAAGTTATGTTTTGTGGTGGAGAATTAGTGAATCATCATTCACTTACCTTCAAATTGTTTGCATATTAGATTACGGCATCCCTTTTCTAATATGTAAATATTGTTGTTGGATCCTAGCCCTAATTTTGTTATTGGGTGATAATTAGGGATTCATATTCTAATCTATCTTTGTCCTTTCTATTTGTAGATGTCGAACGCAAACAACGCTGCTGCTAGTTCATTCACAATGATGAGCCTTTGTCAAAAGGTCACTTTCGATGGGACGAACTTTAGCAAATGGATAAGATACATTCACACTATTGCTCGCTATGAGGACAAGGAGTATGACCTCGATGAGAAGCTCGAGAAAATCAACCCTGAAATCGCTACTCCAGTTGAAATGACTGCTTTTGAAACTCACGAGCGTGATGCAACAAAGGTACATTGCATCATGATAGCTACTATGAACTCCGAATTCCAAAAGTCCTATGAGGACATGTACTCATACGAGATGCACCAAGAATTGTTGGAGAGATACCACCAAAATGCGAGACAAGAGCGTTATGAGATTTTCACTAACATGAGTTCCGCTAAAATGGGTCATGGAGAGTCTCTTACCGTGCACCTATAAAAGATGCAAAGGTATGTCGACCGTCTTCACAAGTTGAATGTTGACTTTGGGGAAGACTTGGCGATCGACATGGTGCTTCACTCTTTGCCTCCAAGTTACAATCAATTTAGGATGACCTACCACATGAACAAAGAAGACGTCACCCTAAGCAAGCTCCAAGGTCTCTTCAGGGTCGCTGAGAACAACTTCAAGGACAAGTCTGTTGCACCAACTCCCAATCCACCCGTTGCTCCTGTTTTGGCTATTGGACAAGGAAGGGGAAAGAAGAGGAAGGCTTCGTCTAAGAACCATCGCAAGGTTAAGCCCCGAGATGGTGCCTCTTCTAGTGGGACCAAAGTTGATCCTGCTAAACCCTGCCCTAACCCAAAGGAGGCAGAGTGCCACCACTGCCACAAGATAGGACATTGGAAGAGAAGCTACCCAGAGTACCTGCAGGCCATCAAGGAAGGAAAGATCAAGCCGTATTTCGCAGGTATATACACAATTAAATCTAACGACTCATCTCATGCTATTTCTTGGGTTCTTGATACCGGTTGTGGTTACCACATTTGTTCTAATGTGAAAGGACTAAGAAGAAATAGGGATGTGGAGCCTGGAAGGATAAATCTAATCATGGGGAACAGAAGATCGTCTCCTGTGACCAAGATTGGAGTGTATTCTTTAGTGCTTAGGAATGGTTTATCTTTAGATTTGAACAATTGTTGGTATTCATCATAAATGGATAGAAACATCATTTCATTTCATGGTTTGTTTAGACAAGGCTTTAGATTTTCTTTTAATAATGAGAATGGTTCTATTTTGGCTTATCTAAATGGTGTCTTTTATTTTGAAGCAATACCGTGTAATGGAATTTATGAAACCGTTATGATTGTAGATAACTTATGAAATGATGTTTTATGCATGGATACTTCCAATAGTATGGATAGAGCATCCTTGTGGAATAGTCATCTTGGACATGTCAACAAAAAGCGCATAGCCCAACTCCAAAAGGATGGAGTGTTGGAGTCATTCGATCTTAGGGAAGATGACACATGCGAGTCTTGTTTCCTTGGAAAGATGACTAAGTCACCCTTCACAAGTACGTGTGAAAGGGGTAAGGGTCTATTGGACCTTATACATACCGATGTGTGTGGACCGTTTAGATCAATCACGAAGGATGGAAACCGCTTCTACGTGACTTTTACCGATGACTATAGTAGATATGGGTATATCTACTTAATCAAGCAAAAGTCAGAAACTTTTGAAAGGTTCAAAGAGTTCAAGAATGAAGTGGAGAATCAATTGGGCAGGAAAACCAAGATGCTTCGATCCGATCGACGAGGAGAGTACCTAAGTCTTGAATTCCACGATTATCTCAAGGAGTGTGGAATAGTTTCACAGTTAACCCCACCTTGGACACCGCAGTTGAATGGTGTGGCAGAAAGGCGTAATCAAACCCTGTTAGACATGGTTCGCTCTATGATGAGTAGTGCTTCACTATCAATCTTTTTTTGGGGGTATGCCTTAGAGACTGCCGCCCATATCCTTAACCGAGTCCCTACTAAGAAGGTTGCCAAAACACCTCACGAGATGTGGACAAGGAAAGCTCCCTCGTTGGCACATATCAAGGCTTGGGGTTGCGAGGCTTTCGTAAGACAAGATACTCATGACAAGCTCGAACCTCGTAGTGAGCGATGTATTTTCATCGGCTACCCACAGAAATCCTTTGGATATCTCTTCTATAGACCGAAGGACAATGTTGTCTTTGTTGCGAGGAGAGGAGTTTTCCGAGAGCGAGAACTCATAAGCCAAGGAGACAGTGGGAGGCAAATCGAGCTTGAAGAGATTCAAGAATCGATAGATGAAGGAACCTCTACCGCTGGCACTCAACCCGAGGAGGAAACTCCGGTTGAACCGATTAACGAATCCTTACCTCTTAGACGTTCCGAAAGAGTTAGAGTTCAACCCCAGTTTTGTGGTTTTCAAATTACTACCGAAGGGGACACATATATTAGTGATGGTACACTAATAAACCTTGATGAACCTAATAGCTATAAGGAAGCCATGGCAGGCCTGGAGTCTGCGAAATGGAAAAAGGCAATGGATAGCGAGATCCAATCCATGCATGATAACCAAGTTTGGAATTTGGTTGATAATGTGCCCGGACGTAAGACCGTTGGGTGTAAATGGATCTTCAAGAAGAAGCCCGACGTGGATGTAAAAGTACACACGTATAAGGCGTGATTGGTTGCGAAGGGCTGTACTCAAACTCCAAGAGTTAACTATGATGAGACCTTCTCACCAGTTGTGAAGATAAAGTCCATTAGAGTGATGCTAGCTGTTGCCGCATTTCATGATTATGAGATTTGGCAAATGGATGTCAAGACCGCTTTCCTTAACGGAAAGTTGGCTAAGGATATTTACATGGCTCAGCCAGAGGGTTTTGTGGATCCGAAGCATCCGAATAGAGTGTGTAAGCTTGAGAAGTCCATTTATGGACTTAAGCAAACATCTCGCAGATCGAATCTTTGCTTCGATGAGAAAGTCAAAGAGTTTGGATTTGTACGAAGCGAAGATGAATCGTGTGTATATGTCAAAGCCAGTGGGAGTATAGTAAGCTTCCTCGTTCTATAATTCGATGACATATTAATCATAGGAAACGACGTCCCGACTCTGCAGGATGTTAAGTCCTGGCTCAGGAAGTGCTTCGCTATGAAGGACCTCGGAGAGGCTTTCTATATTTTGGGAATAAGGATAGTGAGAGAAAGAAGTAAGAGACTAATAGGACTTAGTCATAACACTTACTTAGAGAAGGTACTAAAACGTTTTAGAATGGAAAACTCGAAGAAGGGAGAATTACCGATACAAAGTAATGCCAAGTTGAGTAAGACTCAAAGTCCGAGTACCGAAGCTGAAATAGCAGAAATGAGCCGAGTACCATACGCTTCCGCAGTTGGCTCAATCATGTATGTTATGACTTGTACTCGCCCTGATGTAGCCTTTGCTTTGAGCATGGTTAGCAGATATCAAGGGAATCCTGATAAAGCCCATTGGATTGTGGTTAAGAATATCCTTAAGTACCTTCGGAGGACGAAGGAATGGTTCTTAGTTCTCGAAGGGAGTGATGACTTGAAGGTGCGAGGGTATATTGACGCTAGTTTCCAGACCGACAGGGACAACTACCATTCGTAGTCGGGCTGGGTCTTTACCATGAATGGAGGCGCAGTAACTTGGAAAATTTCCAAGCAGGAAACCGTAGCTGATTCAATGTGCGAATCAGAGTACATTGCAGCGAGCGAAGCGTCGAAGGAGGAAATATGGTTAAAGAACTTCATCGGTGATCTTGGAGATGTACCTGTCATAAAGGAGCCCATGGAAATTTTCTGTGATAATGAAGGAGCGGTTGCCTTGACCAAGGAACCGAGGGATCATGGTAGATCTCGACATATCGACAGAAAATATCACTTTATTAGACATCATGTAGAAGAAGGACAACTCATAGTGAAGAGGATATCATCTGAAGATAACCCAGCAGATCCGCTTACGAAGGGACTAAGTAGGGTTAAGCACTTGCAGCATGCTAGGAGTATTGGGCTGAAGGATGATATTAGCATAAATTAGATAGTAGTAGAAACTTGTAATAGATAAATGTGATTAACATTTGATGATTAAATAAAGGAGTATTATTTACGAGTAATGTTACTGTCTTATGTTAATTGTTTAACTATTGTTTCATTTTGCATGTTTTGACTTCCAGAATAATTGAGTTTATTAAGAATAATTGAATTATTCAAATTGTCCACAATCGTTCATATGTTGGAAGTAGATATGAATGAAGATTGTCATGAATCGGTGTGTAGATTCTCTAAATGGTTTTAGACATAGCAAAGGGTTGCTGCAACATTCATGAGTGCTTACAAACTGGTTTTGAGCATTGGAACAAACCCACGCTTGCTGGAATCACCTTATGGAATATGATATAAAAGGGTGATCGCAAGACGATAATATCATATAGTCTTAAAACCTAGATATATGGTTTGTTATTTGTTAATTGGTTGTACATTGATAATGCGAAAACGCATCAGTAACTTGGTGTTATAAAATGCATTGTTGTGTATAGTTGATTAATGAATAAGTAAATGCATTTAAGTCGAAGTTTATCTGTAACTTTTATCCTAAGAGGCTAAAAGCGATATCTCGGCCGCTCGATGATTTGATTTGACTTATGTGTCGGGCCTGGTCAGAACTGAATTGATGTGTTCGATTAAGTTCTATGTCAAATGAATCGGAGATCGAGAAACCAAAATGCTAGACAAATTATTCCATAGAATTGTCAGCATGATATCTAACAGAGGACTGTACGATCCCTTATCTAAAGGACAAGATTGATTAGATCAGAGTTTGACGGCGTCTTTGGGAGCTATGATTGCAAATCGAATTGTACTTGTGCATATAGTTTCTAGACTTATCAAGTGGGAGACTGTTGGAATAGTGTCTAAGGCTACAACTATATTAGGCAAGTATTTGACCAGATTGTGCATGGTCCTTTTGGGTTGCCTTCAACATAGCAACTTGACAGGATGATTTATTATGAGAGAACAAATATTATTAGTATATTATGGGAATAATATAAGGAATAATAATATTTTTATTTGATTAATATAAGTCATAAATTAATTAGAATTAATTTGGTGACATAAAGAGATTAATTAAATAAGAGGGTATAAACTGTCAATTGTTTGATAGTTACACTTTGGGCTGTAAATCCTTTATGGATAGGGTTGGATGATTTATAGGGCTTAGGATAAGCCACAAATCGTCCAAGGGCTTATCTTGGAAAGGATTTGGATTGCTTTGAGTAAAAGATTATCCAATTAGGGTTTAAGGGTGAAATCCTAGGAGCCTTACAAGTATAAATAGACCCTTGGGGCAAGGGAAATCGGCACCTATGCAAAAGCAAAGAAACCCTGGCCGATTTCTTCCCTCTCCTCTCTCTCAAATCATTCTCTTGCTACTTGGTGTTTGTAAGCCATTAGAGGAGTGACATTTGTGACTCTAAAGCTCCAAGAACATGAAGATCAAACAAGTGTTTCAAGGTAAGCTTCTAACTCTGGTTTTGTATTGTTCTTATACTCTATTAGCTATTAGAAGTCTTGGATCCAATGCATGTTTAATTAGAGAAACCTAGATCCAAGCATTAGGGTTTGTATGTGCACATAGGAATGTTCATATGGCCAAAACCCATCATGACCGCGCCAATCCAAGAAAACGTCATTGCAGCAAACCCGACTACGTATGATAGCGCAAAGAGGCTGGCCAAGAGATTGTATAACCACGACAACAAAAAGGGTGCCAAAACAAGAGATGTGGAGGTTAAGAAAGAAGGCCAGAAAAAGAAGGGGAGAAACAACAAGCAGAAGGGAAATCAAAACTCTGAATCATCAAAGAAACAACAAATTGTGGTTGCGCATGTTGCTACTCAAGCACTCACCACACCACATGCTCCAGCCTCAACCACCTCGAGTGCCCCTAAACAGTATTCCGGGAATCTCCCAAAGTGCAACAAATGCAATCTCCATCACCACGGTGAATGCAGGGAGATGCATTGCACCAGCTGCAACCAAAAAGGTCATACAGCAAGATAATGTAGGACCTATCCCCCACAGGACCAGCAACAAGGAAGCAACAACAACAACAACAACAACCGTAATAGCAACAACAACAATAACAACAACAACAACAACAACAACAAGGATGGGGCCAGCCCCACCTGCTATGGGTGCGGGAGAGCTGGACATATCCGCCGAAACTGCCCCAACGCTAATAACTAAGGAAACGGAGGATCGGGAAGGGTCCTAACTTTGGGACAGGGAGAAGCAGTTCAGGACCCCACCATTGTCACTGGTACGTTTTTATTCAACAACACAAATGCATGAATGTTGTTTGATAGAGGGACAGAGCGAAGTTTTGTGAGTAATAAGTTCAAACATTTACTAAAACAACAACCCCAGAAGCTTAATGAAGCCTTCACAGTGGAAATGCTTAATGGGAATACTGAATCAACTAAGGATATCTATGTAGGGTGTACACTAACTCTAAACAATCACACCTTCCAAATAAACTTGATGCCTGTAAATATTAGGAGTTTTGATGTGATTTTCAACATGGATTTGTTGAGACCCCATCATGCTGATATTATGTGTCACGAGAAGGTCGTTCGCCTTTATCTCCTAAATCACAAAACCCTAATAATATATGGAGATAAACCCGGTGTAAATCTTCTTCTTATCTCATGCATCAAGGCATATAAGTGCTTGAACAAGAAGAACTACGTATTTCTCGCTCACGTTGTGGACAAGACCAAGGAGGAAGTAAGCATACAAGATATCCCATTAGCATGCGGTTTTCCAGACGCATTTCCCAAAGAACTTCCAGGAGTATCCCCATAAAGGAAAGTCGAATTTTGGATCGACTTCGTACATGGAGCCACTCCAATCGCCAAATCACCCTACCGATTGGCTCCCGCAGAAATAAAGGAGCTATCAAGCCAACTAAGCGAACTCCTAGATAAAGGATTCATCAGACCCAACTTCTCGCCAAGAGGAGCTCCGGTTCTTTTCGTTAAAAAGAAAGACGGATCCTTCAAGATGTGCATCGACTATAGAGAGCTAAATAAGCTCACTATCAAAAATCGCTATCCACTTCCATGAATCGATGATCTATTCGACCAACTTCAAGGGGCTAGTTACTTTTCAAAGATAGATCTGAGGTCCGGCTATCATCAGCTCAAAGTCTAAGATGAGGACATTTCTAAGACTGCTTTCCGAACTCGCTACGGTAATTATGAATTTGTCAAGATGCCCTTCGGTCTAACAAATGCCCCCGTTGTATTTATGGACCTCATGAATCGAGTCTACTGCCCATTCCTTGATAACTTCATAATCATTTTCATCGATGATATTTTTGTATATTCTAGAAGTAGAGATGAGCATAGTCAACATCTCCGTCAATTTTTGGAAACCCTACGAGCCAAGAAGTTGTATGCAAAAATCTCCAAGTGTGAGTTCTAGCTCCACGGTATGAACTTTTTGGGCCATGTAGTCAGTCAGGAAGCGATGGATGTGGATCCTTCCAAAATCAAAGAAATCAACAGTTGGCAATCCCGAAAACACCGAAAGAAATCTGCCAATTCTTGGGTCTAGTAGGCTACTATAGGAGGTTCATTCAGAACTTCTCCAAGATATCCAAACCTCTCACCACGTTGACACAGAAAGGCGTACCTTTCAATTGGACTGAGATGCAAGAGATTTCTTTCCAAACCTTAAAACAAGCCCTCTGCAGCATGCCAGTGCTCTCCTTACCAAAGGGAATTGAAGACTTCGTAGTCTACTGTGATCCGTTCAATCAAGGTTTAGGTTGTGTCCTTATGCAACGTGGGAATTTGATTGCGTATGCATCCAGGAAACTGAAAACTCATGAAGTAAAGTACACCACTCATGATCTCGAGCTGGGAGGTGTGGTCTTTGCGTTTAAGATTTGGAGGCACTACCTTTATGGTACAAAGTGCACCATCTTTACTGACCATAAAAGCCTTAAGCACATTTTGAATCAGAAGGAGTTAAACATTAGGCAGGGAAGATGCGTGAAGCTGCTAAACGATTATGAGTGCGAAATCAAGTACCACCCAGGCAAGGCTAATGTGGTAGTTGACGCTCTGAGTCGAAAGGAATATTCGAGTCGTCGGGTGAAAACTCTCTCAATAACCATTCAATCCCACCTAGCTGGGCAAATCAAAGAAGCCCAGTTGGATGCATTAAAACCAAAAAATGTTGCAACCAAATCGTTACACAGGATGGATAAGAATTTTGAAGTCAAGGAGGGTCGAGCATACTATTTCATGAACAGAATCTGGGTGCCTAAACTTGGGGGCTGAGAGAAATAGTCCTTAATGAGGCTCACAAAACACGATACTCCATCCATCCGGGTTCAGATAAGATGTACCTTGATATCAAGCAACCTTATTGGTGGCCAAACATGAAGGCAGAAATCACCACTTATGTAGGTAAGTGTCTTACTTGCGCTAAAGTGAAAGTAGAATATCAGAAGCCCTCGGGATTATTACAACAGCCAGTGATGCCCGAGTGGAAATGGGAAAGGATTACTATGGAATTTGTGACAAAGTTACCCAAGACGACCGATAGGTTGGATCCTATATGGGTCATCGTCGATAGATTAACAAAATCCGCTCATTTCCTACAAATAAAAGAATCTTACAAGAAGGAAAGATTGACTAAAGTCTACATCAAGGAAATTCTAAGACTCCATGGGGTACCTATATCTATTATCTCTGACCGAGATAGTAGATTCACATCATCATTCTGGCAATCTCTTCAGACGGCAATGGGAACACAGCTGGATATGAGCACTGCGTACCACCCACAGATGGACGGTCAAAGTGAGCGGACCATCCAAACGCTCGAAGATATGCTCCGAACATGTGCGATTGATTTCAGTAAGTCATGGGATACCTAATTGCCTTTTATTGAATTCTCATACAATAATAGCTATCACACGAGCATCAAGGTTGCCCCTTTCGAGGCCCTTTATGGTCGTAAATACAGATCACCTCTATGCTGGGCTGAGATGGGTGACACCCAAAAGGGCAATCACTTGCCAGTGCTCTCATAGGACCCGAAATCATCCAAGAAACGACCGAAATCATAATCCAAATCAAAGCTCGACTTCAAGCGTCGCAGGATCGACAGAAGAGTTATGCAAATAAGCAACAATTGCCTTTGATTGGCTTTGGGAAATGGGGAAAACTAAACCCGCGATACATTGGAACGTTCGAGTTTCTTTCCCGGATTGGTCCAGTGGCTTACAAGCTACAGCTACCTGGCAAGCTCAGCAATATACACCCCGTGTTCCACGTCTCGAATCTGAAAAAGTATCTATCAGATGAAATAATTGTCATTCCTTTGGAAGAGATCGAAATAAAAGAGAATCTCCTATTCGTCGAAGAACCGATCGAGATTATGGATAGGGAAGTGAAGCGTAGAAAGCAGAGTCGCATTCCAATTGTGAAGGTTCGATGGAACGCAAAACACGGACCGGAATTCACTTGGGAACGCGAAGACCAAATGAGACAGAAGTACCCTCACTTGTTCTCGCATCCTCAAACCTAGCTTCAAAAGAATTTCGGGATGAAATTCCCTCTAATAGGAGGATGATGTCACAACTTGGAAATTTGCTAGGAAATTCTATAGTTTTTTAAACATTAGCATTGGCAACAATTGTAACCATGACTTGGAAATGTGTATGATGTTCCATCAAAATTCAATTAAAATTCAAAAAATCTATACAAAACATTTCAAATAGTCAACTTAGGATTTGGAAACCCTAAGAATCCTGGTTTAAGTCCATGATGGACTAGGATCTCCTTGTTGGGCCTAATGGACCAATAAGCTTCCAATTTGACTATTTTGAGCTTAGGACCCTTAAATGGACTCTAATTGGAACCACCTTCATGAAACTTAACACTTTGGGCCATAATGGCCCTAAAATGAATTTGTTTACCCTTAATGGGCCTTATTTGGCCATAACAACTCCAATTAACCCTAATGGAATATAAATCCATTCTTTTATGTTAGATTGGGCCATGAATGTTTATAAGGGCCTAATCGGCCGAAAACCTTCCTTTGGGATTTCTAATTTCGAGTGAGGAACAAGATAAGGCCCAAACTGTTCCACAATTGCCCAGTTTTCGACCCAAGTGTAAAAAAGGAAGAGAACCAATGAGCATGAGACACATCACACTTGCATAATGGACTTCCATGCATAGTAACCATTAAGTAAACTACCAATCTCATGCATATAGGTGAACATCACATCCTCTTTCCCCCTCTCTCTTTATCACTCGGCCGAGAGCTAGAACACACACATTTTCTTTCAAATCCTCTCCAAACACTCTTAAAGATCATCCTCCTTCCTCCAAGAATCTCGAAAATTTGCTTGTGTTTCAAGGATCTTCATCAAGTATTTTCAATCTTTGGTAAGTGTTATCAAACACAGACATCTCCTTTTATTTTAACATTAAGAACACCTTCTTACATAGCTTTATTCCATGATCACACTCTTGGAAACTTCTTAAGCTCGAAATCTACTCAAGAGGGTTGTCTAGGGTTAAAATCTTCTTTCATTCTTCTTCAAAACTGAAAAAACAAACCCCAAGGTGAGTTCATACCCCTTGTTTTCGGTTTTTACATGATTTTTGGGGGAGAATACAAGTAAAATGTGTAAATGTATGTGTTATATGCTTGATATGTGTGATTTCTTGGTTTACCTTGTGAAAATATGCTAGATCTAAACTCATCTCAACATTTTAGGCAATAATGAGTAATAATCCTTGTACTAAGACACCTTATACATCATACTATCAAGTTAGAAATACTTACACATTTAAGATATAAAATTTAAAGAAAAAATCTTATTAAGGGCCATATTTGTCAAGAAAGCAAAGATAAGGGCATAAAGTGACATTTTTCGGCTTTATAAGAATTTAATAGGTCATACTTGTATAAAAATGGGTTTTTTTAAAAAAAAACATGCTTTCCAAAGGGCCAAAAATGTAAATTTTAGCTTAATAGGCTTAATATTTGGGCCTCACAGTTTTGGGCCTAAAATTGCAAAAAATAAGAAGTTTTCGGGTTAAAAATGTTATTCTATCAAAGTTTGAGCCATAAATGTAAATAAACCAAATTTAGAGGTGAAAATAACATTTATTTCTAAATTGGGACTAAAAATGCAAAGTTTTTGGATTTTGGGCCAAAGATGTAAAATTCACGGGATTTGGGCCAAACGTGAAACTTTTTTACAAATAAGGGCTAAAAATGTAAATTCTTACTAATCAAGGGTTGAAATGGTCAAATAAATATTTTTAGTTAAACTTGTGAATTATTAAAACATTGGACCAAAAAAAATATTAGTGTTTATAAGGATTTAAAAATGGTATAATTTATAAACCAATAATATCATTATAGATCAAACATTGAGTATCTTAATATCATAAGTAAATGATTCATATAAAAACATTACACCACATCAAATATACAAAAATAGAACAATGGTATCAATATTGGATCTGGTATTTGTAATACATGCTTATTGGGCCTTCGTGATCCATTTGCATGTTTATTGGGCCCAATATAATCAATTCATGTCTATTGGGCCTTAGTGACCCAATGACGTGCTCAGTGGGCCTAAATTAAATTTTACATGTTAATGAGCCTTAGTGGCCCATTTGCATGTTAATTTTTGCCCAGAGAGAGTCATTGTATGCTTAGTGGGCTTCAATGTGCCCGTTTGCATGCCATCAAGCCTTAAAATAACTTACGTGTTTAATAGGCTGCAGTTGTCCTTATTCATGTTTATTGGGCTGTGTCTTTCAGATTCAAGTATCATCAAGTGTTAGTTAATCAAATTACATTTAACATTAAACATATTCATGAGGAAATCATTGGCGTCTAGTGAAAATTATCGGTCGACACCATTGAGTGTTTGGCCGTAGCCTGTAATTATAATCAGAGTGTCCAAGAGGGAGAGCGAGATTTTGTGTATAGATCTATACGGGGATAACTCCCCCACACTTGAGTTGTTCGCTACAGTTAGACTCTTCCAGTCTAGAGTGACAAAATCTTGATCAAAACTGGCAATTGGAAAAATGCCAAGACAGGCGAATTAGTCATTTATCATGAATGGTTATAACGACTCACATAGAGATCTATTACCATCTATACATTTTAGGGAAAAATCAAATTCATATATATTGTGGCGATACAAAACAATTCATACGATAGTACAATTATTACAATACTATTATAGATCGGAAAATATCGGATTTTTCAGGAAATATCATCATTCTCTTTCTTTTACATACTTCAAATACAAAACAAGGAAAACTTTTGGGATTCATTCATTTATATATGTTTTGAAATGACATATACACAAATATATTAGATCATCACATCATACCATAAACAAACTTTTATCGAAAATATCAGATTTTCTGGGTTATACCATCAATACAATGTTTTAATCAAACTTGCTTATGAACTCACCAACATTATATATGTTGACCATTTTCAAAATAACTTGTATTCTTAGGTAACCATTAAGTCGAAGAACCTTCAAGTGTATTTTGGGAATCTTATTTTGAGAAATGACAACTCTCGTACAATTTATGTTTTAAATATGTAATATTAGACAATGTATTTGATGTGAACAATGGTGGTTGTAATATGTAATGTTTGGCAATGATCGTGTTATGATTCATGTATATTCATTGTGATAATAATTCAATTTCTAGTCACACCAACCCTCAGACGGCGAAGCCGTCTGGTTCGAGGGTGTGACATTGTACCCACATACAATAACAGGTTTCAAGAAATGTCACTTGGTGCAACCAACTATCTAGAGCTAGGAGTGGTTTACAAAAGGGCTTAAGGCGGTCCCAAATATTTCATCCCGGTGACCGCAATTTATCGACTCACCAAGAAGCAACTACAAACCGTTTTAGCTTCAATCCAAATATCAAAGCATACTACGGATGAAGTTAAGTGTTAAGTTTGAAATATCAAGAAGAATCCATTGGTTGTTCGAAGTTAGAAAGTTCTGGTGGATTGTTATTCGGTTCCTAAAGTTGCAAAAATGTAGAAGATAGCTAAGATGTCATTTTGGGGGAAATTGTTGATACAAAAAGTGACCATCTTTCCCTAAAGGAACCACAACATAAAGTGTTGAAGTTGATACCGTAATAGAAGTTGACTATCTTAGCTGAAGAAAACCTTTTGAACCACAACCGCAACCGCAACAGCTACCACAGAGATGAATGATGAAGACTTTCAAAGTTACTTTACTGACTTAGCATGTTTTCTTAGTTTTGTCAAGTGAACCCTGCATGATCACTAAAGTCAGTAGGATATTACTTGTTTATTACAAATGAAACTTTCCGGGACTCTAAAAATAGAGGATCTCTCTTCTTGTAACAACACCCCTTTCACGATCTTTTTGAACTATCTTTGAAATACAAAAATCATTCATCTCCATTCTATCTTAACTAATATCTCGAAGTCTCTCTTCACTCTAAGTTGATCACATTTATTAACTTGGGTTTGCATGCAATCTTTGTTATGAATCAACTTGGTGTCTACTTGATATAACTTGTTCTCATTTGGATTTCCTTTACATTTTCACAATCTAACATTTCTAACTTATTATTGTTGAGCTAACAAGATCATTGAGATTAACCTATTCCGCAACTTATTATCTCGTACTAACGTTTGTTCAAGTGTTCTTTAAAGTTTTTCTCTCAACATAACATCTTATTCTAATTTTTATTTTTTCCAATTTTAGTATTTTACTTTGAAGACGAATAACAACTAACAAGAATAGTGTTGTATTTTGTTTGCTAGAAAATCCTTGAGGAATGCACCTAAAAAAATAACTATCAAGGCTACAAAGAAGCTTGCTTTTGGGTTTTTGTAGTATATATGTAGAAGGATACCAAGTCAACTTTTAAGTTTTGTGAAGGTGTAAAAATGTACCACTTTTGGGTTTTTATTGTTATCTACACACAACAGAGGGTTAGATGAGGATTTTTCATTTAATAACCGTTTACTTGATGGTTTTAACTTTAATTAATAAGTATCTCTAAAATTGAATTTTTATAATTTTATTTTAAGAACATAAGATAACGTCTTATTGTGTAACAACGTAAAATTCCAATTCAATTTTTTTTTAAAACCACCAAGTGTATATCATATCATAATTCCCAAGATCTCTCAAATGTGAACTCCATCGGTGTGAGTGTGTACGAGTCAAGTCGTCGCCTTCCCACGGTCCTCGCTGGTACCTGAGACGTCAAACACAACAACTATAAGCATAATGCTTAGTGAGTTCCCCAAAATACCACAAACCACAAATACGCCACTCAAGGCTAAACCCGACCCTCTGGTCAAGATGTCTCAGTAGGACCCTCCAGTCCCGCAGCTCGTCGGACCCTCTGGTCCAGTCATAGCTCATTGGGCCCTCTGGCCCGTTCTGAATCGTTGGACCCTCCGGTCCGGTCCATATAGTCATATAGCATACAAATAACACATAGCATACAATCTCATAAATAGCACATAAGACCCTCTGGCCAAACCAGAATACCACTCAAGGTAACGTATAGTAAGAAGACTCACCTCGTGGAAAGTCTAAGATCTTGCGTACTCGCTACCTCCAAAACCCAATGACGACTCTACCTCACCTAATCATAAAAAAATATCATTTAATAATCAAGAATTCACAACTAAACTTTAACCCTTATCATCATCCTCAGAGGGTAAAAGACCATTTTACCCCTCCTTGACCCAAAGTCCTCATGTTGACCAAAACCCTAAAAAGTCAACAAAAGTCAACCCTACAAGTACGCGGGGCGTACTGCTTGATGTACGCGGGGCGTACATCGCCAACCCATGGATCGGGGTCTCCACCCAGTACGCTGCGCGTACTGGAAGTTACGCCCAGCGTAATCATCAGACTTTAGCATACATCATTTCTAGTCTTAATCGGTTAAGCCATTACTCCAACTTCTAGATCCGGCTCAGTTTATGCGTCTATACCCATAAAGTCGAGACCTTTAAGCCTTGGGATGGCTGTAAAGGCTCCAACACTTCATAACATCACTCTATTCCAACTCAAGGACCTAGATCTCATGCATGGTGCAATGTTCACGACCAAGATTGCATTTTTATGAGTCTACAACTCAAATAGACCAGAAATACGAAGGATCTAAGCTTATGGAGACCATTTGCTCAAAGTCTCCACCTTTGGGACTAAAACCCTAGAAAATGGTACATGAAACATATTACAAGAACTATAGAACAAGATCCGAGGTTTTTACATTGAAATGAAGCCTCAACCTTTGCTAAGCTCAGATCTACACCTAAGTACCACTTCTAGCCTTCCCCAATGAGCTCCTCTTCTCCTTTGCTACCTAGAAATGGCACCACCAAGCTTAGAATACTCACAAATGGCCTAAGAACGGCTGCACACTCTCTTTAGGGTTTCTTTCTGAGGGATGGTGGCTGAGAAGTCGAGCCACACATTCCTTATATAGCCCTCCAAATGAATTAGGGTTTTTAGGTCTGGACCGGTTATGCCCCGCGTAACCTTGGGTACACCCAGCGTACCTGAGGGTGAACGCGTCCAAATGAAGCGCACGAGTGCACGCAGCGTACCTCTTATACGCCCAGCGTACTCGCAAATCATGCAACCCTAAAAAGAGAACATAACAAAGATGAAGGGATAAATAGAAGGGTACCTGGTTTTCGGGCTATTACAATTCTCCCCCAGTAGAACCAGACTTCGTCCCCGAAGTCTCATACCGAAAACAACTCCGGATACTAATCCCGCATCTCAGCCTCGGGCTCCCATGTCAGCTCGGACCCCTTCCGATGTTGCCACTGAACTTGTACCAAGGGTACTTCCTTGTTCCTCAGAACCTTAACCCTTCGATCCCTGATCGCCACTGGCCTCTCCACATAATTCAGGCCTGCATCCACCTGAATATCATCCAAAGGCACCACGGATGACTCGTCGGCAATGCATTTCCTCAACTGAGAAACATGAAAGGTGTCGTGGATCTGTCCCAATTCAGCAGGTAGGTCCAACCGGTAGGCTACCCTGCCTACCCTAGCAATTACCTTGAAGGGTCCAATGTATCGGGGTCCCAACTTGCCCCTCTTCCTGAATCGTATCACTCCTTTCCAAGGAGAGACCTTTAGGAGCACAAGGTCACCAACCTGAAACTCGAGCTCGGACCGTCGCCTATCCGCATAACTCTTCTAGCAACTCTGCGCGGTCAACAATCTCTGCCTGACCTGCTGTATCTGCTCGGTCGTCTGGAGTAAAATCTCTGTGCTACCCATTACCCGTTGCCCCACCTCTCCCCAGCAGATGGGGGTGCGACACCTCCTCCCATACAACAGCTCAAAAGGTGGCATACCAATGCTCAAATGATGGTTGTTGTTGTACGAAAACTCTGCCAAGGGTAGATAGGTGTCCCAACTCCCTCCAAAATCCAAAACACATGCTCGGAGCATATCCTCAAGCGTCTGAATCGTCCACTCGCTCTGTCCGTCCGTCTGCGGGTGGTATGCGGTGCTGAAATGCAGCCTAGTACCCAACTCCTCGTGGAACTTCTTCCAAAATCTGGAAGTAAATCGCACGTCTCGATCTGAAACGATCGACAACGGAACCCCATGCCGCGATACCACCTCCCTCACATACAACTCTGCCAACCTCTCAGCAGAAGAGCTCTCACTAATAGCAAGAAAATGAGCGCTCTTCGTTAACCTGTCCACAATCACCCAAATTGCATCGACTCCTCTCGCAATCCTTGGCAATTTGGTGATAAAATCCATGGTAATATGTTCCCACTTCCACTCGGGAATCTCCAACGGCTGCAGCTTACCATGCAGACGCTGGTGCTCGGCCTTAACTTTGTGACAAGTTAGGCACCTCTCGACGAACCAAGCAACATCCCTCTTCATACATGGCCACCAATACTCCTTCTTTAGGTCCAAATACATCTTGGTAGCCCCGGGATGGATCGAGAACTTCGATCGATGCGCCTCCTCCATCAAAATGGTACGCGTCCCGCCCACAAACGGTACCCAAATCCGACCCTGAAACGTCATAAGCCCCCGACTATCGGTAATGAAATCCAACACCTGCCCAACGACCCGCTCCCGCTTTCGGTTCTCTGGTCTCGCAGCCTTAGCCTGGGCCCCTCGGATGGTGTCCAATACCAGAGTCATCACCGTCAACCTCATACAAATGTCTCGTATCGGGGTGCTCTCCGACCTACGGCTCAGAGCGTCAGCTACGACATTAGCCTTGCCCGGGTGGTACAGGATCTCACAATCATAATCCTTCACTACATCCAACCATCTCCTCTGGCGCATATTCAGGTTTGGCTGATCCATCAAGTACTTTAAGCTCTTGTGGTCAGTGTATATCGTACACTGAACCCCATACAGATAGTGACGCCAGATCTTGAGGGAAAACACTATAGCCCCCAACTCCAAATCGGGGGTGGGATATCTCGTCTCATGAGGCTTCAACTGCCTCGATGCATACGCGATCACATGCCCTCTCAGCATCAACACCGCTCCCATCCCCAATATTGAAGCATCACAATACACCACGAAATCCTCCATCCCTTCCGGTAGTGCGAGTACAGGAGCTTCGCACAATCTCTGACGAAGGGTCTCAAACGAGGTTTACTGCTCTGGACCCCATGAGAAAGTAACACCCTTCCGGGTCAACTTGGTTAGTGGCACGACGATCTTGGAGAAATCACTAATAAATATCCTATAGTAGCCTGCCAGCCCCAAGAAGCTCCTGATCTCCGTAGGTGACCTCGGCACCTCCCAACTCATGACAGCCTCAATCTTGGCTGGGTCAACCAATATCCCGTTCTGGTTAACGAGATGCCCTACAAACTGGACTTCCCGTAACCAAAAATCGCACTTGGAGAATTTGGCAAAGAGCCTCTCCGATCTCAGAATTCCGAGGAGCTCCCTCAAATGTTCCGCATGCTGCTCTCTGGTCCTCGAATACACCAGGATGTCATCAATGAAAACAATCACCGAACGATCCAACATCGGCCTACACACCTTGTTCATGAGATCCATGAACGCCACTGGTGCATTGGTGAGCCCGAATAGCATCACCACGAACTCGTAATGCCCGTAACGAGTCCTAAACGCCGTCTTCTGGATATCCTCATCCCGAACTCTCATCTGGTGATATCTCGATCTCAAGTCAATCTTGGAGAACCAAGACGCCCCTGCAACTGATCGAATAGATCGTCGATCCTCGGTAACGGATAACGGTTCTTGGCCGTCAACTTGTTCAACTCCCAATAATCAATGCACATCCGGTGTGAACCATCCTTTTTCTTGACAAAAAGGATCGGCGCTCCCCAGGGAGAGCTACTGGGACGGATGAACCCTTTCCCCAGCAGCTCTTGTAGCTGTGAGGATAACTCCTGCATCTTTGGCGGTGCTAGCCGATACGGCGCCTTGGCGATAGGCGCAGCCCCGGGAACCAAATCGATACGAAACTCCACCTGCCTCTCGGGAGGCACACCCGACAACTCCTCGGGAAACACGTCCGGGAACTCACGAACTATCGACACCTCATCCACTGAACTTGGCCTCCCAGCGGCCTCTCGCACATCTGTCACATAGGCTACGAACCCCTTGCAGCCCTGCTGCAAACTCTGCCTCGCTCTAGCGGCCAAACAGAAAACCGAACCACCACAAGTCCCCTCCCCATAAACTGTCAGCGCTCCCCCACTAGGAACTCGGATCGTCACCAATTGACGCTCGCAATCTATGACAGCCCCAAAACGGCTCAACCAATCCATTCCTACTATGACACAAACATCCCCCATAGCGATCAGAATCAAATCAATCGGGAACTCCACCCCGAAGATCTCCAGCATGCATCCACGTATCACCTCGGTAGCACATACCTTACGCTCATCTGCTATGGAAACCCGCAGAGGTCGACTCAACGCCTCCCTCGGAATGCTAATGTGCCGACTAAAAGCCAAAGATATGAAAGACCGACTCGCACCCAAGTCGAATAAAACCAATGCAGGTACAGAACTCACAAGAAAAGTAACTACGCATAACATATAGGAATTACAATAGCATAAACTCAACATAAAATAGATAAAGATTACATACCCGCCACGACGTCAGGTGCTGCGCGGACCTCCTCCTCAGTCAGCTGGAAGGCTCTCCCCCTAGCCTTCAGTGCTTCGGCCTTCACTGGCTGGGTCTCAGCAGCTCGAACCGCAGGTGCAGATCCCTGCGCTGACCTCTGAAGCTGGGGGCACTCGGCCTTCCAATGGCCGGTCTGGTTGCAATGGAAGCAAACCGAGAACCCCTTCGGACAGTCCCTCGCAAAATGTCCTTCCTTCCCACATTTGTAGCATACCCCAGTCTTGCACGGCCCATCATGGCTCATGCCGCACTTCCCACAAGTGCGGCCCCTCGAACTGCCCGTCCTCGAATCAGCGGGCTTTGCCCGCTTGGCGGCCGGCTGCGACTGTGTCGGTCGTCGATCACTCCTCTACAACTCAGTCTCTTCCCTTGCCTGTGTCTCAAGCTCGATCTCCCTCTTCCTGGCATTTGCCTGGAGCTCGGAAAATTTATGGTAAGTCAAGTTCGCCACGAACTCATGGATGTCCCTCCTCAAAATACTCAGATAACGGCTCATGCGAGCCTGCTCAGTGGACACCAACTCCGGGGAAAACAGCGCCCGCTCATGAAACATCCTCGTAATCACTGTCACCGACTCTGTCCCCTGCTTGAGGGTCAGAAACTCCTGAGCTAAACGTTCCCTCTCCACCTGGGGAACATACTCGTCACGAAACATCGCAGTAAACCTCTCCCAGGTCACTGCAGTCAGCTCAGCTGTAGAATAGCTAGCGGTCACGAATTTCCCACCAGTCCTTCGCCCCCAAGCGAAGCTGGTTGAGTGCGAATCGCACCCTCAAGTGCTCCGGACACGAGCACGTATAGAAACACCCCTCCATGTATGAGATCCACCTCATAGCGGCGATCGGGTCCTGCGTACCATCGAACTCTAGTGGTTTCGTGTTGCTGATCTCTCGGTACAGCAACGAATCACCACCTTGGGGTCTTGCAGCAGCAACAGCTGTTGTGGCTGCAGCAACAGCAGCATCAGTCAAGGCAGCATAACGCTCGTCAAACGTCTCGAGCAGTGTGGTCTTAATAGACCCAAACATCTCCGGAATCTCGGCTCTGATGGCAGCAACCACCTCCTCATGGATGATCCGACAGATCTCCTCGTCGCTCACCCCACAGCTCTCGGGGTTATGGCGTGTCCCGACCATGATCAACCTCTGAAACACAACATAAGAAATATCAGGGATACTCTCGAGTATTCTCACGCTCGATAACTCTAACATCCTCACTCCTGGTACCCCCAAGGATTCTTACTTGGACTGCGCACCAATCCGGTGTTTTCAATAGTACGGGCCCAATACTATTGTCCACATCGAATCAATATACAATCCAAGTCCTCCTCCTAGGATCCCAAGTCGTAAATACTCTACTCTCGTTATGCCTTGGCTACCCTCAGTAGACCAATCATGAGCTCCTCACTGCTACCTACTCACTCTCAAAGTATCTCATAGCAGCAGTAATCTCCTAGGCTAAGGCATCACAAATCAGGCCACTCTAGTCCTTATAGGAATACCTAGCCTCTCTATCATGCATAAAATAATATCTCATAACTCATAACATATAATATAAGGGTATTTTGGGGATTCACCGTTCGGGCGCTAGCTGACCGTACACACCATCCACTCTGCTCGTTTCCAAAACTTTTTTTTCTTTTTAGAAAATTTGCAGTTTTGGTCGTAAAATTTCTCAAATCCTTGGTTTGAGTTCAAATACACCCGAAGGTGCATCCGAATCCCTCAAACCAAGGCTCTGATACCAACTTGTAACAACGTAAAATTCCAATTCAATTTTTTTTTAATTTTTAAAACCACCAAGTGTATATCATATCATAATTTCAAATCCGAAACAACAGTGTTTTCGAAACAAATTCCCAAGATCTCTCAAATGTGAACTCCATCGGTGTGAGTGGGTACGAGTCAAGCCGTCGCCTTCCCACGGTCCTCGCTGGTACCTGAGACATCAAACACAACAACTATAAGCATAATGCTTAACGAGTTCCCCAAAATACCACATACCACAAATACGCCACTCGAGGCTAAACCCGACCCTCTAGACAAGATGTCTCAGTGGGACCCTCCAGTCCCGCAGCTCGTCAGACCCTCTGGTCCAGTCATAGCTCATTGGGCCCTCTGGCCCGTTCTGAATCGTTGGACCCTCCGGTCCGGTCCATATAGTCATACAGCATACAAATAACACATCGCATACAATCTCATAAATAGCACATAAGACTCACCTGGTGGAAAGTCTAAGATCTTGCGTACTCGCTATCTCCAAAACCCAATGACGACTCTACCTCGCCAAATCATAAAAAAATATCATTTAATAATCAAGACTTCCATAACTAAACTTTAACCCTTATCATTATCCTCAGAGGGTAAAAGACCATTTTACCCCTCCTTGACCCAAAGTCCTCATGTTGACCAAAACCCTAAAAAGTCAACAAAAGTCAACCCTATAAGTACGCGGGGCGTACTGCTTGATCTACGCGGGGCGTACATCGCCAACCCATGGATCGGGGTCTCCACCCAGTACGCTGCGCGTACTGGAAGTTACGCCCAGCGTAATCATCAGACTTTAGCATACATCATTTCTGGTCTTAATCGGTTAAGCCATTACTCCAACTTCTAGATCCGGCTCAGTTTATGCGTCCATACCCATAAAGTCGAAACCTTTAAGCCTATGCATGGCTGTAAAGGCTCCAACACTTCATAACATCACTCTATTCCAACTCAAGGACCTAGATCTCATGCATGGTGCAATGTTCACGACCAAGATTGCATTTTTATGAGTCTACAACTCAAATAGACCAGAAATACGAAGGATCTAAGCTTATGGACACCATTTGCTCAAAAGTCTCCACCTTTGGGACTAAAACCCTAGAAAATGGTACATGAAACATATTACAAGAACTATAGAACAAGATCCGAGCTTTTTACCTTGAAATGAAGCCTCAACCTTTGCTACGCTCAGATCTACACTTAAGTACCACTTCTAGCCTTCCCCAATGAGCTCCTCTTCTCCTTTGCTACCTAGAAATGGCACCACCAAGCTTAGAATACTCACAAATGGCCTAAGAACGGTTGCACACTCTCTTTAGGGTTTCTTTCTGAGGGATGGTGGCTGAGAAGTCGAGCCACACATTCCTTATATAGCCCTCCAAATGAATTAGGTTTTTTAGGTCTGGACCGGTTACGCCCCGCATAACCTTGGGTACGCCCAGCGTACCTGAGGGTGAACGTGTCCAAATGAAGCGCACGAGTACGCGCAACATACCTCTTGTACGCCCAGCGTACTTGTAAATCATGCAACCCTAAAAAGAGAACATAATAAAGATGAAGGGATAAATAGAAGGGTACCTGGTTTTCGGGCTGTTACATATTGTCGGAATTTAATATGATATGAAATTAGCAATAGTGCCCAATATGAAGATGATAAGGAATGAAGAGATAGAGACAAAGATGGGTTATCATGAATGGAATGCAATATTTTAAGAGCTATATATGAAATTTCAAGCCAACAAGCAATTTGGAAGAGGGATTGAGGGGGTAAAATTCAAATTATTTTATCCTTCATGATTGGTTTTTGGATGAAGTGGGTTCGAGGTCATATGGATTTTACTAGTGTAACATAAAATTTAATGAAATTGATGTTTATTACATTACCGGTCAAGTCTAATTATAATTTTATAGAAATAGAATAATATTTAGATGTAGTAAACTATTTGTAGAAAATGACAAATCGTCTCTATAACTAATTTATGTAAAAAGAAATGTTTGCACCCGTTGCTTGGTGCGGGTAAACGGCTAGTGTGTGTGTATATATATATATATATATATATATATATATATATATATATATATATATATATATATATATTAAAGCGCATGACATTTAACACAGGAATGTTTAAGACTTTAGGTTTTTGACACCATTCTATGGGGGGTTTCATTATTTTGGTCCCTTCGATATCCAATTGTGCAGTCTCCACCCAGAAGTATATCCATTTGTCAAATTGGTCTCTGGCTTTTGTAACATTGTTCTATTTCAATACTTTTTTTCGCATTATTACAAATTTGTTCATTCCTGGGTCAATGAATAGTGAACCCTACTATACACTTTTAGAGTTAGTCTTCGCTATTACATTTTTTGGAAACTTTGAAACTGTCGTTTTTTGGCCAATTTTATTTTTAAAAAACACTAAATTATTTCTAACCCATGGAACGCATGAGCTCTTTCCTAGTTTAAATACAATGTACATGTTACACTATGGTACCCCATTTATAATATTTGTTATAAAAAATACATAAATTATTCCCATGGTACCCGTGGAGTATTTGGGATGGGGGCTCTCCACCCACAAAAACTAAACATGGGTAAAACTCATTCGCGCTCCTGTCCCACCCCAACAAACTAGACGGATGTAAATACCACCATGACGTCGAACCTAGAAATATTGTAAAGATTGACAATTTTAGAAATGATGTCTCATGTGGTCGGGTTATTAAGGAATTTTTTTTGACACCCTTACCTGAAGACTATTATTCTTATAGTGTTTTAAAAAAATGTTTCTAACTAAAGTACATTCCAACAATATGAAATATGATGATATAAAATCATGACATCTCGGGTTAAACTAGATAAAGTTTTAAAATCATGTATGCTATAAAACACACAATCTTGAATCTATGTAGTCATGACCTTGAAATACACAAAACTCACATTGCCATATATCTTCTGTTATAAGAAACAAGAAATAACGTCAACGAAAACCTATTAATTAGTGCCAAAGTAAAGAAACACGTTAAATTCGTTTAGATTACTCTAAGACTATGTTTGACAGACTAGCTGAAAAGTTATCTGGTAGCTGAAAAACTAGCTGATAACTGGAAAACTAGTTGATAACTGAAAAACTAGTTGATAAAAAATAACGTTTGGTAAAAAGCAACTTATAAATTAGCTGAAAGATAAAAAATGACATTGAAGGACATTTAGAAGAATACATTTTTTGTAATTAATTAAGGTTATATTTTAGAATTTTTTAAAAAGCTCTTAAAAAACTACTCAAAGTAGCTTTTTAAAAAGCTAGTATATCAGTTATTTTTTGGTTTGCAAACATGACAATTTAAAAAAGTTGGAAAAATAAGTTAGCTTATCAGTAAGCTGTGGCACGCCAAACACAACCTAAATGTTATATCATTTTCCTTACATTCTTCGAAGTTATGGTTTTGTATACGATATGTCTAATAACCAGAAGCACACACAACCACAACTTCTTTGTACATGGGTTTCGAGAGAAAAAAAAAAGTGTGAAGTGGTCACAAAACATTGAATAAAAGAATGCCAACTGAGTTATGAATGCTTAGCCAAATATAGTAGCTACATGAAAATTCAAATTGCGAGTTTCCTTTTCTACAACATGGTCCCATATTGTTAATTAACATCTATAAATGACGGTAAACACAAAAGTAGTAGCATTTAAAAATAAAAAAACTAAATAATAAAAAATTATAATAGGGTATTTGAGACGATTTTGTAATATTTTGCATCGTTGTATTTTATAATTTGATTTTAGTAACTAGTGCAAATGTGTAGTTGCGTAGAAACACCGAACACGTGAATCAAAACATATTGAAAAAAAAAAAGTTAAGTTGGGAAACAAAAATCTAAGGGTCATAGTGTCATAGTTAATATGTCATTGATAGTCTCTTCGTTTGGATATAATGAAATGTGGAGGAATACAATCATAAGGAAATTAACTGATAAATGACCGAGATCATTTCCATTTTTTAATAATCCATGCTTGCTATGTCGGTATGAAATGAGATTTTATATTGAAATTTCATATTATATTCTTATCTATACCGTAGCATGATTATCAAATTATAGATCTAGTAACTTTTTAATTATAAAAACAAAAAATAAACAAAATAAAATTTTATTAATATACCATAAAAAAACTCAAATCATGCTAATTCCATCGATTTTTTTTAATATTTAATAAAAAGATATTCATATTTTTCTAGATGATTACTGTACAAAAACATTTCATTAAAAAAAAAATCTTCTAGCATCATATTTGTTAGAATTCTAGGGTTATAAGAATATCAATATATTTGGATATCTCTTAGATCCTGATCGTAATCGATTTTCAAAATCTGTGATTTCGACCCTTTAGCCTGAGGTATTATGAAAACAGATTTGGAATAATCCAAAGAACTTCAATTTAAAAGTCAGACCACTTATAAATTAGAAACACACAATATATCTTGCTATTTTGTGTATACAACAAATCAAAATATGATTTTTGTGTTCCAACCCTTTTTTGGAACCAATGAAAGGTTCTTATACTAGACGGCTGCCTCCGGACCCCTGGCAAGGGGCTACAACATCTTGGAATCCTATACCCATGGGCCGTAACGATCCAAATTTTTGTTTTTCAATTAATAAATTTATTTTATTAATACTGTTATCATTTTATTCAATTATTTTATTTTATTTTACTTTAAATATGTAGAGAGAAAATAGAAAGGATAGAAAAGAATATGAAGGCTACAACTCTCCTCCACTTACCAGAATTTTGTCCCGAAATTCACACTTTGAACAATTCTGGATAATGTGTGCGCATTTCTTCCTTCGGTTCTCACGTCAATTCTGAACCGCGTCGATGTTGTCATTGTACTTTCACGATCACGAATTATTTGTTACGCAATGTCTCCGTCTTTCGATCAAGAATATCGATCGGTTTCTCGACATAATTCAATTTCTCATCCACTTGTATATCCTCAAGCGGTACCACCGCCGCGTCGTCCGTAATACACTTCCTTAGCTGTGATACATGAAAGGTGTTATGTATCTGATTTAGTTCATTTGGCAAGTCCAGACGGTACGCTACCTTGCCCACACGAGCAATAATTTTATACAGACCAATGTATCGATGACCTAGCTTCCCCCTCTTCCTGAACCTTATTACTCCCTTCCATGGCGACACCTTCAGTAACACAAAGTCTCCGACCAGAAACTCAAGGTCGGTTATCCTCTTATTTGCATAACTTTTTTGACGATCTTAGGCAGTTTTCAAATGTTCTCTGATCTCCTGAATGTGCTCGATTGTTTTATGGATTACTTCGGTACTTCCCATTTCTCTCCCACCTACCTCCCCCCAACAAATAGGGGTTCGACACTTCCTTCCTTACAACATTTTATAAGGAGGTACACCAATGCTCAAATGATAACTGTTATTATAAGAAAATTCTTCTAAAGGAAGGTATGTATCCCAACTACCACCAAAGTCAACATAGGCCCTTAACATATCCTCTATAGTTTGGATGGTCATTTCACTATGTCCATCTATCTATACTAAACTTCAATTTTGTACCCAAATCCTCATGAAATTTCTTCTAGAAATGAGAAGTGAACCTAGTATCTCTATCAGAGATGACAGAAACTGGTACTCCATGTCTGGCTACTACATCCTTGACATAGATATCTGCAAGTACTTCCGAGGAAGATTTCTCTCAAATCGCTATAAAATGGGCGATATTGGTTAACCTTTCAACCATAACCCATATACCATCATAACCTTTCGCCATCCTAGGTAACTTGGTGATCAAATCCGTAGTGATATGCTCCCACTTCCATACCGATATTTCCAAGGGTTGCAATTTTCCGTGTGATCTCTAGTGTTTTGCATTAACTTTTTAACACGTCAGGCATCTTTTTACATATTTGGCTACATCTCTCTTCATTGTTGGCCACCGATAATCCATCTTTAAATACCTGTACATCTTAGTGGCTCTAGGGTGGATAGAGAACTCTGACTTATGGGCTTCACCAAGAAGTATGGGCCGAGTCCCACCAATGAATGGAACCCAAACTCGACCATGTCTAGTCAATAACTCACGACTATCCTTGACTAGATTCAATACTTGGCCCCTAATCTTTTCTTTCTTATGATTCTCCACCTTAATCGCCTCCTCTTGCTTGCTTTATCATGTCTAATAACAGAGTTACCATAGTTATTCTCAAACGTGGAACATAAAGGGGTGATTATGTTCTCTTCCTACTAAGCGCATCAGCCACAACATTAGCCTTACCGGGGTGGTAAAGTATTTCACAGTCGTAATCGTTCAATACATCCTACCATCTTCATTGTCTCATGTTTAAATCTTGCTGATCCATGAGGTACTTCAAACTTTTGTGGCCCGTATAAATTGTACACTTCAGCCCATAGAGGTAGTGTCTCCATATCTTTAGGGCAAAGACAACCGCCGTGAGCTGTAGATCATGTGTAGGGTATCTCTTTGATGGGTTATGAACATAACATCATTCCTATGGTGCACATGCAACCCTGATTACTTTGATATAGGGTTTTCTAATTTGAACATACAACATTGAATACCAAAGCAATAAACCCTAAAACTAGCATATCAAATACGAAAATCACACATGATTAGGGTTTAGATCTTACCTCAATTGTTATGTAGTAATAACAAGATTAGTCTTCTTGATCTTGACTTCTGAAAGCCTAGTGCCCCAAGTGTTGCACCTCTAATGGGGTCACAAACACTCAATGAAAGAGGATGACTTAGGAGAGAGGTGAAATCGACTAGGGCAACTCAAAGAAGAAAGAGGGCCGATTTCCATATGCTAAGGGATCTATTTATAGTTGAGGCTATTACAGTTTTATGGTTGAAACCCTAATTTCCTTGCTTAGGGCTTAAGCAATCCATAAAGCCCATCTAGAAAGCTCTTGGACGAAATCGTCTTGAACTCTCCATAGATTTCGTCCAATCCCCTTGTTTTAGGAATCCATAGCACAACTTGCAACTATCAGATAATCGCAACATCAGTCCCCTTTATTTAATCAGTCTCTTTTGATCACCAAATTAATTTCTGATCAATACTAATTAAATAATATGATTTCCAAATAATATATTAATCTTGTAATATATTAATAAAACCATTTTAAGTATGAATTTATTATTCATATAACAACTTCTTGTTGTTGGATAAGGTGTCTAAGTCCATAACTATTTCGGGCTTCTACTTGACCCGACCCGGCATGGTCCATTTGGGTTGCATGGCACCATGCAATTGGTTAGACTAAATGAGAGAAATAACACTTGGAGATTATTAATATATTATAAGTTCTAATATATTAATAATATTATTTGATTAGTTTGATCAAGAATTAATTTGGAATTAATTAAGTGATCAAAGGATAACTAATTAAATATATGGGTTGATTATGTAAATCATCCATATCTTGTATAGTGGGCTAAGAGGCTCCATGGATTATCAAGTTGGGTTCTACCCATAGGATGCTCCATGGGAGTTACAAACCCATGGGTCATGGAAATGAAGAGTCATGACACATTAGGGTTTACATGGTGTAACCCTAGATGTGTCAACACTATATAAGGATCATATTCTCCACCAAAATCGGCTAGAGAAAAAGAAACTAGAGGGCTTGGCCGATTTTGACAAGTGTGTGTTATCTCAAGAGTCTTTCCAAGAGCATTTGGTGTTGTGTGAAGCATTTGAGGCATCACACTTGGGGTGCTAGGCTCACAAGGTTTCAAGGAACACAAGCAACAACAAGGTAAGTTATTCTATCTATGATTCAAGTTAAAATTGTTCCCCATGTATGCTAGATAGGAATATAACCTTGGAATTCAACTTTGCATGATAATTAGACAAACATAGATCCAAGGTTATTAGGGTTGCATGTACACTTAGGAAGTGTTAGAATGCTCAAAACCCATCACTTGTAACATCCAGACTTTCAGGTGCATTAAGGTGTTTAACCTGGAGATTCGTGGAGTGACTCGGCGAGTTGTGAGTCCAACTCGTCGAGTAGAGTCGAGTTGTCCGCGTGACATTAATAAATGTACACGACGAGTCAGAGAGTCGACTCGCCGAGTAGGTGCTGGGCAAAGAAACCCTAATTTCTTGGGGTTGGGTCCTATTTAAAGGACCTTAAGCCGCCTCATCAGCCTCCTTACCTCTAGAGAGAAACCCTAATTGCTTAGATGCAGCTAAAAGAGAGAAGAGACATAATTTTGCGCATGTTGTGACCTTTTGGAGGAAGAAGTGGAGAGCATCAAAGCTTGGATCAAGAGGAGGCTTTTGGATCTAGAGATTCTTTAGTGTTTTTCTTCAGTTGGAGGTAAAAAGATTCTAGCTTGATCATTTCCTTATGAGATCTTGGTTAGGGAATCTTTAGTGTTTTCTTCCATTTAGCTTGTGTCATAAATTATGAGCTTAATATAGATCATAGACAAATTGTTTGGTTTTCTTGTTAGAAATTTTGATCTAAATATTTTGATGAAATCCATAACTTGTCCTCAAGTTATGGAAAGTGAAAAGTCTCATTTTTTTAAAGGTCATCATAAAATGGTTTTTATGAACTCCATAACTTGTCCTCAAGTTATGGAAAATGAAGTGTTTTTCCCTTTAAAAGAGTCATTAAAACTCATGGGTTATGAAAAATGCAAGAGTCTCATTTTTAATGGTGTTAATGTCCTCCATAACTTGTCCTTAAGTTATTGAACTTGAAATGTTTTCAATAAAAACCTTATTAAACTCATAAGTTATGGAATCCAAAAGTGTTTGAATAGTTCAAAACTTGCCCTCAGATTTTGGAATTCGTAAATGTAGAGTCTTCTTTTGACACATTTAGTTCCAAACCCTAGAATTTTAAAAGTTTAAAATTCAATCCTTATACTATTATAATATTATAGGTTTAATATTTGTATATATGTCTCATTTACGAAGTCGGTTTATAAGGGGGGTATAAGGTTAATGCCTATAAAATGGCAGTTTAATGGGTGTCCACTCTCACCCACCGCTTCCTTGACTGGTGGAGTGTCGTTAGCTGAACGGGTAGGATAGGACACTAATTCTCCCTTCATTAAAAGTATAATGATAAATATAAAGTAACTAAACTTTTATTAAATTCCCAATCCTAGTTACCTTATGAAAAATGTGAATATGGTGCTAACCCATGAAATTGCACTTTGCACCTTGTTAAGTCGTTAGTGTAGCGTGTGTGGTTAACCGGTACATTAACCTTGGACTGATAATGCGTGGAAAAGGGTAGCTTGATGTTAATCATAGATCAATGGAGCATGTGTGGTTAACCGGCACATTGTATAGGTGGTTGAAACATTGGGTGTACCAAGCTAATTTGCATGGTTATTCACACCTTGTTTGTGATCATCTGCATCCCAGTCACAAATTTACAGGGAACAATTGAGATTAAACATGCCATTGAAAAGTTCAATGAATCTCAAAAGATCTAGGAATTTCAATTCACTTAAAATCTAAAATTCTTTTTCGTTTTCATGGTGGAAATTGGTAAATCGTCATTTACATATCTTCAAATATTTTGCAAATTGGAATACGACATCCCTCTTCCAATTTGTTAAATATTGTGTTGGGTCCTAGCCTTAATATTTCAAATTGTGTGTTATACTAAGGGCTTAAATCGATTAAACTTGAATTTCTCCCTCATAGATGTCTCGTTATGAAAACTATGGTCTTCCTTATCATTTTGAATAAATCTTTCCTAATGAAGATGATATCCCACGTAGCGATCAAGGTGAAAGATTAATCCCTTTGTCGTGCATTAATGGGACTCGAAATCATACTTCACTTGCTGTACCTCCTCCAATTATTCTCCCTAACCCACAAGTTCAATGAGTTGAAAATTTCTAGGTCACTCAAGCCCTTTTGGCAAGCAAACACAAAGATGGATAGTCTGTGTGTACTCACGTCTTGGAGATGAAGTCACATATTAACAGGCTGGGAGAGTTGGGTGTCGAAGTCTCAAGGAAGTTTACTGTTGATTGGGTTTTTCAATCACTTTCCGAGTCATATAGTGAGTTCATTAAGGACGACTATATGACAGACAACGACATGACCCTTACTAATCTAACCTTTTTGCTTGTTGCTGCTGAATCAACAATGATTTGGAGGACTGGTAAAGCAAATTTGATTGAAAGATCTACTTCCCAAATTTCCATGGACAACCGTAACAATCCAGAAATGATTTCTTCTCCTAGGAGAGAGAAATTGGCTAAAGTCAAAATGTTTGAACTTAAGAGAAAGGCTGGTTCTGGAATTGTGTCATGTGCCAACGCGAAAGAAGCCATTTATTTTTGTTGCCAAGAAAAGGGACATTGGAAGCGAAGCTGCCCTGACTACCTGAGAGATCTAAGAGATGGTAAAGTCAAAAATCTTTGACGCTACTTCAGGTAAATCCAGTATCTAACTCTATTAAATTCCTATTTGGAGATTCTTAATACATGATGTAATGTAATTACATTTTGATGTTTTGTAGAATCAAAGAAAAGAAATGAAGCTTAAAGGAAGAGTAAGCTGATTCTGATCGCGAATAAATGGATTTTAATCGCATGGTTCGATGAACAAAATATTGAGCTGCTGCTTAAGAGTTATGATAAATTGCTTACGAATAGATAACAACATAGTTTTCATTTGTAATTGCATTGTTAGGAAAAGTTTTTTCCGTAATTTAAAAAAAAACTTTTGATTTTATTTATTTAAGCATCCTTACAATGGGATTTGTGAAAATTGTTGTTTATATGATTCCATTGATAGTAATTTTGGAAAACGGATTTGATTCTTTCGTTTGTGGTAGTGTCGAGAATTTGCCGAATAAGGAAAGATTCTCATCACCCAAGTTTCAACTGGATAGAAACTTGGAATCATGCAACTTAGTTGATGAATTAGAATTTTCAGCTTTGGTAAGTTAAGATTAATTCCTTGTTCACATGTATATGTGAGTCAAGTGAAGGACTAGGGGATCGGATACACTTGGTTGTGTATTGGTCAAGTCCACCACAAAGATCAATAAGACTATTCATCGTGATTTACTAAATTTTAGTAAATATGGTTATGCTTATAAGTTTAAGTGTAATTTTGAAACATTGGAAAAGTTTCAATGTATGGCAGGACGAATGAGAAGAATCAAATTAGGAAGAAAGATAAAAGTTTCTCCAATCTAAAAAGCTGGGAGAGTACTTCAGTATCATGTTTTATGATTATATTAATGATTATGGAAAGCCATATCACAATTGTTCATCTAAGGACATCTTGGTGTATTTGTTTGTCTAAGAAAAGGAATCGTGAATGGTTGAAATGGTTAAATCAAGCAGATGAGTCATACTTCGTTCCAAAAGAAGTCTTACAGTCATACTCCAAGATTGTAACTCGAGTGACATAATCTTAAGAGAGGTTTATAACACTTGTAAAATGTACAGTAAAATGCTTTCTACTCTTGTAAATTTGAAATTGGTAAGTTGTGATGTTTTGCATAAATCAAAGACCAATTAAGACCAATAGTGTGAAGTGTTTTTCTTGATAAGAATCTGCACTAACTCTTGAATATTTGTTTGTCAATGAATGGTTATTGACAAGAGAATCTCATACGTCATGGAGTTAGTGGGAGTCTTAATGATCTTGAAAAGGGTCTCAAGAATTAATCAATAATAAAACCTGTTGTTTATCACTAGCACACAAGTTGAGGTTTGTAACCTATCGTGTTGATGTATTCTTATTTCTATGCTCATTCCAGTTAAAAGTTGACTATGCAAGTGAGTCCTATGAGTTCTCAATTGTTTTCATAACTACTTGGAATACTTGATAGGCCCTTGTGCTGCCAGGTGACAAGAAATTGATATTGGACAAGTTCAGTCCATATGAATTTGGATTTATCAATAACCTTGTCTTTTGATTATGGTTTGACAAATTCCCATGGATGGGAACATACACACCACAAAATCTAAGTGTCATAAGGTTTCTCTCCAATTCATGAAAATGATTATAAGGAAACGCCTTCACTAAGTAGATTTTAAAGAGATAGCAATTGTGGTATTTGCATTCTCAAATTCGATTAAGATTATGACATCTCTCTTCATAATTTAAATTGTGAGAAGAGGCAAAAGGTCTAAACAATATGATTACGACATCCCTCTTCATAATTGTTTAGTCACATATGTGAGCTATCTAAGGAAAGGTGTATGATTTTGATAAAGTCTTATTAAAGAATATTATATCATGATGGAACATCAGCCTCCGGCGAGTCTTTTGGTCTTCTGCTGCGGCGGAGATCTAACATCATAATCAGAGAAACCCGTTAGAGCCACCCCAGGGACTGTGCCCCGGGAGCGGGCTCCGACGGTCAAGTTAGATCAGATAGAAGATCTGAGATGGTCCTCCATAGCTGGAGAGAACCATCTTGGTGCTGGTGGCTGACGGCGGCGGGTGGCGGCTGAGCCACCCGGCCGGAGTATAATGGTGGTTTAGCTATGGGGGAAGATCTAGGGTAGGGTCCCTCTCCATGGAGGATGTACTATTCATTATATAGGGGACAATTAGGTCAGGCCTTGGGCCAGCCCAATTTAGGCCCAACTAGCAAGGAGTTGGGCAAGGCCGCCCGGAGGTGCCGGGCGGGGCTGGCGGGTGCACCCCAGGCAGGGCTGGCGGGCGCGTACCCGGAGAGGATGGCAAGGGAGTGCCTGGCCGAGCCGATAGGAGAGTCCCCATCAGGGCTGCCAAGGGAGTCCCCAGCAAGGGCTGGCAAGGGAACACCAGGCAGGGTTGGAAGGGGCGCGTCGGGACAAGCTGGCGTGCTAGAGCAGTCTAGGCCACGCTAGTGGACCATTCCTCATCAAGTCCCCCCCAGTCTGGTGTTATTGATAGGCGGCCAATGACATCGGATTCGAATTAGTCATATAAACCAACAGGAGAGTCCCCAGCGTGGCTGGCAAGAGAACGCCAGGCAAGGATGGCAGGAGCGCGCCAGACAAGGATGGCGGGAGCGCGCCAGGCTAGGCTGGCACGCTACAGTAGTCTGGGTCATGCTAATGGACCATTCCTCATCAAGTCCCCCCAGTTTGGTGTTATTGGTATGCGACCAATGACATCGGACTGGACTTAGTCATATAAACTGTGCGTCGTCAAGTCCCCTAGTCTGATGCGATTGGGTTGCTGCCAATCGGATCGGACTAGTTAAAGCACCAAAGCAATAAACAATAAAGAGAATGACCGAACCTCTCCTACGGGAGTCGTGGGGTTATGTGATGACCCAAACACTGCTTGAGCTGACTTGATACTCCTTTATTGAGAGGAGTGTGAGCCGGTCGGTGAGATGTAACGTAACTGTTTCTGCGATCATGCGGACCAAGGCTGCTATAGAGTGTTACGCGACACTGATGTCGGTGGAATGTTGGATCGGTGTAGCTAAGAAGCGTAAGCTTGCCATTCAGTCCTTGAGACTATTATCCGACGTGATTGTTGTGGTAGCCATGTGAGATGGGATGCCACCAGCAGCCATCTACATAGTCTGCATTGCGGCGTACTAACCCTATCCCCCCCTTCTTAGGGGAGGCAAGGAATAGATTCCGAGAGCTTGGTGTCAAGGTTGCTTAGCGAGGGTCACGTAGTAAGACTATTGTCGATAGCCAGACAATAGAATTGTTAAGGGATAGGCAGTGAGGCTTTAGGGTGGGGTTGCATAGCAAGACCGTTTCTGAGATCCAGGAAACAGAGGTGCTGTGGGGTACACGACGAGGCTACAGGTAGGGTTACACAGCGGGACTGTTTTCGAGAGCCAGGAAACAAAGATGATGTGGGGTACGCGACGAGGCTACAGGTAGGGTTATACAGCGGGATTGTTTCCGAGAGCCAGGAAATAGAGGTGCCGTGGGGTCGTAGGTAGTAGGGCTGCTGTCGGGATGACCTTCTTGCTGGAGAGTATCCTCACTATAGCAGGTTGTAATGCGGATAACACTTCATCGAGCGTCCGAGCACCAGAGAGCCGTGATGACTATGAGATAGGAAACACCAAGATCATGGTGTTGGTCGTGGAATGAGCTTGTGATGCGCGACTTAGGAGAATAGCTTGGGCTTAGTAGCCAGTGATCATGGAGATGTCTTGCGTGAAAGCATCGCGTATAACAGATCAGGTTTGGCTGCTAACGATCGTAGATAAATCACACGAAAGAGCATCGCGTGGAATGGATCAGGCTTGGCTGCCAGCGATCGTAGATAAACCATGCGTGAGAGCATCGCGCGGATTGCATTGGGTTTGGCTGCTAACGATCGTAGATAAATCACATGGAAGAGCATCGCGTGGAATAGATTAGGCTTGGCTGCCAGCGATCGTAGATAAACCACGCGGGAGAGCATCGCATGGAATGGATCAGGCTTGGCTGCCAGCGATCGTAGATAATCACACGGAAGAGCATCGCATGGAATGGATCAGGCTTGGCTGCCAGCGATCGTAGATAAACCACGCGGGAGAGCATCGCGTGGAATGGATCAGGCTTGGTTGCCAACGATCGTAGATAAACCACGCGTGAGAGCATCGCGCGGATTGGATCGGGTTTGGCTGCTAACGATCTTAGATAAATCAGGGGGAAGAGCATCGCGTGAAATGGTCAGAGCCTGTTGCTATAATGGAGTCTGGATGAGACGCCAAGCGACTCGAAGCGAGAGTACTGAACCTCGCATGCGGAGCTTGCCGCTACAATGGAGTCGGGCTGAGAAGCCAGGCGACTCGAGGCGAGGGTGCTGAACCTCGCATGTGGGGCTTGCCGCTATAATGGAGTCAGGTTGAGAAGCCAGGCGACTCGAGGTGAGGGTACTAAACATTGCATGCAGAGCTTGCCGCTACAATGGAGTCGGGCTGAGAAGCCAGGCGACTCGGGGCGAGGGGCCTAAACCTCGCATGCGGAGCTTGCCGCTACAATGGAGTCGGGCTGAGAAGCCAGGCGACTCGAGGAGAGGGTGTTGAACCTCACATGCGGAGCTTGTCGCTACAATGGAGTCAGGCTGAGAAGCTAGGCGACTCGAGGCGAGGGTGCTGAACCTCGCCTGCGGAGCTTGCCGCTACAATGGAGTCGGGCTAAGAAGCCAGGCGACTCGAGGTGAGGGTACTAAACCTCGCATGACTGGGCGTAGCACCCTACAATCTATTTGTTTAGCTCATGTGATAAGTCTGTATTAAAGTGGAATGGTACCTGGTGCTTTGTTGCATCGTTAGTTGTACTAATAAATGATGCCTCGCTGTCTTGGCTGTTTGCGGAGAGCCATGTGGCGGTGCTACTTAGGGATTGACAGTGTAGCTATTGTCAAGTGGTGCGTAGCGAGACTGTTGTCAGGAACTGGATAGCAGGGCCGTTGAGGCCCGTGCAGCGAGCTGCTAGCGATAGGTGAGTAACGCGACTATTGAGAGTTGGGCAACAGTACTACCGGAAGTTAGACCACGCGGCCAGTCTTTCCATCCGGAATACCAACATCACCTCGGGGATACACCATCATTCATGGTGTCAGCTTTTTATGTACTTTAGCTCTTCCCCTTGGTAATAAAAATCACTTCTACATAGTGTCGTACCAACACTATTCCCCCTACCTTTCTTAGAGGAGGCGAAGAAAGGGAAAGGCGAATGTATAGTCGGTGAAAGCTGAGATGCATAGCTGCTGGTAAGAGCTAGGCGACCCCAGTACTAACAAAAAATGGGGTGCACGGCTGGCACGACTGCTGAGAGTCAGGCAACGTAAATGTTGATGACCGAGATTTGCGGCTGCTGAGCTAGGTCGTATGGCTACTGAGAGTCAGGATGTGCAACCGCTTAGAGCCAGGCAGCGCAGCTGCTGAGGGCTAAGCAGCGAGACTAGCGAGGGCCGGTCAACATGAGTGGTGAGAGCTAAGTAGCAGGACTGCCTAAAGTTGGCCAACACAGCTGTTGATAGCCAAGCAACACAACTATTGAGAGTTATTCCGAAGTGTTTCGCGAGTAGCAGTATTAGTGTACTACTCTTCTCCCCCTCCTCTTTTTTTTTTTTTTTTTTTTTTTTTTTTTTTTTTTTGCGAGAGTTCAAGTCGCAATGTATTCTGTTGAGTGGAGCTCGCGGTGCATGAGTGTCAAACAACTTATTTTGTTTTGCTAGGGTGGCCCATTAAATACTAATCTATGAAGCCCAAATGCTACAACCCAATATTTTTGTTATGGCCGGCAAATAGTCAGCCCAAATTCATATCTTCTTATCTTCTATTTTTCGTTCCAATTGTATTGCACAAGGCTGGCTGTGTTGAGCAGGGCTTGCGAGGCCATAAACAACTTTTGTGTAATTTATTCTTGGAAAATGTAGATTATTCTATTATTGAATTAGCCCAATAGAATGTCAAGAAATCCCATGTAAATGTAAGCCCAATTGATTGTGAGCAGCCCAATACGAAATTTATGGAGCCTTCGTGGGAGATATGGGCCTGCCCTAATTTCTTTTGACATCTATCTGAAACACTGATATGCACTCAATTGACCATGAAGGTGAAAGGTAGCATCGGACTCTAGACCGACGGATTGACGGCGATAATGATGGAGGAAAAGGCTTAAATCGGCTGTGCAAGGAAATTCAAAGCTTCATAGTAGGGTCCACCGGCAACGCTAGCTAGTTGCAATGGACATCTGGCGGTGACTGGTGCTGCTTTTTATTTGGTCGTCGACACTGAATTAGGAAACGGATTCCCGACGGCACTGTTGGGTGTGCTTCGTCGGTCACCGGCTGGAAAGGATCGGCTGGGCGGTTATGGAACATCAGAGGGAGACCAGTGGCTAATGTTGTAAGACATATTTGACTTGTGATGCTTCCATTGGTGGTGTTGGCTCAACAAGACAAAAGTTGTGATCTGTTGTTCCCACTAAGCATATCTTCAGGTAATTGCCGATTATCGAAGGTATAGAGGTCGACCGTGGGTATCGTGGCTCCAAAACCCAGCAGCGAATTGAGGGGCAAGGTTCAGATATCACTCCCGGTGATGGCAGCGAAGTTCATCACCAAAACAGATGGTGATTAGCGGTGCACTGGCTTTTGTCATCGAGAATGCTAGGTCGGAGGATGTGGTCTATCTCTGGTGTTGTTCTATTAGGCCAGTAGTTCGAGGTCTGACAGCCAGAGATGGTAATGGTCGGTAGTGCTGACTGCGACCGACGTTGGTGTTGTTACCATTTAGACTCAACAAGTGCTCTGATGGTGATGGTTGAGAACACAGGGGTCGATGGTTGGAGCTATTTCATCACATATGTGGCGTCTCACAGATGTTCGGGGGTTGCCGGGTAGTTGATGAACAGGTAGTGGTCCGACGATATTTTCCGGTAGATGGTGCCGACGACCGGATTTATAGGGGTTGTTCATCTGTAGTCACCTTGATTGAGAAAACAGAGACTAGGTGGGTCCCACTAAGGGTGCTATTTTCTTTTCTGTATATGGAGCGTTGGACCACACGACTACTCTTTCCATCCAGAATACCAACATCACCTCGGGGATACACCATCATTCATGGTGTCAGCTTTTTATGTACTTTAACTCTTCCCCTTGGTAATAAAAATCACTTCTACATAGTGCCTTTCCCACGGATGGCGCCAAATGATGGAACATCAGCCTCCGACGACTCTTTTAGTCTTCTGCTGCGACGGAGATCTGACATCACAATCAGAGAAACTCGTTAGAGCCGCCTCAGGGACTGTGCCCCGGGAGCGGGCTCCGACGGTCAAGTTAGATCAGCTAGAAGATCTGAGATGGTCCTCCATAGCTGGAGAGAACCATCTTGGTGCTGGTGGCTGACGGTGGCGGGTGGTGGCTGAGCCACCCGGCCAGAGTATAATGGCGGCTGAGCCATGGGGGAAGATCTAGGGCAGGGTCCCTTTCCATGGAGGAGGTACTATTCATTATATAGGGGAAAATTAGGTCAGGCCTTGGGCCAACCCAATTCAGGCCCAAGTAGCAAGGAGTTGGGCAAGGCCTCCCGGAGGCGCCGGATGGGCTGGCGGGCGCGTACCATGAGAGGATGGCAAGGGAGTGCCAGGTGGAGGAGCGCCTGGCCGAGCCGGCAGGAGAGTCCCCAGCAGGGCTGGCAAGGGAATGCCAGGCAGGGCTGGCAGGGGCGCGCCAGGCCAAGCTGGCGCGCTAAAGCAGTCTAGGCCACGCTAGTGGACCATTCCTCATCATATCATAAATCTGAACTTTGGAAAAAAAAGTCAGTAAAGTATTAATTTATAGAAGTCCATTTGATTTCTAGTTACATGTCAAAGCTTGTGGGAGTATAAATGCTATTCTAATAAAGTGTTTATTATGCTAATGGGAGCATAGTCAATTATGGTAAGTATTGCAAGTTAGGAATGTTAATTATAGAAAACAAAGCGTTCAATTCGCCAAGTTGCAGGGTTTGAAAAGTTGTTTTGCTATAATTAAGGGAGAGGAATTCATACTTCATTTCAATTCTAAAAGCTTAGATTGAGATTTTAATCAAATTTAGTGAAGTATATATATGAATGTTATGTTGGAATGGTTCAACATAAGGAAATTCTATATATGGAAATATTATTTGCGTTCTCAAATTCGATTATGATTACGGCATCCCTTTTCATAATTCAAATTATGAGAACATGTCAAATAGAAATATTGTTAGGTACAGAAGGTGTTGCGTCCTGGGCTCACAATTTAGTCCATTTAAGTCTCCGGTATGGGCCTGTCCATCCGTGAGTTATTTTATAGGGTTTTGTATTTATAGGTTCTTGCATGCATCCTAGTACGTAAGATTTTAGAAGTTGTTCTGTCAAGTATTTTGATCTTTATCTTTTGTAACCCTAATATCTTCTACAGCGGAAGTTCTTTATCGAGCTCTACTGAGGATTGAATCAATCGAATCATTCGACGTATTCAGATTCATTCTTGTGTTTTTTATTGCTGTTTTCGCTTTCGTGGTTTACCTGTTATAAGATCTAAACGATCAAAGAGTTTCTTAAACTCATCAATTGGTATCAGAGCAGGAGGCTGTGTAATTCATACACATCTCTTCTGTGAAAGAAGTGATTAGGGTTTATTCCACATTTACTGATATTTATTGAGCCGTCACTTCATAATTGACGTATCTCAGTAATTATTCATCTTGCCCTAATATTAAGTATTACAAGTCTGATCTTACAAAAGGTTAAACGATCAAGCATGGACGATTCTCAATCCAATCGTATCAACATCTCAAACAGTATAGGATCTACAACCAAGATTCCAATTCTCTACACTCAAGATTACGAGGTTTGGGCGCATCATTTCGAAGACTACGTCATTGGATCTAAAGATAATGGGTATCTGATATGGGAGGCCATTGTGTCTGGACCATTTGCTCATTCAGGAACATCCAGAGTTATTAGAACTCAAAAGGAGTATAATGATTTGTTAAAAGATGTGAAAGATGTTGCACAAGACGAAAATGAGAAGTTTCAGTGCAACATCAAAGCATTGAGACTGATTCGATTCGCCCTTCAATCTGACACATTTAGATTGGTTAGTTCCTACAGTACTGCTAAAGAAATTTGGGATTGGTTGTGAGAGCTGTATTCTACAGATGAAGATCTGGAGCACTCAATTCAGACCTTGCTCTTGTCTGAATTTGGAGAGTTTAGGCAAAGCCCTGATGAATCTGTTACACAGACGTTTGATCGCTTCAATCATCTTCTCAGCCAGATGATCAAACATGATATTGAAAAGAAGCTTATTGAACAGAAGGTCATTTTTTTGAATGGTCTAAGATCTGAATGGAGAGCTGTTGTGTTAACAGTCAAAGCACACAAGCAGTTCAAATCCTACTCGCTGGCGAAACTGGTGGGAATTCTGAAATCCCAAGAAAAGATAGTGTTGCAAGAGAAGAGCGTGGTTTCTAGTCTGGGGTCTTTGGCGCTCTTATCCAAGGGTAAAAGTGTAGAAGAAGATGAAGAGGATCTTAATCTAGGAAATCACGATCTGACAGCCGATGATTATGCTTTAATGATGTCAAATCCCAGAAGGTTTATCAAGAAAAAGTTTCCTTCTAATAAAAATCGTAATTGGCAAGGAAGCTATAGTTCCGAAAGAGTAAAAGATGAACCGAAAGTTGAGGAGTCAAAAAAGGAAGCTAAGGGTGAAGCTGACTTTGGTGTCAGTTGCTTCTACTGCAGGGGAAAGAATCACTACACAAAGGATTGTGTGCTGAAGAAGATGGCTGAGAAAGTTGAAGAGGCAATTCTTATGAAAAAGCTGGAGGAGAAAGGAAGAATGCTGCTACTAATCCCTCTATGAATGCTCTTATTGTGCAGGGTTCGACAGAGGATGACGAGTTCGGTGGCGTACAGGTATGGTCGACCGATTCAGAAGATGATGAGGTGAGAAAGCCTTCGCATGGAAAGGCTTATGTTGCACAAGATGATGAAACCAGTGGAAGATGTCTGATGGTGACTGACGTATCTCAGATGAGGGGATATAATACTGATGGTGGAAATGACGAGGCCAAGGAGCGAGAGGACTTATGCTTTACAGCAAAACCTCTCAGTGTGCAGATCAGTGAACTTGATGAACTGATCAAGAAGGTACAATCTGTTTTTGTTTCGTTTAAAATTCAACAAAAATCATATAAAAAGGAATTAAATAACTTGAATTCAAGACTTTCAAATCTAGATAGTTGTTTAACTCAAACTCAATTCACAAATTCTAATCTGACTTACCAAATAAGCAAGGTGTCATCCAAGAGTGAAGAGCGAAGGATGTGGATTGAGCAGAAGGAGTCGAAGTTTATTAAGTCTAGGGATGAAAACATTTATTTACAAAGAGACAATTTGAAATTGTTAAAACAAAGGAATGTTTTTAGTTTGATCGCTAAATGACTTTATGCTAACATTACTCAACTGCATCTAAATTGTGAAATAGGGCAGAAGATACATCGCATGATTCTACCCTTCCTTGAGTTTAAAGAGGATGAAATCGATGTCGAAGCATACAACTGTGAAAGTGTTGTATCTTCCAATGATGTCAATCCCACTTATTTGTATGGTCTGGACAAAATAGAATCGTTTATAAAGTCCAAAGACCATAAAGAAATGCTTAAAAATCTTTTGGATGAAAACGATAAGCTGAAACTCAGGACCGAAACCATACAAAAATTCGACTCATTGAGTGCCAATTTAAGTTCAAAAAATAAAATTGATGTTGAAAACACATCTGAACTTGATGAAGACGATGATATAGGTGAAATTTCTGTAGAGGTTGAAGTCGACTGTTCTGAGTTTGTCAAGAGCGAACCCGAAAACCACAAAAATCTGATTTCTAAAAATTATGTGGAATTCGCTCATTTGTCCAAAACTAAGTCCCTAGCCCTTAAAGAAAAGGCTGTTGTGTTTCAGAAGGTTAGAACCACTCCCAATCAGGTGTATAAGGTCAAAGGAGTAACCGAACATCAAACAGCCGAACTCACTGCCATAGTGAATGAAGACAATGCAGATGGCTGTGACGAGTTTTTCTGGTCAGCTCCTATAGACAATGCAGACGAAACGGTTGGTCTGTCGGAGCGAACATCCTGGAAGACCAGAGGAAGATGTGTGCCAGAACCGCTGAATAAGCCTACCAAGTTTTACGTACCTGGTACAAGTGGCACAAAAGAAATTCATGTAGAAGAAGTCACCTCCACAAGTGAATCCTCATCTATGAAAAGTGAACCAGCTGTCAAGAAGCTGAAACAAAAAGCCAATATCCACAGACAACCGAAACAGGTGAAAAATCAAAAGCAGTAGAGAAAACTTAGATACAAGAAAAATCTCTCTGAGCGAAAGCAGATTTGGCGCTCTCAAAATCCTCATTACTCTTACCACGATAAAGATTCTAAGTCAGAGAGAAAGACTTTCGGACCACACGAAGTACAGAACCGAAAGGATAGGTTCGGTCCCGAAAGCAGCAACAACCGAAAAGCGAGTTTCGATCTGCCAAGTAATAACAGGAAAAGACCTAACTTCAGTCCTTCAAGCTTTTATAATAAAAGATCAAGTTTCAGACCACCAGCCAACAACAACCAAAAATCCAACTTCGACTCATCATCGAGCAGCTACCGAAGGTCCAGGTTCGGTCCCTCTAATGACCATAAGCAAAAGGGTCATTTCGAACCTCAAGTCAGGAAAAAATTTCATTCTAAATTCTCTTTCTCTAATTCTTCTCATTCTAAACCCTCTTCTAAACCCAATTCAGTCTCCACACAAAATTCAAGATCATCAACGAACTTGAACGGAAAAACGAAGATTTCCTCAGTCAAAGAGGACCGAAAGCAGTCTGGTGCTCAAACACCAGAATCTGAATCCAAAACACCTGTAACTAATTCTAAAATAATGAAAGTGTTTACTGTTAAAAGAAAAGATGAAACAACCTTAATAAAATGAACATATCTTGTTGATGTTTCTCTTACTATCCCTCCTCTTGTGAAAGGCTCACGTGGACCCAAGAAACTTTGGGTTCCTAAATCTGCTTAATTCTTGCAGGTTATAAGTGACGAGCAGTTTGACGAAGAATGGAATATTGACAGTGGCTACTCACGTCACATGACAGGAAGGAAGGAAGAGTTAAGGGAGTTTCGATCGCTTCAAAATTGTGGCAATGTGAAGTTTGGTAACATGACATCGTAACAAGTTCAATGTTAAAGCTGACGAAGGAATCTTTCTGTCACACCCCAAAACCGATAACGGCGGAATACGTTTCGGGGTGGAGGACGTCATGTACAATATCATCACAATTGCATAATAGTAAAAACAAGAAACATACAACCATTGCATTACATAGTGAGTTTAATTACAAGTGTGTTTTGTAATGTTTAGCAAACACCAAAAATAATACAAAAATAAGAGATGGATCTTGTCTGCTCCACCTTCTCCAAAATGCTGCACCTGTATCTGTCTATCTTCGACCTGAGGATACTAGTTATTTTGAAAACGAATATCAGCATAACGCTGGTGAGTTCATAAGAGTTTAGTGTGAGATTTTTCTACAAAATGCATTAGAACCGATAGTATGAAAAGCTGCAACTTACATTCTTAAGTAGTAGAAAACCTAGAAAATCCTATATTTTCCAGAAATACATTGTGGATGAAAACCTTTAAGAAACATGAAATTTTCATCTTTGAAATCCATTTATTGTGTAAGTATAATATTAAATCTCCAATATGTAATGCAATATGATAGTTTTTGCCTGAAGTCAATAATAGTGGTGCAAACTTCCTTTATTGTTAGATTCTTGATTACTTCGAGATATTAACTTAACTTTTAGTTTAGTATTTCAGTGTAGTTACAGTGTATTTCTTGTATCTTACCGATAGTGTGAGAAGTAGAGGACCCCATGACCTTCCCGGTCATGCACAGTGTAACGTAGTAGTGGCATCCCTGGACCTGTACTGCTCGGAATGAAGTTAACAGTCGGGATGTAATAGCGTCTGCCCCGTATAGATCTATACATATAGCATCGTCTTCCTGTCGGAGAACTTTAGGCGTAGTGCGTAGCGATTAGAGAATATCGAAGTGAGTTAGTGTGTTATCTCCTGATTAGTGCTTTCTCTGGTATTATAGTGTAGTAGTCTTTTGTATAACTCGTAGTGTGTTCTCTTATTAGTGTATAGTATCGTAATAGAGTGTAGAGTAGTAGCTATAGTGAGTAATAGTGGCCTTAACTATACCTATTATAGTTAACTTAGTGCGTATGATTCTTGTCAGTCTAGTGGTTTCAACATCGAATGAACTGAAAATACTCGTATCCAACACTAATATATATGATATATAACTAAGAAATCAATGACAGTCGGACGGATAACAACTACCCTAAGCCCACAATCAAACAAGAACAGGAAATAAGGCGAGCTATCGGTCCTAAGTCCTTCAAGTCTTACTTATATAAATATATTGGTGTTTACATTTTTTAAGGAATTTATTTAATAAAAATCTTGTCAAAAGGGAACATTTAGAAAATTGATCTTTTATCCAAAATAGTTTTGAAAACGAAAATCCTTTTTATAAAGCATACTGGTAAATCACATGTGATTAATTTCCATAACATGAATAATTGACTTGTATAAATTTCCATAACCATGTATAATTGACTTGTATCCCCCCTAAAACATATAAAACATTTGAAAGGTTCATTAAAGGGGTATGAACTCACCTGAAATCGCGTAAATCGGGTGAATCGGGTGAATCGGGTAAATCGGGTGAAAGTGTCGGTTGAGCGTTTTGTACCAAATAAAGACTTGTGCACCTTTTAAGACCCTAATGTCATATGCAATATGTATTTTACAAGAGATTAATCATTTTAGGCTTTTCATTAAAGTATTTAGGCATTCTAGCATTGATTCGGGGTCTTAGAGCTTAGAAGGGGTTCCCAGGAGTAGTACAAGGCCAAGAGGGGTTTACGGGGGAGTCCAAGAGTTTACTCCCTTGGATTTTACGGCCCAAAGGCCACTCCTTGGGAGTTTACGGCCGTAAGCCCCTAGGCCTGGCCGTAAACTCTTGTTTTCCTCCAAGAGTGCAATTTAAGGCCTTATATCAACTCCATATATTTCTAGTAAATGCCTAGGAACAATTTGGAGGGTTAAAACCTTCATTTGGTGTCACTTGGGGGAGTTTACGGTCCAGGCTTGTGCTTGGGCCGTAAACTCCATTTTGTCCCTCAAAATGGATTGTTAAATGGTCCAAACCACTCCCTTAAATCTTAGTTAAATTCTAGAAGGCCTTAGGTGGGTTTTTGGGACTTTTTACCAAGGAAATTAGGTGGTTACGGCCCAAGCATAGTCTTGGCCATAAACTCCTCTTTTAGGGTCTAGAATGTGTTGTTTAATGGCCTTAAGCATTTCCTAGGGTCATAACTAAATTCCCACATGCCTTAGATGAGTTTTTGAGGCACATTAGCATGGAATTTTGGTGTTTACGTCCTAAGCACAAGCTTGGGCCGTAAACTCCCTTTTAGGTTCTAAAAACTTGTGTTTTCATGTCCAAACTCATCTAGGCTATTTCCTTAATTAATATCCAAGCTTAAAGGAAAGGAAAATGGGACATTTGGCTAAGTTTTGGGTGTTTACGGCCAAAGAGGCATCCTAGGCCGTAAACTCCCTTTAATCCACTAAATCTTATGATTTTTGACCTTTAAATGCAATTAAATATGTTTAGAATAAGATAGGGAAGAAACCCTTACGTTTGGAAGCCGGAATTCGCGGTTTTTGGAGTCGGGTTTGGGTCTAGAGGGAGAAAGTAGTGAGAGAGATTGAATGAGTGGTAAAAGAGTGTTCAAATGGTGTTCACTCTCATTTTGCATGCCTCGGGTATTGCACCCGGTACACGGCTACCCGATGCTAAAGTTTAATGGGGTTAAAACTTTTTACCCGAGTGAAGTGGTTGAAAAGTAATATAACTCTATTTAGTTAAACTGGGTTAACACTTACAAGCTATAATTACTTATGATAATATCAATAAATATAAATGACTAGATATTTATTTATTGACGACTCCACACATTACGGAAAATAATATATAACGACGAATTCCGTTAGTGAAGACGGGATTTTGTAACGGCAATAAATTTGGGTTGCCACATCATCCCCCCGTTAGGGGAATTTCGTCCCAAAATGTAGAATTCAAACAGATAAGTTATTACAATACTACTAAGCAAAGAGATGAGGATATTTGAGTTTCATTCGATCCTCGCGCTCCCAAGTGAATTCCGGTCCCCGCTTGGCGTTCCACCGAACCTTCACGATTGGGATGCGGCTTTGTTTCGTTCGTTCTACTTCCCGATCCATAATCTCCGCAGGCTCTTCCACAAAGTTGAGGCTCTCATTGACCTCGATCTCGTCGAGGGGAATCATGAGAGTCTCGTCGGACAGGCATTTCTTCAAGTTTGAGACGTGGAAGGTAGGGTGTATGTTGCTTAGGTCGTGGGGTAGGTTGAGTTTGTAAGCTACGGGGCCGATTCTAGAGAGAATCTCAAAAGGCCCTATGTACCTTGGGTTCAGCTTTCCACGCTTTCCGAAGCGTATCGTGCCCTTCCAGGGCGAGACCTTCAAAAGGACACGGTCTCCCACCTGGAATTCCAAGGGTTTTCTCCGTTTGTCCGCATAGCGTTTCTGTCGATCCCTAGCAGCTTTTAGTCGTTCGCGAATCTGCACAATCTTTTCGGTCATTTCTCGAATAATCTCCGGACCAGTGAGAGCGCTATCAGGAACTCGTCCTTTAGCTAACTGAGTGTCACCCACCTCAGCCCAGCATAGAGGGGATCTGCACTTCCGGCCGTAGAGGGCTTCGAATGGAGCTGCCTTGATACTCGTATGATAACTGTGTAGGAAAACTCCACAAGAGGCAAGTGTGTCCCACAATTTACCGAAGTCGATCACACAAGCTCGCAGCATATCTTCTAGAGTTTGAATCGTCCTCCTACTTTCAGTCTGTGGATGGTAGGCTGTACTCATGTCCAGCCTCGTCCCTTGCACCTTTTGTAGTGATTGCCAAAATCTAGAGGTAAATCTACTGTCTCTGTCCGAGATAATAGATATAGGGACGCCATGCAGCCGCACTATTTCCTTTATGTAAGTTCTTGTGAGTTTCTCCATCTTGTCCGTTTCCTTGATGGGTAGGAAGTGCGTAGACTTGGTTAATCTGTCAACGATGACCCAAACGGTATCCAACACACCCGCTGTCTTGGGTAGCTTGGTTATAAAGTCCATTGTAATCCGCTCCCACTTCCATTCCGGTATCTCTGGTTGTTGGAGGAGTCCTGATGGCTTTTGATATTCGACCATGACCTTCGCGCAAGTAAGGCACTTGGTCACAAAGGTAGCGATCTCCGCTTTCATGTTAGGCCACCAGCATAGCTTTCTGAGATCCATATACATCTTATCTGATCCTGGGTGGACGTAGTAGCGAGTGTTGTGTGCTTCCCTCATGACCAAGTCTCTGAAACCTCCATGGCGCGGAGTCCAGATTCGGTCCATGAAGTAGTAGGCTCCATAACCCTTGACCTCCAAACTTTTATCCATTCCGCGCAGGGATTCTCCCGTCACATTCTCAGGCTTTAAGGCTTGCAGCTGAGCCTCCCTGACGTGCGCGGATAGATGCGAATGGATAGTCATTGTCAATGACTTAGTTCTTCGTCCAGAGTACTCCTTCCTACTCAGGGCGTCTGCTACTACATTGGCTTTCCCTGGGTGGTATCGGATTTCGCAATCGTAATTACTGAGCAGTTCGACCCATCAACGCTGCCTCATGTTGAGTTCTTTTTTGTTCAGTATGTGTTGGAGGCTTTTGTGATCAGTGTACACCACGCTCTTCGTCCCATACAAGTAGTGTCTCCAGATTTTTAGTGCTAAGACGACCGCTCTTAACTCGAGGTCGTGAGTAGTGTAGTTCACTTCATGTGTCTTTAGCTGTCTTGAGGCATAGGCAATGACCTTACCTCGTTGCATCAAGACACAACCGAGCCCCTGATTTGATGCATCGCAGTATACAACAAAATCTTCTGTCCCTTCGGGAAGGGATAATACCGGTGCGGTGCATAGGGCTCGCTTCAGGGTCTGGAATGCCTTCTCCTGTTTCTCTTCCCAGTCGAATGATACACCCTTCTGCATCAACATGGTGAGAGGCTTTGCAATCCGAGAGAAGTTTTGGATGAATTAGCGGTAGTAGCCAGCAAGGCCTAGAAATTGGCGAATTTCTATAGGCGTCTTCGGTGCTGACCAGTTCTCAATAGCTTTAATTTTGGAGGGATCCACGAGGATTCCTTCTTCACTAACCACGTGTCCTAAGAATTCAACTATTCGAATCCAAAACTCGCACTTAGAGAACTTCGCATATAACTTCTCTGATCGCAACGTTTCCAGCACTCGTCACAGGTGATCCTTGTGTTCTTCCTCGCTTCGAGAGTAGACGGGTATATCGTCAATGAAGACGATGATGAACTGATCTAGATATGGACGACACACCCTATTCATCAAGTCCATGAATACTGCGGGGGCGTTAGTCAGTCCAAAGGCATCACTATGATCTCAAAATGCCCGTAACGGGTTCGGAAGGCTGTCTTCGGGACATCTTCCTCAAGCACCCGTAACTGGTGATACCCGGATCTAAGATCAATCTTGGAGAAGTAACTTGCTCCTTGCAGTTGGTCGAATAGGTCGTCGATACGGGGAAGAGTGTAGTGATTTTTGACCGTGAGTTTATTGAGTTCCTTATAATCGATGCACATCCGAAATGATCCATCCTTCTTCTTCACGAAGAAGACCGGAGCTCCCCAAGGTGAGAAGCTCGGTCTTATAAAACCCTTGTTGAGTAGCTCGTTGAGTTGACCGGATACTTCTTACATTTCGGTAGGCGCTAGACAATAGGGCGACTTAGCTACGGGAGTAGCTCCTGGGACTAGGTCGATTCTGAACTCAATCTGACGTTTGGGAGGTAGGCCTGGAAGGTCTTCTGGGAAAACATCAGAGAATTCGCATACAACGGGAATGTCTTTTGGATCTTTCGATTTCTGACTAGTGTCGACGACGTGAGCAAGAAAGACGCGGCATTCCTTGTGCAAGTATTTCTGAGCCTGAATACTGGAGACGATACGAAGGCTCGCACTCGGTTTATCTCCATATATCAATAGGGTTTCGTGATTCGGAAGGTGCAGGCGAATGGCTTTGTCGAAGCATAGGATATCGGCGCGATGAAGACTCAACCAGTCCATACCAACAATGACATCGAAATTTTTGATTGAGACTGGTATAAGATCGATTGAAAATGAGTGATCATCTAACGTGAGGGTACAACCTATGTAGATTTCATTAGAGCTTTCTATATTCCCGTTAGCCATTTCAACGACGAATGTTTCTTTTAGTGGTTGAGTAATTGTTTAAAGTTTTGATTTATGAAGCTTCTTTCTACACCACTATCGAATAAGACACAGGCATAAGAGTTGTTGAGAAGAAACGTACCCGTGACCACTGTGGGATCCGCTACCGCTTCATTGTGACCGATAGCGAGTAACCTTCCAGTTCCCCCCAACATTTGTAGCCTTCGGACAGTTCTTCTTAAAATGGCCAGCTTCTCCGCAGCCATAACACGTCGGGGTCACTCCCGAACAGGGAACTTGCGAGATAGGTTTGGGAGGGGGCTTGCAGAATCGCACCGTATGGCCCTTCCGACCGCAGTTGGAACTCTGCAATTTACGGCAGGGGCCGTGATGGTGGAAAGGGCACTTGGGACACTTGGGCAGATTCCCGCTACAAGCTTTTGGTGGGGCTGGTGCGGCTGGAGTGGCTGGGGTAGTGGCAGCATGGACCGCCACGATTTGCTGTTCCTTGGAGGAGGTTTGAGGTTTCTTGCCTTTCTTCATATCCCATCGCTTCCTCTTCTGTCAGATGAATCGGGTGGTGCAGTGGTAGTGGGGGTTGCTGTTGCTGGAGTGGAAGAGACTTCATGGTTGATCAAACTCTGGGCCAATTCCTTCGCGCTATCGAAGGTGGTAGGGTGTGAGGCTAGAACATTTCCTCGATACGAGGGCACTAATCCCTAGATGTACCGTTCAATCTTCTTGTTCTCTGACAGGATCGTATTGGGATACATAGCCGCCAAGTCGCAGAACCTGGCCGTGTAAGCTGTTATGTCAGTCCCTTTCATCTTGAGGTTCCAGAGTTCCTCCTCAAGTTTCTGAACATTGCCCCTAGGGCAATACTCCCCTCTCATGAGATCTTTTAGAGTGTCCCAGCCCATGGCGTTGGCTGTGACCAGGGAGAGTGCGTTGACATGGCCGTTCCACCATGTCAAGGCCCTGTTAGTGAGAGTAGCAGTTGCGAACTTGATTTTGCTCTCTTCAGGGCAAGAGCACATTTCAAATACGACTTCGGTTCTTTCGAACCATTGGGATAGTGCCAGAATTCCTCCTGTACCATCGAAGATGGTAGGTTTACAGTTCATGAAGTCCTTTTAAGTGAATCCCTGCACTCTTTGGTGGACATCCCCAAATCTAGAGTTTCCACCACTCGCGTCCCCAGAGTTTATTTGGGCCATGGCTGTTGTCACACCCGCGGTCGACGCTGTTTGGAACAGCACTGGGTCGAACTGTGGAGGAGTAGGTGGTGGAGGAGGGGTTTGAGTTGCTGGTCTTCCTCGGCTGGGACGCTTTCGAGGAGGCATCTTTCGCTGGAAAACCATAGAAATGATAGCAATAGTAAGAGTCTATTGCGAATATGAATAGAGTGTTTCATGGATTAAATCAACATAATCCAAGATCAGAATGAGAGTCATAGCAATAGAGTAATCAACTGCCAATATACTGGTATTAATGATGTAACACAAGTTCATGAAAATTGACCTAACAGCAGGTCTTACATCAAACCATAAAGAAAATGTTGGCAGTTTAGAGGTCTAGTTAGAGTATTTTTTAAGCTAGGAATGTTTACAAACAAGAGATCTACGGAACATAGAGAGGAAAGGCTAGTCCTTTAAACAAAAGAGTGAGGTAACTAGACGTCTTCTACTAGCGATGGTTACTTGTTGGGAGAACCCTCAGATCCACTATCTGACGCATGACTTCCTGAAGGTGTCGATCATGAGTTCTTTGGTGTGCTCGGAGTTCCCTAACTTTGGCTCGGGATGCAGCCAGCTGATTCTGCAGAGCCTCGTTGGTCCTCCTTGTCCTGTCCATGGCTTCTTCAAGTTGGCGGATGCGAACCGTGTTGAGATTCGAGTTGGCATCCACTTCCACAACTTGACCAATAGCAGCCTGACCCTGCTCGACATTCCTGGCAATCCTTCGGATAATGATGGGAAGAACCCGGTCTGCTGATCCCCCTTAGCTTATGTTGTACAAGCTTCGGTCTCCATTGTAAGGTAAGGGCTGACCCTGCTCCTCGCTCCATTTGTGCAAGGATATGGCCCACATAGGAGTGGGACCCTGAAATGCCGGACGGGGGTTGGGGTTCGGAGCTTCAGGAGGTTGGTTGTTAACTTCTGGTTCGGAACTCGAGCTACCCGAGAAACCTTCAGCATGATGATCATCCAAAGGGATCGGGTGATCATCATCTGAATCCTCCTCGAGCCATCCTCCATTGCTCTGGTTTGGATAGTACGGATCACCAGGATGGTGGAAGCCAGCCATGCTATCTACGCGAGAAAGGGGAAAGGAAAGGTTAATGAATGTACTATTCTAAGATACTTATAGGATGAATCGTTATTAGTCGACCCAATACTTTTGTAGTGCATACCGATTACATGTAACCGAAGCAAGATAGTCCTTCGAATAAGCAACCCTAACTTCAGACCCCCAATCAAATAAGAACAGGGAATGAAGCAAAGGCTACAGATTCTGAGTCTATAGCGCCCTAGTCACATGTAACCGTGGTGTATCCACTTAGCAATTATTGTCCTACTAGTAACGACCCCTATTAGCTGTCACATACTTATGTTTTAGAGACACAGAATACTCCTATAGTATTCTTATGGTAACGTTATTGTGGTAGTGTTGGTAAGTTTTAGACTTGTTGCAACACCACAACCAAACTTAGGCACATGCTAGTCACTCTCAGGAAAACGTAGTTGATCAGGCTACATCACCCCGAATGTGACTATATGTCTCTAAGCCCAATTGTGCTGCCCAACAATCTTAATACTTTTGTTCTGTTCTAGTGTGATACTGATTTCTGTGTTTTATAGTGATGTGTGTATATATATACTTAGTTAAATGTTTTAGATACTTAACATCATATATTCTTGGTCAGAGTGTTTTAGTCCCGAAGTGTTTATAGTTTGTATATCTTTTATAGGTTGATATACTTGATTCACTATAAACAATGCTCTGATACCAATCTATCACACCCCAAATCCGATAACGGCGGAATATGTTTCGGGGTGGAGGACGTCATGTACAGTATCATCACAATTGCATAATAGTAAAAACAAGAAACATACAACCAATGTATTACATAGTGAGTTTAATTACAAGTGTGTTTTGTAATGTTTAGCAAATACCAAAAATAATACAAAAATAAGAGATGGATCTTGTCTGCTCCACCTTCTCCAAAACGCTGGTGAGTTCATAAGAGTTTAGTGTGAGATTTTTGTATAAAATGCATTAGAACCGATAGTATGAAAAGCTGCAATTTACATTCTTAAGTAGTAGAAAAACCTAGAAAATCCTATAATTTCCAGAAATACATTGTGAATGAAAACCTTTAAGAAACATTAAATTTTCATCTTTGAAATCCATTTATTGTGTAAGTATAATATTAAATCTCCAATAAGTAATGCAATATGATAGTTTTTGCCTGAAGTCAATAATAGTGGTGCAAACTTCCTTTAGTGTTAGATTCTTGATTACTTCGGGATATTAACTTAACTTTTAGTTTAGTATTTTAGTGTAGTTATAGTGTATTTCTTGTATGTTACCGATAGTGTGAGAAGTAAAGGACCCCATGACGTTCCCGGTCATGCACAGTGTAACGCAGTAGTGGCATCCCTAGACCTGTACGGTTCGGACAGAAGTTAACAGTCGGGATGTAATAGCGTCTGCCCCGTATAGATCTATACATATAGCGTTGTCTTCCTGTCGTTGAACTCTTGGCATAGTGCGTAGCGATTAGAGAATCTCGTAGTGAGTTAGTGTGTTAACTATAATAGGCGTAGTGCTTTCTCTTTTATTATAGTGTAGTAGTCTTTTGTATAACTCGTAGTGTGTTCTCTTATTAGTGTATAGTATCGTAATAGAGTGTAGAGTAGTAGCTATAGCGAGTAATAGTGGCCTTAACTATACCTATTATAGTTAACTTAGTGCGTATGATTCTTGTCAGTCTAGTGGTTTCAACATCGAATGAACTGAAAATACTCGTATCCAACACTAATATATATGATATATAACTAAGAAATCAACGACAGTCGGACGGATAACAACTACACTAAGCCCACAATCAAACAAGAACAGGAAATAAGGCGAGCTATCGGTCCTAAGTCCTTCAAGTCTTACTTATATAAATATATTGGTGTGGTTACATTTTATATGGAATTTATTTAATAAAAATCTTGTCAAAAGGTAACATTTAGAAAATTGATCTTTTATCCAAAATAGTTTTGAAAACGAAAATCCTTTTTATAAAGCATAGTGGTAAATCACATGTGATTAATTTCTGTAACATGAATAATTGACTTGTATAAATTTCCATAACCATGTATAATTGACTTGTATCCCCCCCCCCTAAAACATATAAAACATTTGAAAGTTTCATTAAAGGGGTATGAACTCACCTGAAATCGCGTAAATCGGTTGAATCGGGTAAATCGGGTGAAAGTGTCGGTTTAGTGTTTTGTACCAAATAAAGACTTGTGCACCTTTTAAGACCCTAATGTCATATGAAATATGTATTTTACAAGAGATTAATCATTTTATGCTTTTCATTAAAGTATTTAGGCATTCTAGCATTGATTCTGGGTCTTAGGGCTTAGAAGGGGTTCCCGGGAGTAATACAAGGCCAAGAGGGGTTTACGGGGGAGTCCAAGAGTTTACTCCCTTGGAGTTTACGGCCGTAAGCGCCTAGGCTTGGCCGTAAACTCTTGTTTTCCTCCAAGAGTGCAATTTAAGGCCTTATATCAACTCCATATATTTCTAGTAAATGCCTAGGACCAATTTGGAAGGTTAAACCCTTCATTTGGTGTCACTTGGGGGAGTTTACAGTCCAGGCTTGTGCTTGGGCCGGAAACTCCATTTTTTCCTTCAAAATGGATTGTTAAGTGGTCCAAACCACTCCCTTAAATCTTAGTTAAATTCTAGAAGGCCTTAGGTGGGTTTTTGGGACTTTTTACCAAGGAAATTGGGTGTTTACGGCCCAAGCATAGTCTTGGCCGTAAACTCCTCTTTTAGGGTCTAGAATGTGTTTTTTAATGGCCTTAAGCATTTCCTAGGGTCATAACTAAATTCCCACATGCCTTAGATGATTTTTTGAGGCACATTGGCATGGAATTTTGGTGTTTACGGCCTAAGCACAAGCTTGGGCCATAAACTCCCTTTTAGGTCCTAAAAACTTGTGTTTTCATGTCCAAACTCATCTAGGCTATTTCCTTAATTAATATCCAAGCTTAAAGGAAAGGAAAATGGGACATTTGGCTACGTTTGTTGGGTTTTGAGCATTCTAACACTCCTAAGTGTACATGCAACCCTAAATACCTTGGATCTATGTTTTCTCTATTATACATACAAATATGAACATCCAAGGTATTATCCTAATCTAGCATACAAAATAATGAATATAACAAGATAGAATACATACCTCGTTGTTGCTTGTGTTCCTTGAAACCTTGTGAGCCTAGCACCACAAGTGGTGATGCCTCAAATGGTTCACAATCATCAAAACACATGGAATGACTTGAGAGAAAACCCACACTTCATGAAATCGGCTAGCCCTTCTAGTACACCCACTAGTGCCAATTTTGGTGAATAATATGATGCTTATATAGTGTTACAATTAGGGCAAACCCTAATTGTCATGACTTTCCATTTCCTTGGATCCATGGGTACAAATACACCATGGAGCATCCATGGACCATCCTATGGGTTTTAGCCCAACTTGATTATCCATGGAGCATTAGCCCACTATACAAGTATGGATGATTTACACAATCAACCCATATATTTAATTAGTCTTCTTTTGATCACTTAATTAATCCTAGATTAATTCTTGATCAATACTAATTAAATAATCTTATTATTCTTATTATTAATATACTAGAACTTATAATATATTAATAACCATAAGTGTCTTATTTCTCTCATCCAAGTGCATGATGGTATGCAACCCAAATGGACCATGCCGGGTCGGGTCAAGTCTTACCAATTATAGTTATGGACTTAGACATTAATCCAACAGTCTCCCACTTGGATAAGTCTAAAACTACTATTGCGTATGACTTCAGGAACCAACTGGCAATCGTAGCTCTCAAAAGCTTCTGTCGAACTCTGACCTTTGTAGATGAACTCTGACCTTTGTCAGTGACTTGTCCATTAGATAAGGGATCATATATTCCTCCATTCTAGATATCATATGGACTGAGACATGGATTATAATCATTCTCTCTGTCCATTTGTTGTTTCCCGATTTCCGATTTATGACAACTGACTAATTGAACAAATCAAATCAGTCCTGGCCCGGCCGAGCACTTCCATTTGTCATCATCAAATCATCGAGGGGCCCACAGATATCGCTTTTATCCCGAAGGTAAAAGGAACGGATAAACTTCGACTCATATGGCTTGTTCTACTACTTGTTGAATCATACACAAAGGCACGTTTTATAGCACAGAGTTACCAAATGCGGTTTCGTTCAATCAATGTACTATCAACTCATAGTAACAACTCATATCTCTAGGTTTGAAGAATATAAGATATTATCGTCTCATGATCACTCGTGATAAAATCCATGAAGTGATTCCAATGAGCGCGGGTTGAATCCAATACTCAGAACTTATGAGCACTCATGATTGTTGTAGCCTTGTCCAACACCTTAGACCTCTACAACCCATCATGACAGTCTTAATTCATATCTACTTCCAACATATGACCGACTGTGGATGGTTTGAATAACTTAGTCATTCCGGAAGAATAACCCAGTTTATTCGGGAAGTCAAAACATGCAAAGTGAAACACAATAATAATTGAATCCAATATGGTATCAACTCTTTGAACATAAATAAAACACCTTTTATTTATCACCATATGATTACACATTATTCATTGTATACTGTTTCAGCTATCAACTTTATTCTTGAATTTAAAACAATAGTTGTCCCATGCTCCAAGCATGTACACTATGTTTTCTTAAACACTAGTCATGCCACACACCAAGTATGCATACTATGTTTGTCTATGATCTTTACTTTGTGAACTAGATCCATTGAACATAACTTTAATGATTCTCTTTTCACACTCCCAAATCCTTACTGCAAATGCAAGAATTCCAAATTCATGCCATTTACTGAAATCTGTTAGATTCTAAACTTATATGCATTGATACTCTTGTAATGATTATGCACAAAGTCATAAAGACTTGACAACAATCATTACAGAGCATTCCAAAGGAGATCAACTCCTTGGAAATATCCTTCTTGCATTAAGTTTCCTTAATCTTACACAGATTGAAATTTCTAACTTTGAAACATTTCCAGATTCCATTCTGACTTATCACTTCTGAACAGGAGTTGCCTCCTTACAGACTATGTCAATATGGTCCTTCCAGAATTATCACTATACTTCCAACTATCCTTGAGCAACCAATCTTTGGTAAACCTTAGATTGTCCTCGACAATTGTTTAATCCTTTTAGTCATATCCAGTTCTAAACCTTTTCCCTTCTTAATGCCCTAGGCATTTGGAAAAATTTAGAACGGATGATTATAGCACATGTAATCGATCCTATATCCGAAGCATATGGGACACGATTCATGATGTCTCACATAAAGACTAAACCAGTCTTTTGCTATAACATTTCCATTTCTATTTGCCAAGTTCTCATGTTTCAGATTATGAAAAGGGATGCCGTAATCATAATCGAATTTTAGAACGCAAATAATGGACCCGTATACAGAATTTCCTTATGTTGAGCCATTCCAACATGAAATTCATATATATCCTTGACTAAATGATTAAAACCTCATGATCTAAGCTTATAGATTTGAGATGAAGTATAATTTCCTCTCCCTTAATTATAGCAAAACAACTTTTCCCAATTGAAACCTTTTGTTTTCTATAATTAACATTGCTAGCTTGCAATACTTAACATAATTATCATGCTCCCACTAACATGATGATTATTAGCATATCACTTATGCTCCCACTAGCTTTGACATGTACTCAAAAATCAGCTGGACTTCTAGAAATCAGTACTTCATTGACTTTCTTACCAAAGTTCAGATTTCTGATACTAGATTGTTTTGATAAGACTTTATCAAAATCATACACCTTCCCTTAGATAGCACACTTGTGTATCTAAACAATTATGAAGAGGGATGCCGTAATCATAATGTTTAGACCTTTTTGCCACTTCTCACAAGTCCATGTTAGTGTGCCGGTTAACCACACGCGCTCCACTAACGACTTTGAGAATGCAAATATCACAATTGCTATCTAGCTAAAATCTACTTAGTGAAAGTGTTTCCTCACCATCATTTTCATGAATCGGAGAGAAACCTTATGACACTTAGATTTACTGGTGTATGTGTTCTTATCCATGTGAATTGTCAAAAACCATAGTCACAAGACAAGGATAATGACAAATCCAAACTCATATGGATTGAACTCAATCTTAACTTCTTGCCACCTGGCAGCTCAAGGGCCTGCCATTGCTTCCAAGTTGTTGTGCAACAAATTGAGAACTCTAAGAACTCAAATGCAAAACCAACTTTAACTGGAATGGGCACAGAATATGTCAACACGATATGTTATAAACCTCAAGTCGTGTGCTAGTGAAGAACTTCAGGTTTTATTCTTGATTATTTCTTGAGACTTTCAAGACCTTTAAGACTCCCACTGTCCTCTTGACATATAAGACTCCCTTGTCAAATATCCAAGAGATAGTGAGGATTCTAATCAAGACAAACACTTCACACAATTGGCCTAAGTTGGTCTCTGTTTTATCCAAAACATCACAACTTACCAATTTCAAATGTACAAGAGTAGAAAACTTTTACTCTTACATTTGACAAGTGTTTTAAACCTTCTTTTGAGACATGTCACTCAAGTTACAATCTTGGAGTATGACTCTAAGACTTGTATTGGAACGAAGTATGACTCATCTTCTTGATTTAACCACTTCAACAATTCAAGTTCCTCTTCTTAGTCATAAGAATGCACCAAGATTTTCTTAGAGAACTAATTGTGCTATGGTTTCTTAATCATTAAGATGATCACAAAACGGATACTAAAGTACTCTCCCATCTTTTCAGATTTGAGAAACTTTTATCCTTCTGCCTAATTTGATTCTTCTTATCGATCTTTTGTGGTGGACTTAATCAGTGCACAAGAATGTGTACTCGATCCCTTAGTCCTTTACTTGACTCACACATCCATGTGAACAAGTAATTAGTCTTAATTTTTCCAAAACTTGAAAGTTCTCATTCATCATGCTATACAACTTGCATGATTCCAAGTTCCGGTCCAATTGAAACTTGGGTGATGAGAATCTTTCCTTATTTGGTAAATTTAGACATTACCACAAATGAAAGAATCAATTTCATGTTTCCACTCTTGCTGTTAATGGAATCTTATAAGCAACAATTTTCTTTCCAAATGCCATTGTAAGGATATTTTAAAATAAATAAAATCAAAAATTTTCTTTTTATTTTAAAACTTTGCAGAAAAACTTATCCTTACAATCCATATGAAAACTTGTTGTTATCTATTCCTAAGCAATATCTCATAACTCCTGAGAAGTAGCTCACGAATCCGATTTTTCAAGATACGCGATAGAAATCCATCTACGCGATCAGATTCAGCATATTCTTTCTTTAAGTTTCTTCACTTTTTTTCCTTTGATTCTTAAAACATCGCCATGTGACCCAGTCACATCATGTATCAAGAATCTCAGAATAGAAACTTAACAGAGTTAGATAGTGGAATTTACCTGAAGTAGAGTCAAACTTATTGACTTTAACATCCTTAGGTAAATTTGGCAGCTTCGCAACCAATGCCCTTTCTTTGGCAATACAAACATATGGACCCTTTGATAATGGTACACAGGACTATCACAGACTTAGCTTTTCTCTTTACCATTTGGTCAACCGAGTTGACTATAGCCGATCCCTTTCCATTGGGAAGAGAATGCTTTACTAGATATCCAATGTCATCATTGTCAATGTCCATAAAGTTTTAGGAAGTTGATCTTAACAAATAGACAAGATCATTAAGGGTCTTGTCATAGTCTTTTTCATAGGTGTTCCAAAAGAACTCACTATGTGACTTAGAAAGTAGTTGAACCACCAACTTTCTCAAGACTTTGACACCCAACTCTCCCGGCTTGTCAATATGTGACTACATCTCCAAGATGTGACCACACCTAGACCTTGCCTTGCCAATAGGGCCTGAGTGACCTTAAACTTTTCAAGAACTTGTGGGTTAGGGAGAATAATTGGAGGAGGATAAAGAAGTATGATATCCATGGGACATCATCTTCATTAGGAAACCTTGTTTCAAGAGATTTGGGAAGATCATAAGTGTCTAAACCAGACATCTTTTGGGAGATATTCAAGATAGTTGATCTTAAGTCCTTAATATGACACCCAGTATGAAATATTAAGGCTAGGACCCAACAAACTATTTTATAACTTAGAAGAGGTATGCCGTAATCCAAGCTATAAAATATTTGAAGGTAGGTGAATGACGATTCACCAATTTCCACCAAGATAAACGAAATGAATTATTAGGTTTTAATTGGTTTTGAAACTCCTAGATCTTTGAGATTCATTGAACTGTTCAATGGCATGTTTCAATCTCGAGTGTGCCCTTCAGGTTTTGTGACTGGGATGCCGAGGATCACAAAACAAGGTGTGAAGTAACCATGCAAATCACTTGATACCCTTAATAAATTACCCCTCAATCGATGTGCCGGTTAACCACACACGCTCCATCGATACTATGATAAATATTAAGTCACCCTTTACCTACCTTGTTAAGTCCAAGTTAGTGTGCCGGTTAACCACACACGCTCCACTAACGACTTTGACAAAGTGTAAAGTGTAATTTCATGGGTTAGCACCTTATTCACATTTTTCCTAAGTAACTAAGATTGGGTATTATTAAGAGTTTAGTTACTTAGTATTATCATTAATACTTTTAATGAACGGAGAATTCTAGTCCTGTCAAACCCGTTCGGCTAACGACCCTCCACCAGTCAAGCAAGCGGTGGGTGAGAGTGGACACCCATTAAGTTGCCATTTTATAGGCAACAACCTTATACCCACCTTATAGACCGGCTTCGTGAATGAGGCGTACTAGCGGTAAGACTGACTTTACTCTTATACATATATATATATATATATATATATATATATATATATATATATATATATATATATATATATATTATTAACTTATAATATTATAAAGTATAAGGGTTGAATTTTAACTTTTAAAATTCTAAGGGCTAACTTGGAATTAAAGTATTCATACTTGAAAACTTTTCAAATTCCAAAACTTGAGGGCAAGTTTTGAAACTATTCAAAACTAATTAATTCCATAACTTATGTGTTTAAAGTAGTTTTAATCCAAAAACTCTTCAAGTTCCATAACTTGAGGACAAGTTATGGAAGACTTTAAACTAATAAAAGAACTAACTTTTCCTTTATTTTATAACTTATGGATTTAATTATGGTTACATATTTTTCTTTAATGAAGTGACTCTTGAACTTTCATAACTTGAGGACAAGTTATGGAGTCATAAAAAATTATTCAATGACACAAGACTCTTCATTTTGTAACCATTGCCAACTATTATGAGTTTTATGAGTCTTTAATGTGACTCTTCATGTAACTTGAGGACAAGTTACACAAACACATTTTATACTCAACTCTTAGATTAAAATGGATTGAAAACAACTATTTCACTCAACATTTCTATTAATCCAAGCAACTCATAAGAACAAGATAATTCAAATCAAACTTTTTCATGTAATTAGTCTAAACCTTAAACTAATACAAAACATGAATCTATTGACAATTATCTTTGAAAATGGATTAGCATGAACATTACCACATCAAAAACAAGTTTATAAGATCAAAAACAACTTAGGGTAATGTTCCTAGTCCATTTCTGGCCAAAAAAACTCGAAAATATGCTGTCTGGGGGTCCAACTCGTCGAGTGCATGAACAAACTCGGCGAGTTGGATCAAATTCATCACTTTTTAGGCATGGACTCGTCGAGTCTCCTGATGGACTCGCCGAGTCTGATGGCCAGACAGCACCAGATTCGTTTTTTCAGCTTCTATTGCAAGTATAACAAGAAAACAAGCCTAGGCTCTGATACCACTGTTGGGTTTTGAGCATTCTAACACTCCTAAGTGTACATGCAACCCTAAATACCTTGGATCTATGTTTTCTCTATTATACATACAAATATGAACATCCAAGGTATTATCCTAATCTAGCATACAAAATAATGAATATAACAAGATAGAATACATACCTCGTTGTTGCTTGTGTTCCTTGAAACCTTGTGAGCCTAGCACCACAAGTGGTGATGCCTCAAATGGTTCACAATCATCAAAACACATGGAATGACTTGAGAGAAAACCCACACTTCATGAAATCGGCTAGCCCTTCTAGTACACCCACTAGTGCCAATTTTGGTGAATAATATGATGCTTATATAGTGTTACAATTAGGGCAAACCCTAATTGTCATGACTTTCCATTTCCTTGGATCCATGGGTACAAATACACCATGGAGCATCCATGGACCATCCTATGGGTTTTAGCCCAACTTGATTATCCATGGAGCATTAGCCCACTATACAAGTATGGATGATTTACACAATCAACCCATATATTTAATTAGTCTTCTTTTGATCACTTAATTAATCCTAGATTAATTCTTGATCAATACTAATTAAATAATCTTATTATTCTTATTATTAATATACTAGAACTTATAATATATTAATAACCATAAGTGTCTTATTTCTCTCATCCAAGTGCATGATGGTATGCAACCCAAATGGACCATGCCGGGTCGGGTCAAGTCTTACCAATTATAGTTATGGACTTAGACATTAATCCAACAACGTTTTGGGTGTTTACGGCCTAAGAGGCTTCCTAGGCCGTAAACTCCCTTTAATCCACTAAATCTTATGATTTTTGACCTTTAAATGCAATGGAATATGTTTAGAATAAGATAGGGAAGAAACCCTTACGTTTGGAAGTCGGAATTCGCGGTTTTTGGAGTCGGGTTTGGGTCTAGAGGGAGAAAGTAGTGAGAGAGATTGAATGAGTGGTAAAAGAGTGTTCACTCTCATTTTGCATGCCTCGGGTATTGCACCCGGTACACGGCTACCCGATGCTAAAGTTTAACGAGGTTAAAACTTTTAACCCGGGTGAAGTGGTTGAAAAGTAATATAACTCTATTTAGTTAAACTAGGTTAACACTTACAAGCTATAATTACTTATGATAATATCAATAAATATAAATGACTAGATATTTATTTATTTATGACTCCACACATTACGGAAAATAATATATAACGACGAATTCCGTTAGTGAAGACGGGAATTTGTAACGGGAATAAATTTGGGTTGTCACACTTTCTGGGATATTCTCTTACTTCAAAAGCATACCGTGTTTTAAATAAGCAATCTAGAAAGATTGAAGAAACCTATTATGTGACTTTCAAAGACAGCTACGTCAAGAAGCTAAAGACTACTGAAGAAGCAATTAGAGAGATTTGCTCTCAAACAGGTCAAGTCACAGCCACGATTGCTAATCTATTTGATCAGTTCGTTGACCTGTTTGATGAACCTGAGAAAGCCACTCTATCAGAAGCCAAGGCTGTAGACAACAAAATCGATCATCTGAAGCGGATTTTCATAGATGTAACCAAACAAATGGGAGAAGGAGAACAAGTTCGAAACGAACCTCCTCAGCACGACACTTCAGTTGAGGGGGAGAATCTATTTTCTTCAAATCAACCGAACTCACACTTTCAGGGGGAGAATTCCATTCCAGCTACACCCGAAAGCCCAATAGCACCCAAAAGTACTGTAGCACCTGAAAGCCCTGCTACACCCGAAAGTCCAGTAGCACCCGACAGTCCAGCTACACCTGAGAGTTCTGGTGCACCCGAAGGTCTGAACCAACCTGAAAATCCAAATGATTCATCATCAGTCGAGGGGGAGAATTCCGATATGTTCTATGATGATGATAGTCAATCTGAATTGGAAGAAATGGTCAACGCCAAATTGGATCCATCCTATGATCCAAACTATCCTCCCCTCGTTAAATGGACCAGAGATCATCTTGTATCTCAGATAGTGGGTAATGTATCTGAAACGGTCCTGACCCGATCCCAAGTAAAGGTAAAGCAAACCTCCCTATTCTCCAAAGTAGAGTTCTGCATGTATAATTCCTTCGTATCCAAAGTTGAGCCAAAGACCGTCAATATTGCTCTTGATCATTCTGATTGGGTCCAAGCAATGCAAGATGAACTCAATGAGTTTGAAAGAAATAAGGTCTGGCGTCTCATTCCAACACCAAAAGATGCCTCAGTCGTTGGTCTCAAATGGGTATTCAGAAACAACATGGACAAGGAGGGTAATGTGATTCGCAATAAAGTTCGTCTTGTGGTGAAAGGATACTATCAGGAAGAAGGAATTGATTATGAAGAAACATTTGCTCCGGTAGCAAGGCTGGAATTTGTACGAATATTTCTTGCCTACGTTGCACATAAGAACTTCGAGGTCTACCAAATGGATGTGAAATGCGCCTTTCTGAATGGAGAACTTGAAGAAATGGTTTACGTGGAGCAACCTCCAGGTTTTGTGAGTGAAAAGCATCCAAATCACTGTTACATTCTAGACAAGGCAGTTTATGGTCTAAAACAAGCGCCTAGGACATGGTATGAAACACTAACTAAGTTCTTAAAGATGTCTAAATTCAAAAAAGGTTCGATTGACCCAACCTTCTTTCGAAAGAAGGAAGGTAATCACCTTATGATAGTTCAAATCTATGTCGATGATATCATCTTTGGCTCCACGAATCCTAGCTTAACAGCTGAATTCAGAAAGCTGATGGAGACTAAATTTGAAATGAGCTCAATGGGTCCGATTAACTTTTTCCTTGGTTTAAACATTAGACATGGACCCGAAGGCATCTTTATCAACCAGGAAGCATATACCAAAACTCTTCTTGCTAAATTCGGCATGATGGGAGATTCGAAGGTCAAAGTTCCAATGGCGTTCGGCACCAAACTCACACCATCCTTGGAAAAACCGGCAGTTGATATAACACTATATCGACAAATGATTGGTTCCCTGATGTACCTCACAACTAGCAGGCCCGACATAATGTTTTCTGTGTGTTATTGTGCTAGGTTTCAGGTGAATACTCGTGAACCACACATGCTAGCAGTGAAAAACATACTCCGATATCTGAAGCGAACCACCTCTCTCGGTCTCTGGTATCCCTCAAACTCAGGGTTCTTTGTTCAAGCCTACTCAGATGCAGACCTTGGAGGATGTGGTTTAGACAGGAAAAGCACTACAAGAGGATGTCAATTCCTCGATGGAAAGTTGGTGAGTTGGAAATCTAAGAAAAAAACATGTGTTTCACTGTCTACAGCCGAAGCAGAATATATTGCAGCCGCTTCTTGCACATCTCAAGTGATTTGGATCCAAAGTCAACTTAGGGATTACGGACTCAACATGAAAAAGATCCCACTATATTGTGACTCAGAAAGTGCAATTAGTATCTGTCATAACCTAGTGCAACATTCCAAAACCAAACATATTGCATTGAGGTATCACTTCATTAAAGATCACGTAGAAGACAGAAACATAGAGATTCATTTTGTACGAACTACTGATCAACTGGCTGACATCTTCACCAAAGCTCTTCCTGAAGCAAGTTTCAATAAAATTCTACAAGGACAAGGTATGATGGAATCGGAGTCAGTACCAAAAACTACTTCTCAAAACTAAATGTTGGAAGCGAAGTGAACCGAACGTTCGGGTTCGGTTCCTGTGAGTGCCGAAATGAACCGAGCGCTCGGGTTCGGTCCTATTCTCTTATCTTTGCTTCTCACTTAATGGTAGTTTCTTTGGTGGTAAACTTTTGGTTGTAAATTTTTTTTTGTTTGTACTCTTATGTCTCATTTCTTTCTTACTTTTTCAAAGTTTTTTTTTAACCGAAATGAACCGAGCGTTTGGTCTATTTCGGGTTCGGTTCCAAAATTTTTTTCTTTCTTTCTTTAAATCAAAAACTCCAAAGATATTTTTTTGTTGTTTGTTTCTCTCTTTAAATCAAAAACTCCAAAAATATTTTTTTGTTTCTCTCCTTAAATAAAAAAACTGCAAAAATATTTTTTTGTTTTTCTCTTTAAATCAAAAACTCCAAAAACATTTTTTTTGTTTGCTTGTGTTCGTTAATTTTGTGTGGATAATTGTGGAGCAACTCTTGTTCTCACATTTTTAATAGTTAAGTGTCCCTAGAAGCATGCTGTTGTATGTGTCCAAAGCCTCATTCGATTCTGAATAATAGCCTTACTGACTTGGTATATACAAACCTTGTCTTCCCAATTAGGCTTTTATATTTATTCTAATCATGAGCTACCTTACTCTCATCTCACATGAGATAAGAGTTTTCTGCTTGGTCCTTATTTTATGGCAGAGGTACTTTGGTTTCTTTACACCATCTACAATACTTTTCTCCATCCTATTTGCCTCATACAAGTAACCCTTGAGATTCTCAGTAATTACCACTGAGGTTTATGGTCACACAATTTCTATGTTTAAGATCTTAGCTTCGTGCAACTACGTGCTAAGTGAAAACCCACAATTCAATACCTACTATGCATTGACGGTGAACAATTAAATTTGCTCTAGTTTTCACTAATGAGTTAATGAAGTCACCCATGGGGCTGTACCTTGAAATCTCTAAATTTTTTTGTGTGATTCTTATGAAATTGTTAAATCCCATAACATTTCTTCCCTTAGAATCCAGTTTTATTTTTTTTAGATTTCACCTAAAAGTATTTTTCAAATGCCACTTAAATTCTCTTTACACCTACTTGTTCAACAAACTACATTGGTCTCACAAGTACTTCAGTTGATTTCTGTCTTATGTCAAGATCAGGAACACTGAACTGAAGCGAAATCCACCCTCATCAGCCTTATTAAAAGATGCCTTTCAACACTTCTTAATAAGTGTTTGATCGTATTTCAACGGGAAACCACACAAACAATTTAAAGTCTCTCTTGACTTTGAAGGAAGAGATTCGTACCCGAGATCTATTGTTTCATGTCTTTATTGGCATCACAATTTCCCACATATGTATTGCTTCATTTATTTTCTTTTACACTCTATGCACGAAAATCTTTTTGATTTTCCATAATTCTGGTTTCGTTCCTTACAAGCAATTTTTGGCTATGGGATTTAACGTTATAAAAGAGATGTGGCTCACAATGTTACATGTGGATATTTTTCTTTTTGACGACAGCTCACTCTAAAGGGATAAGTTGCTAACTCAACTTAAAGTCCAATTGGTTTGATATTTCAAACAGCGCTTGATGGGAAGGCGCGTGAAGTGGAACCGTTTTTGACACTTCAAACGGCGCCTGATGGGAAGGCGTGTGAAACGGGACCGTTTTTCTCTCTCCTACGTAATCATAGGGGCTCTAAACTGTCACTCGTCAATCACCTAAGGAAACTGTTCGCATTTCCCTTGAAGATTTGGGAACAAATTTTTCTCTCTCTTCTCACCACGGTATAAAAGGTAATTTCTACCATAATTTACCTCTTTACTACACCAAACCTTCAGAGAGCAAGAAAAGCTTTGATTCTTCTATTGTTCATCATCCTCCCAAATTCTTTCCTTCAATGGCGGACTCATCATCAGTTCACGCTACTTCTCACATTCTGCCAATCCGTCCTCAACAAGGCTTGATTATCGACCTCACTCCTCAAGTTTACGATGCATTCATGTTTCCAATCATGGAATGTCTCAAGTATTCGCCACTGGTTCCAGCTCTCACCAAGGTCGAAACAGTTCCAATGGAGTGTCTCTCGCAAATATTCTCCACTGCCCACTATGACAAGTCTGTCGATCGAATCTTCTTTGACATTCTTGATCAGAAGGCCTCCATCTCCAAACAACGATTCTGTTCGCTTTTAGGGTTTGCACCCGATGAATCTAGGGTTAACCCTGAATCCATCCCGGTGGGACAGTTGTTTTCCATGTTTTATAACATGGGATACACTGAAATTCTGACGACGGTGACCAAATTCAAGAAATCTTGCCTACCTCCTCAGTGGAACGGCTTCTTCACCGTCTTGTTCAAGGGCAACCAGAACGAAGTGCAGGTTCAGACGGGGTGAGTCGTCTGTTTATGACCATTCTTTATGGCATGTACCACGACATCAACCTTGACTATGGGTCGGTTCTATGGCGACATCTGATTCAGAGTCTAGCGTCTACCTGTCGCCATTCAGAGATCTCCTATGCCCGATTCTGGACGCTGGTCGCAAAGTGGGTGATGGACAAGTATCACGTTCCAATCGTCGCTGATTCTCCACTTTCTTCGATAGGTAGTTTCCACACGACGAAGATTATCGTCTCTGATTCCTTAAAATTTCAGTTTATTGGCTCAATCTCTGAGTCAATGTATGGGGATGTTCCAAGCGACAGCCGGATCATCAGAACTTACAAGGAGTTTTGTCGCTCTGGTCCCAGAGAACTCACTCCTGACATGATTCAATCGATTCATGATGTTGATCGGCCTGCTCCCAGGGGAAAGAAGAATGACAAAGGAAAAGACAAGAATGTTGTCAAAGGAGCGAAAGGTCCTTCTCCTAAAAAACGCAAACCCTCCAAAGTCGCTCAATCTCCTCCACCAAAGAAGAGGAAGACTCAACCTAAGCGAACACTTATTCTTGCCTCCTCCTCCAGTTAATCCGAGGAAGAAGGTTCAGACTCCGAAGGGTCTCTACGTGGTAACACTCCTTCACGTTCTCCTACCCCTGAGGTACATGTTTCTGATGGGTTTTGGCCATATGAACATTCCTATGTGCACATGCAAACCCTAATGCTTAGATCTAGGTTTCTCTAATTAAACATGATTTGAATCAAAGACTTCTAATGACTAATTAGATATAAGAACTATACAAAATCAGATATAGAAGTTTACCTTTGAATCTCTTGTTTGATCTCGTTGTCTTGGTGGTCTAGAGTCACAATTGTCACTCCTCTAATGGCTTACAAACACCAACTAGCAAGGAGGATGATTTGAGAGAGAGGAGAGGGATTAGAAATCGGCCAGGGTTTCTTTTCTTTAGCAGATGTGTCGATTTCCCTTGCCCAAGGGGTCTATTTATACTTTTAAGGCTCCTAGGGTTTCACCCTTAAACCCTAGTTGGATAATCTTTCCTTAAAGCAATCCAAATCCTTTCCAAAGATAAGCCTTGGACGAACTTGAGGCTATCCCAAGCCCTAGAATCGTCCAACCCTTATTCCTTAAGGATTTACAGCCCAAAGTGCAACTATCAAACAATTGACAGTTTATACCCTCTTATTTAATTAATCTCTTTAAGTCACCAAATTAATACTAATTAATTCATAACTTATATTAATCAAATAACAATATTATTATTCATTATATTATTCTCATAATATATCAATAGTATTTATTCTCTCATTATAAATCATCCTGTCAAGTTGCTATGGTGAAGGCAACCTAAAAGGACCATGCATAGCCGGGTCAAATACTTGCCTAATATACTTGCAACCTTAGACACTATTCCAATAGTCTCCCACTTGGATAAGTCTAGTAACTATAAGCACAAGTACAATTCGATTTGCAATCGTAGCTCTCAAAGACGCTGTCAAACTCTGATCTAATCAATCTTGTCCTTTAGATAAGGGATCGTACAGTCCTCTGTTAGATATCATGCAGACAATTCTATGGAATGATTACTCAAACATTTAGGTTTCTCGATCTCTGATTCATTCGACATAGAACTTAATCGAAGACATCAACTCAGTTCTGACCGGGCCCGGCACATAAGTCAAATCAAATCATCGAGCGGCCGAGATATCGCTTTTACCCTTTTAGGATAAAAGTTACAGGTAAACTTCGACTTATATGCATTTACTTATTCATTAATCAACTATACACAACAATGCGTTTTATAACATCGAGTTACCAATGCGTTTTCGCATTATCAATGTACAATCAATCAACAAATAACAAACCATTTATCTAGGTTTTAAGACTATATGATATTATCGTCTTGCGATCACCCCTTTTTGTCGTATTCCATAAGGTGATTCCAGCAAGCATGGGTTTGTTCTAATGCTCAAAACTAGTTCATAAGCACTCATGAACGTCGCAGCAATCTTTTGCCATGTCTAATACCATTTAGACAATCTACGCACCAATTCACGACAATCTTCATTCATATCTACTCCCAACATATGAACGATTGTGGACAATTTGATTAATTCGATTATTCTTAATAAACTCACTTATTCTGGAAGTCAAAACATGCAAAATGAAACAATAGTTAAACAATTAACATAAGACAGTAACATTACTCATAAATAAAACTCCTTTATTTAATCATCAAATGTTAATTACATTTATCTATTACACGTTTCTAATACTATCTAATCTATGCTAATATCGTCCTTCAGCCCAATACTACTAGCATGCTGCAAGTGCTTAACCCTACTCAGTCCCTTCGTAAGCGGATCTGCTGGGTTATCTTCTGATGATATCCTTTTCACTACGAGTTGTCCTTCTTCTACACGATCTCTAATAAAGTGATATTTTCTGTCGATATGTCGAGATCTACCATGATCCCTTGGTTCCTTGGTCAAGGCAACCGCTCCTTCATTATCAAAGAAAATCTCCATGGGCTCCTTTATGACAGGTACAACTCCAAGATCACCGATGAAGTTCCTCAACCATATTGCCTCCTTCGACGCTTCGCTCGCTGCAATGTAATTTGATTCGCACGTTGAATCAGCTATTGTTTCCTACTTGGAACTTTTCCAAGTCACTGCTCCTCCATTCAGGGTAAAGACCCAGCCCGACTGCGAATGGTAGTTGTCCCTGTCGGTCTGAAAGCTGGCGTCACTATACCCTCGCACCTTCAAGTCATCACTCCCTCCGAGGACTAAGAACCATTCCTTCGTCCTCCGAAGGTACTTAAGGATATTCTTAACCGCAATTCAATGGGCTTTGCGAGGGTTCCCTTGATATCTATTAACCATGCTCAAAGCAAAGGCTACATCAGGGCGAGTACAAGTCATAGCGTACATGATTGAGCCAACTGCGGAAGCGTATGGTACTCGGCTCATTTATGCTATTTCTGCTTCGGTACTCGGACTTTGAGTCTTACTCAACTTGGCATTACTTTGTATCGGTAATTCTCCCTTCTTCGAGTTTTCCATACTAAAACGTTTTAGTACTTTCTCTAAGTAAGTGTTCTGACTAAGTCCTATTAGTCTCTTACTTCTCTCTCTTACTATCCTTATTCCCAAAATATAGGAAGCCTCTCCGAGGTCCTTCATTGCAAAGCACTTCCCGAGCCAGGACTTAACCTCCTGTAGAGTCGGGATGTCGTTTCCTATGAGTAATATTTCATCGACATATAGAACGAGGAAGCTTACTATACTCCCACAGGCTTTGACATATACACACGATTCATCTTCGCTTCTTACAAATCCAAACTCTTTGACTTTCTCATCGAAGCAAAGATTCTATCTGCGAGACGCTTCCTTAAGTCCATAAATGGACTTATCAAGCTTACACACTCTATTCGGATGCTTCGGATCCACAAACCCCTCTGGCTGAGCCATGTAAACATCCTTAGCCAACTTTCCGTTAAGGAAAGCGGTCTTGACATCCATTTGCCAAATTTCATAATCATGAAATGTGGCAATCGGTAGCATCACTCTAATAGATTTTATCTTCGCAACTAGTCAGAAGGTCTCGTCATAGTCAACTCCGTGAGTTTGAGTAAAGCCCTTCACGACCAATCGCGCTTTATATGTGTGTACGTTTCCATCCACGTCGGTCTTCTTCTTGTAGATCCATTTGCACCCAACGGCCTTACGTCTGGGCACATTATCAACCAAATTCCAAACTTGGTTATCATACATGGATTGGATCTCGCTATCCATTGCCTCTTTCCATTTTGCAGACTCTGGGCCTGCCATGGCTTCCTTATAGCTATTAGGTTCATCAAGGTTTATTAGTGTACCATCACTAATATACGTGTCCCCTTCGGTAGTAATATGAAAACCATAAAACTGGGGTTGAACTCTAACTCTTTCGGAACGTCTAAGAGGTAGGGAATCGTCAATCGGTTCAACCGGAGTTTCCTCCTCGGGTTGAGTGCCAGCGGTAGAGGTTCCTTCATCTATCGATTCTTGAATCTCTTCAAGCTCAATTTGCCTCCCACTGTCTCTTTGGCCTATGAGTTCTTGCTCTCGGAAAACTCCTCTCCTCGCAACGAAGGCAACATTGTCCTTCGGTCTATAGAAGAGATATCCAAAGGATTTCTGCGGGTAGCCGATGAAAATACATCGCTCACTACGATGTTCGAGCTTGTCGTGAGTATCTCGTCTTACAAATTCCTCGCAACCCCAAACCTTGATATGTGCTAACGAGGGAACTTTCCCTGTCCATATCTCGTGAGGTGTTTTGGCAACCTTCTTAGTAGGGACTCGGTTAAGGATATGGGTGGCAGTCTCTAAGGCATACCCCCAAAAACAGATTGGTAGTGAAGCATGACTCATCATAGAGCGAACCATGTCCAACAAGGTTCGATTATGCCTTTCTGCCACACCATTCAATTGTGGTGTCCTAGGTGGCGTCAATTGTGAAACTATTCCACACTCCTTAAGATAATCGTGGAATTCAAGACTTAGGTATTCTCCTCCTCGATCGGATCGAAGCATCTTGATTTTCCTGCCCAATTGATTCTCCACTTCATTCTTGAACTCTTTGAATTTTTCAAAAGTTTCTGACTTTTGCTTGATTAAATAGATATACCCATATCTACTATAGTCATCGGTAAAAGTCACATAGAAGCGGTTCCCATCCTTCGTGGTTAATCTAAATGGTCCACATACATCGGTATGTATTAGGTCCAATAGACCCTCGCCCCTTTCACATGTACTTGTGAAGGGTGACTTGGTCATCTTTCCAAGTAAACCAGATTCGCATGTGTCATCTTCCCTAAGGTCGAATGACTCCAACACTCCATCCTTTTTGAGTTGGGCTATGCGTTTCTTGTTGACATGTCCAAGACGACAATGCCACAAGGATGCTCTATCCATACTATTGGAAGAATCTATGTTTAAAACATCATTTCCTAAGTTATCAACAATCATAACAGTTTCATAAATTCCATTACACGGTATTGCTTCAAAATAAAAGACACCATTTAGATAAGCCAAAATAGAACCATTCTCATTATTAAAAGAAAATCTAAAACCTTTTCTAAACAAACCATGAAATGAAATGATGTTTCTAGCCATTTCTGGTGAATAGCAACAATTGTTCAAATCTAAACTTAAACCATTCCTAAGAACTAAAGAATACACTCCAATCTTGGTCACAGGCGACGATCTTCTGTTCCCCATTATTAGATTTATTCTTCCAGCCTCAACATCCCTATTTCTTCTTAGTCCCTGCACATTAGAACAAATGTGGTAACCACAACCGGTATCAAGAACCCAAGAAATAGCATGAGATGAATCGTTAGATTTGATTGTGTATATACCTACGAAAGACGGCTTGATCTTTCCTTCCTTGATGGCTTGCAGGTACTTTGGGCAGCTTCTCTTTCAATGTCCTATTTTGTGGCGGTGGTGGCACTCTGCCTCCTTTAGCAGGATCAACTTTGGTCCCACTAGAAGAGGCACCATCTCGGGCTTTAACCTTGCGATAGTTCTTAGACGAAGCCTTCCTCTTCTTTCCCTTTCCTTGTCCAATAGCCAGGACAGGAGCATCGGGTGGATTGGGAGTTGGTGCAACAGACTTGTCCTTGAAGTTGCTCTCAGCGACCCTCAAGAGACCTTGGAGTTTGCTTAGGGTGACCTCCTCTTTGTTCATGTGGTAGGTCATCCTAAATTGATTGTAGCTTGGAGTCAAAGAGTGAAGCACCATGTCAATCTCCAAGTCTTCCCCAAAGTCAACATTCAACTTGCGAAGACGGTCAACATACCTTTGCATCTTTTTCAGGTACACGGTAAGAGACTCTCCATGACCCATCTTAGCGGCAATCATGTTAGTGAAAATCTCATAATGCTCTTGTCTTGTGTTTTTGAGGTATCTCTCCAATAAGTCTTGATGCATCTCGTACGGGTACATGTCCACATAGGACTTTTGGAATTCGGAGTTCATAGTGGCTATCATGATGCAATGTACCTTCGTTGCATCTCGCTCGTGAGTTTCAAAAGCGGTCATTTCAGCCGGAGTAGCGATTTTAGAGTTGATTTTCTCGAGCTTCTCATCAAGGACAAACTCCTTATCCTCATAGCGAGCAATTGTGCGAATGTATCTTATCCATTCGCTAAAGTTCGTCCCATCGAAAGTGACCTTTTGACAAAGGCTCATCAATGTGAAAGAACTAGCAGCAGCGCTGTTCGCGTTCGACGTCTACAAATAGAAAGGACAAAGATAGATTAGAATATGAATCCCTATTTATCACCCAATAAGAAAAATTAGGGCTAGGATCGAACAACAATATTTACATATTAGAAAAGGGATGCCGTAATCTAACATAGAAACAATTTGAAGGTAAGTGAATGACAATTCACTAATTCTCCACCAGGAAAACCTAACTATAAGTTCTAAATGAATTTGAGAATTCCTAGGTTTAGATGAGATTCATTCAAACTTTTCAATGACATGTTTAAATCTCGATATGCCCCTCTTGTTTGTGACTGGGATACCGAGGATCACAAAGCGGGTGTGAATTACCATGCAAATTCACATGGTGCCTTCATTGTAACGATCACCTATTCGATGTGCCGGTAAACCACACACGCTCCATCGAACTATGATAAACAATGAATCACCCTTTGCCACCTTCGCTTAGAACCAATTAGTGTGCCGATAAACCACACACGCTCCACTAACTTCTTAGCAAGGTGCAAAGTGTAATTTCATGGGATTGCATCAATTCACTTTTCCTAAAGTAACTAAGATTGGGAAATTTTAAAAACATGTAGTTACTTTGTATTTCATATTATACTTTTAATGAGAGGATGAACTTGCCCTATCCTACCCATTCGGCTAACGACCCTCCACCGATGAAGCAAGCGGTGGGTGTGAGTGTACACCCATTAAGCGCCATTTTATAAGCCACAACCTTATACCCACCTTATAGATCAACTTCGTGAATGAGGCCTACTAACCGTAAGACTAGCATTTTAGTTACACACACACACACACACACACACACACACATATATATATATATATATATATATATATATATATATATATATATATATTAATCTTGTAATGTTATATTAGTATAGGGTTGCATTTTAAACTTGTAAAATTCTAGGGTTTGAAATTTAAATTGTCTAAATTAAACTTTTAATCACAAAACATAAATTTCAAAACTTGAGGACAAGTTTTAAACATTTAAAACATGGAGGATCAAATAACAAATAATCTTAATTAACAATTAATTCCATAATTATCTATATTTGATTTATTTAAGATTTCTTGCATAATAATTTACCAATTTAATCAAAATAATTAATTAATTATCACATAAGGAAATTAAATATTTTATTAACTGATAAGTCTCTTTAATTAGATCAAGATTATAGTCATATATATAAAAAAATCGGATTAGGGTTGATCTAATATGATAAAGTCAAGTTTCCATAAGATAAATATCAAAAAATCCCGAATTTGGCCCTTCCAGACGCTCAGACTCGCCGAGTGCCCAACCGGACTCGCTGAGTCAGGCCAACTCGCCGAGTCCACTATGGGACTCGCCGAGTCCATGACTCAGAAACACAAATTTCGAATTTTGCAGGTAAGATTCAAACAAACAAGCAACAATTTAATAGAAACCAATCTAGGCTCTGATACCACTGATAGGTTTTGGCCATATGAACATTCCTATGTGCACATGCAAACCCTAATGGTTGGATCTAGGTTTCTCTAATTAACATGCTTTGAATCCAAGACTTCTAATGACTAATTAGATATAAGAACTATACAAAATCAGATCTAGAAATTTACCTTTGAATCTCTTGTTTGATCTTGTTGTCCTGGAGCTTAGATGTGTCGATTTCCCTTGCCCTAGGGGTTTATTTATACTTGTAAGGCTCCTAGGGTTTCACCCTTAAACCCTAGTTGGATAATCTTTCCTTAAAGCAATCCAAATCCTTTCCAAAGATAAGCCTTGGACGAATTTGAGGCTATCCCAAGCCCTAGAATCGTCCAACCCTTATCCCTTAAGGATTTACAGCCCAAAGTGCAACTATCAAACAATTGACAGTTTATACCCTCTTATTTAATTAATCTCTTTAAGTCACCAAATTAATACTAATTAATTCATGAATTATATTAATCAAATAAAAACATTATTATTCATTATATTATTCTCATAATATATCAATAATATTTATTCTCTCATAATAAATCATCCTGTCAAGTTGCTATGGTCAAGGCAACCCGAAAGGACCATGCATAATCGGGTCAAATACTTGCCTAATATAGTTGCAGCCTTAGACACTATTCCAACAATTTCCACTAGACCTATCTCTCCTCCTCCAATCTGCATCTCCATTTCCATTCCCCCCATAACCTCCACTACTCAAATACCACCTACTTCTATCCCTGTACCACCTCCCATTTTCACTGAAGCTACCATAACAACCACCGCTGGAGTTAGAACCAACGTATCTGATACGGGGGATCCTACTACAGCACTCGAACCCACTCCCACTACCGAAAATACATCCGTACCCGAACCTACTTCCAGAACCGAGCCTCCACCCTCACCCTCTCCCTCTCCCTCATCTCATGCTCCCTCAGCAGATAATGAAGACCCTTTTCTTGGAGGAGAGGACATGACATTTGACTCAGTCTATTACAGTCTGTACCAAATGCAGAGTGATGATGACGATGATGCTCCGGTAACTAAGAAGCATCTCAAGGAGCTTCATGAGAAGATTGATTCTCTCATTGCTTCCTCCTCTTCTTCCTCACAGTCTACCATCTCAGAGGCTGCTATTCAGGGGATTGTTGATAAGTTTACAAAGGCTCATGAAACCTCTATCAACTCTGCCACTGCCGCTATTGACGCCTCCACCAAGGCGTGTGCTACTGGGACCGAAAAAGTCGAAAAACTATTTGTTGACTCTTCTTCTCTTTTGCAGTCTTTACAGGAAACTGTTGATTCCAATAAAATGAAGCTTGACCCTATTGTCAACAAGCTGGCTACCTCAGTTGCCTCAGAACTGTAGTCCTTTGCCAGTCTTCGTCAAACTCTCAGTGATGACAACACATCCTTTAAGGCGACTATTGAGGAGTGCCTGACCAAGTTGCATGAAGACCTAGCTGCCGAGAACTCAGTAATGGATGCTCTGGCACCAAAGACCACTGCTCTCAAGGTCAAGAGTCTTCAGCTTTTCCATTCTCAAACAGAAGTTGAATCTCTTCGATCTGAGCGAGAAGTTATTTCTTCGTGTGTTTCGGATGTCCACGCCACCCTTTCCAACATCATTGAAGCCCATGATCCGATTCTGAACTACTCGGTGAGGCGCACTCTTGCAGAAAAGCTTTCTCCTGACCTTGCTCTCTTAAGCAAACTTGAAGGGCTCCTGGAGTTCGTGTCCAATCCGAAACAAGGGGGAGAAGATGTGTCTCAGTCCCAACCACCTCCCACTTCTACCGCAACTAAAACAACCGAACCTCCTCCAGCAGGTCAAGCCTCAGGTTCGGGCGTCAAAGACAAAGGAAAGGAAATTGCTGAAGACAGTGATGATGATGATAAAGAGACGATTGCAGATCTCTTAAAGAAACAAGGCCGTGATAAAGATGCTGACATGAGCGCTCGTGTTACCAGAGAGGCTGAGGTGAACGAAAGGAAAATGAAGGAGGCTCATGACCTTCTTGAGAGTAGGAAAACTCTTTTTCCTCCATGGACTCTTGAGAAGCTTCTGAAAGAGGCTATTGAAACTCCCATCATTCTGTGGCTCGAACCAGTGATTTCATTAGATCGTATCAACTCTGTCGATTCTCAGTTCGACATGCCACTGACCCGAAAAGCCTTCATCTTTCATGCCTTTGATAACGTTGTTGATGTCCCTCATCCTCATCCAAAGGTTGATAGGGAACTCGTCGAATTCTATCTGAAGTCTGCTCAACCACAATATCAAAATTGGAGTGCTCAGAAGATTGTCAACGTTCGGGTCCTCAAGCTGTTTCATGAGGGGAACTTCACGAACGTTCGGTTCAAAGTGCTGAGAGGTTCCGCCAAAACCGAACACGCAATATCACTTGCTGATCTTCCCAACCTGAATCCACATGACTGGATTATTTTGCACAACATCCTCCTTACCAACGAAGCTGAGTATGGTCCAATTATTGATCACTTCAAAAGGATGCTCGTATGCTACATTATGGAGGTTGTCAAGATGGATAAGGAGATCGCTAGCATCTTCAGGAAAAAGCCTACTATTTCTCCTGTAGGCTCTGCCAGTGATTTGAACATGATGCAGATGGGAAGAATTGACCCGAAGCGGAATTTTGTCATGTTTACAAGGAACGAAGGCCAAAAATGCATGTTCGCCTTGGCTGACAAACACCTTTACACCACTGCATGCTTGGAACATGTTCTAAGTATCATTCATCGATGCAAGCAGAATTCAGCCGACGACAAGAAGTACTTCGATGATATGATCCACGTGGTACATTCGCTTCAGACAGACCATTCTTGCTCTCATCCCACGTCTGTTTGATACCACTAAGAAAGTTCCTGCAGCTAGACCCAGCAAGAAAAAAAGATAGTCTCGCTCCAATTGACACAAAGGGGGAGATTGTTAGGTCCAGAAGGTGTTGCGTCTTGGGCTCGCTATTTAGTCCATTTAAGTCTCCGGTATGGGCCTGTCCATCCATGAGTTATTTTATAGGGTTTTGTATTTATAGGTGCTTGCATGCATCCTAATACGTAAGATTTTAGAAGTTATTCTGTCAAGTATCTTGATCTTTATCTTTTGTAACCCTAATATCCTCTACAGCGGAAGTTCTTTATCGAGCTCTGCTGAGGATTGAATCAATCGAATCATTCGACATATTCAGATTCATTCTTGTGTTTTATATTGTTGTTTTCGCTTTCGTGGTTTACCTGTTATAAGATGTAAACGATCAAAGAGTTTCTTAAACTCATCAAATATTATAGCAAAAGACTAGTCTAGTATCATGTCTTTATGTGTGGCATCATGAATCGTGTCTCATATGCTTCGGATATAGGATCGCTTATATGTGTTGTAATATTCATTTGTTCTTAATTTTCCAAATGCCTACGACATTAAAAGGGAAAAGGACTACAATTGGATATGACTAAAATGATTAAGCAATTGTTGAGGACAATATGAGGCTTACCAAAGATTGGTTGCTCATGGACACTTGGAAGTATGGTGTAAATTTTGGAAAGGACCATATTGACATATTCAAAAAGGAGGCAACTCTTGTTTAGAAGTGATAGTCAAAATGGGAATATGGAAAAAGGATCATTGCATATAAATTTAGAATCTAACAAATTACAATAAATGGAAAAAGTCTGATATTCTTACATTTTGGGTAAGGAATGGGGATTGTGAAATGAGCATCATTAAAGTATTGTCAATTGATCTATTTCACAACCTAAGGAGCATAGACAAACATGGTGTACATGCTTGGAGCTGTTGGGTTTTGAGCATTCTAACAGTCCTATGTTATACATGCAACCCTATGTGCTTTAAATCTATGTTTTCTCTATTATACATGCATACATTCAAATTTTCAAAGCATCATCCTAAATAGCATACAATGGAGTATCTATAATACAAAAGTCTATTTAGATGACATACGTTTTGATGGAGCTTGAAGTCTTGAACCTTTAAGAGCTTAGTACCCCAAGTGTTGCACCTCAAATGGAATCACACAACACCACCAACAACTGGAATAACTTGAGAAAAGGTTACTTGGTTCACTCTATGAAATTGAGTTTGCCCTCTTTGTGTCTCCACTAGTCACCACTAAATCCCATTTCATGAATCATGGGGCCCTTTATATAGTGTGGCTCATTTAAGGTTACACCATGTAAACCCTAATGTGCATGACTTTCCATTTCCTTCATGATCCATGGGTTTTAACCTCCATGGATTATCCATGGGTTTCGAAATGGGGTAAGCCCAACATGAGGGACTATGGATCACAAGCCCACATGTATAAGTGTAACAGCCCGGAACTCCAGGTATTGTTATATTTATGATTTTGGGTATTTTAAGAGGGGACTCGGCGAGTTGGAGCTCAAACTCGCCGAGTAGGATCGCGGATCTGGTCGCAGGTTCGCGACTGGACTCGGCGAGTCCGGATATGGACTCGGCGAGTCCGCGCTGTTTAGTGAAACCCTAACTTCCCAGGTTTGGGACATATATAAGGGGCCTTATGGCCGTCATTGTTCACCCTAGTCCTTTGAGTGAAACCCTAATTCGATTGTGAGCATCTGGAGCAAGGTAGAAGACCATTATTGATCTTGGAAGTGTTATTTTGCAAGGAGGAGGAGGCTTGGTTAAGGGAACAACAGGAGAAGCCATATTCTGAGGGTTGGGGACACAGAGCAACGTTATTCAGGTAATATTTTCGAGTTGTTCCCTTCTATGTTGATGTGTATATGGATTAGGGTTTATTGAACCCTTTTGTGGCTAGATCGAGTGTTTCCTTAGTCCCCCAAATGATTGGAACCCTATATTGGGACCCTTGGAAGTCCAGAGTGTCCCATGCCTGAGTTTTTCGAGAATCAATGGAGGTTTTGGATTGGAATCCTTATGCCTTAGGTCAAAACGTCAATTATGAGTCATGGGGTGTATTATGAGCACCGAAATAAGGACTTTACGTGATGAACCAGTCTAGGAAGGCCAGACCTATGAATTGCCGGAGCAGATCTGACCTTAGAAAGCAGTTTGAGCGGTTGCATGGCATGGACTCGCCGAGTCCGATGAACAGACTCGACGAGTAGCTTGAAGATTGCCTTAGAATGGTCCTGTCCGGGTTATGGGTTGGATCGGTGAGTCAGGGCGAGTTAGAGAGGGTTAACAGGTGGTCTGAGTCGAACTGGGACTCGCCGAGTTGTTCTTCAGACTCGGCGAGTTGAGTCGGGGTGGCCCCGCGATTCTTCCAGGAGGAACTCGTCGAGTCAGGGGGGATACTCGACGTGTAGAAAGGGAATCTTAGAGAATTGGTGAGAACGTTTAGACTCGCCGAGTCGCCCTAGCGCTCGCCGAGTCCGGTCAAAGTTGACCGTTGACCGTTGACCGTTGACCAGAGTGGACCTGTGTTGACTTCTTAGGGATAGTCAACATTAGAGATATAAAGTGTTAACTAGGGACATATGATGTTATAGGAGGATTAGAGCTCGGAGAATCGGGCACAAGGGATTCCCAGGGTTGTGAGATATCGAGACACGCGAGGTGAGTCTTCTCACTAAACTTTACCTTGAGTAGGTAACCAGAGTTATACGATAGAGTATTTGTATGCTATGTATGTTATGTGTTGCACTGCATTCTTCTATGTGATTTATGCTATGCTTGTTACAGAGTTAGAACCTGAGGGTTCACAGAGTATGGGTGCACGGACCCACAGAGTTATAGCCTCGAGTGGCTAATATGTGTTATGTGGTATTTTGGGGAACTCACTAAGCTTTATGCTTACAGTGTTGGTGTTATTTGTTTCAGTTACTAGTGAGGATCGCGGGAAGGCGCCTGCCTGATCAGTGCACACACGCGGGATTTTATACTATGTGATCTTGGGGTTTTTATATGTTATGAAATGAATTACAAACAATGATGTTTTTATGAATATTAAATGAATTTTGCCTTTATAAAATGCGAAAATTTGTTTTTTAAATTCTTGGTGTTATAATTTGGTATCAGAGCCTTGGTTTGAGGGATTCGAGTACACCTCCGGGCGTATTTGAACTCAAACTGAGGATTTGAGATGTAATTTTCAAAAGATTAAAAGATTTTTGAAAAGACGCAGAGCAAGAGATATGTGTACGATCAGCCCGCGCCTGAACGGTGATTTCCCAAAATACCCTTACATTATGTGATGTTAATATTGATATGATGTATCTGCATGCTAGAGTAGGCTAGGCATTGCTATTAGAACTAGATTGGCCTGATTTGTGATGCCTTAGCCTAGGGAGAGGTAAGCTGCTATGAGATGCTTGAGAGTGAGTAGGTAGCAGCGAGGGACTTATGAGAGATCTATTAGAGAGTGGTCTACGCATGATAGAGTACTTGAGACCTGGAATCCGAAGAGGAGGACTTGGAGTGTATTCTGGTGCGGTGCGGACAGTAGTATTGGGCCCGTACTACTGGAAGCACCGGAACGGGGTGCAACCCAAGTAAGAATCTTTGGAATACCAAGAATCAAGGAGGAAAGAGTTGACGAGTGTGAGTGTGTTCGTGGGGATTCTAAATTTATTGTATGTCGTATTTCAGCGGTAGATCATGGTGAGGACACGTTTCACGTCCGAGAGCAGTGGTACCCGTGAGGAGGATATCCGCCGGATCATCCAGGAGGAGGTAGCTGCAGCCATCAGGGCAGAGATTCCGAAGATGTTTGGGTCCATAAAGACCACGCTGATTGAGACGTTCGACGAGCGTTATGCCGCTCTTACTGAGGCTGCTGCAGTGGCTACCGCAGCGGTGACTGCTGCAAGGCCACAGGGTGGGGATGCGTTACTATTTCGGGAATTCAGCAACACAAAACCACCAGAGTTCGATGGGACCCAGGATCCGGTGGCAGCGATGAGGTGGATATCTGATATTGAGGGGTGCTTGTTCACTTGCTCGTCTCCTGAGCATTTGAAGGTCCGATTCGCGCTGAACCAGCTTCGCTTGGGAGCGAAGGACTGGTGAAAGTTTGCAACGACGCAATATACACCTGCTGAGCTTTCTGCGGTGACCTGGGAGAGGTTCACCACCATGTTTCGAGATGAGTATGTTCCCCAGGTGGAGAGGGAGCGTTTAGCACAGGAGTTTCTGACCCTCAGGCAGGGTACTGAGTCTGTTACAGCAATCACGAGGATGTTCCACGAGAGGGCGATGTTCTGCCCTGAGCACGTGCCCACTGAGCAGGCACGTATGAGCCGTTACTTGAGCATCTTGAGGTGGGATATTCGGGAGTTCGCTGCGAACTCCTCGTACCAGACATTTGCCGAGCTTCAGGCAAATGCCCGGAAGAGGGAGATCGAGCTTGAGACTCAGGCCAGGGAGGAGGCGGAGTCTCAGGGGAGGGATCGGCGACCGGCACAGTCGCAGCTGGCCGCCAAGCGGGCCAAGCCTGCTGATCCCAGACTAGGGAGCCAGAAGGGCCGCACTTGCGGAAAGTGCGGCAAGGGGCATGACGAAGTTTGTCGAGCGGGGTCTTGCTACAAATGTGGCAAGGAGGGGCACATGGCCAAGGATTGCCCCAAGGGGTTTGCAGTGTGCTTTCACTGCAACCAGACTGAACACCGGAAGGCTGAGTGTCCGCAGCTGCGCGGAGCACCTCAAGGATCTGCTCCTGCCGCCATCAGAGCTACAGAGAGTCGGCCTATGAAGACCGAGGCACCGAGAGCTCGAGGGAGAGACTTCTAGCTGACTGCGGAGGAAGTTTGCGCTGCGCCCGATGTGGTGGCTGGTACGTTTCCTTTCATGTATTTATATTGATGTTGAAATATTATGCTTATATTAGGTTATGCGTAGGTACCTTCCTTGTGAATTCTGTGCCTGCTTTAGTGTTATTTGACTCGGGTGCGAGTCGGTCTTTTGTATCTTTGGCCTTTAGTCAGCATATCAGTGTTAGTCATGAGGCATTGAGTCGGCCTCTGAGAGTTTCCATAGCTGATGATAGAGTGATTTGTGCCACGGGGGTCTTCCGGGGATGTGTGTTAGAGATTTTCGGGGTTGAGTTTCCGATTGACCTGATTCCTATCGCGATGGGTGATGTCTGTGTCATTGTGGGCATGGACTGGTTGAGCCGATTCGGCGTAGTCAATGACTACGAGCATCAGCTGGTGACTATACGAGACCCTAGTGGCGGAGTTCTTTCGGTGTACGGCGAGGGTACGCGTTCGGGATCAGCCTTTTGTTTGACCGCTAGAGCGAGGCAGTGTCTACAGCAGGGTTGTAAGGGTTTTGTGGCGTATGTGATGGATACACGAGCGACTTCCGAGAGACCGAGTTCAGTTGGGGAGGTACCGGTGGTGCGTGAGTTTCCAGATGTCTTTCCCGAGGAGCTGCCGGGAGTACCTCCTGTGAGGCAAGTGGAGTTTGGTATTGATTTGATTCCGGGGGCCGCGCCTATCGCTAAGGTGCCTTATCGTCTTGCACCTCCAGAGATGCAAGAGTTATCCTCGCAGCTTCAGGAGTTGCTGGGGAAGGGATTCATTCGGCCGAGCAGCTCGCCGTGGGGAGCACCCATTCTATTCGTCAAGAAGAAAGATGGTTCACACCGGATGTGCATTGATTACCGGGAGTTGAACAAGTTGACGGTCAAGAACCGTTACCCATTACCGAGGATTGACGATTTATTTGATCAGTTGCAGGGAGCATCTTGGTTTTCCAAGATCAACTTGAGGTCGGGATATCATCAAGTGAGAGTGCGGCATGAGGACGTACAGAAGACAGCATTCAGGACGCGATATGGGCATTATGAGTTTGTGGTGATGCCTTTTGGGCTCACCAACGCGCCGGCTGTATTCATGGATCTCATGAACAGGGTATGTAGACCGATGATGGATCGGTCAGTGATTGTATTTATCGATGATATTTTGGTGTATTCGAGATCTAGAGAGCAGCATGAGGAGCATTTGAGGGAGGTCCTTGGGGTTTTGAGATCGGAGAAGCTTTATGCAAAGTTCTCCAAGTGTAACTTCTGGTTGCGGGAGGTCCAATTCCTAGGACATCTTGTTAATCAGGAAGGGATATTGGTCGATCCGGCCAAGGTTGAGGCGGTGATGAGTTGGGAGGTGCCGAAGTCACCCTCTGAGATCAGGAGTTTCCTTGGGTTGGCAGGGTATTATCGGAGATTTATTAAGGACTTCTCCGGAATTGCAGTGCCACTCACTAGATTGACCCGAAAGGGGGTTGCATTCTCATGGGGACCCGAGCAGCAGACCTCTTTTGAGACACTTCGCCAGAGATTGTGCGAAGCCCCGGTGTTAGCTCTCCCGGAAGGGATGGAGGATTTTGTAGTTTATTGTGATGCATATATTTCGGGGTTGGGTGCAGTTCTGATGCAAAGAGGGCATGTAATAGCATATGCATCGAGGCAGTTGAAGTCTCACGAGATGAGATATCCCACGCATGATCTAGAGCTGGGGACGGTAGTGTTCGCCCTCAATATTTGGCGTCATTACTTGTATGGGGTTCGTTGCACGATATACACGGACCATAAGAGTTTGAAGTACTTGATGGACCAGCCCAACCTAAACATGCGTCAGAGGAGGTGGTTGGATGTGGTCAAAGATTATGATTGCGAGATCCTGTACCACCCGGGCAAAGCTAATGTGGTAGCAGATGCGTTGAGCCGTAAGGGGGAGAGCACTCCACTACGAAATGTATGTTTGAGGTTGACCGAGATAGCTCCAGTACTGGATGCCATTCGTGGGGCACAATCGGAGGCTATGCAACCGGAGATGCAGAAGAGAGAACGGGTCGTTGGTTTGGTTTCAGAGTTCGTTACGGATGTTCGAGGGTTGATGACCTTCCAGGGTCGGATTTGGGTACCGTTTGTGGGCGGTACGCATACTACTTTGATGGAGGAGGCACATCGATCGAAATTCTCGATCCATCCCGGGGCTACAAAGATGTATTTGGATTTGAGGAGAGAATATTGGTGGCCGTGCATGAAGAGGGACGTCGCGTGGTTTGTCGAGAGGTGCTTGACCTGCTGTAGGGTTATGGCCGAGCACCAGAGACCGCATGGCAAGTTGCAGCCATTGGAGGTTCCCGAGTGGAAGTGGGAACAGATCACTATGGATTTCATCACCAAATTGCCAAGGACTGCCAGAGGGGCTGATGCAATTTGGGTGATTGTAGACAGATTGACGAAGAGCCCTCACTTCCTTGCCATTAGTGAGAGTTCTTCAGCAGAGAAATTGGCGGAGGTGTATGTGAGAGAAGTAGTATCTCGGCATGGGGTGCCGATCTCGATTGTTTCAGATCGTGATGTGCGTTTCACTTCCAGATTCTGGAAGAAATATCATGAGGAGTTGGGTACTAGATTGCATTTTAGTACCGCATATCATCCCCAGACAGACGGTCAGAGTGAGCGGACGATTCAGACGCTCGAAGACATGCTTCGGGCGTGTGTGTTGGATTTTGGGGGTAGCTGGGATGCGTGTTTGCCCTTGGCGGAGTTTTCCTACAACAACAGCCATCATTCGAGCATCGGTATGCCGCCCTTTGAGCTGTTGTATGGTAGGAGATGTCGGACCCCCATTTGTTGGGGATAGGTGGGACAGAGAGTGATGGGCAGTACAGAGATCGTGCTTCAGACGACAGAGCAGATTCAGCAGGTTAGGCAGAGGTTATTGACCGCCCAGAGCCGACAGAAAAGTTATGCAGACAGACGCCGGTCCGAGCTTGAGTTTCAGGTCGGCGACTTCGTACTCCTGAAGGTCTCTCCTTGGAAAGGAGTGATTCGATTCAGGAAGAGGGGCAAGTTGGGGCCCCGGTATATTGGGCCTTTTTCGTGTGATTGCGAGGGTAGGCCGGGTGGCCTACCGTTAGGAGTTGCCAACGGAATTGAGACAGATCCACGGCACTTTTGATGTGTCGCAATTGAGAAAGTGTATAGCCGATGAGTCGGCAGTGGTTCCATTAGAGGACATTCAGGTGGATGCGAGCCTGAATTATGCCGAGAGACCAGTGGCCATCAGAGATCGGAAGATCAAGGTTCTGAGGAATAAGGAGATACCTCTGGTGTTAGTTCAGTGGCAGCACCGGAAGGGATCGGAAATGACATGGGAGCCGGAGCGTGAGATGCGGGAGCAACATCCGGAGCTATTTTCAGAGTGAGACTTCGAGGGCGAAGTCTAGTCCTAGTGGGGGAGAGTTGTAATAGCCTGGAACTCCAGGTATTGTTATATTTATGATTTTGGGTGTTTTAAGAGGGGACTCGGCGAGTTGGAGCTCAGACTCGCCGAGTAGGATCGCGGTTCTGGTCGCAGGTTCGCGACTGGACTCGGCGAGTCCGGATATCGACTCGGCGAGTCCGCGCTGTTTAGCGAAACCCTAACTTCCCAGGTTTGGGACATATATAAGGGGCCTTATGGCCGTCATTGTTCACCCTAGTCCTTTGGGTGAAACCCTAATTCGATTGTGAGCATCTGGAGCAAGGTAGAAGACCATTATTGATCTTGGAAGTGTTATTTTGCAAGGAGGAGGAGGCTTGGTTAAGGGAACAACAGGAGAAGCCATATTCTGAGGGTTGGGGACACAGAGCAACGTTATTCAGGTAATATTTTCGAGTTGTTCCCTTCTATGTTGATGTGTATATGGATTAGGGTTTATTGAACCCTTTTGTGGCTAGATCGAGTGTTTCCTTAGTCCCCCAAATGATTGGAACCCTATATTGGGACCCTTGGAAGTCCAGAGTGTCCCATGCCTGAGTTTTTCGAGAATCAATGGAGGTTTTGGATTGGAATCCTTATGCCTTAGGTCAAAACGTCAATTATGAGTCATGGGGTGTATTATGAGCACCGAAATAAGGACTTTACGTGATGAACCAGTCTAGGAAGGCCAGACCTATGAATTGCCGGAGCAGATCTGACCTTAGAAAGCAGTTTGAGCGGTTGCATGGCATGGACTCGCCGAGTCCGATGAACAGACTCGACGAGTAGCTTGAAGATTGCCTTAGAATGGTCCTGTCCGGGTTATGGGTTGGATCGGTGAGTCAGGGCGAGTTAGAGAGGGTTAACAGGTGGTCTGAGTCGAACTGGGACTCGCCGAGTTGTTCTTCAGACTCGGCGAGTTGAGTCGGGGTGGCCCCGCGATTCTTCCAGGAGGAACTCGTCGAGTCAGGGGGGATACTCGACGTGTAGAAAGGGAATCTTAGAGAATTGGTGAGAACGTTTAGACTCGCCGAGTCGCCCTAGCGCTCGCCGAGTCCGGTCAAAGTTGACCGTTGACCGTTGACCAGAGTGGACCTGTGTTGACTTCTTAGGGATAGTCAACATTAGAGATATAAAGTGTTAACTAGGGCCATATGATGTTATAGGAGGATTAGAGCTCGGAGAATCGGGCACGAGGGATTCCCAGGGTTGTGAGATATCGAGACACGCGAGGTGAGTCTTCTCACTAAACTTTACCTTGAGTAGGTAACCAGAGTTATATGATAGAGTATTTGTATGTTATGTATGTTATGTGTTGCACTGCATTCTTCTATGTGATTTATGCTATGCTTGTTACAGAGTTAGAACCTGAGGGTTCACAGAGTATGGGTGAACGGGCCCACAGAGTTATAGCCTCGAGTGGCTAATATGTGTTATGTGGTATTTTGGGGAACTCACTAAGCTTTATGCTTACAGCGTTGGTGTTATTTGTTTCAGGTACTAGTGAGGATCGCGGGAAGGCGCCGGCCTGATCAGTGCACAGACGCGGGATTTTATATTATGTGATCTTGGGGTTTTTATATGTTATGAAATGAATTACAAACAATGATGTTTTTATGAATATTAAATGAATTTTGCCTTTATAAAATGCGAAAATTTGTTTTTTTAAATTCTTGGTGTTACAATAAGAATGAATGATTTACAAAATCAATCCCCATATATTTAATTATTCTCTTTTGATCAAAAAATTAATTCCAAATAAATGTTGATCAATACTACATAAAAAAAATGATTTCATATTAATATATTAGAACTTATAATATATTAATATAAATCATAAATAACCTTTTCTCATTTTTCTATCCAATTGTTCTGATGCCATGCAACCTAACGGGACTGTAGTACCTAGTTCCAGGTATGTATTTCTTTCAGTTAAGAATTTTGCATTTTGTCTTCGGACTCAGTGAGTTGGCAGCCCAACTCGTTGAGTAGAAGCGGTTTAGACCCAGGGTTTAAGTGGTGGACTCGTCGAGTCGGTAGCCGGACTCGACGAGTAGACGCTGTATGGACAAAACCCTAATCTGAGGGTCTGCACCTTATTTAATCAACTCATTCAGCCCCCACTCATCCCTATTGCTTCCAGAAACCCTCCATAGTGAACCTTCATTGTGTGTGTGGAGATCTAAGGCATTTGTGGTGATTTTTGGTGGTTTTGATCACAAGGAAGAAGGAAGAACATAGAGGGATCAAGAGAAGACCAAAGGAGTCCTTGTTGGTTCTTCATTTGCAGTTTCCAGAAGGTATAAAGTCTATACCTTGCTTGTTCCTTTATTTGATCCCTTTTTGGGGAGATTTAGGGCTTTTAAGCCATATTTTGTAACCAACCATGATTGCAAGCATGATTGGGGGGTCAAGGCTTCGGATATAGGACTTTGGAGGGGTCACAAGGCAGTTAGGGGTGGTTTTTGCACACATGGAAGGCCCCATGCATCTTAAGAGCTTCTTTTTGGGCATTTTAGGCTCAAAGTCCCATGCATGCACATAAAGTTTGTAACTTTATGTGCTAGATCGATATTAGGGGCATAGATCTATCATTTGGACAAGAGTTGCATATCAGAAATCCAAGAAATAGAGTTGGACATTATTGACTCAGCGAGTCATTCTTGGGACTCGGCGAGTCCGAGACTTGACTCCCTTTTTCTGTTGGGGTTCGAAGGAACCCATTTGGGTGATGTAGGAGTTTTAGAGGATCCAAAGGAGTGACCCAACGTATTGAACTTAGCCTTAGACCTGAAGTTCATAGGACTTGGCGAGTACATGAACAGACTCAGCGAGTCCAAGGAAATCTCCCAACACATGAAGATGAACCCGACTAGTTGTTCATATAACTCGGCGATTCAAGGACAATACTTATTCTTTAGACGAAGATGAACTCGACGAGTTGTTCATACAACTCGGCGAGTCAGATGAAGGTTCATTCGATGTTCGAATATGAGGAGAAGTCATTGAGTCATTGCCTAACTCGACGAGTAGGGATGAGAATGAGGACAATTAGATGGATAAGGAATTGACGAGGTGGCGGCCGAACTCACCGAGTCTTTACACCAACCGTAGTTTAAAAATCTTTACAATTTTACAATGGGTTTGAACAAATTTTTAAAAGAAATTACAATGTAAACTAAAATACAACACATGCGAATGCTCTTAAAAGTGATGTATCCCTAAGTGCCACTTACTCGATGATTCCTGAAAAAGCATCTAAAACGAGTGTGAACTATAAAAATAGTTGGTGAGTACTCACAGGTTAAAAATAATATTGTTTTCATGAATCGTAATCAAAGTTTTAACAGAAGTTTCCATAAATAAGGTATATTGTTAAAATGAGTAAATAAATTTGTATAAACCAAGTTCATTGTCATCATGAGAGATAAAGTATGTTGCCCGGATGAGATGCAACGTTCATATTCTCATGGGAAATAAAGTTTCAATAAACAGAAATATATTGCAAATGAGTAAATAAGTTTACATAAACAAAGTTTGTTGTCATCATGAGAGACAAAGTATGTTGCCCAAATAAGATGCAACGTTCATATTCGCATGGGAAATAAAGTTTCCATAAATAAAAATATATTGAAAATGAGTGAATAAGTTTACATAAACAAAGTTCGTTGTCATCATGAGAGATAAAGTATGTTGCCCAAATAAGAAGCAACGTTCATATTCTCATGGGAAATAAAGTTTGTTGCTAAAACGAGATACAAGGTTCGTATGTGCATAATGATTATACCATGAGTTCACAACCCAAGCCTAATGACCGAGGGTGCCCTCTTCTATGTCTATCGCTAACATAGGGAAATATGGTAAAATGCACTCAAGCGAATCGTGCGAGTGAGGAGTTGTTGATGCAGCGCAAAAAAAACAACACAAAGATAACCAAGAATGAACCTGTTGATTCTAAAAGAATAGCCAGGACAATCTCTTCAAAACCATGTTGATTCTACGAATACCGTGGGATTGGCTTCAAAATCTGGGTTAACACACAGAATTTGGGAGAAAATCGAAAGTTCATAAAATTGATGATCGACCATCCAAATTACATCAAAAACAGTTAAATAAGAAGCAGAAATTAAAATGAAACCCTAAAAGTCCATGGGCCAAATACAAACCCAAAAACAAAACCCAAAAATTAAGGAAAAATAACAAAATTGCTCATAACTCCATTTAGAAAGCGATTTCTGGACTCAAAAATGGGTAAGTCCCTTTCGGGGACTTATCTAGACGTGCTCCTTGCTCCAAGCTTCGATTTGACTGGTCGTAGGCCCGAAACGGAGATTCGTAGCCAAAGTTATAGCCATTTTTGAGAAGCCCCTTTAGTCACACGATCGTGGGCCTCTAGGAACGCAAGGGCCCGATCCTCCACACTAGGGCCCGCATCATCCCCTCCCGGGTAGACAAAATTCGACCTCGAATGTGCACCATGGTCATCATCAGAAGAATCCCCATAATAAGGAAGCAAATGCTTTACATTGAATACATCGGAACAACGAATGTGGCTTGGCAACTGTAGACGGTAAGCATTGGAATTAATCTTCTCCACAATCTCCACTGGTCCAATCTTCTTAGCTGATAGCTTGTTGTACTCACCAACCGAAAAACGATCTTTAGTCAAAACAGCCCAAACAAAGTCACCTACTTCAAAATCAACTAGTCTGCGTTTTTTATCTGCATCTTGCTTGTACTTGGAGTTAGCTCAGACCAAGTTGTCATGAACAGCCCTATGAACATCATGTAGTCCTCCAACAAAATCCTGCACTTTCTTTGGAACAACCCTAGAAACAGGCAGTGACATCAAATCAAGTGGTCCCTGTGGCTGAACAGAATAGACCACCTGGAATGGACTATATCCAGTACTTCGGTTGATAGCATGATTATGAGCAAACTCAGCTTGACAAAGCTTCTGATCCTAGGACTTCACATGATCACCCACTAAACACCGCAAAATATTACCAAGGGATCGATTGACAACCTCTGTTTGTCCATCCGTTTGAGGATGATATGCACTACTAAAATTGAGCTGAGTGTTCACCATTTTCCATAGGCTGCGCCAAAAATGACTCAAAAACCTAGTGTCTCGATCTGATACAATAGAAGATGGTAATCCATGCAAATGGTAGATGTCTCGAAAGAATAACTGGGCCACATTAACAGCATCCGTCGTCTTTTTGCATGGAATAAAGTGCACCATCTTAGAAAAACGATCAACAACCACAAATATTGAATCATTTCCCCGTTGAGTACGTGGTAAACCCAACACAAAATCCATACTGATGTCTACCCAAGGTTGTGATGGAACAGGCAAAGGCATATAGAGTCCTACATTGGTAGATGTGCCCTTTGACACCTGACAGATTCGACACCGTTTAACATATCTATCCACCTCCTTGCGCACTGTAGGCCAAAAATAAGATGATTGTACCAACTGTAAAGTGCGATCTCGGCCGACATGCCCTTCACCATGCAGCTCCCTAATGATTTGAAGGCGGAGACTTGAATCAGGGATGCACAATTGATTGCCTTTGAAAAGAAAACCTTCATGCCGTAGAAAATCAGACATCTGTCCAGATTGTATACGCTGCAGAACAACAGAAAAATAAGGATCAACCGTTAGCTGCTCCATGAGGACATCCATCCCCGGCACACCAACCCTCATGGAAACTAGCAAATTACTCCTCTGACTCAATGCATCAGCCACCCGATTTGACATCCCGGACTTGTGTTTAACCACGAAAGTGAATTTTTCCAAGAACGACATCCACCTCCCATGTTTGTGTGACACCTTATCTTGACTACGAATATGTCTTAATGAATCATGATCTGTGAACAAAACAAATTCCTTATGAAATAGATAATGGCACCAATGCTTTACAGCTTGGACCACTGCATAGAACTCAACATCATAAGTGCTATAACGCAGCTTTGGCCCCGTCAACTTCTCACTAAAATAGGCAACCGGTCGTCCTCCTTGACTTAGAACTGCTCCAATCCCAACCTTGGAAGCATCCGTGTGTAATTCAAACACTTGAGAAAAGTCTGGCAATACAAGAATCGGTGATGTAGTAAGCTTCTCTTTTACTAATTGGAAAGCTGATTCTGCTGCTTCTGTCCAAGTAAAGGTCTTCCCTTTCATACAATCAGTCACCGGTGCCATAATAGAACTAAAGTTTGGAATAAACCTCCTATAGAATAACGCAAGTCCATGAAAGCTTCGAACTTCAGTGATGGTAGTTGGACTTGGCCATTGTCTGACAGTTGCTACTTTAGACTCGTCCAACTGTATTCCTTCCCCAGAAACAACCTACCCCAAGAACAAGACTTTAGGAACCATAAACACACATTTCTTCATAGCTGCGTACAAACTATCCCGTCGAAGTACAGTCAAAACCTGCCTCACATGGTTGACATGCTCACCAAAAGTAGCAGTGTAAATAAGTATGTCATCAAAATAAACGACTACAAATTTACCAATAAAGGGCCTGAACAACTGGTTCATCACACGCATAAATGTACTAGGAGCGTTTGATAAACAGAAAGGCATCACCAACCACTCATACAATCCTTCACGAGTCTTGAAGGCAGTCTTCCACTCATCCCCAGGCCTAAGTCGAATCTGATAATACCCGCTCTTCAAGTCCAGTTTCGTAAAGATAGAGGCACCGCTAATCTGGTCAAGTAGTTCATCAAGTCGAGGAATTGGAAATCTATACCTCACCGTGATCTTATTGATGGCGCGACTATCAAAACACATACGCCAAGTACCATCCTTTTTAGGAGTCAACAAAGCAAGAACAGCACACGGGCTCATGCTCTCCCGAACATGACCTTTTGAAATCAAATCCTCCATCTATCGTCGCAACTCCTCATGCTCTCCGGGACTCATTCTGTAATGTGGCCTATTAGGCAACTGAGCTCCTGGTTTTAAATCAATATGATGTTGGATGTCACGTAAAGGTGGCAAACCATCAGGTAATTCATTAGGGAAAACATCAGCGAATTCCTTGAGTAGAGGAACCATAGCCTCAGGAATTTCAACCTCCTTAGCGACTTCCTTCCCGAGCAATACAAAAATTTCACCTTCCGCCTCCAACTCGTCTTCAAACTGATTAAGGGTTAGTAGAGTACCTGAAGGTCTCGAAACTGGCTCATTTGGCTTACTGGGAACCAATGTTATCTTCACACCACCAAACAAGAAACTGTAAGTGTTAGTCCGCCCGTTATGATCTATGTTACGATCATACTCCCAAGGTCTGCCCAACAACAAATTGTTGGATAAGGTGTCTAAGTCCATAACTTATTTGGTATATACTTGACCCGACCGGCATGGTCCATTTGGGTTGCATCTCATCCAAACTATTATGGATAATTTTATGAGAGTTATACACATATGTTTATTAATATATTATGAGTTATAATATATTAATATGAAGTTACGTTATTTAATTAGTTTTAGTCTTAAATTAATTATGGATTAATTTAGAGATTAAAAGAATACTAATTAAATTATGGGCTATTTGTTTTATATAGTGTGGGCTAATACTCATTTGTTAATGGGCTAGGCTTATGTGGAAGTCCATGGATGATCCATGGAGCTTTTAACCCATGGATCCTTGGAATAGGAAAAGACATGGGTTATTAGGGTTTCACCCTAACCATGCATACTATATAAGCATGCTTATGGAGCATGAAAGAGAGCCTAAGATAGCCTAAGAGAAAGCTAGTGTTCTAGTGTGTGTGTGCATGTGTGTGGCCGAAAATACAAGAGTGTGTATACTCTCTCAAAGTTTTCCAAGAGTTTGTGGTGTTTGTGATTCCATTTGAGGCATTCACACTATTGGTGCTTGGCCCTCAAACTCCTAAGAACCCAACACAACAAAGGTATGTAATCTCTTCTAACTCTTTTATGTTGAAATGTTCCCCATGCCATGTTAGATAGGTTATAAACCTTGGAAAATTATTATTTTGCATGTATTTAGACAAACATAGATCCAAGGTTTATTAGGGTTGCATGCACACTTAGGAAGTGTTAGATTGCTCAAAACCCAACAGTGGTATCAGAGCCTAGGCTTGCTTGTTTGATACTTGATGCAAAATAGTGAAAAAAAGTCGAAATCGTTGCTGTCTGCATGCTAGACTCGCCGAGTCCATTGGGGGGACTCGCCGAGTCCAAGGCAAACTTCAACCTACTCGACGAGTCCGTTCGTGCACTCGGCGAGTAGGATCGAAAGAATGCAGAATCTCGACTTTTGCTGCTGGAAATGGACTGGAAACATTACCCTAAATTGTTTTGGTGTTGTAAAACTTATTTTAGTTGGTGTAATGGTTGTTCTAATCCATTTACAATAGCATATATCAAAAATCCATGATTTTATGTGTTCATATAATTCTTGAATTTTTGATGATCATGTTCATGTTCTTATGAATTTAGAAAATGATAGGAATTATTTGCTGAATTGTTTAGAATTAATTCTTAATCATTTATGTGTTTTAATGGAGTCCATAATTTGTCCTCAAGTTATGGATTACCAAAGGTCACTTTCATTTAACACACACTTAAAACACATAAGTTACATGAAAATGAAGAGTCTTCATTTTTATGAACCTTTAATTCATAAGTTATGAAATGAAGAGTTTTGCAAAGTTACAAAACTTGTCCTCAAGTTTTGGAATTTGTAAAGTTTCACACACTTTAATAAACTTTAATTCCAAACCTTAGAGTTTTAATAGTTAAAATTCAACCCTTATACTATTTATAACATTAATGGTTAATTATTATATATATGTATAAGAATAAGTCCTTTTACCGTTAGTAGGCCTCATTCACGAAGCCGGTCTATAAGGTGGGTATAAGGTTGTTGCCTATAAAATGGCGACTTAATGGGTGTATACTCTCACCCACCGCTTGCTTGATCGGTGGAGGGTCGTTAGCCGAACGGGTAGAACAACGACTTTAAATCCTCATTAAAAGTATAATGAATATTATAAAATAACTAAACTCTTTTAATTCCCAATCTTAGTTATTTTAGGAAAATGTGAACATGGTGCTAATCCATGGAATTCACACTTTGTACCTTACCAAGTCGTTAGTGGAGCGTGTGTGGTTAACCGGCACACTAATTAGACTAGTAAGGATCACGAAGGGTAACTTAATGTTGTCATAGATCAATGGAGCGTGTGTGGTTAACCGGCACATTGATTAGGTGATAATATTAGGAGTACCAAGTGAGTTAGCATGGTTATTCACACCTTGTTTTGTGATCCTCGGCATCCCAGTCACAAAACTTGAAGGGCACAATCGAGATTGAAACATGCCATTGAAAAGTTCAATGAATCTCAAAAGAATCTAGGAATTTCAAATCCAATTAAACCTAATTAATCATTTCGTTTTCATGGTGGAAATTGGTGAATCGTCATTCGCCTACCTTTCAAATATATTATTACTTAGATTACGGCATCCCTCTTCTAAGTGTAATATATTGTGATTGGATCCTAGCCTTAATATTACATTTGGGTGTCTTATTAAGGATCCTAAATATCTAATCTAAACTTACTTTCTTCTTTCAGATGTCTTCCAACACTAATGCTTCAGGCTCTAACCCAACTGGTTCTTTCTCTCTCATGAATCTTTGTGGGAGGGTCATCTTTGATGGTTCCAACTTCATGGATTGGATTAGGAACATCAGGATGGTTACTCGTTACGAGGACAAGGAATATGTCCTCGATAAGGAGTTAAAAGAACTTGATGAGTCTACTGCTACTCCTGAGGAGATCGCTGAATTCAGGACTCATGAGAGAGATGCTACTAAGGTGGCATGTATCATGATGGCCACGATGACAGCCGAGCTCCAAAAGTCATATGAAGATTTCTACCCTTTTGAGATGCACCAAGACTTGATGGAAAGGTACCATCAGAGTGCTCGTCAGGAGCGGTATGAAATAATCTCCTCCATAATAACTACCCGCATGAAGGACGGTGAATCCGTCACGGGCCACATGCAAAAGATGCAAAGGTATGTGGACCGTTTGCTGAAGCTGAATGTTAACATCCCCGAGGAGTTAGCAATTGACATCATTTTGCACTCCTTGCCTTCTTGTTATGATCATTTTCGAATGACATATCATATGAACAAGGAGGAAGTTACCCTCAGCAAGCTTCAAGGACTCTTGAAGACCGCTGAAACCGGTCTTAAGGGTAAAGCGGTTGTTACCTCTACTACTCCTACTCCAACTTCTACCCCTGTTTTAGCTATTGGGCAAGGCAAAGGGAAAAAGAGGAAACACCCTTCGAAGGGTACCAAGGGAAAGTCTCTTGAAGGCTCCTCATCCAAGACTAAGAACGGTTCTGCCATTCCAAAGGATGCTGAATGCTTTTATTGCCATGAAAAGGCACACTGGAAGCGAAACTGCCCTAAGTACTTGCAGGATCTAAAGGATGGGAAAGTAAAACCCACCTATGCAGGTATTTACACTATATTGTCTAATTACTCAACATATCCTAACTCTTGGGTGCTTGATACAGGATGTGGTATTCACATATGTTCTGATTTGCAGGGCCTAAGAAGAAGTGAGGATGTGGAGCACGGGAAGATAAACTTAATCATGGGGAATAGGAAGGCTTCACCTATTTCCAAGATTGGAGTTTATACTTTGTTGCTTAATAATGGGTTAAAATTAGATTTGAATAAATGTGTATACTCGTCTGAAATGGCGAGGAATATTATTTCTTTTCATGCTTTGTACAAACAAGGTTTTACCTTTTCGTTTGATAATGAATGTGGTGGTATTAATGCTTTCTTTAATAATGTGTTTTATTTTAAAGCATTACCTTGTGATGGCGTGTATGAAACTGTGTCGATTGTAGACAACTTAGGAAATAATGTGTTGTATATTGATTCTTCTACTAGCCTAGATAAAGCATCATTGTGGCATTGTCGTCTTGGACATGTAAACAAGAAACGCATAGACCAACTCCAAAAGAGTGGAGTCTTGGAATCATTTGACCTCAAATCAGATGATAGTTGTGAATCTTGTCTACTTGGAAAAATGACAAAATCACCCTTCACTGGAGCTTGTGAGAGGGGTGAAGGTTTGTTGGACCTAATACATACTGATGTATGTGGGCCATTCAAAACCCCCACAAGGGACGCTAATCGGTATTATGTGACTTTTATTGATGATTATAGTAGATATGGGTATGTCTACTTGATCAAACACAAGTCCGAAACCTTTGAAAGGTTTAAGGAATTCAAACAGGAAGTAGAAAATCAATTGGGCAGGAACATTAAGATGCTTCGATCCGATCGAGGTGGTGAGTATCTTAGTACCGAGTTCCTTGACTATCTTAAGGAGTGTGGGATTGTCTCACAATTGACTCCTCCCAGGACACCACAACTGAATGGTGTAGCTGAGAGGCGTAATCGTACCTTGTTAGACATGGTTCGCTCTATGATGAGTCGAGTTTCGTTACCAATCTCTTTTTGGGGGTATGCCTTAGAGACTGCCGCCCATATCCTTAATCTAGTCCCTACAAAGAAGGTTACCAAAACACCTCATGAGATGTGGACTGGGAAGGTTCCCAATTTGGACCACATCAAAATTTGGGGTTGCGAAGCCTTCGTGAGGCGTGAAACTCATGATAAGCTTGAACCCCGAAGTGAAAGGTGTATTTTCATCGGCTACCCACAGAAATCCTTCGGTTACCTTTTCTACAGACCCAGTGAGAATGTGGTCTTTGTAGCACGAAGAGGGATCTTTCGCGAGAAAGAATTTATAAGCCAAGGAGACAGTGGGAGGCAGATTGATCTTGAAGAAATTCAAGAATCAATTGGTGAAGGAACCTCAGACACTAGCAATCAACCTGAGGTAGAAACTCCTGTTGATCCAGCTGACGAGTCTGTACCTCCGAGACGTTCCACACGGGTTAGGAACACACCTTCGTTTTATTATGGTTTTCATATTACTACGGAAGGTGATACGTTTATTAGTGATAGTACACTAGTAAATTTGGATGAACCTAGCAGTGTTAAGGAAGCCATGGCAGGCCCGGAGTCTGCTAAATGGAAGGAGGCTATGGACAGCGAGATACAGTCCATGTATGACAATCAAGGTTGGAACTTGGTTGACAATGTACCAGGCCGTAAAACAGTCGGGTGCAAATGGATCTTCAAAAAGAAGACCGACATGGAAGGAAAAGTGCATACTTATAAGGCTCGACTGGTTGCGAAGGGTTTTACTCAAACTCAAGGTATTGATTATGATGAAACCTTCTCACCGGTGGCCAAGATTAAGTCTATTAGGGTTATGTTAGCCATTGCAGCATTTCATGATTATGAAATATGGCAAATGGATGTCAAAACCGCTTTCCTTAATGGAAAGTTGGCTGAGGATGTGTACATGAATCAGCCAGAGGGTTTTGTCAATGCAGAGTACCCTAATAGAGTATGCAAGCTTAAGAAATCCATTTATGGATTAAAACAAGCATCTCGTAGCTGGAATCTTTGTTTTGATGAGAAGGTAAAAGAGTTTGGCTTCTTGAGAAGCGAAGATGAGTCTTGCGTGTATGTCAGAGCTAGTGGGAGTATAGTTAGCTTCTTGGTACTGTATGTGGATGACATACTACTCATAGGAAATGACATCCCAACCTTGCAGGAGGTTAAGTCCTGGCTTGGGAAGTGCTTTGCTATGAAGGACCTAGGGGAGGCTACCTATATCCTAGGGATAAGGATATTAAGAGAAAGGAGTAGAAGACTAATTGGACTTAGTCAGAGTATCTACTTGGATAAGGTGTTGAAAAGGTTCAACATGGAGAATTCCAAGAAAGGAGATTTACCGATCCAAAGCAATACCAAACTGAGTAAGACTCAGAGTCCGAGTACAGAGGCTGAGATAGCTGAGATGAGCCAATTACCATATGCTTCCGCAGTTGGCTCGATCATGTATGCTATGACTTGTACCCGTCCTGATGTGGCATTTGCTTTGAGCATGGTCAGCAGGTATCAGGGGAACCCTGGCAAGGCTCATTGGACCGCGGTAAAGAACATTCTCAAGTACCTGCGGAGGACTAAGGATTGGGTCCTTACCCTTGGTGGCAGTGATGACTTGAGAATATTAGGGTATAGTGATGCTGGTTTTCAGACTGATAGGGATAATTTCCGCTCTCAGTCGGGCTGGATCTTTACCTTAAATGGAGGGGCAATTTCTTGGAAGAGTTCCAAGCAGGAGACGGTGGCTGATTCGACTTGTGAATCAGAGTATATAGCAGTGAGTGAAGCAGCGAAGGAGGCGATATGGCTGGAGAACTTCATCGGAGACCTTGGAGTTGTACCAGCTATTAAAGAACCTATGGAGATTTTCTGTGACAGCAATAGTGCGGTTGCCTAAGCCAAGGAACCAAGAGATCATGGCAGATCCCGACACATTGACAGAAAATATCACTTCATAAGACACAAGATAGAAGAAGGGCTCCTCGTGGCAAGGATGGTATCGTCAGATGAGAATCCTGCAGATCCCCTTACGAAGGGACTGACGAGGGTTAAGCATTTTCAACATGCGAGGCGCATCGGGCTGAGGGACGATATTAGTTTTACAGATTAGATAGTTTTCCTAAAACTTTTAAAATGTAATCGACATTTAATGATGAATAAAATTTGTGATTTATTTATGAGTAAGGTGTTACTATCATTGTCAATTATTTACTATTGTTTCAGTTTTGCATGTTTTGACTTCCAGAATAATTAATTTGTTCAAACCTCCACAATCGATCATACGTCGGAAGTAGGTATGAATCAAGATTGTCATGAATTGGGTTTGTAGATGCCTTAAAGGTGTTTAGGCATGGCAATGGTTGCTGCAACATTCATGAGTACTCATAAGTTATGAGTATTGGTATAAACCCACGCTCACTTGTATCACTTCATGGAATTTATCTCGAGTGATCGTGAGACGATAACATCATATAAATCTTTAAACCTAGAGATATGAGTTGTTACCTATGAGTTGGTTGTGCATTGATTGCACGTAAACGCATCAGTAACTTGATGTTATAAAACGTGCCTTTGTGTACAATTCAATAAGTAGTAGAACAAGCATATCAGTCGAAGTTTATCTGTTCCTTCTAGAAATAGAAGCGATATCCGGGCCCCTCGATGATTTTGTGTTGACCCATATACCAGGCCTGGTCAGAACTAAACCGATGTGTTCAGTGAAGTTCTTCGTCAAACAAATCGGATAATCGAGAAACAACTGCTAGACAATAAGCAAGACATAGTTCCATGTGTTTGTCCGGCTGATATCATGAGAACAGAGGATTATGTGATCACTTATCTAAAATGGCGCTTCATAGTTCGACAGAGTCTTCATTGTTCGAGGGAGTTTTCGAGAGCTACGATTGTTGGTTGGTTCCTGAAGTTATAGGCAAATATAGTTATTAGACTTATCCAAGTGGGAGTCTGTTGGATAAGGTGTCTAAGTCCATAACTTATTTGGTATATACTTGACCCGACCGGCATGGTCCATTTGGGTTGCATCTCATCCAAACTATTATGGATAATTTTATGAGAGTTATACACATATGTTTATTAATATATTATGAGTTATAATATATTAATATGAAGTTACGTTATTTAATTAGTTTTAGTCTTAAATTAATTATGGATTAATTTAGAGATTAAAAGAATACTAATTAAATTATGGGCTATTTGTTTTATATAGTGTGGGCTAATACTCATTTGTTAATGGGCTAGGCTTATGTGGAAGTCCATGGATGATCCATGGAGCTTTTAACCCATGGATCCTTGGAATAGGAAAAGACATGGGTTATTAGGGTTTCACCCTAACCATGCATACTATATAAGCATGCTTATGGAGCATGAAAGAGAGCCTAAGATAGCCTAAGAGAAAGCTAGTGTTCTAGTGTGTGTGTGCATGTGTGTGGCCGAAAATACAAGAGTGTGTATACTCTCTAAAAGTTTTCCAAGAGTTTGTGGTGTTTGTGATTCCATTTGAGGCATTCACACTATTGGTGCTTGGCCCTCAAACTCCTAAGAACCCAACACAACAAAGGTATGTAATCTCTTCTAACTCTTTTATGTTGAAATGTTCCCCATGCCATGTTAGATAGGTTATAAACCTTGGAAAATTATTATTTTGCATGTATTTAGACAAACATAGATCCAAGGTTTATTAGGGTTGCATGCACACTTAGGAAGTGTTAGATTGCTCAAAACCCAACACAAATGACATGCATCCATAGCAACCACATCACACCACACATCATCTTTATATGTGGTACCAACAGAAAATTGAACAAGGGCTCGTTTAGATACAGTGACCTCGCCACCCTTCTTAAGCCACTGTAGCTTGTAAGGCTTAGGGCGATTTTCTGTTTTCAAAGCCAACTTTTGAACTGCTTCTTCAGATATAAGGTTATCACAACTTCCTGAATCAATAACAAAAGTACAAACCTTTCCCAAAATAGTACATGTCGACTGAAAGATGTTGTGTTTGAGCCAATCATCACCAACAACTTTTGGTGTAAAACAAGACCGCCTTACCACCAAATTTACCCCTACATCACCAGTTACAACTTCCTCCTCGCATTGATGCTCTTCGTCATACACAGGGGGATCTTCGTAATTTTCACCGGCATCATCATTTTGCCAATCATCTTGCTCAGCAAACAAATGACGTTTTCCGACCTTCTTGCACTCTGATTGTCGGTGACCTGTCTCCCCACAACTAAAACACTTCAAGCCGTTACTAACAGTTGTCCTAGGATTTGGTCCAACACTGTTAGATGTCAGTCTTTGTTGATTAGGCACAACACGGGGTACCATACCACCCGTCCCGGGACTTCCTCCAATATTGGCAGTTCAAGACGAACTGCCCACCCGACGACTTTGTTTCTCAAAAGCCAACGCCCATTGGTGTGCTTCAGAAATAGATACCGGGTCAAACATATTTACAGAGTCCATGATTTGGACCCGTAGACCCCCAATATATCGAGCAACGAGTTGTTCCTCTGTCTCCTGGATATCGTTTCGGGCAATCAATTGGTAGAACTCAGTTGTGTAATCGTCAACTGATTTGGCACCCTGCTTTAGATTTTGCAACCGTTGGTACATCAACCTTTGAAAATTATGGGGTAGGAAGTTGGATCGTAAACACTTCTTCATCTTCCTCCAAGTCACGACCTTTGACTTTCCGAGCATGTCTCGTGTCAGTTTCAGTTGTTGCCACCATGCAGATGCCCTACCGCGTAGCCTGGTAGCAATCAATGACACCCTTTTGTTTTCAGGGACTTCTTTGAACTGAAAAACTTCCTCAACAGTAGCCAACCAATCGATGAACCCCTCTGGATTCAAACTGACCCCGTCGAATTCTGGGATATCAATTCTCATTCCGGCCTCCCAACGCCTATTGTCACCTCTATGATCACGCCTTGGCCGCCTTTCTAGATCATCTTCAGAATATGAACCGTCACTGCCGCCGAACGGGTTCCCAAATTCCCCATCTTCCACTTGAGAATGTGTTCGAGACCTTTGCCCTCCTTGATTCATCAGTTCGACCATCCTATCAGTCAGTTGGTCAACCATTTGATCCATCCTCTCCTCCATTCGTGCCATAATACGTTCTTCTAGTTCTTGCTCATGAACATTAGCGGGCGTCCTGTTTCTCCTCGGAGGCATTTTGAACCAGGAATTCAGCTCTGATACCAACTGATGCAGTGCAAAAAAAACAACACAAAGATAACCAATAATGAACCTGTTGATTCTAAAAGAATAGCCAGGACAATCTCTTCAAAACCACGTTGATTCTACGAATACCGTGGGATTGGCTTCAAAATCTGGGTTAACACACAGAATTTGGGAGAAAATCGAAAGTTCATAAAATTGATGATCGACCATCCAAATTACATCAAAAACAGTTAAATAAGAAGCAGAAATTAAAATGAAACCCTAAAAGTCCATGGGCCAAATACAAACCCAAAAACAAAACCCAAAAATTAAGGAAAAATAACAAAATTGCTCATAACTCCATTTAGAAAGCGATTTCTGGACTCAAAAATGGGTAAGTCCCTTTCGGGGACTTATCTAGATGTGCTCCTTGCTCCAAGCTTCGATTTGACTGGTCGTAGGCCCGAAACGTAGATTTGTAGCCAAAGTTATGGCCATTTTCGAGAAGCCCCTTTAGTCACACGATCGTGGGCCTCTAGGAACGCAAGGGCCCGATCCTCCACACTAGGGCCCGCATCAGTTGTCTACTTCCTAATAGCGTTATCCATAATAACCATAGGCTCAAATGAGTTAACGAGTTGTGTGAACTGATTCCAGGGACTTATACGCGATAAGGCCTCATGAATTAACAATAGCATACACATACATAGCAACATATAACAACCAAGTTTGATACAAGTCAAATTAAATACAACGAACATAAATATTTTAGGACATGCTTTTCCACCCCAAAACATAAAAACCAAAAAAAGGGGAGTCGTGAATACTAATAGTATGCATTGAGATGATGCAAATGGTGCCTTCAACTACAATCCACTTGTATCACTATCAACTCCTACACGATGTTACACACTAATGAGTCTCTAATAGAAAACTAACACTAGTATACTTGCTACTACAATAGAATTATGCCAATATTGTGTCAAAATTTAATATTGATAAATTACAAAAAATTTCCTGAAATGGTGAAGTTTAATAACTCATGTGGTTAAGATAGTTTTGGATATTAATTTTCCAGATTTTTGTAATAAAAATCGAGGGTATTTCAACACATTTAAATGTGTTTTAAGCTCTTAAAAACCCAAACTATTATCAAATGGTTTCCAAAAATTTTCAAACTTTGTATGTTAATTCTAAACATTGTAGCGGGCTTCCATAAATTTTCCTTTGAATTTTTGATATGATTAACTATTTTTCCAAAATTTTAAGCCTTCATAACAATATAAATTTGTGAAAAATAGAATCCAGGTGATAAAAATTCCCAAACTTTTTATAATACTGCCATTAGACATATTTAAGCTGGGAAAGATATAAAAATGGATTTCCAAACTATTTAACCCAATTTTATGATTTTTGAGCATGTATTCTAATAAAAACTGAAATAAATAGAAAACAGTTCCTAAAATTCCTCAAATTTTTTATTACTGTTATCCAACATTATTAACGTGGAAAAAATATAAAAATGGATTTCTAAATTGAAATAAATACAAAACTATTTCCAAAATTGCCCAAATATTTTGTTGCACTATTATTATACAAGTAGAAGCTGTAAAAAATATAAAAGATATTTTTCAGTTAGTTTTGCTATTTTGCTATGTTTTATTCTCTTGAATAATCATCAAATGATGAATAATTATTAAATACTTAAAGTAAATTACCAATTTATTTTGTAAACTTTATTTACAGTGTAAATAATCTGGAAAAAATCCCAATGATGATTTTTATATAGTGTAATCCGATTTTGTGTATTTAAGTGTATTTAATCTTAGAAAATAGGAGAAAAATAGTACCGAATCGAATTTTGACAGTTGTCACAGTCTCCCCCGGTTGAAAGAATTTCGTCCCGAAATTCAATTCGTGACATATTCTATTAGAACTCAGTCGAATACAATTGTATAGCTAGAGAGGTGGTGACTTGAAGTGTTCTTTGATTATTTTGGGTTTATTTCCTCAAAGGAAGAACCCAACTCTTTTGCTATAGTCAAATTAATGTTTCCTTAATTCGAGTTCTTTCGTCGAGATTATGGAAAATTTGATTCATGGAATCATGATTCAACCACGACGACCTAGTCGAAAAAGATCATCTAGTTAGATATCATCTGGATTAAGAGAGTGGTATAAGTTTTGCTGAAGCACCGACTACATTGAGCATTAAATCCGCATTGATCTTTAAGTCGCGTTCTAAATCAACACTACGTGTAAATTTTCCGCCTAATAACGAAGAGATTACGAATAATTTGTTTTCTTCCGGGTTGGCTACTAAATCTGGAAAAAGATATATTCCGAAATACGAAGGGGTAGAATGAATGAAAGAGAAGCGATCGACGATACATTCCTAATGATACACATTAAGGGTAGGCAACGAAGTTTTGGTACATCTCGAATGTAAAGGCTATTTAACTCCCATCTACAAAAGAAATTATGAAACGATCAAGGATTTGTGAAGCTATAATTTCTGCTACGGGTACTCTAACTATAATAGAACCATGATTGAAGAATACAGTTAGAGAGTCGTTGTTTCTAATGAAGGCGGTGAAACTTTATGATATTTTAAATCACATTATTTAGGTAGCATTTTGAGCATTTAAAATGATAAGTAATCTCACTTCTATCAAAATGTGTGTTTAGAAATGATAATTAATCTCACTACTATCAAAATGTGAAATAATTCCAAGATAATGAAGATACATGTGCGATCAAACAAAGTAGTAAAATAATATAAAGATTAATTAAGGTTAAAGGTTTAAGTCGCCATTAAAGGAATTTGAGTAGAAATATTTGCATTAAGTCAGGACAAATTCAAGTTTACGATGATTCAGAATACTTATTAAAACAAGTTTGAGAGTTTAGGAATTCACTCAAATTTGCAAAGTAAAATACTATTTTAAGAAATGTGTAAAAATGTCGATCATCGAAAACACTGCATTCTTAATTTCATGATTCTACAAAAATATTCATTTGAAGGATAAATAATCATAACTTTTAAAAACTTTTCATATTTTTAAAGAAAAGATGAAACATATGAAATGTATTCTTCACATATATTTTCTGGATTTTGAAAAATGATAAGAAGAAGGCAGTCACCTTGTATATTAATTGTAAGGAAATACAATGAAAATTGTGCGTTTAATCAAAATTTTAAATTTAGAGCAAAAGGAGCGAATGTAGCTAAGGATTACTTGTTTATTGTAGATTTCAAAATAAAAACAAGATGTATATGATAAAAAGTGTAAATGAATATATCAAAGTTGAGCAAGTTAAAAATTTTCCTCATGACTATACATGTATTAATCGCTCAAAACGAAAGGGTAGACTTCTAGTCTGTATGCATACGAACATTGTACCAAGAGAAGCAAAATAGACAGAAACAAAGTTAGACAATGTATTATGTTACTATTATGGCCGTGCGAGATCTAAAATCAGAAGGAGATTGAGTAATCAAGTGTCAGGGAAAGAAAAAGAAGGTAGCAGCGATGATTGCTATTGTTAAAATTTTAAGATCAATAATTAAATGTAGATTTAAAACTTAGGTTGAGATATATTTCAACTTCAACCCTTATGTATGTTGATGGTTACATAGAAATGTAAGAGTTTTAAAGTGTTTGCTAGGTTTGATAGAAATTCACGAGTTATCTATTAAGTTAAACTCCATTTGTGAAAAAGAAGAAGCACTACAACTGGTAATTAAAAATCTAACAGTCTTGACCCTTTTAGGCTTGAGTCGAACAATGGTTAAAACAGATAAGGTAAAACTCAGTATATTTAAAAGAATAATCACATTTGTTGAATGTGTGTCACTGGGAGTTTAAAAGCGAACACTAAGTTTTTCATTGTTGTAAAATTTGAAACTTCATAGATTATAAAACTAATTTGAAATAAAATAAACAAATAAGGTGTGTTTTGAAATGTAGGCATTAGTGATGTCTTGTAAACACATTTGGATTAGAAAGTTGTAAAAATACCATGTTAGGTTACTAGAAAACACATTTAAGTTAAGTACAATGCCTAAATAAGAAAGCTGTTAAAAGTGTCAAAACAAAAGTGTTTTGAAGATTCGATGAATCTTTTTCACATAATATGAACTTCAGTGTCATATGTTTAAGTTTTATAGCATAGAGTTTAAAAACTTTTATAAAATAAAATGTTTCTACGTTTTTCAAAAAAGGTGTCAAAATGGTAAGCAATGTTTAAAATGGTTTATATGCCCTTAAAAGCACATCTATCCATTGAAATGGATTTGAAATGAAATTGTAATAGAAAGATTAAAAACAATATTGGTTAAATTGAGTTTTGAAGAAAAGTATTAAGTTAAAGCAAGTTGTCAAAAGATTTTTAGCAAGAATATGGCTTACATTGTTAGGAAAATTCTAGTAAGTTGTATGAGGTGGTTATAAAGTATTTTATCGATGATAAATAAAACCGATAAAGCGAAATAACTTTTTGATGGAAGATTAAGAAGTAAGGAATAAGTATGTTGTTGTAGCTGATCGTACCTAAATACTAAGGTGAGTACAAGGCGAGTCTAAGGTGAGTATCGGTGTCTTTTTCCCCAAGATAAAGAACAAGAAAAAAAATATGTGAAAAACGTTTTATGGCGTCAATGCAGTTTCGCAGCCTTTTATAGAGGTCAAATGGATATCCTATGATAAGTTTTAAGCTCAAGGTGGAAACAACCTAGAGCTAAGTTGTAGCGTAATAATAAGGTCTCACGTATTAGTAGCAATAATTTAAACCTTTGTGTCTCCTTGTGAGTCGAATCCGGAATGCCCACAAATGGTATCCAAGTGATTACTTAGAAACGACTCATCCACCTCCTTATGCAATGCTCCATTTTCATCCGTGTTGGTATCGAAATGCTTTCCTAGTTGTAACTCTAGTACGAAGACGACGAAGAGGTATTGAGGAATAATTCGTATTGGTTTCGACTTAAGATTATTACTAGTGTATATCTAGCTACTAACTTTACATCTAAAGTCAATAGCTACCGAGGAATACCTATTATCAGTACTAAGTGCATTGCTCCTAGAGTGGTTAGTGATATAACCTAAGTGGCTAACCTAGCACTTGATAAGGGATATGAGTATTTCTAAATAAAGGCATTGTTATAAAAGTGCACTTAGTTTCTAAGTGTATCTAGATGAATGCCTATAATATGCAATGCCCGTACGCACAGTGAAATTTTTTTTTTCAGAAGTTTAAGTGGAAAATAGTTTTGAACATAATTCTACTATAACCATTTCCAGCCTGACATTAATTTTCCTTAATTAAGCATAGTTGGCCAGGCTATACTTAATTAAAGTCTAATAATGTAAAAATTGTTTGAATCACATGTGATTGTCCTAGCATCACCAAATAAATTAATGAATGAGTATGGGGCAGTTTACAGCCCTAAACTCCTTGTTTACTGCCGTCAACTCCAATAAATGGTCCGTAAGTGAGTTTAATCCATTCTAAGGCCCTAGATTTAATCCTACCTAATTTTCCCACGTGTTATAAGGCCATTTAGCACCATAAAACCCTCACCATGAGTTCATGGCCGTGAGCTCATGTGGAGTTGGTATTTGGGCCGAAAACTCCATAAGGAGTTTACTCTCAAAGAGTAAACACTTTATCCAAGCCATATACGTCCTTAAATGTCACTCGGGTCACTCCAAACACTTATTTTGAAGTGTTTTCACGTCTTGGAGTATATAATCATATCTAATTAGTGATTTAAAATCTAAGTAGATATATTTGTATATCATTTCATATTACATAGGAACCTCGCACGTTATCAAGCCCCGAACCGACACTTAGCATCCGAACCAACACGTTTTCTCGTCTGGTGAGTTCATACCCCTACCCTTTTTCAATGGTTTTTCAATGTTTTCAGGGGGGAATACAAGCAAAAGTACAAGAATATCTTGTACTTAAATTCATTATTTCATTTAAATGGTTTCATAATTCGCACACTTTTTAAGAATTGAAAACATATTAACGAACTGTTTTGACTTGCAGAGTTGTTGTTCAAACCGATTTCAATTCTTATTATATAGTATTATACTTTATACTTCACAATTGATTGTTCACACTTTTACAGTTGAAATCATAAGTCTTTTATATTGTCCTTAATAAAACACCTCTAGACGCGAGTGTGAAGGACAGGTATCCTTAGAACTTTAGTTAGGTCCTTAATAGTACTCCTCCTAGACACGAGAGTAAAGGACTAATAAAAACATGGTTTTCATATTAATCATTTCAGTTTTAAATTCATTAATCTTAAGATTGGAGACACGTCCTTTGTAACACTTCCCTTAGACACGAGAGTGGAGGACCAGCCCTATAACCAGAATCTCCGGAAAGAGGGAGAGCGTGACTTGAGTGTATAGATCTATACGGGACTGACTATCCCGCACCTGGCTGCTAGCTACAGCCGAACCGAAAGGTTCAAGGGTGACGAAAGTCATAAAGAGATACTGACCCTGGCCCGAGTCATATCTAGTCTGTAGTATGGTTATGGAACTCGCAATCAAGATTATGAGTACTTTACACTCAATTATTAGTTTTATATATGTGTTAAAACTAATGTACATTTAAGGGTAATCAAACTTTCAGGAGACTTCACACACACACTTTAAGTATAGTAGATACTTGTTCAATACTTTCAGATTTGGTAATAATTCACACACATCTAGGAAAATATGGGATTTTCCTGGCATAACATTAGTACATAACCAGAATCGTGTAATAACTTAGATAAATAAACTTTACAACTCACAAGGGTAAACATGTTTTTCAGTGTACATCTTTTACATTACATTTTGGATTCGATAACCAACTTTTAAGAAAATATAGGATTTTCTTGGGTGTAACTTTTTCAGAAACAGAAAGGAACTCGTACATTTTCAGAAAACAAACCGCTTATGAACTCACCAGCTTTATGCTGATTTTTAAACTGCTTGTATTCTCAGGTCCGCATTAGACAGTTACTCAATGATCCCTTTTGGCGAAGACACAGTGCATAGAAGACACGTCTTACTTTTGTTCGTATATACTATGTATCACACCTGTACAACTTTACTTTCAAACAAATGTAGACTTATATATGTAATGTAATGGTTGTTTACTTTGCTTACTATGTACATTGGATTTGATACTCAACGTGGAGTCCGCCCCGGAAATGATTATGCCTTCGGTTTTCGGGGTGTGGCACCATAGTTTAAAAATCATTACAATTTTACAATGGGTTTGAACAAATTTTTAAAAGAAATTACAATGTAAACTGAAATACAACACATGCGAGTGTTCCTAAAAGTTTTGTGTCCCTAAGTTCCACCTACTCGATAATTCCTGAAAAAGCATGTAAAACGAGCGTCAACTATAAAAATAGTTGGTGAGTACTCACAGGTTAAAAATAATATGTTTTCATGAATCGTAATCAAAGTTTTAATAGAAGTTTCCATAAATAAGGTATATTGTTAAAATGAGTAAATAAGTTTGTATAAACCAAGTTCATTGTCATCATGAGAGATAAAGTATGTTGCCCAGATGAGATGCAACGTTCATATTCTCTTGGGAAATGAAGTTTCCATAAATAGAAATATATTGCAAATGAGTAAATAAGTTTACATGAACAAAGTTCGTTTTCATCATGAGAGATAAAGTATGTTGCCCAAATAAGATGCAACGTTCATATTCTCATAGGAAATAAAGTTTCCATAAATAGAAATATATTGCAAATGAATAAATAAGTTTACATAAACAAAGTTCGTTGTCATCATGAGAGATAAAGTATGTTGCCCAAATAAGATGCAACGTTCATATTCTCATTGGAAATAAAGTTTGTTGCTAAAACGAGATACAAGGTTCGTATGTGCATAATGATTATATCGTAAGTTCACAACCGAAGCCAAATGACCGAGGGTACCATCTTCTATGTCTATCGCTAACATAGGGAAATATGGTAAAATGCACTCAAGCGAATCGTGCGAGTGAGGAGTTGTGTACCTCCTAATAGCGTTATCCATAATAACCATAGGCTAAAATGAGTTAATGAGTTGTGTCAACTAATTCCAGGGACTTAGACACGATAAGGCCTCATGAATTAACAATAGAATACACATACATAACAACATATAACAACCTAGTTTGATACAAGTCAAATTAAATACAACGAACATAAATATTTTAGGACATGCTTTTCCACCCCAAAACATAAAAACCGAAAATAGGGGGAGTCGTGAATACGCACAATATGCATTGAGATGAGGCAAATGGTGCCTTCAACTATGATCCATTTGTACCACTATCAATTCGTATACGATGTTACACACTAATGAGTCTCTAATAGAAAGCTAACATTAGTATACTTGCTACTACAATAGAATTATAGTGTCAAAATTTAAGATTGATAAGTTACAAATTTTTTTCTGAAATGGTGAAGGTTTATAATCATGTGATTAAGACACTTTTGGATATTAAGTTTCCAGATTTTTGTAATAACAATTGAGGGTATTTCAACACATTTAAATGTGTTTTAAGCTCTTAAAAAGCCAAAATATTATCAAATGGTTTCCTAAATTATTTCAAACTTGATATTTTGATTCTAAACACAGTAGAGGGCTTCCATAAATTTTCCTTTGGATTTTTGATACGATTTACTATTTTTCCAAAATTTTAAGCCTTCATAACAATATAAATTTGTGAAAAATAGAATCCAGATGATAAAACTTCCCAAACTTTTTATAATACTGCCATTAGACATGCTTAAGCTGGGAAAGATATAAAAATGGATTTCCAAACTATTTAACCCAATTTTATGATTTTTGAGCATTTATTCTAATAAAAACTGAAATAAATTGAAAACAGTTTAAAAAATTGCCCAAAATGTTTATACTATTGTTATTAAACATTATTACATGGAAAAAAATATAAAAATGGATTTCTAAACTATTTAACAGAATTTTATGATTTTTGTGCATTTATTCAAATAAGAATTAAAATAAATACAAAACTATTTCCATAATTGCCCAATTCTTTTGTAACACTGTTGTTATACATGTAGAAGTTGTGAAAAATATAAAAGAGATTTTTCAATTAGTTTTGCTATTTTTCTTTGTTTTATTATTTTGAATAATCATTAATTGATGAATAATTATTAAACAGTTAAATATAATTACCAAATTATTTTGTAAACTTTATTTACAATGTAAATAATCTAGGAAAAATCGCAATGGTGATTTTTATATAGTGTAATCAGATTTTGTGTAGTTAAGTGTATTTAATCTTAGAAAATAGGAGAAAAATAGTATACAGAAGAGAAAAATCCTCAAAATTTTTATGTAGCCTCCTAAATCTGGAGAATGTCATGGTTTAAGAGATGTTCTTGGCTGGAGAATTTCGTGGATTTAGAGAGGGAAAGAGAGAGTTTGAGTGTGGTAAATGGTGGAGTGTGAGAGAGAGTATATAGAGAGAGAGAAGTGAAGGAGATGGAGTGTGAGAAAGGAGTGCTTATGTGTTTTGGGTAGAGGGGAAGTATCTTGGGAAGAGGGTGGACATTTTTGAGTGTAAAATGCCCTCCCTCTCTTTTAATTTTATAAAAAAAATTCAATTCTTTTATAAAAATATCAAACTTTTTATAAAATATACACCGTAACCAAGTTTTTGCTCATGAAACCTTGATTTTTGACTTATAAATTTTGGGTAATTGTTAATGACTTAAATTTTATTTTCCTTAAATGCATTTTCATAATTTTAATTATTATAAGATCATATTATAAGTTTCATAATTATTTTTATAGTCTTGAGATTTTGTAAATCTTTGGATATCAAAATAAATAGAATATTTTAGACTTTAAATTATCTTATGGTATTATAACTCTTTTATAGTTATAAATAATGTTTGTAATTTATTTTTATTGGTTTATTGGCATTCTATGTAGTGATTCCGAGATTCAAGCGAAATTGAGGAATCAAGTATACAAGTCTTAGTCTTCAACTTTGACTTAAGTTTCCATGAGACTCTAATCTAATTTCTACCACTAGGTTAAGTGCATGATGTGTGTATATGTTTCATGAAAAGATGTTTGAGTCAAAGAGTGACCTAAATATGGATATTCACTAAAGTTAAGTAGTTGTAGAATTCACATATCAATGTGAAATCTAAGTATACTATCCATTTATTCTAATTGTTTCCAAGCTTCTGGTAGGTTATAACTTAGTTTCTAGTTACTTAGTCTAGTATGTGTCGTGTCTATACGTGCAACTAAGTTTAGTCAAATCTAGAACCGAATCGAATTTTGACGGTTGTCACAAAACTCCTAGATCCTTTGAGATTCATTAACAATTCGATGGCATGTTTAAATCTCGATTGTGCCCTTTAAGTTTGTGACTGGGATGTCGAGGATCACAAACAAGGTGTGAATAACCATGCAAATTAGCTTGATACACCAAATGTTACAACCACCTAATCAATGTGAAGGTTAACCACACACGCACCAATTATCTATGATTAACATCAAGATACCTTTTGCCACACACTGTCAGTCCCGATTAGTGTGATGGTTAACCACACATGCTCCACTAATGGCTTAACAAGGTGCAAAGTGCAATTTCATGGGAGAATTAGAGTCCTATCCTACCCGTTCGGCTAACGACCCTCCACCAGTCAAGGAAGCGATGGGTGAGAGTGGACGCCCATTAAACTGCCATTCTACAGGCAGTAACCTTATACTCCCTATATAGTCCGACTTCGTGAATGAGGTTGAATTTTAAGCTATTTAAAATTCTAGGGTTTGGAACTGAAGTATTGAAAAGTGTAACTTTACAAATTCCAAAACTTGAGGGAAAGTGTTGAACAACTCAAAAACTTTTGGAGTCCATAACATATGAGTTTAATATAGCTATTAAAGACTTTAATGAAGAAACTTTTGAAAATCCATAACTTGAGGACAAGTGACGGAGGCCATAAAACAATTATGGGAAAAAGACTCTTCAAGTTTATAACCTATGGCTTTAATGAGTTTTTTAAAAGGAAAAACATTTGGTTTTCCACAAGTTGAGGACAAGTTATGGAGTCCATTTAAAACTCATTAAGATCACCAATTGAACTAACAATCTGATGGGTTTGACACAAAAGAACTTTCCTATGTGCACATGAAAACCCTAATACTTGGATCTAGGTTTCTCTATTGTACATGCAATTCATCCAAAATTTATAACCCTAGATCTAGCATACATATTACAAAACTAATGTAATTAATGAGATCTAGATGATTACCTCTTCAAGAACTCCTGATCTTTCTTCTTCCTTGAGCTTAGAGTCACAAGTGTAACTCCTCTAATGGCTTACAAACACCAACAAGCAAGAGGGTATTATTTGAGAGAGGGGGGAGGCACACAAAGTCGGCTCTAGGGTTCTAAGAAAGCAAGTGGCAGAAAATTGCATGCATAGGTCCTGTTTATACTGTGGGCAGCTAGGGTTTCATTCGAAACCCTAATGGACAACTTAAACCCTAAGCAGCCCATGAAACCTTCTGGAATACATGCCATGGACGAAAATATGATGGGCCCCATCATAATTTCGTTCACCCCTTTAATCCGTTAGGTTTCCCAACCCAAAATTCCATTATCACACATTTGAGAGTTTAAGTCCCCTTGATTCAATTAATCTCTTTTAGTCACCAAAATAATTCCTAATTAATTTATGACTAATATTAATTAAATAATATGATTTCTCTTTTAATATATTAATCTTATAATATATTAATAAACCATAATATATTCTCTCTCCATAAATCACCCTGTCAAGTTGTTTTGGTGAAGGCAACCCAAAAGGACCAAGCACAACCGGGTCAAGTACTTACCAAATATAGTTACGGGCTTAGACACTAATCCAACACTCTCCTACTTGGATAAGTCTAGTAACTACAAATGTCAGCACAATCTGATTAGCAGTCATAGCTCTCAAAGATGTTGTCAAACTCTTGATCTTATCAGTAACCTGTCCTTTAGATAAGGGATCGTATAGTCCTCCATTCAAGATATCGTTTGGACAATTACATGGAACATAGTCATACTTATTGTCGAACAGTTTGTTTCTCGATCTCTGATTCATTTGACATAGAACTTAATTGAACACATCAATTCAGTCCTAACCGGGCCTGACACATAAGTCAAACAAAATCATCGAGGGGCCCTGATATCGCTTTTACCCTCTTAGGATAAAAGGAACAGATAAACATCAAGTTACTGATGCGTTTATGCTTTATCAATGCATAACCAATTACCAAACAATAAACCGTATATCTAGGTTTTAAGACCATATGATATTATCATCTTGCGATCACTCGAGATAAATTCCATGAAGTGATTCCAGCAAGCGTGGGTTTATTCCAATGCTCAAATGAAACACATAAGCACTCATGAACGTTGTAGCAAAATTTTTCTATGAGTAATACATTATAGACAATCTATACACCAATTCTTGACAGTCTTCATTCATACCTACTTCCAACATATGAATGATTGTGGACGGTTCGAATAATTCTTATTATTCTGGAATTTAAAACATGCAAATTGAGACAATAGTTAAACAATTAACATAAGACAGTAGCATTAATAATAAACAATACTCTTTTCTTTAATCATCAAATGTTAATTACAATTTATCTATTACATGTTTCTAAACTATCTAATCTAAACTAATATCGTCCTTCAACCCGATGCTCCTAGCTTGCTGCAAGTGCTTAACCCTGCTCAGTCCCTTCGTAAGCGGATCTGTTGGGTTATCCTCTGACGATACCCTTTTTACAACGAGGAGTCCCTCTTCCACCCGATGTTGAATAAAGTGATATTTTTTTTCAGTATGTCAAGATCTATGGTGATCCCTCGGTTCCTTGGTCAAGACAACCGCTCCTTCATTACCATAGAAAATTTCCATGGGCTCCTTTATGGATGGCACAACTCCAAGGTCTCCAATGAAGTTCTTCTACCATATTGCCTCCTTTGATGCTTCGCACGCTGCAATGTACTCTGATTCACATGTTTAATCAGCCACGGTCTCTTGCTTGGGACTTTTCCAAGTCACTTCTCCTCCATTAAGGGTAAAGACCCAGCCTGACTGCGAACAGCAGTTGTCCCTGTCGCTCTAAAAACTGATGTCACTGTACCCTCGCACCTTTAATTCATCACTCCCACCGAGGACTTGAAACCATTCCTTAGTCCTCCGAAGGTACTTAAGAATGTTCTTGACTACGGTCTAATGCGCTTTGCCAGGGTTCCCTTGATATCTGCTGACCATACTCAAAGCAAAGGCCACATCAAGGCAAGTACAAGTCATAGAATACATAATCGAGCCAACTACAGAAGCGTATGGCACTTGGTTCATTTCTTCTATCTCGACTTCGGTACTCGGATTTTGAGTCTTACTCAACTTGGCATTACTTTGGATCGGTAGCTCCTCCTTCTTTGAACTCTCCATACTAAAACGTTTTAGTACCTTATCCAAGTAAGTATTCTTACTAAGTCCTATTAGTCTCTTACTTTTGTCTCTCACTATCCTTATTTCCAAAATATAGGAAGCCTCTCCGAGGTCCTTCATAGCGAAGCACTTCCCGAGCTAGGACATAACCTTCTGCAGTGTTGGGATGTCGTTTCCTATTAGTAGTATGTCATCGACATACACTACGAGGAAGCTAACTATACTCCTACTGGATTTGACATATACACATGATTCATCCTCGCTTCGTAGAAAACAAAACTCTTTGACTTTCTCGTCAAAACAAAGATTCCATTTGCGAGACGCTTGCTTAAGTCCATAAATGGACTTGTCAGGCCTTTACACACTATTGGGACGCTTCGCATTGACAAAACCCTCTGGCTGAGCCATGTAAACATCCTCAGCCAACTTCCGATTAAGGAAAGTGATTTTGACATCCATCTGCCATATTTCATAATCATGTAAACATCATCATAATCAACTCCGAGAGTTTGAGTGAAACCCCTTGCGACCAATCGTGCCTTATAGGTGTCCACATTCCCATCCATGTCGATATTCTTCTTGAAGATCCACTAGCTCTCGGCCGTCTTACGTCTGGAAACATGGTCAACCAAATTCCAAACTTGGTTGTCTTACATGGACTGAATCTCCATGTCCATCGCCTCTTTCCACTTTACAGACTCCAGGCATGCCATAGCTTGCTTATAGATGTTAGGTTCGTCGAGAATCACTAGTGTACTATCACTAATGAACGTATCCCCTTCGGTAGTAATATGAAAACCATAAAACTGGGATTGAAACCTAACTCTTTCGGAACATCTAAGAGGTAAGGACTCGTCAATCAGTTTAACCGAAGTTTCTTCCTCGGGTTGAGCGCCAGCGTTAGAGGTTTCTTCGTCGCTCGACTCTTGAATCTCTTCAACATCGATTTGCCTCCTACTATCCCCTTGGCTTATGAGTTCTTGCTCTCAGAAAAGCCCTCTCCTCGCAAATAAGACAACATTGTCACTTGGTCTATAGAAGAGATATCCAAAGGATTTATGTGGGTAGTTGATGAAAATACACTGCTCACAACGAGGTTCGAGTCTGTTGTGAGTCTCTCGTCTGACGAAATCCTCGTAACCCCAAACCTTGATATGTGCTAACAAGGGAGCCTTCCCAGTCCACATCTCGTGAGGTGTTTTGGCAACCTTCTTGGTAGGGACTAAGTTAAGGATATGGGCGACAGTCTCTAAGGAATACCCCCAGAATGATATAAGTAGTGAAGCACGACTCATCATGGAACAAACCATGTCCAAAAAGGTTCGATTACGTCTCTCATCCACACCGTTTAACTGTGGTGTCCTAGGTGGTGTGAATTGTTAAACGATTCCCCATTCCTTAAGATAGTAGTGGAATTCAAGACTTAGGTACTCTCCTCCTCGATCAGATTGAAGCATCTTGATTTTCCTACCCAACTGATTTTCCACTTCTTGTTTAAACTCTTTGAACTTTTTAAAGGTTTCTGACTTGTGATTGATTAAGTAGATATACCCATATCTACTATAATCATCGGCAAAAGTTACGTAGAAACGGCTCGCATCCCTTGACCTTTGGAATCCCACATATAAATATGTATTCCATAGCCAAAATCATGACTCATGAAATTCTTGGAGATTATGAACGATTTTGGTGGCTAGGATTCTCTCTCAAAATGTCATCCTTTGTCATAGATGTGTTGTGAACCATTTGAGGCATTTATACTATTGGTGCTAAGTTCTTAAAGGCCAAATACAACAAGTTCTACAAACTACATAAATAGGTAAACTCCTAACTAGTATTTTGTGTTGTCTATATCATTTGTATGCTAGTTGTAGGCTTAAAGCTTTTGAAACAATATTTTATGTATTATTAGATAAAACATAGATCAAAAGATTTTAGGGTTGTATGTCCACCATAGGATGTTGTAGTATAATAAAACCCAACAATCCACTCCCGAGGATTAATGATCTTTTCGACCAAGTTTAGGGTGCATCTTCGTTTTCAAAGATTAATTTGCAATCGGGCTATCATCAGATGAGGGTCAGGGACGAGGATGTGCAGAAGACAACTTTCCAGATTGTCTATGGCTATTTTGAGTTCGTGGTGGTGCCATTGGGCTCACTAATGCTCCTTCCGCATTCATGGATCTCATGAACCGCATATGCAGACCGATGCTAGATCGGTCTGTGATAGTCTTTATTGATGATATGGGAGCATCATGAAGAAGACTTGAGGGAGGTGCTGGAGACTTTGTGGAGGGAGATACTTTTTGCATACTTCACCAAGTGCGAGTTTTGGTTGCACGAGGTGTAGTTCTTGGGACACCTTGTCAATCTGCAGGGTATTCTGGTCGATCCATCCAAGGTCGAGGCCGTGATGAAGTGGGAGGTTCTGAGGTCTCCATCTGAAATTCGGAGTTTTCTTGGTTTGGCGGGTTATTATCGAAGATGTATCTAGGATTTCTCCAAGATTTTTGTTCCATTGAACCGATTAACCAAGAAGTCGGTGACATTTTGTTGGGGGCCTGAGTAACAGGTAGCTTTTGAGACTCTTAGATAGCGATCGTCTGAGGCGCCGATTCTGACCCTGCCTGACGGTGTCAATGATTTTGTGCTCTATTGTGACTCTTCCGTCATGGTTTTAGGTGCAGTTATGGTACAACAGGGGCGTGTGATTGCATATGCTTCGAGGAAGCTAAAGCCTCATGAGGCGAATTACCCGACGCATGATTTGAAGCTGGGGGTGGTAGTTTTTGCCCTCAAGATTTGGTGACATTAGCGCTATGGAGTTGGTTGTACTATTTACACAAACCACAATAACATGAGGTATTTGATGGATCATACAAATATGAATATAAGGTAGCACCGTTGGTTGGATGTGGTGAAGGATTATGATTGTGAGATCCTGTACCACCCGGGGAAGGCCAATGTGGTGGTTGATGCTCTCAGCCATAAGGCGATCGCAGCTCCGATCAGGGATATATGTTTAAGAATGAAAGGTATTAATCCGTTGTTGAAATGGATTCGGGAAGCTCAGGCCGAGGCTACGAAGGAGGAGCGCCAGAAGTCTGAGCGGATTGTGGGTCAGGTGGCTTCCTTCGATTATGATAGCTGCGATTATTGATCCTTCATCGAAGGGTATAGGTTCCTTATTGTGGATGTGTGCTCCAAGTTATGATGTAAGAGGCCCACAAGTCGAGATTCTTCATTCATCCCGGGGCGACGACGATGTGTAGGGAACTTCGCACTGATTGTTGGTGGCCCTGCATGAAGCGGGATATAGAGTGGTTTGTGGAGCGGTGCTTGACTTGTGGGAAAGTCAAGGCCGGGCATCAGTGACCTCACGACAAGATGCAGCCGTTATAGATTTCCGTATGGAAATAGGAAGACATCACGAATGATTTTATCACGAAGTTCCCCAGGATAGCGCGTAAAGTGGATTATATTTGGGTCATCATGGATCGATTGACCAAGAGCGCATATTTTATTCCGATTAATGAGAATAATTCTGCTAAGAAACTAGCAGAGATTTATGTTCGGGAGGTTGTGGCATGTCATGGAGTTCCGGTATCATTAGTTTCAGACCGAGATGTTCACTTGACTTGTAAGTTTTGTTAATGGTTCCATGACGAGATGGGCACTCGTCTCCATTTCAGTACATCTTTTCATCCACAGACCGATGGGCAGAGTGAGCAAATGATTCAGACTCTTGAGAACATGTTGCGTGTGTGCGCATTATATTTTGGTGGCAGTTGGGATACGTATCTATCGTTAGCGGAATTTTCATATAACAACAGCTATCATGCTAGCATTGATCGACCTCATTTTGAGAAGCTCTATGGGAGGAAATGTAGGACCCCAATTCGTTAGGGAGAGGTCGGTCAACGAGTCATAGGGAGTACTGAGGTCATGCTCAAGACCACTGAGATGATCTAACAGGTTCAGAGTAGGCTACAGACAACCCAGACTCGCTAGAAAAGTTATGCCCACAAGCGGTGGTCAGATTTGGAGTTCCGGGTGGGTGATATGGTTCTTCTCATGGTGTCACCTTGGAAAGATGTCATTCGGTTCAGGAAGCGGGGGAAGCTGGCTCCCAGATATATCGGTCCCTTCAAGGTTTTGGCTCGGGTGGTCCGAGTTGCATATCGTCTAGATCTTCTAGTTGAGCTCATCGAGATTCATAGGAATTTCCATGTCTCTCAGCTATGGAAGTGTTTGGTCGATGATTCCATAGGTGTACCCTTGGAGGATATTCATGTGGATGATAGCCTGAATTATGTCGAGAGGCCGGTGGCAATATTAGATCGGAAGACGAAAACCTTGAGTAACAAGGTGGTGGATCTTCTGAAGTTGCAGTGGCTACACCTAAAGGGTTCGGAGTAGACTTGGGAGCCCGAGGGGGAAATGAGGGAGCATTATCCCAAATTGTTCGAGGAGGCGGACTCCGGGGATGAAGTCTGAGACAAGTGGGGGAGAATTGTAATGCATGGTTCCTGGTATGTATTTAAATTTATAATTTATTCAATTTTATAGAGTAACTCGACGAGTTCGTGGCCCCGAACTCGTCGTGTACAAATGTTATGGTCCGCGTATTTAAGTGACCAACTCGACGACTTGGGTGGAAGAAATGAAACCCTAATTCCGGGGTTTTTCACCCTATTTAAACAACTTAAACCCTAAAAGTTGGCCTCATTTGTAGCCTCCATTGTCCTAAACCCTAACCTCGAAACCCTAAGGCACTTTTGAGTGTCTGTGAGCTATTTTGAGTGTTTTTGTGTGTATTTAAAGCCATTGGATGAAAGGGAAGCCTGGTGATTGTAGAAGGAGTTGCAAGATCTCGAATCCTTGCTTCATTTTTGACACATTTCTGGTATAAACTATCAACCTTGCTTAGTATATTCTTAGATCTCCTTCTTTGGATTATTTTGCATGTTTAACCGATATTGAGTTCTTGATGGTAGTTGATTGTCCCATTGAGATAAGCCTTTCAGATCTATGGTTCTATGGAGCTCTTGTGTCATAAAGGTGCCAACTTTATCGTCTTAAGAGCTCCATGCATCCTTTAAGGCTTTGCTTTGGCCTTTTAAGCTTCATTTGGCCATGCATGTGAGTAAAGATGCAGACATTACATGAACTTTTAGCCTTTAAGGTTCATATATGTGTTCATGAGCTCTATTTTGAAGATATGGTGGTTTGGGATTAAGACTGTTGGGATGAAAACCCTAATTGAGATTTGATGAACAAGATGCGGAAAATAAGAACAAACACAAATATGAAGATTGTGTCGAATCATCACTCGATTTATTCAAATATGAGGAATAAATTACACTTTCAACGTAGACTAAAGAATCTAACACTACATAAGAAACCTCACGTGGCGGTTACATTTTGTCTCACTCTTAACCCTAATTGTGAGTAATACATTACTATTTATTGGGAAAATACAAGTCTTGGGCTTTTAACCTACACTTCATCAAGGGCCCATTGCCATCATCTGTGGAGTGCTTTGAAAGCCTACAATCTCCCCCTCAGAGTATTGCTCTGAGGAGATTCGTTTCCAACCGGTTCTTCTTCTGCCATTAGTTTGGCTGCGTCTTCGATAATCTTCTTAAGATGATCCACCTTGTTGTTTGCTGCCATGGTTTCAGATTGAATAGCCTTCTCAGGTTCATCAAATAAATCCATGAACTGGTCAAACAAATTGGCGATTGAGGCTGTGACCTGACCGGTTTGAGAGAAAATCTCTCCAATTTCCGCTTCGGTAGACTTCAACTTCTTGACGTAATTGTCATCGAACGTTACATAATAGGTTTCTCCAATTCGTTTAGAACGCTTATTCAGAACCCAGTACGCCTTTGAAGTAAGAGAAAATCCCAGAAAGATGCCTTCATCGGCTTTAACATCGAATTTGTTGCGATGCACTTTGGAGTTGAAAATGAAGCACCTCGAGCCGAACATATGAAAGAACTTGACGTTCGGCTTCCTGTTGTTAAGAATCTCATAGGAGTGAGAGAGAAATGCTTGTTGAGATAAGATCTGTTTTAAGTGAAACAAGCTGCAGCAATGGCGTCTGCCCAAAAATATAGAGGAAGGGAGGCAAAACTCAGCATAGTTCGGTACGCCTCACACAGGGATCGGTTTCTCCTTTCGACAATTCCGTTCTGTTGAGGTGTATAGGGGGCTGAGAAATTGTGTCTGGTTCCTTTTTCTGCTAAGAAATCTTCGAATTCTTTGTTCTTGAATTCCAGTCCATTGTCGCTCCTGATGTTTCGAACGACTTTTCTCAGTTGCACTTCGACCTGCTTGATATAGATCTTCAGCTTGGGAGTCGCCTCAGATTTGTGCTTTAGAAAGAACACCCATGTAAACCGTGAGAAGTCATCAATAATAACAAGTATGTACTTGTTACCGCCAATGCTCTCGATTGATGATGGACCACATAAGTTGATGTGAAGCAACTCAAGTGGTTCAACAACTTTGGTTTTTATGGTTGTTGGGTGACTTTGACGACTTTGTTTCCCCATTTCACAAGCAGCACATAAGTGTTCTCGATCGAACTTAAGCAGCGGAAGACCCCGAACATGATCACCAATGACTAGCTTGTTGATGTCTTTGAAGTTGAGGTGTGAGAGCCTTCGGTGCCACAACCAACTTTCGTCTGAATGGGCTTTAGACAAAAGACATATGGCTGGATTCCCTTTGATTGGGTTGAGATTCAGAGGGAACATTTCACCTTTTCGTTCTGACTTGAGATTAACCTTGTTGGATTTCTTCTCTATTATCTCTGAACCTTCGTCATCGAACGAGACATTGAGACCTGTACTTCCCACCTGTTGAGACACACTGATGAGGTTATGTTGCAACCCCTCCACATAAGCCACCTTCCTGATTGTAAAGTCTCCATTGGTTATCATCCCATAACCCTTCATCGTTCCATAGGAGTTGTTACCAAACTTGATGTTACCACCGTTTTGAAGGGACCGAAACTCCCTTAGCTCTTCCTTCCTTCCTGTCATGTGACGTGAGCAGCCACTGTCTATGTACCATTCTTCGTCGAACTGCTCATCACTTATAACCTTCAAAAATTAAGCAGATTTAGGAACCCAAAGTTTCTTGGGTCCTCGTGAGCCTTTTACAGAAACAGGAATAGTAAGAGAAGCATCAACAAGATAAGTTCGTTTTGTTAATGTTGTTTTATCTTTCCTCTTAATAGTAAACACTTTGATTTTATTGGAGTTAGATTTAAGTGTTTTGGATTTAGGTTTAGGAGTTTGAACTTTAGCTTGCTTTCGGTCTTCATTTGCTGACGAAATCTTACTTTTTCCTTTCAAATCCTTCGTCGATTGTGAGCTTGGTGTAGGACGAGAATTAGGCTTAGAAAAAGAAAGAGAACGAGAAGAATTAGAGGAATAGAAATTAGAATGAGAATCTTTCCTGACTTGAGGTTCGAAATGACCCTTTCGGTTGTCATCATTTGAGGGACCGAACCTGGACCTTCGGTTTCTATTTGTTGATGGACTGAAACTGGTTTTTCGGTTGTTGTGGGTTGCTGGACCGAAACTGGGTCTTCTGCTACGAAATCTTGATGGACTGAACCCTGGTCTTTGTCTGTTGTTGTTTGGTGGACCGAAACCAGGCTTTCGGTTGTTGTTACTTTCAGGACAGAACCTATCCTTCCGGTCTTGTTCTTTTAGTGGCCCGAAAGTCTTCTTTTGGTTCTTTTGACCCAACGGACCGAAGCTCCTTTTATCCATATTCTCTTCTCCTTTTGGATTGGAGTTTCTATGAAAGTGAGTATAGTGAGGATTTTGGGAGCGCATTCATTGATATTTATTGATCCGTCACTCCATAAATATCAATGAATGTGGAATGAACCCTAATCACTTATTAGGGTTAAGAGTGAGGCAAAATGTAGCCGCCACGTTGTGAGGTTTCTTGTAGAGTTAGATTCTTATTTATTAAGTGTAATTTGTTCCTCACAATTCAATAAATCCAGTGATCATTCGACCTAATATTCATATTTGTGTTTGTTCCTATTTTTCCGCATCTTGTTCATCAAATCTCGATTAGGGTTTTATTCCTAACAAAGACATAAGCCTTTTAGGATTAGAGTTTGAGCTCAATGCAATTGGGGTGGTTCTTAATGGTGTAAAGTTGGAAACTTTACCCCTCTATACGTATTATAAGTCTAGACCTGGAAGATAGGGCTTCGGTTTGAAGAATAGTGGCTTAATACATTAAGTGGGTTGGATAATCGAAGAACTCGATGAGTTCTTAAGGGAACTTGGCAATTTGGGTTGGGTTTGTCCCGATTATGTTAAAAAAGGAGGAAGTCGACAAGTTAAGTAGAAACTCGGCGAGTTGGATTGAATTATCATGATTTTGTGCTTAATGGGAGCTCGACGACTTGTGGGATAAGTCGACGAGTTGAGTCAACTCGGAGCATTGACTTTGACTTTGACTTTGGCAAGTTTGGCCTTTAAGGGTTTTATTAAAATATTGATCAATATCTAAGGGATTGTTTATGTTTAAGGGTAAGTAAAGTTGTTTTTGGAGTCGGGGATTTATCCAGTTATCATTCAGCATTCGAGGTGAGTTTCCTCACCAGGTTCTGCGGGTCTAAGGCACCAAGGCTGACCATTGTTTGATTATGTGGTTATACTTGTTGTGTGTGTGATACATGTATGTGCTTGTATGTTTATGTCTATTGGGCCGGGCCTCTTATATGAGTGCGGACGGGGCCCGTATCTCATTTTAATCCAAGTGTGGGCATGGCCCGTATCTCAATGGGCGGGGCCCGTTTTTGAGTGTGGGTGGGGCCCGTATCTCGATATTATTGGAGTATGGGTGGGGACCGTATCTCATTATTGCTTGATATGTATGGTATGCGTTATTTTGGGGGAACGCACTAAACTTCGTGCTTATGGTTTTTAGTTTATGTTTCAGGTGCTTCTGGTTCTAGAGGGAAGAGCTCAAGATTACTATATCATACATACCATTGGATTCCGCACTTGATGTTTTACTTTGTTATTATGATAATTAATACATTGGTTTTTATTTAAGATGATTGGATGTTATTGGAATCTCTGTTTTATCCATTATTAAAAAAAAATTTGTGATCATGTTTTAGGGTGTTACAAATGTTCGAGGAGTGTATCTTGAATTTGAGACTTTGTTACCATGAAATTGTTTTAAGTAATAAAGTTTCGATGGGGCATTTTGTAATATATTTGGTGAAATCTCTGCGACTTTCGAGCCTCAACATCACAAAAGGATATTGCATGTAAGATTAAACTCTAACACATTTAGTAGTGGCAAGAACTTGAAATTGTGAAATTAGCATAATTGGAGTGTGTCCAATCGAGAAGTTCACAAAGGAAGGACCATAGAGAGACATTTTATGCATGTTTCTTACATGACATGACTAATGTTTAATTCAAATGTTTAGTTGATTACTCGAAACATTATACAATAAATAAAGTCTAATTAACATGGTGATTAAATAATAAGGGTTTTATTTATGTTCAATAGTTTTTAAACCATAGTTAGTTAGGTTATGTGTTTCACTTTGCATGTTTTACTTCCGAATAATTGGATTATTCCAAACTCCACATTCGATGATACTTTTGGAAGTAAGTAGCAAATTAAGACTCTCATGAATTGAATTGTAGATTGTCTATGGTGATTATACATAGCAATGATTTTGCTACAATATTCATGAGTACTTGGAAAATGGGGATTTTAAGTATTGGATAAACCGACGCTCAAAGAAATTACTTCATCGGTTTTTTCACGAGTAATTTTGAAATGATAATATATTATATTCTTGAAAGGGAGATATATGAGTTGTTTTTTACAAGTCAGTTGTACATTGATAATACGTAAGCGCATCAGTAACTTGATGTTATAAAACGTATTGTTGTGCATGATTTGATGAGTGAATAGTGCAAGCATATAAGTCGAAGTTTATCAGTTCCTTTTTCCCTAACGAGAAAAGTGATATTTGTGGGCCCCTCAATGATTTGATTTCGACATTTAAAGTGTTTGGTCAAGCCTCGACTGCATTGACGTGTTCAATTGGTAGTCTAAATCAGTCATCATAAATCTAAAATTAGGAAACAAAACTTGGAAAATGAGATTGATTATAATCCATGTATCATGTCCGTACGATATCTTGTAGAACGGATGAATATTTGATCACTTATCTTAGGACACATAACTGACTGGGTCAGAGTTAGACAACGGCTTTTGAGAGCTACAATTTGCTAATCAATGTTAGAAGTTATATTGGCAACTATAGTTATTAGACTTATCCAAGTGAGAGACTGTTGGATTAGGTGTCTAAGCCCATAACTATAATTGATATATACTTAAATCGATAGTAGCACAATCCTTTTGGGTTGCCATTAAACTTAGCAATTGAATATGATCGCTTTTAGACTGAGAGATTGGTTTATTAATTTATTATTTGGTAAATAAATTAATGAAAAAAATGGAAATAAAGGATTTGTTAATATATTATAAGAATAATATATTAATTAGAAATAGAAATATTTAGTTAGATTTATCAGAAATTAATTGGAACTAATTTTGGGATTAATTGGATTAATTAAAAGTATAGGGGTTGAAGTGCAATTGTTCAATAGTTAAAAAAGAGGCATTATTCAACCATCCTAGAGCCTTGGATGTTTTTCTATGGTTCTAGAGTGTCTAGAATATCTACAATATCCAGAATTAACCTTGGAGGATAATTAGGAAACTAGATAAGTACCAAAAGTAAAGTAATGTTGTTTTATTGTTTTGGGACTTATCTAGGGTTTCGGGGTACACTATAGAATGACTCGTAAGCCTCATATTTTTGTCTAGGCATTCTTAGAGAAGATAGGTCCGAAATTATACCTCTCTCTCCCTCTCTCTCTCTCTCTCCATGCACCTTGGTCACTACAGTTTAGGTGTGAACCATTAGAGGCATGACACTTGTGGTGCTTGCTCTTGAAGCTTCAACAACACTAAGGATTTAGATTGTTATTGCTATATAACAATCAAAGGTATGTTTTCTAACCCTAGATTCTAATTTTGAAAATAGTATAGGCATCATAGGGTTTATTGTTTTTCAAATGTTGTATGCTCAATTAGAAAAGTATTGTGAGATGTCGAAGCGTCTTTAGTTATGTTTAGTGTTGAAGTCTTCTTTCATGTATTAGTTGTATGTATTTCCTATGGGCAGTTTACAGTTTGAAGTTTCAATGTCTTAGCCCTTATGTATTTTATCTTTTTTGCTTCTGTTAACTCCTATAAATAGGGGTAAGTATATGCATTAGAGTAACTTTTGTGAACTGTAAGAACAATTTACTCTTTCCGATCGTGTACTATTTCTGAAGCAATAAAGATCCAAATAGATTATATTTATGTTTTGTGTTCTTGATTCAATCCATACTCTGATTTTGTTCTTACACTTGATTCATACGAACTACAATTGGTATCAGAGTAGGTTCCACACTTTTGATCTAAAAAATCTTTTATTATCAACTGTTTTGATACGATTCTACATTTTGTTTGATAAATCGAGTGTTTGTTGTTTGTTTTCTGGAAGATTTCTTCATTAGATTCTTCTTTTTAAAGCTTTTCATCATTAATGTCCATACATCAATGGCAAACTTGAAAATGAACACGATGACCAGTTTCTCTCATCTTCTCGGTTCTTCAACCAAAATTTCGATGCTCATAATTGAATATTACAAGCAATGGATGGATTGAATGGAAGCTTATCTCTATGGGATTGATGAATACCTATGGTGTTGCATTACTGGTGGAAATCGTCCTATAGATAGGCTAGAACAAGTCAGAACTACTGGTTCTGCTCCTGATTTATTGCTAACCGATAAAAAAGGAAAATGATAAGAGATGTTTGTGAGAACTTTGTGGTGCTCTTCCACCAGTGGTTTACAATTATGAACGTGATTACAAAATGTCACACCCCCAAACCAGAACGGCGGAAACGTTCGGGGGCGGAGGACGTCATATTCAGTATCAAAACAGTTCATAGAAAGTAAAGTACACACCACCATATATATTAAGTTTTTCAAAATGTTTAAATAATTGTATTCGTTACATGTTCAAAAGATAAATACATAAACATCTTTCAAAAGAAGTAATTAACGTCAGCGTGTTAATCCCCAAAAGTTGATTTCCAAACCTGCTTAACGGTTCCCTGAGAATACAAGTTATTTCACAGAAAAATTGTCAACAATTAAGTTGGTGAGTTCATAAGTAGTGTATTGAGAAAATGTATGCCATTCGAAAGTTCGTGTATGTTTTCCCGAAAACCCGGTATTTTCAAATGAAAAGAGTTATGATTCGTTGTGTTGAAAATGAATGTATTAGATCCAGAAAATCCCATATTTTCCCTAATAGTTGAGATATGATTTGTTGTGTTTTCCAAGAAAAACCCTTATTTTCTTATAAAAGTGTGAAATGCATATGAATGTTTGTGTTATAAGTTGTAAATAGTTGCACCAGGAAAATCCCTTATTTTCCTATTAGTTGTTTGTTTTAGATGCAGGAAAAACCCTTATTTTCCTAACATAACTGGCAGTCTCTAAGACTGAAAATCACAAGCAACCGACGTGCTTACAAGGTGTGGCATAGTTTTATATAATAAAGCTATACAAAGATCGCACTTGTTAGATGAAGAATAGTTTTAATAGCGACTCGTTCATAAAAGCTTAATACCATAATAATTGTATATCCGGTAAGTTTTATAACCATACTAAACATAATATGTCTGTAGCGACGTTCTTCAGGCGTCGTAGCGTTATGACAAATTGTCACCCCAAAGGACGGACTGTAGCTAACAGTCAGGGCGTGGGATCATGACTTCCCGTATAGATCTACACACATTTGACACGTTCTCCGAACGGGAGACTCTGGTTATAGACAGGACTTGTAGCAATACCTTTTAGCAAAAGGTAGTATTTGAAGATGTACATGTCTCACGGATTCTCAACTAAGTCTGTATTAATGTAATAGTTTTGTATGCAAAGTTTATCCCTTTTCACAATGTTTGACAAAGCATAAATCATAAGTTCTTTGAATGTATAAAACGGTTTAACAACAATGGTTACCCATGATATGATGTATTTGTATGTAAACGTATAAATAAATCATATTTCTATTTACAAAACATATTGTACCCTAAGAGGGTAAAGTTGTGTTGTGAGGTGTTTTGCATGATAATAACTTCATAAGATAGTTAGAACAACAGTATGAAAAGTATAGCAAAAGGTCGATGTTTGACACGATTTTAGTCGTGTGTTTACTTGTATTCCCCCCTTAAAAGTGTTTAAAAAGCATTTACAAAGCATTTAAAGTGTGGTTGTAGGGATATGAACTCACTTGATAGATTGAAGAAAGCGATACGAAAACCGAGCAGAACTTCTACTCGAGAAAGCAGATTTTCTCGGGATTCTCGGGAATCTCGGGAGTCTCGGGAGCATGAAACTACCTTCAGGGCTTGAGTACGGGAACCGGGGCTTCGGGATAATTATTGCACGGAAAACGAGGCAAACCGCAAGAAAAACGAGAGAAAATGAGCAAGTTTCCCCGGAACCCTCGCATCCCTTTTATAGGGGTGCTGAACCGCCTCCGTACGCTGGGCGTACGAGGGTACGCGGGGCGTACGCTACGTCATGGCTTACCGCATCCTCGGACGAAGCATCGAAGCGACGTGGACAACCCGAAGCCTAGCATCCGAGTATACTGGGCGTACGAGGGTACGCTGGGCGTAACTCGGATTGGTCCGATGACTCCTCCTTCGGATAATACCGGATTTTTACTTTAATTTTTATTTTTATTATTTAGCAAACTTCGAAAATTCATATCTTCGTCATACGAACTTCGTTTTCAACGTTCTTTATATCCACGCGAAGGTGAGACTACGATCTATAACTTTCGTTTAGACTTCATCGGCAAATTTTGAATTTATTTTTAATATTATATTTTTAATACGTCAGGATAGGAAAAGTCCGTTAAAGTTCCTTAACTCCTTCATCCGACGTCCGTTTCCGTTAGACTTTTTACCGTTGCGCTTCTATTGTTGAGACCTCCGATTCTCATTTAGTTTGCGTCGGCTAAAAGTCTCTCGATCTGTATTTTGAGTTTTTAGCCGTCTACTGTTATATTCGTAACTTAGAAAAATCATAACTTCCTCATACGAAGTCAGATTTGGACGTTCTTCTTATGTATGTTCACGGTTTAATGATATCTATGACTTTCATTTAGATACTTAAGGCTAAAAAGTATTGTATTGGAACTTCGCGTTTTTCGTTTAATCGGTGTTGCCGTTTTTTGTCGGAAATCTTAGAATGGTCATAACTTCTTCATTATAACTCGGATTTTTGTGTTCTTTATATGTATGAAAACCTTGTTATGATATCTACCACTTAGTATACTCAATTACAGTTTTATTAAAGTTTAAATTTTGACTTGAATTTTGCTGTTGTTACATTATCCCCCCGTTAGAGAGAATTTCGCCCCGAAATTCGCTTTTTGACTGGGACTCCAATTCTTGCGGGCAGGCGTGAGTGCTTCTGGTCCATTTGTTCCTCTTGTTCCTTTATGAATCTAGATCCTAATGTGCGTGTTTCAGCGGACCTTCATTACTCCGCCTATCACTTCGACCGATCGGGATCGTGTGGTTTTGGGTTTATTTACTTATGTTCTTCTAAATGTTAGCATATTCACTCGATGCATTAGGGAAGCTACGTTTTGAATTTCATGGTTGAATTCACTCCTAGTTTCTGAGCTTGGATTTGACTTGTTATATGCGTGGTATTTCTAAATGATCTGTTGGGGGATACTACGGGAACGTTGTAAAGATTCCACACATGAGTACCTCGGGGTTTTGAAACTAGAAACCAATTGGGGTTTGTGTCGGGTTTGTCGTTATAAATCGACCGGGTTTCGTTAGTCGATGGTTAAAGTGAAAGGGTCTTTTATAACACATGGAACTGGTATGGGTAGGGCCAAACCAATCCATGTCGAATGCCGATGTCGGTACTTCTCATTGTAAGACGTTCGTTACGGGGATAGTGCATTTTACGTATGTGTTTTTCAGTGATTTTTAGTCTATCTCTATTATTACTACTATGAAAGTTTTGTTTAATGATTGGGGTGTTTGTTCGAGTAGATTTTTAAACTTGTACCTCACGGAACTCCTCTGCGTCCCCACTATCAAATGGAATGTATGTAAATAAGTTATCAAGGAGAAATGTACCCAAAATAACCGTGGGGGTCTCCAATAGCCTCCTCTTGGCCCATTGCGAATACTTGGCCTCCTCCACCAGCATTCAAGATGTTTGACTCCAGGCAGTCCCTTCGGAAGTGTCCCGTTACTCCGCACTCATAACAAGAATGGTCTACTCCTATATTTGTGGCTAGAGTAGTTGGTTGGGCTAGTTCTCTACAGTAGCGGATGGTGTGTCCCTTTTTATTGCACCTAACGTAATGCATTTCACGGCAGAGTCCGTGATGATGAAAGTTGCATCGGTTGCACGTAGGCTGGTTGCCGTTGTACGACCTTTTGGGTGTAGGGGTATGGTTTGTTGATTGCTTTTTGGCATTTCTTTGAGTTGATTTGCCTCGCCTCTCGCTCCAGGGTTTTCGTTTCATGTTCTTATGTTCGCACCTTGCGGTATTCTTATAGGTAGCTACTGGTAGGTGGCTTCGATTGTTTCTTTGATTACGATTTTTGATATCGTTTCCTTCCCTACTTGAGTTGATAGAGTTATTGTATGCTATAATGGCTGCCACTGTGGCTATCACCGTAGCTTGCAAAGTGGCGGTGTCCAATCGTAGGAATGGGTTTGCGTTGGTAAGTTGATTATTTCCGGCCCTTGCTGCGCTGCTAAAGTTTTCTTGAGACAGTGCAGCTGTTACTGCCTCAGTGATAGCAGATTGCACTATGTTGGGGTCATATTGGGGAGGTGGTGGTGGGGTTGCGTTTCTACGTGCTGATCTACGAGGAGACATTGTTCTGATAAGGAAATAACAAGAAAAACTATAAGTTTTAATGATTCGAAAGTCGCGCATTAGTGATTTGTTATATCAGAAGTTTGGTTTACCCTTGAATAGGGTTTTGAGTTCGACTCATAACGAGAGTAGATAAACTCATGAATTGGAGGGGTATGCGAAGGGTTGAATAAAGGAAATACATCATATATATTATAAAACATGGTGCGTTACATTTTGTAGTCAGGAAAATTTTGACGTATCTAAAGGTCTCCGATTACAAGGATAAGAAAAGTAAGGACTTTATCCGAGGTCTTATGCTATGACAAAATTTTGGAAGTCAGACGGGTATTATTTGTTACACGAGCTGGATACATGGGCCTTAGATTCCGCCAGCCGACGCTCCATCTCGAGCATACATAGATCATATCTTGCCTGATGTGCCCGAAGTTCTATCACTTTGGTTTGAGTTGCCGTTAGCTCTCTCTGCCACGCTTCATTTCGATTTAGGATTCTACCGTGAGCTAATCCCAATTGTCGGATGCGAACTGTGTTGACTCCAGTGTTCGCATCATTCTCCTCAGTTCGATGGATGGTCGTCCGTCCTTGTTCACTAATGCGAGAAATCAAACGAACCAATATAGGAAGGGCTCTGTCTGCTGAGCCTCCCTCGCTTAGATTGTAGAAGCTTCGGTCTCCGTTGAATGGAAGGGGTTGATCCTATTCGCGGTCCACCTATTCAGGTTAGTTGCCCAAAGGGGCGTTGAGCCATGAAATTCCGGTCGAGGATTAGGATTTTGAATTGGAGCCGTTAAGGGTAGGTTATTGTCCTTGGGATCTGAGTCTGATTCTTCTTGCATTCCTACTTCAGGATCATTCTCTATCCTTTCTCCATTACCTTGGTTCGAGTAGTAGGGGTCACCGGGGTAATGGAATCCAGCTATTGAGTCTATACGAGAATAGGGTTAAGAATTCACTATAAGCTAAAGCACATGGAATTTACCCCTAAGTTTAATGGTCGTAGGTACTCGAATACTCCCTTAGTATTCTTTAACGATATGCTTTTGGCAAGCTTTAAATTTGTTGTCCATTGCAGACACTCCTTGGCATACGTTAGTTGGCTCTCGGACAAATATAGTCGATCAGGCTATATTCTTCCCAGTTCCGATTACATGTCCCAAGGCATACCTGCACTGCACAACTTATTTATAATACTTCTATATTGTTTTAATTATGATACTGACCCTGTTATTAATATGAAATGCATGCATGCCTACAAAAACCAAATAAATTTAATTTTAAAAGTAGGACTCTTACTCAGAGTGTTTTTGCCCACTTGTGTTTATAGTTGTATACCAAAAATGGTTTCGATATACTTAATTCACTATAAACAATGCTCTGATACCAATCTGTCACACCCCCAAACCAGAACGGCGGAAACGTTTGGGGGCGGAGGACGTCATATTCAGTATCATAACAGTTCATAGAAAGTAAAGTACACACCACCATATATATTAAGTTTTTCAAAATGTTTACATAATTTTATTCGTTACATGTTCAAAAGATAAATACATAAACATCTTTCAAAAGAAGTAATTAATGTCAGCACGTTAATCCCCAAAAGTTGATTTCCAAACCTGCTTAGTGGTTCCCTGAGAATACAAGTTATTTCAAAGAAAAAGTGTCAACAATTAAGTTGGTGAGTTCATAAGTAGTGTTTTGAGAAAATGTATGCCATTCGAAAGTTCGTGTATATTTTCCAGAAAACCCGGTATTTTCAAACGAAAAGAGTTATGATTCGTTGTGTTGAAAATGAATGTATTAGATCCAGAAAATCCCATATTTTCCCTAATAGTTGAGATATGATTTGTTGTGTTTTCCAAGAAAAACCCTTATTTTCTTATAAAAGTGTGAAATGCATATGAATGTTTGTGTTATAAGTTGTAAATAGTTGCACCAGGAAAATCCCTTATTTTCCTATTAGTTGTTTGTTTTAGATGCAGGAAAAACCCTTATTTTCCTAACATAACTGGCAGTCTCTAAGACTGAAAATCGCAAGCAACCGATGTGCTTAAAAGGTGTGGCATAGTTTTATATAATAAAGCTATACGAAGATCGCACTTGTTAGATGAAGAATAGTTTTAATAGCTACTCGTTCATAAAAGCATAATACCATAATAATTGTATATCCGGTGAGTTTTATAACCATACTAAACATAATATGCCTGTAGCGACGTTCTTCAGGCGTCGTAGCGTTATGACAAACTGTCACCCCAAAGGACGGACTGTAGCTAACAGTCAGGGTGTGGGATCATGACTTCCCATATAGATCTATACACATTTGACACGTTCTCCGAACGGGAGACTCTGGTTATAGACAGGACTTGTAGCGATACCTTTTAGCAAAAGGTAGTATTTGAAGATGTACATGTCTCACGGATTCTGAACTAAGTCTGTATTAAAGTAATAGTTTTGTATGCGAAGTTTATCCTTTTTCACAATGTTTGACAAAGCATAAATCATAAGTTCTTTGAATGTATAAAACGGTTTAACAACGATGGTTACCCTTGATATGATGTATTTGTATGTAAACGTATAAATAAATCATATTTCTATTTACAAAACATATTGTACCCTAAGAGGGTAAAGTTGTGTTGTGAGGTGTTTTGCATGATAATAACTTCATAAGATAGTTAGAACAACAGTATGAAAAGTATAGCAAAAGGTCGATGTTTGACACGATTTTAGTCGTGTGTTTACTTGTATTCCCCCCTTAATAGTGTTGAAAAAGCATTTACAAAGCATTTAAAGTGTGGTTGTAGGGATATGAACTCACTTGATAGATTGAAGAAAGCGATACAAAAACCGAGCAGAACTTCTACTCGAGAAAGCAGATTTTCTTGGGATTCTCGGGAATCTCGGGAGTCTCGGGAGCATGAAACTACCTTTAGGGCTTGAGTATGGGAACCGGGGCTTCGGGATAATTATTGCACGGAAAACGAGGCAAACCGCAAGAAAAACGAGAGAAAATGAGCAAGTTTCCCCGGAACCCTCGCATCCCTTTTATAGGGGTGCTGAACCGCCTCGGTACGCTGGGCGTACGAGGGTACGCGGGGCGTACGCAACGTCATGGCTTACCGCATCCTCGGACGAAGCATCGAAGCGACGTGGACAACCCGAAGCCTAGCATCCGAGTACGCTGGGCGTACGAGGGTACGCTGGGCGTAACCCGGATTGCTCCGATGACTCCTCCTTCGGATAATACCGGATTTTTAATTTAATTTATATTTTTATTATTTAGCAAACTTCGAAAATTCATATCTTCGTCATACGAACTCCGTTTTCGACGTTCTTTATATCCACGCGAAGGTGAGACTACGATCTATAACTTTCGTTTAGACTTCATCGGTAAATTTTGAATTTATTTTTAATATTATATTTTTAATACGTCAGGATAGGAAAAGTCCGTTAAAGTTCCTTAACTCCTTCATCCGACGTCCGTTTCCGTTAGACTTTTTACCGTTGCGCTTCTATTGTTGAGACCTCCGATTCTCATTTAGTTTGCGTCGGCTAAAAGTCTCTCGATCTGTATTTTGAGTTTTTAGCCGTCTACTGTTATATTCGTAACTTAGAAAAATCATAACTTCCTCATACGAAGTCAGATTTGGACGTTCTTCTTATGTATGTTCACGGTTTAATGATATCTATGACTTTCATTTAGATACTTAAGGCTAAAAAGTATTGTATTGGAACTTCGCGTTTTTCGTTTAATCGGTGTTGCCGTTTTTTGTCGGAAATCTTAGAATGGTCATAACTTCTTCATTATAACTCGGATTTTTGTGTTCTTTATATGTATGAAAACCTTGTAATGATATCTACCACTTAGTATACTCAATTACAGTTTTATTAAAGTTTAAATTTTGACTTGAATTTTGCTGTTGTTACATTATCCCCCCGTTAGAGAGAATTTCGCCCCGAAATTCGCTTTTTGACTGGGACTCCAATTCTTGCGGGCAGGCGTGAGTGCTTCTGGTCCATTTGTTCCTCTTGTTCCTTTATGAATCTAGATCCTAATGTGCGTGTTTCAGCGGACCTTCATTACTCCGCCTATCACTTCGACCGATCGGGATCGTGTGGTTTTGGGTTTATTTACTTATGTTCTTCTAAATGTTAGCATATTCACTCGATGCATTAGGGAAGCTACGTTTTGAATTTCATGGTTGAATTCACTCCTAGTTTCTGAGCTTGGATTTGACTTGTTATATGCGTGGTATTTCTAAATGATCTGTTGGGGGATACTACGGGAACGTTGTAAAGATTCCACACATGAGTACCTCGGGGTTTTGAAACGAGAAACCAATTGGGGTTTGTGTCGGGTTTGTCGTTATAAATCGACCGGGTTTCGTTAGTCGATGGTTAAAGTGAAAGGGTCTTTTATAACACATGGAACTGGTATGGGTAGGGCCAAACCAATCCATGTCGAATGCCGATGTCGGTACTTCTCATTGTAAGACGTTCGTTACGGGGATAGTGCATTTTACGTATGTGTTTTTCAGTGATTTTTAGTCTATCTCTATTATTACTACTATGAAAGTTTTGTTTAATGATTGGGGTGTTTGTTCGAGTAGATTTTTAAACTTGTACCTCACGGAACTCCTCTGCGTCCCCACTATCAAATGGAATGTATGTAAATAAGTTATCAAGGAGAAATGTACCCAAAATAACCGTGGGGGTCTGCAATAGCCTCCTCTTGGCCCATTGCGAATACTTGGCCTCCTCCACCAGCATTCAAGATGTTTGACTCCAGGCAGTCCCTTCGGAAGTGTCCCGTTACTCCGCACTCATAACAAGAATGGTCTACTCCTATATTTGTGGCTAGAGTAGTTGGTTGGGCTAGTTCTCTACAGTAGCGGATGGTGTGTCCCTTTTTATTGCACCTAACATAATGCATTTCACGGCAGGGTCCGTGATGATGAAAGTTGCATCGGTTGCACGTAGGCTGGTTGCCGTTGTACGACCTTTTGGGTGTAGGGGTATGGTTTGTTGATTGCTTTTTGGCATTTATTTGAGTTGATTTACCTCGCCTCTCGCTCCAGGGTTTTCGTTTCATGTTCTTATGTTCGCACCTTGCGGTATTCTTATAGGTAGCTACTGGTAGGTGGCTTCGATTGTTTCTTTGATTACGATTTTTGATATCGTTTCCTTCCCTACTTGAGTTGACAGAGTTATTGTATGCTATAATGGCTGCCACTGTGGCTATAACCGTAGCTTGCAAAGTGGCGGTGTCCAATCGTAGGAATGGGTTTGCGTTGGTAACTTGATTATTTCCGGCCCTTGCTGCGCTGCTAAAGTTTTCTTGAGACAGTGCAGCTGTTACTGCCTCAGTGATAGCAGATTGCACTATGTTGGGGTCATATTGGGGAGGTGGTGGTGGGGTTGCGTTTCTACGTGCTGATCTACGAGGAGACATTGTTCTGATAAGGAAATAACAAGAAAAACTATAAGTTTTAATGATTCGAAAGTCGCGCATTAGTGATTTGTTATATCTGAAGTTTGGTTTACCCTTCAATAGGGTTTTGAGTTCGACTCATAACGAGAGTAGATAAACTCATGAATTGGAAGGGTATGCGAAGGGTTTAATAAAGGAAATACATCATATATATTATAAAACATGGTGCGTTACATTTTGTAGTCAGGAAAATTTTGACGTATCTAAAGGTCTCCGATTACAAGGATAAGAAAAGTAAGGACTTTATCCGAGGTCTTATGCTATGACAAAATTTTGGAAGTCAGACGGGTATTATTTGTTACGCGAGCTGGATACATGGGCCTTAGATTCCGCCAGCTGACGCTCCATCTCGAGCATACATAGATCATGTCTTGCCTGATGTGCCCGAAGTTCTATCACTTCGGTTTGAGTTGCCGTTAGCTCTCTCTGCCACGCTTCATTTCGATTTAGGATTCTACCGTGAGCTAATCCTAATTGTCGGATGCGAACTGTGTTGACTCCAGTGTTCGCATCATTCTCCTCAGTTCGATGGATGGTCGTCCGTCCTTGTTCACTAATGCGAGAAATCAAACGAACCAATATAGGAAGGGCTCTGTCTGCTGAGCCTCCCTCGCTTAGATTGTAGAAGCTACGGTCTCCGTTGAATGGAAGGGGTTGATCCTATTCGCGGTCCACCTATTCAGGTTAGTTGCCCAAAGGGGCGTCGAGCCATGAAATTCCGGTCGAGGATTAGGATTTTGAATTGGAGCCGTTAAGGGTAGGTTATTGTCCCTGGGATCTGAGTCTGATTCTTCTTGCATTCCTACTTCAGGATCATTCTCTATCCTTTCTCCATTACCTTGGTTGGAGTAGTAGGGGTCACCGGGGTAATGGAATCCAGCTATTGAGTCTATACGAGAATAGCGTTAAGAATTGACTATAAGCTAAAGCACATGGAATTTACCCTTAAGTTTAATGGTCGTAGGTACTCGAATACTCCCTTAGTATTCTTTAACGATATGCTTTTGGCAAGTTTTAAATTTGTTGTCCATTGCAGACACTCCTTGGCATACGTTAGTTGGCTCTCGGACAAATATAGTCGATCAGGCTATATTCTTCCCAGTTCCGATTACATGTCCCAAGGCATGCCTGCACTGCACAACTTATTTATAATACTTCTATATTGTTTTAATTATGATACTGACCCTGTTATTAATATGAAATGCATGCATGCCTACAAAAACCAAATAAATTTAATTTTAAAAGTAGGACTCTTACTCAGAGTGTTTTTGCCCAGTTGTGTTTATAGTTGTATACCAAAAATGGTTTCGATATACTTAATTCACTATAAACAATGCTCTGATACCAATCTGTCACACCCCCAAACCAGAACGGCGGAAACGTTTGGGGGCGGAGGACGTCATATTCAGTATCATAACAGTTCATAGAAAGTAAAGTACACACCACCATATATATTAAGTTTTTCAAAATGTTTACATAATTTTATTCGTTACATGTTCAAAAGATAAATACATAAACATCTTTCAAAAGAAGTAATTAATGTCAGCACGTTAATCCCCAAAAGTTGATTTCCAAACCTGCTTAGTGGTTCCCTGAGAATACAAGTTATTTCAAAGAAAAAGTGTCAACAATTAAGTTGGTGAGTTCATAAGTAGTGTTTTGAGAAAATGTATGCCATTCGAAAGTTCGTGTATATTTTCCAGAAAACCCGGTATTTTCAAATGAAAAGAGTTATGATTCGTTGTGTTGAAAATGAATGTATTAGATCCAGAAAATCCCATATTTTCCCTAATAGTTGAGATATGATTTGTTGTGTTTTCCAAGAAAAACCCTTATTTTCTTATAAAAGTGTGAAATGCATATGAATGTTTGTGTTATAAGTTGTAAATAGTTGCACCAGGAAAATCCCTTATTTTCCTATTAGTTGTTTGTTTTAGATGCAGGAAAAACCCTTATTTTCCTAACATAACTGGCAGTCTCTAAGACTGAAAATCGTAAGCAACCGACGTGCTTAAAAGGTGTGGCATAGTTTTATATAATAAAGCTATACGAAGATCGCACTTGTTAGATGAAGAATAGTTTTAATAGCTACTCGTTCATAAAAGCATAATACCATAATAATTGTATATCCGGTGAGTTTTATAACCATACTAAACATAATATGCCTGTAACGACGTTCTTCAGGCGTCGTAGCGTTATGACAAACTGTCACCCCATAGGACGGACTGTAGCTAACAGTCAGGGTGTGGGATCATGACTTCCCGTATAGATCTATACACATTTGACACGTTCTCCGAACGGGAGACTTTGGTTATAGATAGGACTTGTAGCGATACCTTTTAGCAAAAGGTAGTATTTGTAGATGTACACGTCTCACAGATTCTGAACTAAGTCTGTATTAAAGTAATAGTTTTGTATGCGAAGTTTATCCTTTTTCACAATGTTTGACAAAACATAAATCATAAGTTCTTTGAATGTATAAAACGGTTTAACAATGATGGTTACCCTTGATATGATGTATTTGTATGTAAATGTATAAATATATCATATTTCTATTTACAAAACATATTGTACCCTAAGAGGGTAAAGTTGTGTTGTGAGCTGTTTTGCATGATAATAACTTCATAAGATAGTCGTGTGTTTACTTGTATTCCCCCCCTTAAAAGTGTTTAAAAAGCATTTACAAAGCATTGAAAGTGTGGTTGTAGGGGTATGAACTCACTTGATAGATTGAAGAAAGTGAGACGAAAACCGAGCAGAACTTCTACTTGAGAAAGCAATTTTTCTCGGGATTCTCGGGAATCTCGGGAGTCTCGGGAGCGTGAAACTTCCTTCGGGGCTTGAGTATGGGAACCAGGGCTTCGGGATAATTATTGCACAGAAAACGAGGAAAAACGCAAGAAAAATGAGAGAAAATGAGCAAGTTTCCCCGGAACCCTCGCATCCCTTTTATAGGGGTGCTGAACCGCCTCGGTACACTGGGCGTACGAGGGTACGTGTGGCGTATGCAACGTCATGGCTTACCGCATCCTCGGACGAAGCCAGCAGACTCGCCGAGTCCACGAAGGGACTCGACGAGTCCAAGGCAAAATGCATCCAACTCGCCGAGTTATGTTCATGCACTCGACGATTTGGACCCCAAACAGCATATTTTCGAGGTTTTTGGCTAGAAATGGACTAGGAACATTACCCTAAGTTGTTTTTGAACTTATAAACTTGTTTTTTAATGTGGTAATGTTCATGCTAATCCATTTTCAAAGATAATTGTCAATAGATTCATGTTTTGTATTAGTTTAAGGTTTAGACTAATTACATGAAGAAGTTTGATATGAATTATCTTGTTCTTATGAGTTGCTTAGATTAATAGAAAAGTTAATTGAAATAGTTGTTTTCAATCCATTTTAATCTAAGAGTTGAGTATAAAATGTGTTTGTGTAACTTGTCCTCAAGTTACATGAAGAGTCACATTAAAGACTCATAAAACTCATAAAAGTTGGTAATGGTTACAAAATGAAGAGTCTTGTGTCATTCAATTTTTTTTTTATTATGACTCCATAACTTGTCCTCAAGTTATGGAAATTCAAGAGTCACTTCATTAATAAATAAATAAATAAATAAAGTGTAACCTTAATTAATTCCATAAGTTATAAAAATAAAGAAAAGATTAATTCTTTTATTAGTTTAAAGTCTTCCATAAGTTATGGAACTTGAAGAGTTTTTTGGATTAAAACTACTTTAAACACATAAGTTATGGAATTAATTAGTTTTGAATAGTTTCAAAACTTGCCCTCAAGTTTTGGAATTTGAAAAGTTTTCACTTATGAATACTTTAATTCCAAGTTAGCCCTTAGAATTTTAAAAAAAGTTAAAATTCAACACTTATACTATTTATAACATTAATGGTTAATTATTATATATATGTATAAGAACAAGTCGTTTTACCGTTAGTAGGTCTCATTCACGAAGTCGGTCTATAAGGTGGGTATAAGGTTGTTGCCTATAAAATGGCGACTTAATGGGTGTCTACTCTCACCCACCGCTTGCTTGACTGGTGGAGGGTCGTTAGCCGAACGGGTAGGACAATGACTTTAAATTCTCCCTTCATTAAAAGTATTAATGATAAATACTAAAGTAACTAAAATCTTAATAATTCCCAATCTTAGTTACTTTAGGAAAAATGTGAATTTGGTGCTAACCCATGGAATTCACACTTTGTACCTTACCAAGTCGTTGGTGGAGCGTGTGTGGTTAACCGGCACACTAACTCGGACTAGTAAGGACCACGAAGGGTGACTTAATGTTTGTCATAGATCAATGGAGCGTGTGTGGTTAACCGGCACATTGATTAGGTGATAATATTAAGGATACCAAGTGAATTGGTATGGTTATTCACACCTTGTTTTGTGATCCTTGGCATCCCAGTCACAAAATTTGAGAGGGCACACTCGAGATTGAAACATGCCATTGAAAAGTTCAATGAATCTCAAAAGATCTAGGAATTTCAAATCCAATTAAAACCTAATAAATTATTTCGTTTTTCATGGTGGAAATTGGTGAATCGTCATTCGCCTACCTTCAAATATTTTATAGCTTGGATTACGGCATCCCTCTTCTAAGTTATAAAATAGTTTGTTGAGTCCTAGCCTTAATAGTTCATATTGGGTGCAATATTAAGGACTTTAAATCAACTATCTTGAATATCTCCCAAAACATGTCTGGTTTAGACATTTATGATCTTCCCAAATCTCTTGAAGATGATGTTCCTCAACATCATGCTTCACTTCCTTTATCTCCTCCAATTATTCTCCCTCACCCACAAGTTCTTGAAAAGTTTAAAGTCACTCAAGCCCTATTGGCAAGTTAAGGTCTTGGTGTGGTCACATCTTGGAGATGTAGTAACATATTGACAAGACGGTAGAGTTGGGTGTCAAAGTCTCGTGCAAGTTGGATGTTCAATCACTTTCTTAGTAACATAGCGGGTCACTTTGGGACTACTATGAGACAGACTATGACACGAGCCTTAATGATCTTATCTATTTGTTTTGTGCTGTGGAATCAGCAATGATTTGGAACACTAGTAAAGCAAATTTTGTTAGAAGATCAACTTCCCAAACCTTAAATGGACATTGGCAATGGTAGCATTGGATATCTAGAAAAGCATTTCTCTTCCCAATGGAAAGGGATCGGCCATAGTCAACTCGGTTGACCAAATGGTAAAGAGAAAGGCTAAGTCTGAAATAGTCTCATGTGCCATTATCAAAGGGTCTCCATATGTTTATATTGCCAAAGAAAGGGGCATTGGTTGCGAAGCTGCCCTATTTACCTGAAAGGTCATAAGGTTGATCAAGTCAAGAGGTTTGACTCTACTTCGGGTAAAATACACTGTATAACTCTGTTAAGTTCCTATTTGGAGATTCTTATTACATAATGTGAATGGGTCACATGCTGATGTCTTTTAAGAATCAAAGAAAAGATAGGAAGCTTAAAGTAAGTATATGCTGATTCTGATTGCGAAGATGGGTTTTGATCGCATGGTTCGGTAATCAGACTTTTGAGCTGTTGCTTAAGAGTTATAATATATTGCTTGTGAATAGATAACAACAAGGTTTTCATGTGGATTGTAAGGATAAGTTTTTCCGCAAAGTTTTAAAATAAGAAAAAAAAAAAGAGTTTTAATTTTATTTATTTTAAAATATCCTTACAATGGCATCGGTGGAAAATTGTTGCTTATATGTTTCCAGTAATAGCAATATTGGAAAGTGGATTTGATTCTTTCATTTGTGGTAGTGTCTGAATTTACCAAATGAAGAAAGTTTTTTTTTATCACCCAAGTTTCAATTGGACAGAAACTTGGAATCATACAAGTTGTATTGTATGATGAATGAGAATTTTCATCTTTGAAAAATTAAGACTAATTCTTTGATCACATGTATATGTGAGTCAATTGAAGGACTAAGGAATTAGGTACACTGGGTGTGCGCTGGTCAAGGTCCACCACAAAGATTGATTTGTCATGATTTACTAAAGATTAGTAAATATGATTATACTTATAAGGTTAAGTATAATTTTGTAACATTGGAAAACGAATAAGAAGAATCAAATTAGGCAGAAAGATAAAAGTTTCTCAAATCTGAAAGGACGGGAGAGTACTTTAGTATCAGCTTTGTGATCATCTTAATGATTAAGAAACCATATCAAAATTTGTTCTCTAAGAAAGTCTTAGTGCATTCTTATGACTAAGAAGAAGGGATCTTGAAATTGTTGAAATGGTTAAATCAAGAAGATGAATCATACTTCGTTCCAATACAAGTCTTGGAGTCATACTCCAAGATTGTAATTTGAGTGACATGTCTTAAAGAAGGTTTAAAACACTTATCAAATGTAAGAGTAAAATGCTTTCTACTCTTGTACATTTGAGATTGGTAAATTGTGATGTCTTGGATGAGACAAAGACCAACTAAGACCAATTGTGTGAAGTGTTAGTCTTGATAAGAATCTGCACTATCCCTTGAATATTTGTTTTATCAAGGAATGGTTCTTGACTAGGAAAACTTATATGTCAAGGGGACAGTGGGAGCCTTAAAGATACTGAAAGAGTTTCAAGATTTAATCAAGAGTAAAACCTGTAATTTATCACTAGCACACGACTTAAGGTTTTCAACCTATCGTGTTGACATAATTCTTATTTCTGTACCTACTTCAAATAAGTTGAATTTACATGTGAGTTATCAGAGTTCAACTTGGAAGCATTGGTGGGCCTTGTGTTACCAAGGTGACAAGAAACTAAGATTGAATAAGTTTAATCCATGTAGGGCTGAATTTGTCACTAACCTTATCTTGTGATTATGGTTTTGACAAACTCGCATGGATAGGAACTCATACACTATTAAATCTAAGTGTCATAAGGTTTCTCTCCGATTCATGAAAATGATGGTGAGGAAATGCTTTCACTGAATAGATTTTAAGTAGATATCAATTGTGTCATTTGCATTTTCAAAAGTCATTAGTGGAGCGCGTGTGGTTAACCGGCACACTAACATGGACTTGTGAGAAATGGCAAATGCCTAAGCAATTGAGACTATGATTACGGCATCCCTTTTCATAGTTCTGAAAATTGTTTAGACACACATGTGAGCTATCTAAGAAAGGGTGCATGAATCTAAATTTCAGAAGTCCAACAGATTTCTGGAAATGTGTCAGAGCTAGTGGGAGCATAAGTGTTATGCTGATAATCATCATGTTAGTGGGAGCATGACTATTATGATTAGTATTGCAAGCTAGCAATGTTAATTATAGAAAACAAAGTTTCAATCCGTGAAGTTGCAGGGGTTGAAAAGTTGTTTTGCTATAATTAAGGGAGAGGAAATTATACTTCATGTCAATTCTAAAGCTTAGATTGAGATTTTAATCATCTTTAGTCAAGAATATATGTGAATTTTGTGTTGGAATGGTTCAACTTGAAGAAATTCTATATATATTGCATTTTCAAAATTCGATTATGATTACGGCATCCCTCTTCATAGTTAAATTTTGAAAACATGGCAAATAAAAATATTGTAGCAAAAGACTGGTCTAGTGTCATGTCTTTATGTCAAACATCATGAATAGTATCCCATATGCTTCGGATATAGGATCGATTTCATGTGCTATAATATACATCCTTTCTAAATTTTTCCAAATGCTTAAGGCATTTAGAAGGGAAAAGTCTAGAATTGGATATGACTAAAGTGATTAAGCAATTGTCGAGGACAATCTGAGGTTCGCCAAAGATTGGTTGCTCAGGGACATTTGGAAGTCTAGTGTTAATTTTGGTAGGACCATATCGACATTTTCTGAAAAGAGGTAACTCTTGTTCGGAAGTGATAGTCAAATAGGACTATGGAAATGTCTCCATAGGTGGAAGTGATTCAATCTATGTAAGATTAGGAAACTTAATGCAAAAAGGATGTTCCCAAGGAGCTGATCTCCTTTGGAATGCTCTGTAATGGTTGTTGTCAAGTCTTTCTGACTTTGTGCATAATCATTACAAGAGGATCAATGCATATAAGTTTAGAATCTAACAGATTTCAGTAAATGACATAAATTTGGAATTCTTGCATTTACAATAAGGATTTGGGATTGTGAAATGAGTATCATTGGAATCATGTTCAATTGATCTACATCACAATGTAAGGATCATAGACAAACATAGTGTGCATACTTGGGGTATGGCATAACTATTGTTTAGAAAACAAAGTGTACATGCTAGGAGCATGGGACGACTGTTGTTTTTATTCAAGTCTTAAGTTGATTATTTGAAACATTGAATAATGTGTAATCAATATGGTGATAAATAAAAAGTGGTTTTATTTATATTCAAAAGGGTTCTGAGACCATATTAGATTCGATTATTATTGTATTTCACTTTGCATGTTTTGACTTCCAAAATAGCTAGGTTATTCTTTCCGGATGACTAAGTTATTTAAACACTCCACAGTCGTTCATATGTTGGAAGTAGGTATGAATCAAGACTGTCATGAATCGGGTTTGTAGATGGCTAAATGAGTTTAGTCATGGCAATGGTTGCTACAACATTCATGAGTACTCATAACTTATGAGTATTGGAATAAACCCACGCTCACTTGTATCACTTCATGGAATTTATCTCCAGTGATCGTGAGACGATAATATCATATAAATCTTCAAACCTAGAGATATGAGTTGTTACCTATGAGTTGGTTGTGCATTGATTGCACGTAAACGCATCAGTAACTTGATGTTATAAAACGTGCCTTTGTGTACAATTCAACAAGTAGTAGAACAAGCATATGAGTCGAAGTTTATCTGTTCCTTCTAGAAATAGAAGCGATATCTGGGCCCCTCGATGATTTTGTTGTGACCTATGTACCGGCCGGTCAGAACTGAATTGATGTGTTCGATTAAGTTCTTTGTCAAACAAATCGAAAATCGGGAAACAAACTGCTGGACAATAAGTACGACGTTGTTCCATGTATTTGTCCGGCTGATATCATGAGAACAGAGGATTATATGATCCCTTATCTAATGGACAAGTCATTGACAAGATCAGAGTTCATCTACAAGGTCAGAGTTCGACAGAAGCTTTTGAGAGCTACGATTGTCGGTTGGTTCCTGAAGTCATACGCAATAATAGTTTTAGACTTATCCAAGTGGGAGACTGTTGGATTAATGTGTAAGTCCATAACTATAATTGGTAAGACTTGACCCGACCCGGCATGGTCCATTTGGGTTGCAAACCTTCATGCACTTAGATAGACTATAATGAGAGAAATAAGACACTTATGGTTATTAATATATTATAAGTTCTAGTATATTAATAATAAGAATAATAAGATTGTTTAATTAGTATTGATCAAGAATTAATCTAGGATTAATTAAGTGATCAAAAGAAGACTAATTAAATGTAACAACCCGTTATCCCGGACATTATAAACCGAGTCTTGTAACCCCTTTTGAATGTAATGGGAATATCATCGATAAATGAATTATTCAAAAGCTCTGATTTGGAGTACGCTATGTAGTAGATATCGTCTTAAAGGTTCCAAATATATAAAGAACGTCCAAATCTGACTTCGCATGGGGAAGTTATGATTTTTCAAAGAAATTCCTTAAAAACGATTAGTTATAAAATAAATAATAAAAAAAAATAATTTTGGAATTTGCCAACGGAGTCTAAACGAAAGTTGTAGATCGTAGTCTCACCTACGCGTGGATATAAAGACCATCGAAAACGGAGTTCGTATGAAGAAGATATGGATTTTTGAAGTTTATTAAATAAATTAATTATTTATTTAATTCAAAATTCGGATATTATCCGAAGAGGAGTCAGCGTCCTTCTCCGAAGTACGCGCTGCGTACTCCTGTACGCCCCGCGTAACCGAGAGGATTGGCCTCGGATCGTCCACGTCGCCATATCCGAGGAAGCCGACCCGTCCGACCCGTCCGACCCGACGTCCCATCCGACCCGACGTCCCATCCGACCCACCTCCCCAGCAACCCGTCCCATCCGACCCGAGAACCCAAGAACCCGTCCCATCCGAACCGAGGCAGTCGAGGCTTCGGTCATGCATGACGTACGCGTACGCAGCGCGTACGAGCGTACGCCCCGCGTACCGAGGCAGACCTGCCTTCCTATAAATAGAATGCGAAGGTTTCCAAAGAAAGGGTTCATTTCTCTTCTCTCTCTCTCTCAGCATTTCCTCATTTTCCGTGTCCGTTCAAACCCGAAGCTCTGGTCATTTTGGCTCAAGTCCCGAGGCTCGATTCTACTCCCGAGATTCCCGAGAATCCCGAGAAAAATCAGTTTCCCTAGACGAAACTCTGCCCGGTTTTCCACCTCGAAATCTTCAAACTATCAAGTGAGTTCATATCCCCTTTGAACACTCTTTAAATACATTTTAAATGTTTTATACTCTTTTTGGGGAGGAATACAAGTTAACACATGACTAAATTCGTGTGAAACGTTAACCTTTTGATATACTTTTCATACTGTTGTTTTAACTATCTTGTGAAGTTATTATGATACAAAACCCCTCACAACACAGCTTTACCCTCTGGGGATATAATATGTTTATAAATAGAAATATGTTTTATTTATACGTTTACATACAAACACATCATATCAAGGGTAACATTCTTTACTAAGTCATTTCATGCATTCAAAGAACTTATGATTATACTTTGTCAAACATTGTGAAAGAGGTTAAACTTTGCATACAAACCACTACCTTATTACGGACTTAGTTGAGAATCCATGAGTCGTGTATATCTTCAAACGTTACTTTCTTTATTAGAAAATAATGCTGCAAGTCCTGTCTATAACCAGAGTCTCCCGTTCGGAGAACGTGTCAAATGTGTATAGATCTATACGGGAAGTCATGATCCCGCGCCCTGACTGTTAGCTACAGTCCGTCTTTTGGGGTGACAGTTGTCATAACGCTATGACGCCTGAAGAACGTCGCTACAGGCATATTATGTTTAGTATGGTTATAAAACTCATCGGATATACAATTATTATGGTATTATGCTTTTATGAAAGAGTAGCTATTAAAACTATTCTTCATCTAACAAATGCGATCTTCGTATAGTTTTATTATATAAAACTATGCCACACCTTCGAGCACGTCGCTTGCTTGCTATTTTCGGTCTTAAAGACTGTCAGTTATGTCAGGAAAATAAGGGTTTTTCTTGTATACAAAACAAACAACTAATAGGAAAATAAGGGATTTTCTCGGTACAATTAGTTGCAATTTACATCGCGAACATTCATATGCATTTCATACTTTTATAGGAAAATAAGGGTTTTTCAGGAAAACATGCAAACACTTTCGAATGGCATACATCTTCTCAAAAACACCACTTATGAACTCACCAACTTAAATGTTGACACTTTTTCTTTGAAATAACTTGTATTCACAGGAAACCGCTAGCCAGGTAGCAACTACTTCTGAAGACTAACGCACTGGCGTTAGTAACATATTTTGTATCACCATTTTATATTTGATTTCTTTTGCAAACATGTAACACCTACAATCATGTAAACTTTTCAAACATATTTATATTATGGTGGTGTGTACTTTCCTTTCTATGAACTGTTATGATACTGAATATGACGTCCTCCGCCCCCGAACGATTCCGCCGTTCTGGTTTGGGGGTGTGACAGATTGGTATCAGAGCTTCGTTTATAGTGAATTAAGTATATCAAAACCATTTTTTTTTTATACAACTATAAACTCAACTGGGCAAAAACACTCTGAGAAGAGTCATACTTTTGAAATTAAATCTATTTAGTTTTTGTAAAGTAAGCATGCATTCATTTAGTAATAAATAACAGTTCCACATCGTACCATATTAGAAGTGTTATTAATGAGTTGTGCAGTACAGGTACGCCTTGGGACACGTAATCGGAACTGGGAAGGATATAGCCTGATCAACTATATTTGTCCGAGAGCCGACTAACGTATGCCGAGGGGTGTCTGTAGTGGACAACCAATTTTTAAAAAACTTACCAAACCGTTATTAGAATCAAACATAATAAATTAAATACTATAGGAGTATTTGCTATCTGAACTAATTTACATGTTGTACATGTTCCGACTTTATTAAATTCTTATGACCCTATTTCTCGTACAGTCAAATGGCTGGATTTCACCACCCCAATGACCCCTACTTTCCCAACCAAGGCAACGGAGGATGGATCGAAGATGATCCAGAAGAGGATGAGGAACCCATAGAATTGGGTGATGACTCCGGTACTGACTCAGAGCCTGAAGTGATCGATCCACCACCCATTCAACCTCCTGTCCATGTGAGGAACTTCCAAGGACCCACTCCCGTCTGGGGAAGTCACCTACATCATTGGAGCCAACAACAAGGCATACGCCCTCCCTATGGCATGTGTCGGGACTTCTACGATGTCCGCGGTGGCAGTTCGGCTGATCGAGCACTCCCGGTAATGGCGGGTAAGTTAGCCAATCAGTCCTATCAGTCCGGAGTACAAGCAAGCCGACTCCGGGATATCAACGTGGAAGTGCAGGTTCACACTTCCGATATTCGTAGGCTGGACAAGATACAAGATAATGTCCAACTCCAGTCTGAGGCATTTCAAGCACAGATAATTGCAGCCCTAGCCGAGTTAAGGGAGCAACAAGCCGCTTTTGATCGACGCCTAATGGAATCGAAGCAATCAGATGCGGAGTCAAGCTCCAAGCGCAACCTACGTCGCAAGTAGTGCCTGCCAGGGTTTCAAATTTTGTTATAAATTAGGACTTCGGATAAGAATTTTCTTTTCGTTAAAACTTTCTGTAATCGGAGACCTTTAGAAAGGTCAAAAAGTTTTGTCTAAACTCGGATGTAACACAACTATATGTTTTATATATATAGGGCATACCCCCCCTTTTCTGGTTTTAAATATGTGTATTCTGTTCAACTCATAAGTGCATCCATTCAAACGTTATTAAATCAAGCTCAAAACCCATTGTTGATCAAACCAAATTCTTAATCTATTTAAGGCAGTTAACTCAATATCATTCAACTCAGAACCACCAAAACTCATAATATCTCATTTTTCCTTTTGACAGAGCAATGCCTCCTCGTAGATCAGCACGTACCAACGCAACCCCACCACCACCTCCACCACTAACTTATGATCCGGCAATGGTCCAGGCTGCTATCACAGCAGCAGTAACAGCAGCCCTCTCTCAAATAAACTCCAATGCCAATGGAGGTACAGGAAGCAGCACGAATCATCCCAATAGTGGCACCGGCCAGGGCCATGTTAGAGAGTGTACTTACAAGGAGTTCTCCAACTCGAAGCCAAAGACTTTTAATGGCAGTGGCGGAGTCATTGCACTAATGCAATGGTTCGAAAAGACCGAAACGGTCTTCGAGATCTGCTCATGCCAAGAAACAAGCAAGGTTAAGTTCGCTGCTTGCACCTTCATAGATCGAGCCCTCACTTGGTGGAAAAGCCATGTGAACTCAGTGACGCTCACTGTCGCTAACGCCATGAGTTGGGAAGAACTGAAGGTACTACTACTGGAAGAATACTGCCCAAGGGGTGAAGTGCAAAAGCTTGAGCAGGAACTCTGGAATTTGAAAATGGTCGCGTCTGACCTAGTCGCTTACACAGCTAGGTTCAACGATCTCGCTGCTTTGTGCCCTACCATGGTCAACCCAGAATCAAAGAAGGTCGAAAGGTACATTTGGGGGTTGTCACCCCAGATTCAAGGGCATGTCCTAGCCTCCAACCCTATCACCTACAACATCGCTAAACGCCTGGCGCAACGACTCATCGATCACGGAGCGAAACAGAGTACCATCACAACAGCCGCAAATCCACCTAGGGAGGTTCAGGGACAGAGTAGGCCTTGGAACAAGAGGAGGGGACAAATCCTCCAGGAGAACCCCAAGAAACAACAAGTGATAGCGACCCACGCTATTACTGTACCTACCAACTCTGCCCCCACAAGTTCATACAATGGAAAGCTACCGAAATGTAACCAGTGCAACTTCCACCATCACGGTCTCTGTCATGGCCTTCAATGCACCAGGTGCAATAAGAAGGGTCATACAGCCCGCTATTGCAAGGAGCCAACCCAACAATCCGCCCCCACTGCTAATACCGGGGTAAGCCGCGCTTGCTTTGAGTGCGGGAGCACAGGGCACTACCGTAAGGACTGCCCGAAGGCAAACAACAGGAATACCGGCGGAAGAGGCCGAGTTTTCGCAATGGGACAAGATGAAGCCATTGCGGACCCTACTGTTGTTACGGGTACGTTTCTTCTCGATAACTCGTATGCATGCATTTTGTTTGATAGTGGAGCGGAAAGGAGTTTTGTGAGTCACGACTTTAAAAGCATGCTAAAACCAATACCACAATCATTAAGTGAACCGTTCATAGTAGAAATGGCCAACGGGAAAACTGAAGGCACTAAAGAGATATACTTAAACTGCACCCTAACTCTAAACGATAATCCCTTTCAAATCAACCTCATGCCAGTCTCGATTAAGAGTTTCGATGTCATCATTGGCATGGATTGGCTGAGTTCACATCGTGCGGACATTCTATGTTACGATAAGGCCGTTCGCCTTAATCTGCCAACCGGCGAAACCTTCCTTGTCTTGGGCGACAAACCTAGTACCACTCTTAGAATCATCTCAAGTATCCAAGCTCAGAAGCACTTACGAAAGGAGTGTCACGCATTTCTTGCACATGTTGTAGACGTGAAACGCGAAGTCCGGGACATCAAGGATGTGCCCGACGTATGCGATTTTCCCGATGTATTTCCCGAGGACCTTCCAGGGATACCACCCGTAAGACAAGTCGAATTCAGAATCGATCTGATTCCCGGAGCTACCCCAGTAGCCAAAGCACCCTATCGATTAGCCCCGGCAGAGATGCAGGAGCTATCCAGTCAACTGAATGAACTACTGGGAAAAGGATTCATCAGACTGAGCTTCTCACCATGGGGAGCACCCGTGTTGTTTGTGAAAATGAAAGATGGATCGTTCAGAATGTGCATCGACTACAGAGAACTCAACAAACTGACGGTCAAGAATCGTTATCCTCTACCGCGCATAGATGATCTATTCGACCAACTGCAAGGGGCGAACTATTTTTCTAAGATTGATCTGAGGTCCGGGTATCACCAGTTACGAGTGCTAGAGGAGGATGTGCCGAAGACCGCCTTCCGAACTCGTTACGGACATTACGAGTTCGTGGTGATGCAATTCGGATTGACCAATGCGCCCGCAGTCTTCATGGATCTGATGAATAGAGTATGCCGACCTTACTTGGATCAGTTCGTCATCGTTTTCATTGACGACATCCTGATCTACTCCCGAAGTAAGAAAGAGCATGGCGATCATCTGCGACAAGTTCTAGGGATATTACGAAAAGAGAAACTTTATGCGAAGTTCTCGAAATGTGAATTTTGGATCCGAAGAGTCGAATTCTTAGGACACGTGGTAAGCGAAGAGGGAATCCACGTGGACCCATCCAAAATTAAGGCCATTGAGAACTGGTCGGCACCGAAGACTCCTACAGAAATTCGCCAATTTCTAGGTCTCGCTGGCTACTACCGCAGGTTCATTCAGAACTTCTCACGAATAGCGAAGCCTCTTACAACCCTAACCCAGAAAGGTGTGGCCTTTGACTGGGAAGAGAAACAAGAAAGAGCGTTCCAAACGCTCAAACGAGCCTTGTGCACCGCACCAATACTATCCCTTCCCGAAGGAATAGAAGACTTCGTAGTTTATTGCGATGCATCAAACCAAGGACTCGGATGTGTTCTGATGCAGCGAGGTAAGGTCATCGCCTACGCCTCGAGACAGTTGAAAACACATGAGGTTAACTACACGACCCACGATCTTGAGCTAGGAGCAGTAGTGTTTGCTCTGAAGATCTGGAGACATTACTTGTATGGAACGAAGAGCACTATCTTTACCGACCACAAGAGCTTACAACACATTTTCGATCAGAAGGAGCTCAACATGAGACAACGGCGATGGGTCAAGCTACTCAATGATTACGAATGCGATATTCGTTATCATCCGGGTAAAGCCAACGTCGTAGCCGATGCCCTTAGTCGAAAGGAGTACTCAGGCCGAAGAGTGAAGTCATTAGCTATGTCGATCCATTCGCACCTATCAACGCAAGTCAAGGAAGCTCAATTAGAGGCCTTGAAACCCGAAAACGTGGCAGGTGAGGCCCTTAGGGGAATGGACAAGAACTTAGAAATCAAGAGTGACGGAGCACGCTACCTCATGAACCGGATCTGGACACCAAAGTTTGGGGGATTCAGAGAGGTAGTTATGAGCGAGGCACACAGGACCCCATACTCCGTACACCCAGGGTCAGACAAGATGTATCTAGATCTCAAGCAACTCTACTGGTGGCCAAACATGAAAGCGGAGATCGCTACGTACGTGGGCAAGTGTTTGACTTGCGCCAAAATAAAAATAGAACACCAAAAATCCTCAGGCCTACTCCAACAACCTGAAATACCTGAGTGGAAATGGGAGCAGATTTCCATGGACTTCATAACCAAACTGCCCAAAACTCAGAGTGGCCAAGATACTATTTGGGTAATCGTCGACAGATTAACCAAGTCAGCCCATTTCTTACCTATCAAGGAAGCTGATAGGATGGAAAAACTATCAAGAACCTACATCCGGGAGATCGTACGGCTTCATGGAGTACCAATGTCCATCATCTCAGATAGAGACAGCAGGTTCACTTCCAGATTTTGGCAATCACTGCAAAAATCCATGGGAACAAGGTTGGACATGAGTACAGCATACCACCCTCAAACTGACGGACAGAGTGAGAGGACGATCCAAACCTTGGAAGACATGTTGCGAGCATGTGTAATCGACTTTGGCAAGGCATGGGATATTCACTTGCCTTTGGTCGAGTTCTCTTATAACAATAGTTATCATACTAGTATCAAGACCGCTCTGTTCGAAGCCCTTTACGGCCGTAAGTGCAGATCACCCCTGTGCTGGACGGAAGTGGGCGACACCTAATTGGCAAAAGGTCTAGTCACTAAAAGCACCCTTACTGGTCCAGAGATCATCAGAGAAACTACCGAAAAGATCGTGCAAATACGAGAACGACTGAAGTCCTCAAGGGATAGGCAAAAGAGCTATGCCGACAGGAGACGTAAACCCTTGGAATTCCAGATTGGCGACCGTGTGCTACTAAAGGTCTCACCCTGGAAAGGCATGATACGCTTTGGGAAGCGTGGGAAGCTAAATCCCAGGTACATTGGACCCTTCGAAATCATTTCGAGAGTTGGTCCAGTGGCCTACAAACTCCAACTTCCAATCGAGCTTAACAAAGTGCATCCAGTATTCCATGTGTCGAACCTGAAAAAGTGTTTGTCCGACGAAACACTTGTAATTCCACTCGATGAAATCGCGTTAAACGAAAATCTTAACTTTGTGGAAGAACCCGTCGAGATCATGGATAGGGAAGTTAAAAGGACCAAGCAGAGTCGCATTCCAATAGTAAAAGTTCGATGGAATGCTAAGAGAGGACCCGAATTCACATGGGAACGGGAAGACCAAATGCTACAGAAGTATCCGCATCTCTTCCTCAGCCCCTAAAACTCTTACCTTGTATTAAATTTCGGGACGAAATTCCGTTTAACGGGGGGATGATGTAACAACCCGTTATCCCGGACATTATAAACCGAGTCTTGTAACCCCTTTTGAATGTAATGGGAATATCATCGATAAATGAATTATTCAAAAGCTCTGATTTGGAGTACGCTATGTAGTAGATATCGTCTTAAAGGTTCCAAATATATAAAGAACGTCCAAATCTGACTTCGCATGGGGAAGTTATGATTTTTCAAAGAAATTCCTTAAAAACGATTAGTTATAAAATAAATAATAAAAAAAAATAATTTTGGAATTTGCCAACGGAGTCTAAACGAAAGTTGTAGATCGTAGTCTCACCTACGCGTGGATATAAAGACCATCGAAAACGGAGTTCGTATGAAGAAGATATGGATTTTTGAAGTTTATTAAATAAATTAATTATTTATTTAATTCAAAATTCGGATATTATCCGAAGAGGAGTCAGCGTCCTTCTCCGAAGTACGCGCTGCGTACTCCTGTACGCCCCGCGTAACCGAGAGGATTGGCCTCGGATCGTCCACGTCGCCATATCCGAGGAAGCCGACCCGTCCGACCCGTCCGACCCGACGTCCCATCCGACCCACCTCCCCAGCAACCCGTCCCATCCGACCCGAGAACCCAAGAACCCGTCCCATCCGAACCGAGGCAGTCGAGGCTTCGGTCATGCATGACGTACGCGTACGCAGCGCGTACGAGCGTACGCCCCGCGTACCGAGGCAGACCTGCCTTCCTATAAATAGAATGCGAAGGTTTCCAAAGAAAGGGTTCATTTCTCTTCTCTCTCTCTCAGCATTTCCTCATTTTCCGTGTCCGTTCAAACCCGAAGCTCTGGTCATTTTGGCTCAAGTCCCGAGGCTCGATTCTACTCCCGAGATTCCCGAGAATCCCGAGAAAAATCAGTTTCCCTAGACGAAACTCTGCCCGGTTTTCCACCTCGAAATCTTCAAACTATCAAGTGAGTTCATATCCCCTTTGAACACTCTTTAAATACATTTTAAATGTTTTATACTCTTTTTGGGGAGGAATACAAGTTAACACATGACTAAATTCATGTGAAACGTTAACCTTTTGATATACTTTTCATACTGTTGTTTTAACTATCTTGTGAAGTTATTATGATACAAAACCCCTCACAACACAGCTTTACCCTCTGGGGATATAATATGTTTATAAATAGAAATATGTTTTATTTATACGTTTACATACAAACACATCATATCAAGGGTAACATTCTTTACTAAGTCATTTCATGCATTCAAAGAACTTATGATTATACTTTGTCAAACATTGTGAAAGAGGTTAAACTTTGCATACAAACCACTACCTTATTACGGACTTAGTTGAGAATCCATGAGTCGTGTATATCTTCAAACGTTACTTTCTTTATTAGAAAATAATGCTGCAAGTCCTGTCTATAACCAGAGTCTCCCGTTCGGAGAACGTGTCAAATGTGTATAGATCTATACGGGAAGTCATGATCCCGCGCCCTGACTGTTAGCTACAGTCCGTCTTTTGGGGTGACAGTTGTCATAACGCTACGACGCCTGAAGAACGTCGCTACAGGCATATTATTTTTAGTATGGTTATAAAACTCATCGGATATACAATTATTATGGTATTATGCTTTTATGAAAGAGTAGCTATTAAAACTATTCTTCATCTAACAAATGCGATCTTCGTATAGTTTTATTATATAAAACTATGCCACACCTTCGAGCACGTCGCTTGCTTGCGATTTCCGGTCTTAAAGACTGTCAGTTATGTCAGGAAAATAAGGGTTTTTCTTGTATACAAAACAAACAACTAATAGGAAAATAAGGGATTTTCTCGGTACAATTAGTTGCAATTTACATCGCGAACATTCATATGCATTTCATACTTTTATAGGAAAATAAGGGTTTTTCAGGAAAACATGCAAACACTTTCGAATGGCATACATCTTCTCAAAAACACCACTTATGAACTCACCAACTTAAATGTTGACACTTTTTCTTTGAAATAACTTGTATTCACAGGAAACCGCTAGCCAGGTAGCAACTACTTCTGAAGACTAACGCACTGGCGTTAGTAACATATTTTGTATCACCATTTTATATTTGATTTCTTTTGCAAACATGTAACACCTACAATCATGTAAACTTTTCAAACATATTTATATTATGGTGGTGTGTACTTTCCTTTCTATGAACTGTTATGATACTGAATATGACGTCCTCCGCCCCCGAACGATTCCGTCGTTCTGGTTTGGGGGTGTGACATTAAATATATGGGTTGATTGTGTAAATCATCCATACTTATATAGTGGGCTAATGCTCCATGGATAATCAAGTTGGGCTAAAACCCATAGGATGGTCCATGGGTGCTCCATGGTGTATTTGAACCCATGGATCCAAGGAAATGGAAAGTCATGACAATTAAGGATTTACCCTAATTGTAACACTATATAATGATCTTATTCTTGACAAAAATCGGTCACTAGGATTATTCTAGAGAGGGCTAGCCGATTTCATGAAGTGTAGAACTCTCTCAAGTTATTCTAAGTGTTTTGATAACTGTGATTCCATTTGAGGCTTCCACACTATTGGGGCTAGGCACTCAAGCTTCATGAAGACTTTCTACATCAAAGAGGTATGTATTCTATCTTGTTATATTCATGTTTTATATGATAGATTAGGATGATACCTTGGATATTCTTATTTGCATGTATAATAGAGAAAACATAGATCCAAGGTATTTAGGGTTGCATGTACACTTAGGAGTGTTAGAATGCTCAAAACCCAACAGCGGGGAGATCTGGTTGTGTCTCGTTCTCACATGACAGGACGGGGTCCTGGTCCCCGACTTGACCTTCCTCGTCGTCATCATCGATCTCTCCAAATTCGTAGTCAGTGTCTACATATTCGTCGGGTCCGACGTGGTGTGCTTCCTCCGGATTCTCTCCTGGTTCGTCCTCAAGCATCCTGTGAGCTGCTAGAGCCTGATGAAACTGGATGCCCTGCTGCTCCTCCTCAGGCTCCTCCTCCTCCAGCCACCCGTTGTTTCCCTGATTAGGGAAGTAGGGGTCTCCAGGGTGATGAAAACCAGCCATGCTGTCTGCGCGAGTACGTAAATATGCTAACATTATTCCTAGGGTACTATGACTATTATACAGGCTAAGCGAACGTTCTCTTTTTGGTGATAAGGGTATAGTTTTAGGTTCCCTAGCTATCCCGATCTCATCAAGACGTGTGTTAGTTTTACTTTGGAGGGAATGTAGTTGATCAGGCTACATTCACTCCTTGGTATCACTAAGTACAGTCCCGAATTACCCGGGATGCCAGCATTGTTGTGTTTGGTTCGGCGTTAGGTCTTTATTCCTAATGCAAGCAGGTGTGTTTTATTTACTTGTTTTGTTCAGAGTTATGTTAGTCCCTCTTTTGGTTTATAGTTGCATATCAATGTGTCGCTCGACATGCTAGTTCACTATAAACAAAGCTCTGATACCAACCTGTCACACCCCCGAACCAGACGGCGGAAACGTCCGGGGGCTGTCGTGACTCAATTGAATACCATAACATTGAATATATGAAACATAACAACATTCGTCACCATGCATTAATATAGTACAACCAGTAGAATTTACATGAAGTATATTGTTTAAACATTACATTCCCAAAAATAAATTGTTCGATTCGTACATCAATACACTGCAAGCCATCACTGAATATGATTTCCTTTGGTTCACTGGTTCCCTGAGAATACAAGTATTTTGAAAAACGTCAACATATGAAATGTTGGTGAGTTCATAAGTAGTGTTTGAAATCCAATGTTTGTATTGTTTGAAAACCACCAGAAAATCCGATATTTTCTGAAAAGAAAAAGCTTTTGAAAACGTTTGTGAAGATCCATAGGTATGCTTGTTTGTTTCTATACTTGTAAAAAAAAAAAAATTGTTCATTGAAGTTGTATACATTTCAAATCTGTATGTATTGAAAACCCTAGGAAAACCCGATGTTTTCCTAATTCCTTGAATTACATGAAGTTACATTGAAACCATTGCATAGCGTATAGTGTCACTCCCAGGCGACGTTGGATTATTTTGAGCATGATTAGTTGCTACAAACACGCATTACACAAACGACCAGTTTATAGCTATACTAACAATCCCGTAGGCGTCGTCCGTACTAATCACGTTATCCAACCGCCCTGACTATGTGTAGTCCCACATCCGAAGAGTTATGATTCGTTGTGTTGAAAATGAATGTGTTAGATCCAGAAAATCCCATATTTTCCCTAATAGTTGAGATATGATTTGTTGTGTTTTCCAAGAAAAACCCTTATTTTCTTATAAAAGTGTGAAATGCATATGAATGTTTGTGTTATAAGTTGTAAATAGTTGCACCAGGAAAATCCCTTATTTTCCTATTAGTTGTTTGTTTTAGATGCAGGAAAAACCCTTATTTTCCTAACATAACTGGCAGTCTCTAAGACTGAAAATCGCAAGCAACCGACGTGCTTAAAAGGTGTGGCATAGTTTTATATAATAAAGTTATACGAAGATCGCACTTGTTAGATGAAGAATAGTTTTAATAGCTACTCGTTCATAAAAGCATAATACCATAATAATTGTATATCCGGTGAGTTTTATAACCATACTAAACATAATATGCCTGTAACGGCGTTCTTCAGGCGTCGTAGCGTTATGACAAACTGTCACCCCAAAGGACGGACTGTAGCTAACAGTCAGGGTGTGGGATCATGACTTCCCCTATAGATCTATACACATTTGACACGTTCTCCGAACGGGAGACTTTGGTTATAGATAGGACTTGTAGCGATACCTTTTAGCAAAAGGTAGTATTTGAAGATGTACACGTCTCACAGATTCTGAACTAAGTCTGTATTAAAGTAATAGTTTTGTATGCGAAGTTTATCCTTTTTCACAATGTTTGACAAAACATAAATCATAAGTTCTTTGAATGTATAAAACGGTTTAACAATGATGGTTACCCTTGATATGATGTATTTGTATGTAAATGTATAAATAAATCATATTTCTATTTACAAAACATATTGTACCCTAAGAGGGTAAAGTTGTGTTGTGAGCTGTTTTGCATGATAATAACTTCATAAGATAGTCGTGTGTTTACTTGTATTCCCCCCTTAAAAGTGTTTAAAAAGCATTTACAAAGCATTGAAAGTGTGGTTGTAGGGGTATGAACTGACTTGATAGATTGAAGAAAGTGAGACGAAAACCGAGCAGAACTTCTACTTGAGAAACCAAATTTTCTCGGGATTCTCGGGAATCTTGGGAGTCTCGGGAGCGTGAAACTTCCTTCGGGGCTTGAGTATGGGAACCAGGGCTTCGGGATAATTATTGCACAGAAAACGAGGCAAAACGCAAGAAAAATGAGAGAAAATGAGCAAGTTTCCCCGGAACCCTCGCATCCCTTTTATAGGGGTGCTGAACCGCCTCGGTACGCTGGGCGTACGAGGGTACGCGTGGCGTATGCAACGTCATGGCTTACCGCATCCTCGGACGAAGCATCGAAGCGACGTGGACAACCCGGAGCCTAGCATCCGAGTACGCTGGGCGTACGAGGGTACGCTGGGCATAACCCGGATTGGTCCGATGACTCCTCCTTCGGATAATACCGGATTTTTAATTTAATTTATATTTTTATTATTTAGCAAACTTCGAAAATTCATATCTTCGTCATACGAACTCCGTTTTCGACGTTCTTTATATCCACGCGAAGGTGAGACTACGATCTACAACTTTCGTTTAGACTCCGTTTGCAAGTTTTGACTTTATTTTTAATATTATATTTTTAATACGTCGGGACAGGAAAAGTCTGTTAAAGTCCCTTAACTCCTTCATCCGACGTCCGTTTCCGTCAGACTTTTTACTGTTGCGCTTATATTGTTGAGACCTTCGATTCTCATTTAGTTTGCGTCGGCTAAAAGTCTCTCGATCTCTATTTCGATTTTTTAGCCGTCTACTGTTATATTCGTCACTTAGAAAAATCATAACTTCCTCATACGAAGTCAGATTTGGACGTTCTTCTTATGTATGTTCACGGTTTTATGATATCTATGACTTTCATTTAGATACTTAAGGCTAAAAAGTATTGTATTGGAACTTCGCGTTTTTCGTTTAATCGGTGTTGCCGTTTTTTGTCGGAAATCTTAGAATGGTCATAACTTCTTCATTATAACTCGGATTTTTGTGTTCTTTATATGTATGAAAACCTTGTTACGTTATCTACCACTTAGTATACTCAATTACGGTTTTATTAAAGTTTAAATTTTGACTTGAATTTTGTTGTTGTTACACAAAATAGCAAAGGAGATATGGGATACTTTGAAAGAGAGGTATCAGGGAAGTGAGAAGAATAAAAAGAGCTTAGTGAAGCAATGCTTGCTCAAATCTGGTGAATTCAAGAAGAAAGTGATTAAGACGATCGAACACTATTATGATCGTTTTAATGAGTTGATCTTCAAGTGCAGTCGATATGGAGTCAATTGTTCTACTCTTGAGTAAAACCGCACCTTCTTGATGGGTCTTCGAAAAGAGTGGAGAAACATCAGTTTGATGATCATGACACAATAGAGCTTCGATAACTATTCGATGGGAGATCTCTATAATGTTCTAAAAGCTCATGAAAGTGAGATCAACGAAATAGCAAGAGAATGAAAAATGAATTTGGGAGGTCTTCCATTGGTTTCGAAGGTGTCAGGAAAAGAGTCTGAATTCGAATCCGTTGATGTTTATGGTTCTGGTGATGAAGGTTGTTTCGTGAATTTGGAGATGAAGACGTGGCTTATTATTCAAGCAACAAAGTTAAGAAGTTCTTTAAGAAGCCGTTCAATATGACGTTTAAAGGAAACAAACATTTCAAGGGAAATTCATCATCTGGAAAGAATATTAGAGAAAAATCAAAGGTTGAGAAGAAAGAGTGTAAGGTTATTAGTGAGAAGTTAGAGAAGAAGTTAAAAGGAGATTTTGGTTTTGATTGCCACTACTACAACAGGGTGAACCATATGGTAGTTGACTGCTAAGAGATTCTATTCTGAACGATCAGATTTACATCATTCCTCTGACATTACTACAGAACAACATATGAAACTATTACCCTTTTCGGTATTCGAAAACGAGAAAACAGATTCGACATCCTATGATTGTGACAAAAAGATATCTAAATTTGACAAATTCTTGAATGATTCATATGTATATTGTATTGTTAAAATAGATGAATGTTTAGATTCTAATAATTTGGTTCATATTGTGAATGAGACCTTGACCAAAAACGAACAAATAAAAATTTTGAAAAAGACTAATAATTTGACATATGACTCTCAACACAATTTTGCTAATATCGAAGACAATTCTGACAATATTAGTGAAATTGAGGAGGAAAAAGTTGTTGAATATTCTCAGTTATCTGTCATTAATGTCACTTCCATGGCTAAGGGTAAATAAAATTTTAATGATTCATAGGAAAAGGATAACACTGACCAACCCTCAAGATCAAAATTTCATGACTATGACTGTGTGATTGTCGAAGATAGTCAAATTGATGCTGATAATGATGAACAAGATGTTCCAATCGAAACAACTATTCCTAGAATTGTTGTCGATCAAGTTTATGAGGAAACAGAGAAATTCAAAAAAGTGATGATGGAAAAAGGTCCTTATTATCTCGAATCGAACTCAGTTGTTTATCCAAATTTAAAATGCACCAATGATGTGGTGTTTCCCAATCAAATGTTTGTCACTATAGGAAATAGAGACAAAGTGAATCCTAAAATCAACAAAATTCTAGTTGAAGATGATAAAAGAGTTTCGAAAGAAGGGTTTTTCTCAAACCAAAGAACAATTGAAAACACTCTTAACAAGAACTCATCTACTTTTCGAAGGCAAAAACCAAAAAGAACTTGGGAAGTTAAGACTGAAAATGAAAATGATGAAAAACAATCAAATGTTCCACTTTCTCAAAATTAAAAGACAAAAGCTCAAATTTTCAATGAACAAAATCAAATGGTTTCAAAAGAACAAGGAATTTCGATGTCAAAATCTCAAAACAAGGTGTATTAAAAAATTAAGATGTGTTTTAGGAAACCAAAAGACTTTGCACCAAAGTCGTCTGAACAGAAAACAACTAAACAAGTTCAAACTTTTTCTCAAAATAAGTCTTTTGATTAGAACAAAACCGCTTTAAAACAAAATATTTTTCAAAAGTCATACAAAAGTTCGAAAACCACTTCAACAACTGAATGTTCAAAAACCAAGAAATGAGAAATTTGTTAAAAACCAACAACAAAGGAATTTTTTTCCTATTCGTGAAAATGCTAGGTTTTCTTAAAACAATTTTCATAGAAATGGTTTTCAACAAAATAAACAAAGACATTTTCATCAATTTCAAAATCAAAGACGATTTTCGAATGTACAACAAGATTATAATCGAACATCTGTCGGTTATAACAAAAATTTTCAAAACCGTTTTGAAACTCACGCAAAACCACCATTTCTGAAACGAGATTTCGTAAACTTGACTATCAATGTCACACCCCCGAACCAGACGGCGGAAACGTCCGGGGGCTGTCGTGACTCAATTGAATACCATAACATTGAATATATGAAACATAACAACATTCGTCACCATGCATTAATATAGTACAACCAGTAGAATTTACATGAAGTATATTGTTTAAACATTACATTCCCAAAAATAAATTGTTCGATTCGTACATCAATACACTGCAAGCCATCACTGAATATGATTTCCTGTGGTTCACTGGTTCCCTGAGAATACAAGTATTTTGAAAAACGTCAACATATGAAATGTTGGTGAGTTCATAAGTAGTGTTTGAAATCCAATGTTTGTATTGTTTGAAAACCACCAGAAAATCCGATATTTTCTGAAAAGAAAAAGCTTTTGAAAACGTTTGTGAAGATCCATAGGTATGCATTTCAAATCTGTATGTATTGAAAACCCTAGGAAAACCTGATGTTTTCCTAATTCCTTGAATTACATGAAGTTACATTGAAACCATTGCATAGCGTATAGTGTCTGTCCCAGGCGACGTTGGATTATTTTGAGCATGATTAGTTGCTACAAACACGCATTACACAAATGACCAGTTTATAGCTATACTAACGATCCCGTAGGCGTCGTCCGTACTAATCACGTTATCCAACCGCCCTGACTATGTGTAGTCCCACATCCGAAGAGAAAGAGGACACGAAGACCTCTATGACTCTATTAACCGGTTGGGGATAAAATGTGTACGAGGGGTCCCCGACCCGCCTCGCAAAAAATGTAGACTTTACTAGCAATACCAAAGGACCAGTAGTATACAAGCCATTGAAAGTCCCTCTACGTTGTGCCAAGTCGGTGAAACCCAACACTTCGTAGAAAAAAAAAATGTCTTCGGGCCTTAAGATCAGGTTGTTGGGCTAGCTAGGCCCAACAAACAAGATTTTACACTTTTGGGGCCCAAAGATGGTGCGTAGATGTCTGTGCACACTCGCATGTAAATTGAGTTCCCAAACGTTATTTGTATGTATCGTAGTGTCGCCATGTTAGTAGTTTCGGATTTTCATTGGTTCGAGACCGAACCAATTCGTTTTATAACGATTTTGGTATTGTAGTGTATTGTATTTCGTCGATAGTCGCGATACCATTGTTTGATCAAATTGCATGTATTGAATTAGCCTTGAAAGTTTTCTGTTTCAGCCCCCCATTGTTTGTAAAATTTACTTTTTCACCCCTTTAATTGAATACCTTCCGGTTTGGTCCTTAAATCAATTTTCTTGACATTTTAACACCAAAAATTATTGAAATTAATATTTTTCAGCATATTTTTCATAGAAAACAGTTTAAGTCCCTGAAAATGCAATTTTCTCGGTTATAACCCTTCTTTTTCGCAACTTTGACAATTTTGGCCCAAATTGTAAGATTTTTGCAATTTTGGTCCTTTTTAAATATAAAACCTTTGAAAAGGACTTGGAACAATTATAGTCCACTGTTTTACAGAAAAATACAGTTTTGACCCTCCAAAATAGGAAATCTCGCATAATGGGCCTCATTGGGCCGAAAATGTCATTTTTAGCCCATTAAGCTTGAAATTTATGTTTTTAATCCTCTAAATGAGTAAATTTCCAGAAATTGTTTTATTGAAACTGTTTTGGCACACCTCATCCATCAGAATTCGTGGTATGTCAATTTGGGCCCTTAATTTTGTATTTTTCACATTTTAGGCCCAAAATTTGTGTTTTTAGCCCAAAGAAAATTGTTACTAACTACTTAGCTATTTTTCTTGAAACACTTTGTATGTAGAAATATATTTGATGCTAAAATCATTTAACATAAGATATATCTCGGTTTTGAGGGGTTTTTATGGCTAGATCCAACATATTAACACACAAAAGCATACATGTAAGCACGGAAATCATACAAGGCATACAAAACACATAGAGATCTACACTTTCACTTGTATTCCCCCCCCCCCAACAAAACTCATAAAAACAGAAAATAGGGGGTATGAAGCTCACCTTAGGGTGTGATTTTCGGTTTTTGGAAGAAAAGATGGAAGAAAACTTGGTGATTTTTGGCCTTAGCACCTTTCCTTGGTAGATCTCGAGTTTGAGATGGTTCTAGGATGCAAGATCACGATTTTTGCGTAGATTAGGAAGGGATTTTGATAACAAAAAGAATCTAAATCATAGATCCATGCATAATCTTACCTTAGATGAAGAATTTGTGGAAATTTCCTCTTGAATGCTTCCTAAAACTCGAGATTTTTGAGTGGAGAGGGGGGGATGTTCTTGAGAGAGTGTGAGAGATTTTTGTGAGTGTGTGTGGGTGTATGGCCGAGAGTGAGAGAGATAGGAAGAAGAGATGTGATCTTTGAAGTGATATGCTCCTAGAAGTATGAGTTGTGCATGGAAACATGTTGGATATTAATGAGGTGGCAAGCAAATAGTCAACTCTTCCATTTCTTCTTGGACTTGGGCCTTGGGCCGAGAATTTGAAAGGGAAAAAGGAAGAATTTGGGCCTTTGCCCCTAAGCCCAATATTAGAGTTAATTTGGGTGAATTTTCTCATAAAAGAATATAGTATGATTTTTCCATTTTTGTTGAACTAGTTTAGGGTATTCATGGATCAAAGCTTTCAATTCATTTCATTCTAGGCCCAATATGGCCCAAAATGTTGAAATAAATTAGTATGGGTCCAATTAGAGCCCAATTAGGGTTCTAAGCCCATGATAGTCTAATTGGAAGCTTATTGGTCCATTTGGATCCAATAAGGGAGTCCTAGTCCAAAGTGGACTTAAAAAAGGACTTCTAGGGTTTCCAATTGTTTGGTGACTATTTGTAGTACTTGTATAATGTATTTGATTGAAGTTTTTGAAGTCATAATCATAGGTGTTACATATGTTCTTAAGTTTTTGATTCACATTAGCTTGAATGTATAGATTACATAACACAAAATTTCCAGTTGTGACATCATCCCCCCGTTAGAGGGAATTTCGTCCCGAAATTCTCGTTGAAAGCTAGATTTGAGAATTGCTAGAATAGGTGAGGGTACTTTTGCTTCATTTGATCTTCGCGTTCCCATGTGAATTCTGGCCCACGCTTTGCGTTCCACCGTACTTTCACGATCGGGATGCGACTTTGCTTAGTACGCTTCACCTCCCTGTCCATGATTTCGATTGGTTCTTCGACGAACAGGAGATTCTCATTGATTTCGATTTCGTCAAGAGGAATGACAAGGGTTTCATCTGATAGGCACTTCTTCAGATTAGAGACATGAAACACGGGGTGTACACCGTTTAGCTCCGCGGGTAGTTGTAGTCTGTATGCTACTGGGCCTATTCGTGCGACGATTTCGAAAGGTCCAATGTATCGCGGGTTCAGCTTTCCTCGTTTTCCGAAACGTATAACCCCTTTCCAGGGTGAGACTTTCAACAGTACTCGATCACCGACCTGGAATTCTAAGGGTTTTCGCCGTTTATCGGCGTAGCTCTTTTGCCGGTCACGCGATGCTTGCAATCGAGCTCTGATCTGAACGATCTTTTTTGTGGTTTCGCGAATGATCTCCGGTCCTGTTAGTGCCCTGTCCGACGTATGCGTTCTTGCTAGTTGGGTGTCACCTACTTCAGCCCAACATAACGGTGATCTACATTTACGCCCGTACAGTGCTTCGAAAGGAGCCACCTTGATGCTCGAATGGTAACTATTGTTATATGAGAATTCGATCAACGGTAGGTGGGCATCCCAAGACTTTCCAAAGTCTATCACACATGCACGAAGCATGTCTTCAAGCGTTTGAATGGTTCGTTCACTTTGACCGTCCGTTTGTGGGTGATATGCGGTGCTCATATCAAGATGAGTTCCCATTGCCTTGTGGAGTGATTGCCAAAAGCGCGATGTGAACCTACTGTCCCTATCCGAGATGATAGATTTTGGCACTCCATGGAGTCTTACGATTTCTCGTAGGTACAACTGCGTCAGTCTTTCCATCTTGTAGGATTCTTTGATTGGCAGGAAATGGGCAGATTTCGTCAGTCGGTCGATTATTACCCATATGGTGTCCAGTCCGTCCGACGTCTTGGGCAGCTTGGTCACGAAATCCATAGAAATCCCCTCCCATTTCCACTCACGGATTGCCGGTTGCTGTAACAATCCGGAAGGTTTCTGGTATTCCACCTTTACTTTGGCGCACGTAAGGCACTTACTAACATAGGTTGCAATTTCCGCCTTCATGTTAGGCCACCAATAGTGTTGTTTAATGTCCAAATACATCTTGTCTGAACCGGGATGAATGGAGTATCGTGTCTTGTGGGCTTCCTTCATAACGGTCTCCCTAAATCCTCCGATTTTTGGGACCCAAATACGGTTCGTGAAGTAGTATACCCCATTCTCTTTTGCTTCTAGGTTCTTCTCCATCCCGCGCAATGCCTCGCTAGTTCTATTTTCCGCTTTCATAGCCTCTGACTGGGCTGATGCAATTTGAGTGGCCAGATGAGACTGAATGGTTATCGAGTGCGTTTTCGTACGACGATTAGTGTACTCCTTCCGACTTAATGCATCAACTACCACGTTGGCCTTACCTGGATGGTACTTGATCTCGCATTCGTAGTCGTTTAGCAATTCCACCCAATTAGGGAAGTTTTCACAAGAGGAATCAGGTATGCCTACAAAAGTTACTTGAATGAGTCACAAATTGGAATTTCTTCGTCAAACGAATCCAATCCTTATGTTCAAAAATGGAAGGTTGTTCCCAAAATAAAAGTTGAAGTAAAACGAACTGCTGAGGAAAAAGGGAAAGTCAGTGTCGAACCTAATCCTATGAATGATTTCATTTTGATACCAAAGTCTATAGAAGTTGACTTGATCGATAGTTTGAAATCTAAGGTTTGGATTTGGGTTTTAGGTTCTTCATTTCATAATGCATTTCACTCTAATCACCAAGGACCAAAAAAAGCCTTGGGGGACTAAATTATTTAATTGATCACAGGTGTTAAGTGACGAGCAATATGATGAACACTGGTACATCGACAATGGTTTCGCTCGTCACATGAAAAGTCGAAAGGAAAATTTGTGAAATTATCGAAGTTTGGAAAATGCAGGAGTGGTGAAATTTGGAAATAATCAGAAGTTCCAGGTTAAATGCTATGGGAAATTTACAAATGGACCGTTTATAGTCAATCAAGTGGAATACATTGAAGGTCTTAAACATAACTTGGTTAGTGTTTCACAACTTGTTGTGGGCACTAGTAATCAAGTGGTCTTTGATAAGGAAGGCATTGTTATTTCTAACCAAGAAACCAAAGTGGTTTTGCTAAAGTATAAGAGGATAGGTGATAGGTTCACTATCGAAATCAAACCAATCGTTGATGTGCCCTCTGTTTGCTTACTTTCGAAGGCGTCATCCGATTTGAGTTGGTTGTGGCATTGTAGATTGTCTCATCTGAATTTCAGAAATCTTAAGAGATCGGTGGTAAATAATCTTGTTTGAGGCCTACCTGTTTTAAAATTTGATAATGATTCGTTATGTTCAGCGTGCAAACAGTGAAAAGCAACACTGTCAAGTTCATCTAATAGTTATCGATTCGAAGATCATTGAACCTTTGGAACTTCTTAACATTGATCCTTGTAGACCTTCGACAATTGAGACACTCAACAATAAGAGGTACATCGTGGTCATTCTCGATGATTGTTCATGTTTTACTTGGGTTTACTTTCTTCATCGGAAGTCAGAAACTGTTCAAGTAATGATCGATTTCATCAAGCACATTGAACTTAGTTTATGAAAGAAAGTCAGATGGATCGAACGTGATAATGGCTCAGAATTTAAGAATCATGTTCTTGATTCATTTCTGGCTAGTCTAGGGATTGCGCATAATTTCTCATCTCCTTACACACCTCAACAAAACGGTGTTATCGAAAGGAGAAACATGACTATTTGCGAAACGAGGACTATGCTCACTTATGCAAATCTACCTTAATATTTATGGGTAGAAGCAATTTCGACAACATGTTTCACTCAAAATCGATCATTTATTCATCGTCGTTTTAATATAACACCATATGAAATAATTAACGATCAAAAACCAAATGTGAAAATTTTCCATGTTTTTGGTTGTAAATGCTTTATAATAAATCTTAAAGATAACCTTTCGAAATTTCAGTCCAAAGTTGATGAAGGGATATCTTTGGGATATTCGCATAACTTAGTTGCATATCGGGTGTTAAAAAAGCGAACAAGGAAGATTGAAGAAACTTTCTGTAACACCCAGTTCCTGGTACGTATTTAAATTCAAGTTATTTCATGTTTTTCTCTAGGACTCGGCGACATGGAGGCCCAACTCGTCGAGTAGACTCGATTTTGACCGGGATGTTTAGTGACCTACATGACGTGCTGGGAGACCAACTCGACGAGTAGGGCTGTCTGGATGAAACCCTATTATTTAGGGTTTGCACCATATTTAAACAACTTATCCTATCTCAACCCAACCTCCATCATTCCTCCGAACTCAAAGAAACCCTAAATGGAAACCCTAACCTTTATTGAGTATTCTTGAGCCATTGTTGTGTGCTTGTGGTGATTGTGAAGCTTGGGAAGGAAGAAGGTGCTTGGAAGTTCGAGCTTACTTGACGTATAAAGCTGAAAGCTTTACCATGTATCTCTTACATCTCTAGTTAGGGTTCATTTTTACCTTTTCAAAGCTTTAGAGGTTCCATACTCGGAATTTTGTGGTTCATTGAGGGTATAGCTTCAAATCTGGAACCATTGGGGGTTCTTATGGCATAAAGGTGCCAACTTTATTTCCATAAGCACCCATCCATCTTGTAGACTTCATTCTAGATCCATTTCGGACAAATACCTCATGCATGGACGTCAAGATTGGAACTTTACGTATAATATGGACCCTAGGAGGTTAGATATTTGGTTTGGATGCATTAATACCGATCGAAATCGACAGTATAGTTTTGGATAAAGAGGGACTCGACGATTTGCTTAGGTGACTTGGCGAGTCGGGTCGCAGTTTCCCCCAAACGTCTTCTAGAAATGGTCTTTGGTTTAGTTGAAGGAAAACTCAGCCTATTGAGGTTTGTTATGGACTTGAAGATTGAAGGACTCGACGAGTTCAAGGAGGAACTCGACGTGTTCAAGGAAATGTCCCGACCACATGAAGACGGAGTTGACGAGTTCAAGGAGAACTCGGTGAGTCATAGACTAAACACCTTCATTCGGATGAAGATGAACTCGACGAGTCAGTTGAAGAATGTCCCAATGTTTTGTTGAAGGCGAACTCGTCGAGATCTTGCTAGAATCGACGAGTAGGGACAGGGTTGTAGCATTTTGTGGACGTGGGCACTCGACAAGTTGATGGACCAACTCGGCGAGTCTAGTCAACCAGATGTTGACTTTGACCAAGGTTTTGACCTTGACTTTGCCTTGGATTTGAGTTGACCATTATAGGGGTAATGAGTATGAAATGGTAATGTAGAAAGGATGTTGTGTAGGTATTTAGGAGTCGTGAAGAGTTGATTTCCATACCGAGGATCGTGCAGACGCTACACGACATTGAGGTGAGTTACCTTCCAGTAGAGGTGGGTCTACGACCACAATGTCGGCCCACTAGCAGGGAATGTCTTTACACGATTGTCTTTGTGATAATTGTGTAGCTTTGCTACTACCTGATGTGTTCTATGTGCCAGTATGATATGTTATACGCGATAGTGGTAGTAGGAAGGGAATAGTCCCCCGATTCGGTCATTAGGGCCGAAAAATAGGTCGGACACCCTAGATATGTCTGACAACATGATTATGATATGATATTATGTGATAGTGGTAGGGGTGAAACAATCCCCATGGACGGTTGGGATATATCGGAGGGTAGGAAGGCACCCCAGAATGGCCTGACACGGGTAGGTCAGCACCCCATAACGACTTGACACGGATAGGTCAGCACCCGAAAATGGCTTGACATGGGTAGGTCGGGCACCCCAGAATTTCCCGACAGTATGTATGATTGTATTGTATGTGGTATGATGGGGGAAATCACTAAGATTTGTGCTTATGGTTTTTCAGTTTTGGTTTCAGGTACCTCTTTGTCTAAGGGGAATGAGTCGGCAGGGTAGCAGCGCATCGCACACACATGATTCCACATTTGAGATTTCTGGGATTGTACACTGAAATTATTACTATTTGACGATATGGTTTTTGAGACATGTAACTATGGATTATGACTTAATATGATATCAGTAATGTTTTCCTCCAACAAATTTTATAAGCAAGATAAATAAAACAAAAAATTTTTGTCTCGATATTTCGGATGTTGCAAGTTGGTATCAGAGCCTTGGTTTGAGGGATTCGGCCACACCTTTGGGGGTGTTTGGACTCAAATCGAGGCTTGAAAGATTTTTACAAGGAAATAGTTTTATGAAATTTAAAAATAAGGAGTTTTGAGATAGAACAAGGTGTGTGATGCGTGCGACCGGTCGAGCTCAAGTAAGTTTTCCCTAATATACCCATACATGATATGTTATGATTCTATCATATGATTATGAGAACTGCATGGTAGACTAGGGCTAAGGATCTAGGGAGGATGCCTTGTATGCTTGTTATGTGAACTAAATGCTAGATTAGGCCTACGGATCTAGGAAGGATTCCTTATATGCCTATTGTATGATCTTATTGAGCTACATATTAGGGCTGGTTAGTCAGCAGTATCATAGCCTGATTAGGTTATGCTTGGTTATGGTTACTCGATGCACGAATGTTTCTAGCTTTGTGCTTATAGGGGTTCAACTAGCTTTAACTAACTAGTAAGCGAATATGTAATAGTGTTCGCAAGCTAGTTAGGGAATGGTTGTAGGGATTCCTTTTGCAACTGATGGCAGAGAGTAGGTCAGAGAGTGACCTAGGACAAGCCTAGGATGAGGTTAGTTTGGAAAGCAGTAGTAGTGAAAGGGACTTGGTGAAGTCGAAGCAATCCTTGAGAAAAGTACGGATAGATGTGGAAGGTAGTATAGGTCTGTACTACTGGAAGCAGAGGATCCGTACTCGAATCAATGAGGGCTATGAATGAACCAGGGAACTTGGAGAGTATGTGTGACCCTGACATTTATATGTTTTATTTCATAATGGTGGTTACGCGTCATGGAGCAGGAGGTTTAGGGTCTAGATCAGGATCAGGATCAGGCTCAGACTCAGGCTCAGGTGCGGGATCCAAGAAGGTTGATGAGGGGCTACACGAGTTCATCGTGTCTGAGATCACGATATGTATCCTTTAGGTGACCCCGGTCATTTTCGGGTCGATCAAGGAGGGGATTATTGAGTTGACGGAGGATCTCCTCCGTACATTCAGGAGTGACTTGGCGTCCAACCAGCAGGGACGCGCACACTGTCCTTCAAGGACTTTAGGGAGTGGTCCGCCAGACTCTCATGGGGCAAAGGACCCCATTGCTGCCAGAAAATGGATCGCAAACATCAAGTCTACGCAGTTGACGAGCTTCTGCCCGGAGGGCTGACATTTGGGAGCATTTCAGCTACTCAACCTTCCCGACCCTGTAGTCGATGATTACCAGGGAGATGGAGAGGGTGATTGATTTAGAGCGCCTCAGGAAGAGGAAGGATGAGACGGAGCAGGTTACAGGGGTTTTGGGGAACAAATCCAAGGGATCCGACACTAGGTCATCCAAGGGATCCCAGTTCAGGTGGTGTTTGATTCGGGTGCTACCCTATCATTTGTCTCTCTTGCGCTTAGCAAGAGGTTCCCTGAGTCTTCGGGCATGTTGGATTCCCCTCTAGAGGTCGAGATTACGGATGACCGATCAATGCGAGCATCAGAGGTTTTTAGGGATTGTGTTTTGACGTTGTTCGAGGAGCGCTACTTGGTGGACTTGGTTCCCATACCATAATGGGGGGGGGGGGTGAACAAGGTTATTATAGGCATGGATTTTTTGAGCACCAATGGGGCAGTGATGGACTATACGCAACAGTTGGTCCAGGTCAGGACCCCAAGTGGGGGAGAGCTGGTGATTCAGGGCAAGAGGCCATAGCGTAGACCAGCTTTATGTTCAACAGCGAGAGCTAGGCGCTATCTCCAGCAGGGGTACACATGGTATGTTGCCTATGTCTTGGATACTCAGGAGGCGGATAAGGCGACGGTGAGTGACACACCAGTGGTACGAGAGTACGCGGATGTATTCCCAGAGGAGCTTTCGGGGATACCTCCGGAGTGATAGGTAGAGTTCAGGATCAACCTAGTCCCTGGTGCGGCTTTAATAGCGAAGGCACCGTATCGGTTGGATCCTCCTTAGATGCAGGATTTGTCTACACAACTGCAGGAGCTGTTAGACAAGGGATTCATTAGACCGAGCAGTTCACCATGGAGAGCCCTGATTCTATTTGTAAAGAAGAAGGACGGGTCACATCAGATGTGTATAGATTACCAGGAGCTGAATAAGGTAACAGTGAAGAACCGTTATCCACTCCCAAGGATTGATGATCTCTTTGTCCAGCTTCAGGCAACATCTTGGTTCTCCAAGATTGATCTACATTCAGGTTATCATCAGATGAGGGTCAGAGAGGAGGATGTATAGAAGACTGTTTTTCGGACACGATATGGTCACTATGAGTTCGTGGTGATGCCTTTTGGGCTCACCAATGCTCTTGCCGCGTTCACGGATCTCATTAACCGTGTGTGCAGACCGATGTTGGATCGGTTTGTGATAGTTTTCATTGATGACATCTTGTTTTATTCCAAGACGCAGGAGCAACATGAGTAACACTTTTGAGAGGTGTTGGATACTCTGACGAGAGAGAGGTTATATGACAAATTCTCCAAGTGTTAGTTTTGGTTGCACGATGTGCAGTTTCTTGGGCACCTTGGTAACCAGAACGGAATTTCAGTCGACCCGGCCAAGGTGGATGCCATGATGAGTTGGGAGGTTCCGAGGTCTCCATCTGAGATTCGGAGCTTCCTGGGACTGGCAGTTTATTATCAGAGATTCATTCAGGACTTCTCCAAGATAGTCGTGCCCTTGACTCGGATGACAAGGAAAGTCGTGGTCTTTCGTTGGGGGCCTGAGTTGCAGGCCACATTTGAGACACTGAGACAGAGATTGTGCGAAGCACCAATCTTAGCCCTGAAAGAGGGCATAGATGATTTTGTAGTGTATTGTGATGCATCCATCTCGGGTTTGGTTACGTTATTAATGTAGAAGGGCATGTTATCGCCTACGCTTCACGGTAGCTGAAGCCTCATGGGGCAAACTATCCGACGCATGATTTGGAGTTGGGGGCAGTTGTTTTCATCCTAAAGAATTGGCGTCATTACCTTTACAGGGTTCGTTGTACCATTTACACGGACCATAAGAGTTTTAGGTACCTTATGGATCAGCCAAATCTGAATATGAGACAACGTCGATGGCTAGATGTGGTGAAGGATTACGATTGTGAGATCCTCTACCACCTGGGGAAGGCCAATGTCATGACCGATGCGCTTAGCCACAAGGTATCGCCGATCAGAGATATTTTCTTGAGGATGACCGTGGTGACTCCGCTGTTGGAGTGGATTTGAGAGGCCCAACAGGAGGCTATGAAGGAGGAACATCACAAGAGTGAGCGTATTGTGGGTCAGGTTTCCACCTTCGATTATGACAGTCGTGGATTGTCGACACTACACCGAACGGTGTGGGTTCCATATCATGGAGGTGTGCGTCAGGTATTGATTGAGGATGCGCATGTCACACCCTTAAACCGAATTGGCGGAAACATTCGGGGGTGGAGGACGTCATGTACAGTATCATAACAATGCATAACAGTAAACAAGCAACAACACCCATTGCATTAATAGAATAGTTAATTACATGTGTGTTCTTTAGTAAAGTTGAAATGACACCAAAAATGTATAAACAAAATAATGACGAGTCTTGAATCTACTCCGTCCTTCAAAAACTGCATGGGCGTACCTGTCTACTGGATCCCTAAGAATACAATTTATTTTGAATGGGAGTATTAGCATCAAATGTTGGTGAGTTCATAAGTGTTTAGTGTCATTTATAGTAATTAAAACTTCGAATGTTTGAATAGTCCTCTCACTTTGTCCGTTGGTCTGTTGATGGTAGGCTGTACTCATATCAAGCCTAGTTTCTAGAGAACTTTGTAAGGACTGCCAGAATCTTGAAGTGAATCTACTATCTCTATCGGAGATAATGGATATAGAAACACCATGCCGTTATACAATCTCCCTGACGTATGTTCTTGTTAGTTTCTCCATTTTGTCAGTCTCTTTGATGGGAAGGAAGTGTGCAGACTTTGTTAACCTGTCTACGATCACCCAAATGGTATTGAGACCACGCGTTGTCTTGGGCAACTTCGTTATGAAACCCATCGTGATTCGCTCTGACTTCCATTCCGGTTTCTCTGGCTATTGTATTAAACCTGAGGGTGTCTGGTATTCGAATTTAACCTTGGCGCAAGTAAGGCGTTTACTGACAAAGGTAGCAACCTTTGCTTTCATGTTAGGCCACCAGTATAACTTTTTGAGATCCTGATACATCTTATCTGAACTTGGGTGGACGGAATATCGAGTGTTGTGCGCTTCGGTCATGACTAGGTCTCTGAAACCACCATGCTTCAGTATCCAGATATGGTCGATGAGGTATAAGGCTCCGTCACCCTTGACTTCCAAGTTTTTATCCATTCCTCTCAGGGATTCACCTGCCACATTTTCCGGTTTCAAGGCTTCTAGCTGAGCCTCCTTGAATTGTATTGACAGATGCGAATAGATAGTCACAATCAAAGATTTGACTTTGTGACCCGAATATTCTTTCGGAATTAGTGCATCTGCTACTACGTTGGCTTTTCCTTGATGATAACGAATTTCACATTCGTTGTCATTGAGTAGCTCGACCCACCGTCATTGTCTCATATTGAGCTCTTTCTGGTTTAGTATATGTTGTAGGCTTTTGTGGTCTGTAAAGATAGTGCTTTTTGTACCATATAGGTAGTGTCTCCAGATCTTCAGTGTAAATATGACTGCTCCTAACTCAAGATCATGCGTGGTGTAGTTTACCTTGTTTGTCATTAGCTGTCTTGAGGCATAGGCGATTACCTTACCTCGTTGCATAAGAACCCAACAAAGCCCTTGGTTGGATACATCACAATAAACCACGAAGTCTTCTATCCCTTCTGGGAGGGATAGTATTCGTGTGTTGCATAAGGCTTGTTTTAGCGTTTGGAAGGCTTTCTGTTGCTTTTCTCCCTAGTTAAAAGCCACGCCCTTCTGGGTAAATGTAGTGAGCGGCTTTGCGATCCTAGAGAAATTCTGAATAAATCTACGATAGTAGCCAGCGAGGACTAGAAATTGACGAATTTCGGTAGGCGTCTTCGGTGCTGACCAATTCTCAATGGTCTTTATTTTGGAAGGGTCTACATGAATTCCCTCTTCACTAACAAGGTGACCCAAAAATTCGACTCTTCGGATCCAAAACTCGCACTTTGACAACTTCGCATAGAGCTTCTCTGATCGTAAAGTTTCTCAGATTTCACGTAGATGCCTACTATGCTCTTCCTTACTACGAGAGTAGATAAGTATGCCATTAATGAACATAATTACAAACTGATCCAAGTAAGGACAACATACCTTATTCATTAAGTCCATGAATACTGCGGGTGCATTAGTCAATCCAAATGGCATCACTACGAACTCGTAGTGTCCATAGCGAGTTCGGAAGGCTGTCTTGGGAACATCCTCCTCCATTACTCGCAACTGGTGATACACGGATGTTAAATCAATTTTTGAAAAGTAGCTGGCTCCTTGGAGCTGATCGAACAAGTCGTCTGTGCGAGGTAAAGGGTAGCGATTCTTTACAGTAAGTTTGTTCAGTTCTCTGTAATCGATGCACATTCGGAATGATCTGTCTTTCTTCTTTACGAACAAGACCGGTGTTCCCCAAGGTGAGAACCTTGGTATAATAAAGCCCTTACTGAGCAGTTCGTTAAGCTGAGCGGATAGTTCCTGCATCTCGGCTGGTGCTAAACGATAAGGAGATATGGCTATTGAGGTAACCCCTAGAACTATGTGGATTCTGAACTCGACCTGGCGTTGAGGCGATAATCCTGGTAGTTTTTCTGGAAAGATGTTAGGAAAGTCGCACACTACTGTAATGTCTTTAGGTCTTTCGTTTCATGGCTCATATCGACTATGTGAAAAAGGAATGCACAATATTCCTCTCGTAGGTACTTCTGGGCTTGCATGTTCGAGATGATATGAAGGTTTGCACTTGGTTTGTCGTCGTAGATCAATAAGGTTTCGCTACTTGGCAGATTTAGACAAACTGCTTTTTCAAAATAAAGGATATCGACACGATGGAGAATCAACCAGTCCATGCCCACGATGACGTCGAGACTCTTTATTGACACCAGCACGAGGTCGATCGGAAACGAATAGTTATCTAGAATGAGGATACAACCTAGGAAAATATCATTAGAAATCTCGGTCTTTCCGTTAGCCAATTCTATGCCAAAGGCTTCTTTTTGTGCTTGCGGTGCTTTGTTAAGCAAGTGTTTAAAATTTTTGTTCACGAAGCTCCATTCCTCCCACCGTCAAATAGAATAGAAGCATATGAGTTATCGATGAGAAACATATCTGTGACCACCATGGGGTCCGCAACGGCTTCATTGTGACCAATAGCAAGCAGTCTTCCTGCTCCACCTGAATTCCCAGCCTTAGGGCAACTTCTTTTGAAATGCCCCATCTCGCCACATCCATAACAGGCATGACTTACTCCTATACTAGGGACCTAGGCAATTGGTCTTGGAGGTGCCTTGCAAAACCATATAGTATGGCCCTTCCTGTTGCAGTTGGTGCATTGTATTTCCCAGCAAGGGCCGTTGTGGTGGAGATTCTACTTGGTGCACTTGGGTAAACTCCCCGCATATTGATGCACTGGTACAGGGGAAACAGGGGTCGTTGCAGCACGAACAACCACAACCTGTTGGTTCTTGGAAGGAGGTTGAGCTGATTTGCCTTTCTTTTTGTCTCAGCGCTTCCTCTTGTTGTCAGATGCCTTGGCTGGTGCCGAGACAACCCTTGTAGTTGTTGTTGGAGGAGGGACCCCGTGATCGATAAGCCTTTGGGACAATTTCTTGGCACTATCAAAGGTTTTAGGGTTCGATGCCAGGACGTTTCCCTGATATGGGGGCACAAGACCCCAAATGTATCTCTCAATCTTTTTGCTTTTGGTGGGGACCATGTTTGGACATAGTGTCACCAGATCACTGAATCTGGTTGTAGAGGCCACTATATTGGAACCTTTCATCTTAATGCTCCAATGGTCATCAGGTACTTCTGTGTCTCCCATCGCATGGGGTTAGCCACTACCAGGGAGAGTGACTTGACATAGCCATTCCACCATGTCAGGGCCCTTTAGGTGAAGGTGTAGGCGGCAAACTTTACTTTTCTCCCTTCGAGGCAGGAGCAAATCTCAAAGATCGACTCCGTTCTTTCGAACCACTGAGACAACGCAATGATTCCTCCGGTTCCTTTGAAGAATACTGGTTTGCAGTTGACGAAGTCTTTATAGGTACACTCCCGTGTACGCGTTTGGCTATCACCATGAGTAGAGTTGGTACCCATTCCAGCTCCACTGGCGCCACCAGAATTCACCTACATCATGGCTGCGGTCACAGCCACGGTCACAATAGCCTGCAACATCACTGCATTGAACTGCGGAGGAGGTGGTGGTGGAGTTTGATTTACAGGTGGGTTTCTGTTCGGACGCTTGCGAGGTGGCATCTTTCAACTCTAAAAGATAGAATGATAGTAATACTTCATTATAGCTATCATGGGGAACACAATGCTAGAATAGAGTTTGATAGAGAGGATCACTTAGCCGAAACTATAGATGTTATAATAGTTGCTATAGAAGTTACATAGAGTTCAGAAAATTCGACCTTGGAGCAGGTCTTACATCATACCAACAGAGGTAAAATTTGACAGCATAAAAGTTTTGTGGGAACAATACTTTCTTATATAGGAATATTTACATAAAAGAGTGCTACATGGAGCATCTACTGAGGCGATTCCTTAAACCAAAAGAGAAGGAAAACATGACATTTTTCATGGCGGAAGGCACCCCTCGGACGGACTCGTAAGTTAGCCAACTGGCGCTCCACGTCAAGCTGGTGTCTTTCATACACAGACAGACAAGCTCGGTTCTCGATGACATCGACTCGAGTTACATCTAGCTCCTGTTGCAGGGTCTCATTGTCTCACACATCCCTCACATAAGCAACTTCGAGATTGTGAATGTGGTTTGTACTGGCATTTGAGTCTGCCTCAAGCTCTACAGTTCGTTGAATGGCCGCCATGCTTAGCTCAACATTGTGGGCCACTCGGCAGACTACGCTTGGAAGTGCTCTGTCTGGGGAGTCTCCTTCGTTCCCATTGTAGAAGCGGCAATCCCCACTGTACAGGCGGGGTTGTCCTTGCTCGTGGCTCCACCTATCTAGACTCCCGACCCACATAGGCGTTGGGTCTTGGAATTCAAGTTGGGGGTTAGTGAAAGGTCAAAGTATATGGTTTAGGCTAGGCAATACATGTATAGATGAGTTAGGGAATTTGAGATTGTTGTTTGGAGTCTTTTGGTATTTTTGGTGTTTTCGGCCTAGGAAGGTTTTCGGTCAGGCTATGACCGAAAACTTGTTTCCGGTTATTGTATGTTGGTATAAATAGGTTGTCAGGTTGTCTTTTGTCAGCAGTTGTTCACTGTGGTTTTCGGTCCATAGAGTTGTATCAGACGGTTTATAGCTTTAATCGTATGCAAGCTTAATTTCAATCATTCTTCTACTCATCTTCTTTATTTCTGTAGGGTTCATTATGTGTTGCATCTTGGGCTCGATCCTTAGTCCAATTTTGTATCCGGATTGGGCCTGCCCATCCTATTGGAATAGTGTCTAAGGCTGCAACTATATTAGGCAAGTATTTGACCCGATTGTGCATGGTCCTTTTGGGTTGCCTTCACCATAGCAACTTGACAGGATGATTTACTATGAGATAATAAATATTATTAACATATTATGAGAATAATATAAGGAATAATAATATTGTTATTTGATTAATATAAGTCATAAATTAATTAGAATTAATTTAGTGACTTAAAGAGATTAATTAATTAAGAGGGTATAAACTATCAATTGTTTGATAGTTACACTTTGGGCTGTAAATCCTTTATGGATAGGGTTGGACGATTTCTAGGGCTTGGGATAAGCCACAAATCATCCAAGGGCTTATCTTGGAAAGGATTTCGATTGCTTTGAGTAAAGATTATCCAACTAGGGTTTAAGGGTGAAACCCTAGGAGCCTTACAAGTATAGATAGACCCTTGGGGCAAGGGAAATCGGTACCTCTGGTAAAGCAAAGAAACCTTGGCTGATTTCTATTCCCTCTCCTCTCTCTCTCTCTCTCAAATCATCCTCTTGCTAGTTGGTGTTTGTAAGCCATTAGAGGAGTGACATTTGTGACTCTAAAGCTCCAAGAACTAGAAGATCAAACAAGTGCTTCAAGGTATGCTTCTAATTCTGATTTTGTATTGTTCTTATACTCTATTAGTTATTAGAAGTCTTGGATCCAATGCATGTTTAATTAGAGAAACCTAGATCCAAGCATTATGGTTTGTATGTGCACATAGGAATGTTCATATGGCCAAAACCCATCAGTGGTATTAGAGCCTAGATTGGTTTCTATTAAATTGATGCATAATTGTTTGTTTCTTGCTTGCAAAATTCGAATTTTGTGGTTCTGTGTCATGAACTCGACGAGTCCCATGGTGGACTCGGCGAGTTGGCCTGACTCGGCGAGTCCAGTTGGGCACTCGGCGAGTCCGAGTGTCAGGAAGGGCTAAAATCGGGATTTTTTGATATTTATCTTATGGAAACTTGCCTTTATCATATTAGATCAACCCTAATCCGATTTTTTTGATATATATGACTATAATCTTGATCACATTAAAGATATTTATCAGTTAGTAAAATATTTAATTTCCTTATGTGATAATTAATTAATTATTTTGATTAAATTGGTAAATTATTTTGCAAGAAATCATTAAATAAATCAAATATGGATAATTATGGAATTAATTGTTAATTAAGATTATTTGTTATTTGATCCTCCATGTTTTAAATGTTTAAAACTTGCCCTCAAGTTTTGAAATTTATGTTTTGTGATTAAAAGTTTGATTTAGACAATTTAAATTTCAAACCCTAGAATTTTACAAGTTTAAAATCCAACGCTATACTAATATAATATTATAAGATTAATATATATATATATATATATATATATATATATATATATATATATATATATATATATATATATATATATATATGTATAACTAAAATGCTAGTCTTACCGTTAGTAGACCTCATTCACGAAGCCGGTCTATAAGGTGGGTATAAGGTTGCGGCCTATAAAATGGCACTTAATGGGTGTACACTCACACCCACCACTTGCTTGATCGGTGGAGGGTCGTTAGCCGAACCGGTAGGATAGGGCAACCTCATCTCTCATTAAAAGTATAATATGAAATACAAGGTAACTACATGTTTTTCAAAAATTTCCCAATCTTAGTTACTTTAGGAAAAGTGAATTGATGCAATCCCATGAAATTACACTTTGCACCCTTGCTAAGAAGTTAGTGGAGCGTGTGCGGTTTACTGGCACACTAATTGGTTCTAAGCAAAGGTGGCAAAGGGTGATTCATTGTTTATCATAGTTCGATGGAGCGTGTGTGGTTTATCGGCACATCGAATAGGTGATCGTCACAATGAAGGCACCATGTAAATTTGCATGGTAATTCACACCCACTTTGTGATCCTCGGTATCCCAGTCACAAACAAGAGGGGCATATCGAGATTTAAACATGCCATTGAAAAGTTTCAATGAATCTCATCCAAACCTAGGAATTCTCAATACATTTAGAACTTAAAGTTATGTTTTGTGGTGGAGAATTAGTGAATCGTCATTCAATTACCTTCAAATATTTTGCATGTTAGATTACGGCATCCTTTTTTAATATGTAAATATTATTGTTGGATCCTAGCCCTAATTTTCTTATTGGGTGATAATTAGGGATTCATATTCTAATCTATCTTTGTCCTTTCTATTTGTAGATGTCGAACGCAAACAACGCTGCTGCTAGTTCATTCACATTGATGAGCCTTTGTCAAAAGATCACTTTCAATGGGACGAACTTTAGCGAATGGATAAGATACATTTGCACTATTGCTCGCTATGAGGACAAGGAGTATGTCCTCAATGAGAAGCTCAAGAAAATCAACCCTGAAATCGCTACTCTGGCTGAAATGACCGCTTTTGAAACTCACGAGCGTGATGCAACGAAGGTACATTGCATCATGATAGCCACTATGAACTCCGAATTCCAAAAGTCCTATGAGGACATGTACCCATACGAGATGCACCAAGACTTGTTGGAGAGATACCACCAAAACGCGAGACAAGAGCGTTATGAGATTTTCACTAACATGATTTCCGCTAAAATGGGTCATGGAGAGTCTCTTACCGTGCACCTGCAAAAGATGCAAAGGTATGTCGACGATCTTTGCAAGTTGAATGTTGACTTTGGGGAAGACTTCGCGATTGACATGGTGCTTCACTCTTTGCCTCCAAGTTACAATCAATTTAGGATGACCTACCACATGAACAAAGAAGAGGTCACCCTAAGCAAGCTCCAAGGTCTCTTGAGGGTCACTGAGAGCAACTTCAAGGACAAGTCTGTTGCACCAACTCCCAATCCACCTGCTGCTCCTATTTTGGCTATTGGACAAGGAAGGGGAAAGAAGAGGAAGGCTTCATATAAGAACCATCGAAGGTTAAGTCCCGAGACGGTGCCTCTTCTAGTGGGACCAAAGTTGATCCTGCTAAACCCTGCCCTAACCCAAAGGAGGCAGAGTGCCACCACTGCCACAAGATAGGACATTGGAAGAGAAGCTGCCCAGAGTACATGCAAGCCATCAAGGAAGGAAAGATGAAGTCGTCTTTCGTAGGTATATACACAATTAAATCTAATGATTCATCTCATGCTATTTCTTGGGTTCTTGATACCGGTTGTGGTTACCACATTTGTTCTAATGTGCAGGGACTAAGAAGAAATAGAGACGCGGAGCATGGAAGAATAAATCTAATCATGGGGAACAGAAGACCGTCGCCTATGACCAAGATTGGAGTGTATTCTTTAGTTCTTAGGAATGGTTTATCTTTAGATTTGAACAATTGTTGCTATTCGCCAGAAATAGCTAGAAACATCATTTCATTTCATGGTTTGTCTAGACAAGGTTTTAGATTTTCTTTTAATAATAAGAATGGTTCTATTTTGGCTTATCTAAATGGTGTCTTTTATTTTGAAGATATTACATGTAATCGAATTTATGAAACCGTTATGATTGTAGATAACTTAGGAAATGATGTTTTATGCATGGATTCTTCCAATAGTATGGATAGAGCATCCTTGTGGCATTGTCGTCTTGGACATGTCAACAACAAGCACATAGCCCAACTCCAAAAGGATGGAGTGTTGGAGTCATTCGACCTTAGGGAAGATGACACATGCGAGTCTTGTTTACTTGGAAAGATGACTAAGTCACCCTTCACAAGTACGTGTGAAAGGGGTGAGGGTCTATTGGAACTAATACATACCGATGTATGTGGACCGTTTACATCAACCACGAAGGATGGGAACCGCTTCTATGTGACTTTTACCGATTACTATAGTAGATATGGGTATATCTACTTAATAAAGAAAAATTCAGAAACTTTTGAAAAGTTCAAAGAGTTCAAGAATGAAGTGGAGAATCATGGGAAGGAAAATCAAGATGCTTCGATCCGATCGAGGAGGAGAGTACCTAAGTCTTGAATTCCACGATTATCTCAAGGAGTGTGGAATAGTTTCACAATTGACGCCACCTAGGACACCACAATTGAATGGTGTGCCAGAAATGCGTAATCGAACATTGTTGGACATGGCTCGCTCTATGATGAGTCGTGCTTCACTATCAATCTCTTTTTGGGGGTATGCCTTAGAGACTGCCGCCCATATCCTTAAACGAGTCCCTACTAAAAAGGTTGCCAAAACACCTCATGAGATGTGGACAGGGAAAGCTCCCTCGTTGGCACATATCAAGGTTTGGGGTTGCGAGGCTTTCGTAAGACAAGATACTCACAACAAGCTCGAACCTCGTGGTGAGCGATGTATTTTCATCGGCTACCCGCAGAAATCATTTGGATATCTCTTCTATAGACCGAATGACAATGTTGTCTTTGTTGCGAGGAGAGGTGTTTTCTGAGAGCGAGAACTCATAAGCCAGGGAGACAGTGGGAGGCAAATCGAGCTTGAAGAGATTCATGAATCGATAGATGAAGGAACCTCTACCGCTGGCACTCAACCCGAGGAGGAAACTCCGGTTGAACTGATTGACGAATCCTTACCTCTTAGACGTTCCGAAAGAGTTAGAGTTCAACCCCAGTTTTATGGTTTTCATATTACTACCGAAGGGGACACGTATATTAGTGATGGTACACTAATAAACCTTGATGAACCTAATAGCTATAAGGAAGCCATGGTAGGCCCGGAGTCTGCGAAATGGAAAGAGGAAATGGATAGTGAGATCCAATCCATGTATGATAACCAAGTTTGGAATTTGGTTGATAATGTGCCCGGACATAAGACCGTTGGGTGCAAATGGATCTTCAAGAAGAAGACTGACGTGGATGGAAAAGTACACACGCATAAGGCGTGATTGGTTGCAAAGGGCTTTACTCAAACTCCAGGAGTTGACTATGATGAGACCTTCTCACCAGTTGCGAAGATAAAGTTTACCAGATGGAATCTTTGCTTTGATGAGAAAGTCAATGAGTTTGGATTTATACGAAGCGAAGATGAATCGTGTGTATATGTCAAAGCCAGTGGGAGTATAGTAAGCTTCCTCGTTCTATATGTCGATGACATATTACTCATAGGAAACGATGTCCCGACACTGCAGGAGGTTAAGTCTTGGCTCGGGAAGTGCTTTGCTATGAAGGACCTCGGAGAGGCTTCTTATATTTTGGGAATAAGGATAGTAAGAGAAAGAAGTAAGAGACTAATAGGAATTAGTCAGAACACTTACTTAGAGAAGGTACTAAAACGTTTTAGTATGGAAAACTCGAAGAAGGGAGAATTACCGATACAAAGTAATGCCAAGTTGAGTAAGACTCAAAGTCCGAGTACCGAAGCTGAAATAGCATAAATGAGCCGAGTACCATACGCTTCCGCAGTTGGCTCAATCATGTATGCTATGACTTGTACTCACCCTGATGTAGCCTTTGCTTTGAGCATGGTTAGTAGATATCAAGGGAACCTGGCAGAGACCATTGGATTGCGGTTAAGAATATCCTTAAGTACCTTTGGAGGATGAACGAATGGTTCTTAGTCCTCGGAGGGAGTGATGAGTTGAAGGTACGAGGGTATAGTGACGCCAACTTTCAGACCAACAGGGACAACTACTGTTCGCAGTCGGGCTGGGTCTTTACCCTAAACGGAGGAGCAGTAACTTGGAAAAGTTCCAAGCAGGAAACCGTAGCTGATTCAACGTGCGAATCAGAGTACATTGCAGCGAGCGAAGCGTCGAAGGAGGCAATGTGGTTGAAGAACATCATCGGTGATCTTGGAGTTGTACCTGCCATAAAGGAGCCCATGGAAATTTTCTGTGATAATGAAGGAGCGGTTGCCTTTACCAAGGAACGAAGGGATCATGGTAGATCTCGACATATCGACAGAAAATATCACTTTATTAGACATCGTGTAGAAGAAGGACAACTCGTAGTGAAGAGGATATCATCAGAAGATAACCCAGCAGATCCGCTAACGAAGGGACTGAGTAGGGTTAAGCACTTGCAGCATGCTAGGAGTATTGGGATGAAGGATGATATTAGCATAGATTAGATAGTAGTAGAAACGTGTAATAGATAAATGTAATTAACATTTTATGATTAAATAAAGGAGTATTATTTATGAGTAATGTTACCGTCTTGTGTTAATTGTTTAACTATTGTTTCATTTTTGCATGTTTTGACTTCCAGAATAATTGAGTTTATTAAGAATAATCGAATTATTCAAATTGTCCACAATCGTTCATATGTTGGAAGTAGATATGAATGAAGATTGTCATGAATCGATGTGTAGATTGTCTAAATGGTATTAGACATAGCAAAGGGTTGCAGCAACGTTCATGAGTGCTTATGAACTGGTTTTGAGCGTTGGAAAAAACCCGCGCTTGCTGGAATCACCTTATGGAATATGATATAAAAGGGTGATCGCAAGGCGATAATATCATATAGTCTTAAAACCTATATATATGGTTTATTATTTCTTAATTGGTTGTACATTGATATTGCGAAAACGCATCAGTAACTCGATGTTATAAAACACATTGTTGTGTACAGTTGATTAATGAATAAGTAAATGTATATAAGTCGAAGTTTATCTGTTAATTTTATCCCAAGAGGGTAAAAGCGATATCTCGGCCGCTCGATGATTTGATTTGACTTATGTTCCAGGCCCAGTCAGAACTAAATTGATGTGTTCGATTAAGTTCTATTTCAAATGAATCGTAGATCGAGAAACCAAAATGCTAGACAAATAATTCCATAGAATTGTCAGCTTGATATCTAATAGAGGACTGTACGATCCCTTATCTAAAGGACAAGATTGATTAGATAAGAGTTTGACAGCATCTTTGAGAGCTACAATTGCAAATCGAATTGTACTTGTGTATATATTATGAGAATAATATAAGGAATAATAATATTGTTATTTGATTAATATAAGTCATAAATTAATTAGAATTAATTTGGTGACTTAAAGAGATTAATTAAATAAGAGGGTATAAACTGTCAATTGTTTGATAGTTACACTTTGGGCTGTAAATCCTTTATAGATAGCGTTGGATGATTTCTAGGGCTTGGGATAAGCCACAAATCGTCCAATGGCTTATCTTGGAAAGGATTTGGATTGTTTTGAGTAAAGATTATCCAACTAGGGTTTAAGGGTGAAACCCTAGGAGCCTTACAAGTATAAATAGACCCTTAGGGCAAGGGAAATCGGCACCTCTGCTAAAGCAAAGAAACCCTAGCCAATTTCTATTCTCTCTCCTCTCTCTCAAATCATCCTCTTGCTAGTTGGTGTTTGTAAGCCATTAGAGGAGTGACATTTGTGACTCTAAAGCTCCAAGAATTAGAAGATCAAACAAGTGTTTCAAGGCATGCTTCTAATTCTGATTTTGTATTGTTCTTATACTCTATTAGTTATTAGAAGTCTTGGATCCAATGCATGTTTAATTAGAGAAACCTAGATCCAAGCATTAGGGTTTGTATGTGCACATAGGAATGTTCATATGGCCAAAACCCATCACATCCGTGATTTAGTTATTAGGGTTTAGTACTTATAGATGCTTGCATGCATCTTTGTACGTAGCTTTTGAGTCGATCATTCACAGTGATTATAGTTTTATCGATTGTAACCCTAAAAGCCTCTACAGTGGAAGTCCTTTATCGAGCTCTGCTGAGGCGTGAATCTATTGAATCATTCAGCTTATTTTTGATTCATTCTCTTGTTTGTTACTCTGTTTGTATTATTCTGATTAACTAGTGTGAGATCTAAACAATCAAAGAGTTTTTCAACTCATCAATTGGTATCAGAGCGGGAGACTGTGTAATTCATACACGTCTCTTCTGTGAAAGAAGTGATTAGGGTTCATTCCGCATTCATTGATATTTATTGAGCCGTCACTCCATAATTGACGTATCTCAGTAATTATTGATCTTGCCCTAATATTACGTATTACAAAGTCTGATCTTATAATAGGTTAAACGATAAAGCATGGACGATTCTCAATCCAATCCCATCAACATCTCTAACAGCATCAGATCAACAACCAAGATCCTAATCCTCTACACTCAAGACTATGAAGTGTGGACGCACCATTTTGAAGATTACGTTAATGGATCGGAAGATAACGGGTATCTGATATGGGAAACTATCACAGTTGGCCCCTTCGCTCACTCAAGCACTTCAAGAATCATTAAAACTCAGAAGGAGTACAATGATCTATTAAAAGATGTGAAGGACGTCGCTCAGGATGAAAAGGAGAAGTTCCAATGCAACATTAAGGCATTGAGACTAATTCGATTCGCCCTTCAATCCGACACATTTTGGTTAGTAAGTTCTTGTGGTACAGCGAAGGAAATCTGGGATCGGCTGCGAGAGCTGTATTCCACAGATGAAGATCTGGAGCACTCGATTGAGACCCTACTTCTCTCTGAATTTGGAGAGTTCAAGCAGAAGCCAGAGGAGGTTGTTACACAAACATTCGATCGGTTCAATCATCTTCTCAGTAAGATGATCAAACATGACATAGAAAGAAAGTTCATCAAACAGAAGGTCACTTTTTTAAATGGCCTAAGACCTGAATGGAGGGCGATTGTGTCGACGGTTAAAGCGCATGAGCAGCTCAAATCATATTCTTTGGCGAAACTGGTGGGGATTCTGAAATCCCAGAAAAAGATTGTGCTACAAGAAAAGAGCATGGTTTCAAACGTGGGGTCTTTGGCCCTTCTGTCTAAAGGTAAGAGTGCAGCAGAAGATGAAGAAGATCTGAATCTGGGAGACTATGATCTGACATCTGAAGATTATGCAATGATGGTGTCAAATCCCAGGAGGTTCATCAAGAAGAAGTTCCCTACCAACAAGAACCGAAGTTGGCAGGGAAGCTACAACTCTGAAAAAGTGAAAGAGGAGCCGAAGGTTGAAGAACCAAAGAAAGAAGCGAAGGGTGAAGCTGATTCTGGTGTCAGCTGTTTTTACTGTGGAGGGAAAAATCACTATGCAAAAGATTGCATGTGGAAGAAAATGGCAGAGAAAGAAGAGGAGAAGGATGAAGAAGCAAGTCTCCTGAAAAGACTGGAGGAGATTAAAAGGAAGAAAGCTACTACTAATCCCTTTATGAATGCTCTTGTTGTGCAGGATTCGATAGATGATGATGAGTTCGGTGGTGTATAGGTGTGGTCAACTGACTCAGAGGATGATAAAGTGAGAAAGCCTACTCATGGAAAGGCTTATGTGGCGAAGAGTGGTGATGCTGGTGGAAGATGTTTGATGGTGACAGGTGTATCCCATATGAGGGGATACAACACTGATGGTGGAAACGAAGTGGCTAAGGAGCGAGAGGTCGTGTGCTTTACAGCGAAGCTTCTCAGTGTGCAGATCAGTGAACTAGATGAACTGATCAATAAGGTCCAATCCATTTTTGTTTCGTTTAAAATTCCACATACATCATATGAAAACAAATTAAATAACTTGAATTCAAGAATTTCAAATCTGGATAGTTGTTTAACTCAAAGACGTGTCACGAATTCTAATCTGACTGACCAAATAAGCAGGGTAGCATCCAAGAGTGAGGAGCGAAGAATGTGGATTGAGAAGAAGGAGTTGGAGCTGGTTAAGTCTAGGGATGAAAATATCTATTTGCAAAGAGACAATCTAAAGTTGTTAGAACAGAGAAATGTTTTTTGTTTGATTCCAAAAAGACTTTATACTAACGTTACTCAACTGCATTCAGACTGTGAAATAGGCCAGAAGATACATCGCATGATTTTACCCTTCCTTGAGCTAAAGGAGGATGAAATCGATGCCGAAGCATACAACTGTGAAAGGGTTGTATCTTCAGATGATGTAAATCCCACTTATATGTTTGGTCTGGACAAAATTGAATCATTTATAATGTCCAAAGACCATAAGGACATGCTTAAGAATCTTTTGGATGAAAATGATAGGTTGAAACTCAGACCCGAAACTATACAAAAATTGACTCATTGAGTACCAAATTAAGTTCTGAAAATAAAATTGATGTTGAAAATGCATCTGAACTTAATGAGGACGATGACATGAGTGAAATCTCTGTAGAGGATGAGGTTGGTTGTTCAGAGTTTATTAGGAGCGAACCTGAAAACCACATAAACTCGATTTCTGAAAATTCTGTGGAATTCGCTCGTCTGTCCAAAAATAACTCCCCAATCATTAAAGAGAAGGTCGTTGTCTACCAAAAGGTAAGAACCACTCCCAATCAGGGTTATAAGGTCACAGGAGTAACCGAACATCAGACAGCCGAACTCTCTGCATTGGTGAATGAAGATAATGCAGATGGTTGTGATGAGTTTTTCTGGTCTGCACCGATAGACGAAACAGTTGGTTTATCGGAGCGAACATCATGGAAAGTCAAAGGTAGATATGTGGCAGAACCACTTAATAAACCTACCAACTTTGACATGCCCAGTTCCAGTGGTACAAAAGAGGTTCCGGTAGAATGCGTCTCCTCAACAAGCAAAACCTCTTCCATGGAAAGTGAACCAGTTCTTCAGAAGCCGAAACAAAAGGCAAATATTCACAGGCAACCGAAACAGGTGAAAAATCAAAAGCAGCAGAGAAATCTGAGATATAAGAAAAATATCTCAGAGCGAAAGCAATACTGGCACTCCCAAAATCCTCACTATACTCACTTTGATAGAAACACCAAGCCAAATGGAGAAGAAAATAAGAGTAAAAGGAGCTTCGTTCCATTGGATCAAAAGAATCAGAGGAAGACTTTCGGGCCACAGAAAGAACAAAACCAGAAAGATAAGTTCGGTCCCAAAAGTAACAACAACCGAAAGCCTGGTTTCGGTCCACCAAACAACAACAGACAAAGACCAGAGTTCAGTCCATCAAGCTCTTATAGCAGAAGACCCAGTTTCGGTCTAGCAACCCACAAACCGAAAAGCCAGTTTCGGTCCATCAACAAATAGCAACCGAAGGTCCAATTTCGGTCCCTCAAATGATCACAACCGAAAGGTTCATTTCGAACCTCAAGTCAGGAAAGATTCTCATTATAATTTCTATTCCTCTAATTCTTCTCGTTCTCATCCTCCTTCTAAGCCTAATTCTCGTCCTACACCAAGCTCAAACTCAAAGAAGGATTTGAAAGGAAAAAGTAAGATTTCCTCAACAGATGAAAATCGAAAGCAAGCTAAAGTCCAAACTCCCGAACCTAAATACAAAATACCTACATCTAACACTAATAAAATCAAAGTGTTTACTATTAAGAGTAAAGATGAAACAACCTTAATAAAACGAACTTATCTTGTTGATGTTTCTCTTACTATTCCTGTTTCTGTAAAAGACTCACGAGGACCCAAGAAACTTTGGGTTCCTAAATCTTCTTAATTCTTGCAGGTTATAAGTGACGAGCAATTCGACGAAGAATGGTACATAGACAGTGGTTGCTCACGTCATAGGATAGGAAGGAAGGAAGAGTTAAGGGAGTTTCGGTCCCTTCAAAATGGTGGTAACGTCAAGTTTGGTAACAATTCCTATGGAATGATAAAGGGTTATGGGATGATAACCAATGGAGACTTTACAATCAGGAAGGTAGCTTATGTAGAGGGGTTGCAGCATAACCTCATCAGTGTGTCTCAACTGGTGGGAGGTACAGGTCTCAAAGTATCGTTCGATGATGAAGGTTCAGAGATAATAGAGAAGAAATCCACCAAAGTCATTCTCAAGTCAGATCGAAAAGGTGAAATGTTCCCTCTGAATCTCAAACCAATCAAAGGGAATCCATCCATATGTCTATTGTCCAAAGCCCATTCAGAAGAAAGTTGGTTGTGGCACAGAAGGCTCTCACACCTCAACTTCAAAGACATCAACAAGTTAGTCACTGGTGGTCATATTCGGGGACTTCCACTGCTTAAGTTCGATTGAGAACACTTATGTGCTGCATGTGAAATGGGGAAAGAAAGTTGCCAAAGTCACCCAACAATCATAAACACCAAAGTTGTCGAACCACTTGAGTTGCTTCACATCGACTTATGTGGTCCATCATCAATCGAGAGCACTGGCGATAACAAGTACATCCATGTTATTGCTGATGACTTCTCACGATTTACTTGGGTATTCTTTCTAAAGCAGAAATCTGAGGCGACTCCCAAGCTAAAGATCTTTATCAAGCACGTCGAAGTGCAACTGAGAAAAGTCGTTCGAAACATCAGAAGAGACAATGGACTAGAATTCAAGAACAAAGAATTCGAAGAATTCTTAGCAGAAAAAGGCACCAGTCACCATTTCTCAGCCCCCTATATACCTCAACAGAATGAAATTGTCGAAAGGCGAAACCAATCCTTGTGTGAGGCGGCCCGAACCATGCTGAGTTTTGCCTCCCTTCCTCTATATTTCTGGGCAGACGCCATTGCTGCAGCTTGTTTCACTCAAAACAGATCTTATCTCAACAAGTGTTTCTCTCTCACCCCATATGAGATTATCAACAACAGGAAGCCGAATGTCAAATTCTTTCATGTTTTCGGTTCGAGGTGCTTGATTTTCAACTCCAAAGAGCATCGCAACAAATTTGATGTCAAGGCGATGAAGACATCTTTCTAGGATATTATCTTACTTCAAAGGCGTACAGAGTTTTGAATAAGTGTTCTAAAAGAATTGAAGAAACCTATTATGTAACGTTCGATGACAATTACGTCAAGCAGTTGAAGTCTACCGAAGAAGCAAATTGAGAGATTTTCTCTCAAACAGGTCAAGTCACATCCTCAATCGCCAATTTCTTTGACCAGTTCATGGATTTATTTGATGAAATTGAGAAGGCTACTCACTCTGAGGCCACGACAGCAGACAACAAGATGGATCACCTTAAGAAAATTGTCGAAGACGCAGCCAAACAAATGGGAGAAGAACCAGTTCGAAACGAACCTACTCAGAGCAATACTTCGGTCCAGGGGGACAATCAATTCTCTTCAGATCGATAGGACTCACATTTCCAGGGGGAGGGTCCATCAGTCTCAATCGACGATAATACTCATGGCAAGAGGAAGAATCCAATCATTGTCAGAACCGAAAGCCTGTCCAGACCCGAAAGTCCGGAACAACCCGAAAGTCCTGTAGCAACCGAAAGACCGGAACCACCCGAAAGTCCTGTAGCAATCGAAAGTTTGGATCAGCCCGAAAGCCCATTTGAAGAAAGATATTTTGGTTCACATCCAAATAATTCATCATCTGTCGCGGGGGAGAATTCCAATATGTACTATGACGATGATATTCAATCAGAGTTGGAAGAAATGGTAAATGCTGAATTGGATCCATCCTATGATCCAAATTATCCTCCTCTCACCAAAAGGACCAGAGATCATCCTGTATCTCAAATAGTGGGTGATTCATCAGAAAAGGTTCTAACTCGATCACAACTGAAGGCGAAGCAAACTGCTATATTCTCCAATGTAGAATTTGTTGGATTAATGTCTAAGTCCATAACTATAATTGGTAAGACTTGACCCGACCCGGCATGGTCCATTTGGGTTGCATACCATCATGCACTTGGATAGACTATAATGAAAGAAATAAGACACTTATGGTTATTAATATATTATAAGTTCTAGTATATTAATAATAAGAAGATTATTTAATTAGTATTGATCAAGAATTAATCTAGGATTAATTAAGTGATCAAAAGAAGACTAATTAAATATATGGGTTGATTGTGTAAATCATCCATACTTGTATAGTGGGCTAATGCTCCATGGATAATCAAGTTGGGCTAAAACCCATAGGATGGTCCATGGATGCTCCATGGTGTATTTGTACCCATGGATCATGGAAATGAAAGGCCATGTCAATTAGGGTTTACATGGTGTAACCCTAACTATATAAGCATCTTATTCTTGACCAAATCGGCCACTAGTGTGTGAACTAAAAGGGCTAGCCGATTTCATAAGTTGTAGAATTCTCTCAAGTTATTCTAAGTGTTTTGGTGATTGTGATTCCATTTGAGGTGTCACACTTGGGGCACTAGGCACTCAAGCTTCATGAAGACTTTCTACATAAAAGAGGTATGTATTCTATCTTGTTATATTCTTTATTTTATATGCTAGATTAGGATAATACCTTGGAAGTTCTTATTTGCATGTATAATAGAGAAAACATAGATCCAAGGTATTTAGGGTTGCATGTACACTTAGGAGTGTTAGAATGCTCAAAACCCAACAGTGGTATCAGACCCTAGGCTTGTTTTCATGTTATACCTGCAATAGAAGCTGAAAAAAACGAATTTGTTGTTGTCTGATCATCAGACTCGCCGAGTCCATCTGATGAACTCGCCGAGTCCATGAGTAAAATCATCCTACTCGCCGAGTAGGTTCATGCACTCGCCGAGTAGGAGCCCCAGACAGCATATATTCGACGTTTTTGGCTAGAAATGGACTAGGAACATTACCCCAAGTTGTTTTTTGAACTTATAAACTTATTTTTGATGTGGTAATGTTCATGCTAATCCATTTTCAAAGATAATAGTCAATAGATTCATGTTTTGTATTAGTTTAAGGTTTAGACTAATTACATGAAAAAGTTTGATTTGAATTATCTTGTTCTTATGAGTTGCTTAGATTAATAGAAAAGTTAATTGAAATAGTTGTTTTCAATCCATTTTAATCTAAGAGTTGAGTATAAAATGTGTTTGTGTAACTTGTCCTCAAATTACATGAAGAGTCACATTAAAGACTCATAAAATTCATAAAAGTTGGCAATGGTTACAAAATGAAGAGTCTTGTGTCATTGAATAATTTTTTATGACTCCATAACTTGTCCTCAAGTTATGGAAATTCAAGAGTCACTTCATTAAAGAAAAATACGTAACCATGATTTGGATTAAAACTACTTTAAACACATAAGTTATGGAATTAATTAGTTTTGAATAGTTTCAAAACTTGCCCTCAAGTTTTGGAATTTGAAAAAATTTTCAAGTATGAATCCTTTAATTCCAAGTTAGCCCTTAGAATTTTAAAAGTTAAAATTCAACCTTTATACTTTATAATATTAGAAGTTAATAATATATATATGTATAAGAGTAAAGTCAGTCTTACCGCTAGTATGCCTCATTCACGAAGCCGGTCTATAAGGTGGGTATAAGGTTGTTGCCTATAAAATGGCAACTTAATGGGTGTCCACTCTCACCCACCGCTTGCTTGACTGGTGGAGGGTCGTTAGCCGAACAGGTTTGACAAGAATATAATTCTCCTTTCATTAAAAGTATCAATGATAAATACTAAGTAACTAAACTGCATAATAATACCCAATCTTAGTTACTTAGGAAAAATGTGAATAAGGTGCTAACCCATGAAATTACACTTTACACTTTGTCTAAGTCGTTAGTGGAGCGTGTGTGGTTAACCGGCACACTAACTTGGACTAAACAAGGTAGGTAAAGGGTGACTTAATATTTATCATAGTATCGATGGAGCGTGTGTGGTTAACCGGCACATCGATTGAGGGGTAATTTATTAAGGGTACCAAGTGATTTGCATGGTTAATTCACACCTTGTTTTGTGATCCTCGGCATCCCAGTCACAAAAATTAAAGGGCACACTCGAGATTGAAACATGCCATTGAACAGTTCAATGAATCTCAAAGATCTAGGAGTTTCAAAACCAATTAAAACTTAATAATACATTTCGTTTATCTTGGTGGAAATTGGTGAATCGTCATTCACCTACCTTCAAATTGTTTTATAGCTTGGATTACGGCATACCTTTTCTAAGTTGTAAAATAGTTTGTTGGGTCCTAGCCTTAATATTTCATATTGGGTGTCATATTAAGGACTTTAAGATCAACTATCTTGAATATCTCCCAAAACATGTCTGGTTTAGACATTTATGATCTTCCCAAATCTCCTGAAACAAGCTTTCCTAAATGAAGATGATATTCCATGGAAATCATACTTCTTTCACCTCCTCCAATTATTTTCCCTACTCCACAAGTTCTTAAAAAGGTTAAGGTCACTCGAACCCTATTGGCAAGTGAAGGTCTAGGTGTGGTCACATCTTGGAGATGTAGTCACATATTGACAAGCCGGGAGAGTTGGGTGTCAAAGTTTTGAGAAAGTTGGTGATTCAATTACTTTCTAAGTCATATAGTGAGTTCTTTTGGAACACCTATGAAACAGACTATGACAAGACCCTTTAATGATCTTATCTATTTGTTAAGATCAACTTCCTAAAACATAATGGACATTGACAATAATGACATTGGATATCTAGTAAAGCATTCTCTTCCCAATGGAAAGGGATCGGCCATAGTCAACTCGGTTGACCAAATGGTAAAGAGAAAAGCTAAGTCTGTGATAGTCTCGTGTACCATTATCAAAGGGTCCATATGTTTATATTGCCAAAGGAAGGGGCATTGGTTGCGAAGCTGCCAAATTTACCTAAGGATGTTAAAGTCAATAAGTTTGACTCTACTTCAGGTAAAGTCCACTATCTAACTCTGTTAAGTTTCTATTCTGAGATTCTTGATACATGATGTGACTGGGTCACATGGTGATGTTTTAAGAATCAAAGAAAAGTGAAGAAACTTAAAGGAAGAATATGCTGAATCTGATCGCGTATATGGATTTCTATCGCATAGTTTGAAGATCGGATTCTTGAGCTACTTCTTTGGAGTTATGAGATATTGCTTAGGAATAGATAACAACAAGTTTTCATATGGATTTTAAGGATAAGTTTTTCCGCAAAGTTTTTAAAATAAAAGAAAAAAATTTTGGTTTTATTTATTTTAATATATCCTTACAATGGCATTTGAGGAAAATTGTTGCTTATAAGATTCCATTAATAGCAAGAGTGGAAATATGAAATTGATTCTTTCATTTGTGGTAATGTCTAAATTTACCAAATAAGGAAAGCTTCTCATCACCCAAGTTTCAATTGGACCGGAACTTGGAATCATGCAAGTTGTATAGTATGATGAATGAGAACCTTCAAGTATTGGGAAATTAAGACTAATTACTTGCTCACATGGATGTGTGAGTCAAGTAAAGGACTAAGGAATCGAGTACACATTCTTGTGCACTGGTCAAGTCGACCACAAAAGTTTGATAAGACTATTCGTCATAGTTTACTAAAGCTCAGTATATATGATTATACTTACAAGTTTAAGTATAACTCTGAGACATTGGAAAAAGGTTCCAATGTAAGGCAGAGCGAATAACAAGAATCAAATTAGGTAGAAGGATAAAAGTTTCTCAAATCTGAAAAGATGGGAGAGTACTTTAGTATCAGTGTTGTGATCATCTTAATGATTAAGAAACCATAGCACAATTAGTTCTCTAAGGAAGTCTTAGTGCATTCTTATGACTAAGAAGAGGGATCTTGAATTGTTGAAATGGTTAAATCAAGAAGATGAGTCATACTTCATTCCAATACAAGTCTTAGAGTCATACTCCAAGATTGTAACTTGAGTGACATGTCTTAAAGAAGGTTTAAAACACTTGTCAAATGTAAGAGTAAAAGTTTTCTACTCTTGTACATTTGAAATTGGTAAGTTGTGATGTTTTGGATAAAACAAAGACCAACTAAGGCCAATTGTGTGAAGTGTTTGTCTTGATTAGAATCCATACTATCTCTTGGATATTTGACCAGGGAGTCTTATAGGTCAAGAGGAAAGTGGGAGTCTTAAAGGTCTTGAAAGTCTCAAGAACTAATCAAGAAGAGAACCTGAAGTTCTTCACTAGCACACGACTTGAGGTTTATAACCTTTCGTGTTGACATATTCTGTGCCCATTCCGGTTAAAGTTGGCTTTGCGTATGAGTTCTTAGAGTTGTCAATTTGTTGCACAACAACTTGGAAGCAATGGCAGGCCCTTGAGCTGCCAGGTGGCAAGAAATTAAGATTGAGTTCAATCCATATGGATTTGGATTTGTCATTATCTTTGTCTTGTGATTATGGTTTTGACAAATTCATATGGGTAGGAACTCATACACCATATAAATCTAAGTGTCATAAGGTTTCTCTCCGATTCATGAAAATGATGGTGAGGAAACACTTTCACTAAGTAGATTTTATCTAGATAGCAATTGTGATATTTGCATTCTCAAAGTCGTTAGTGGAGCGTGTGTGGCTTACCGGCACACTAACCTGGACTTGTGAGAAATGGCAAAGGTCAAAACAATCAAGACTATGATTACGGCATCCCTTTTCATAGTTCTTGAAATTGTTTAGACACACCCATGTGCTATCTAAGGGAAGGTGTATGATTTTTGATAAAGTTTTATCAAAACAATCTAATATCAGGAATCGGAACTTTGGTAAGAAAGTCAATGAAGTATTGATTTCTAGAAGTCCAGCTGATTTCTGAGTACATGTCACAGCTAGTGGGAGCATAAGTGTTATGCTAATAATCATCATGTTAGTGGGAGCATGATAATTATGATAAGTATTGCAAGTTAGCAATGTTAATTATAGAAAACAAAAGGTTTCAATTGGGAAAAGTTGTTTTGCTATAATTAAGGGAGATGAAATTATACTTCATCTCAAATCATACTTCATCTCAAATCTATAAGCTTAGATCGTGAGGTTTTAATCATTTAGTCAAGGATATATATATATGAATTTCATGTTGGAATGGCTCAACATAAGAAAATTCTGTATATGGGTCCATTATTTGCGTTCTAAAATTCGATTATGATTACGGCATCCCTTTTCATAATCTGAATTATGAGAACTTGGCAAATTGAAATGGAAATATTATAGCAAATGACTGGTTTAGTCTTTATGTAAGACATCATGAATCGTGTCCCATATACTTCGGATATAGGATCGATTACATGTGCTATATTCATCCTTTCTAAAATTTTCCAAATGCCTAGGGCATTAAGAAGGGAAAAGGTTTAGAACCGGATATGACTAAAAGGATTAAACAATTGTCGAGGACAATCTATGGTTTACCAAAGATTGGTTGCTCAAGGACAGTTGGAAGTATAGTGATAATTCTGGAAGGACCATATTGACATAGTCTGTAAGGAGGCAACTCTTGGTCAGAAGTGATAGTTAAAATGGAATCTGGAAATGTTTCAAAGTTAGAAATTTCAATCTGTGTAAGATTAAGGAAACTTAATGCAAGAAGGATGTTTCCAAGGAGTTGATCTCCTTTGGAATTCTTTGTAATGATTGTTGCCAAGTCTTTGTGAGTTTGTGCATAATCGTTACAAGAGGACCAATGCATATAAGTTTAGAATCTAACAGATTTCAGTAAATGACATGAATTTGGAATTCTTGTATTTGCAGTAAGGATTTGGGAGTGTGAATGGTTCTAGTTCACAAAGTAAAGATCATAGACAAACATAGTATGCATACTTGGTGTATGTCATGACTAGTGTTTAGAAAACATAGTGTACATGCTTGGAGCATGGGATTACTATTGTTTTAAATTCAAGAATAAAGTTGATAGCTGAAATAGTATACAATGAATAATGTGTAATCATATGGTGATAAATAAAAGGTGTTCAAAGAGTTGATACCATATTGGATTCAATTATTATTGTGTTTCATTTTGCATGTTTTGACTTCCCGAATAAACTAGGTTATTCTTTCGGAATGACTAAGTTATTCAAACCATCCACAGTCGGTCATATGTTGGAAGTAGATAAGAATTAAGACTATCATGGGTTGGCTTGTAGAGGTCTAAGGTATTGGACAAAGGGCTACAACACTCATGAGTGCTCATAAGTTCTGATTATTGGATTCAACCCGCGCTCATTGGAATCACTTCATGGATTTTATCATGAGTGATCATGAGACGATAATATCATATATTCTTCAAACCTAGAGATATGAGTTGTTACTATGAGTTGGTTGTACATTGATTGCACGAAAACGCATACGGTAACTCGGTGCGATAAAACGTGCCTTTGTGTATGATTCAACAAGTAGTAGAACAAGCCATATGAGTCGAAGTTTATCCATTCCTTTTACCTTCGGGATAAAAGCGATATCTGTGGGCCCCTCGATGATTTGATGATGACAAATGGAAGTGCTCGGCCGGGCCAGGACTGATTTCATTTGTTCAATTAGTCAGTCATCATAAATCGGAAATCGGGAAACAACAAATGGACAGAGAGAATGATTATAATCCATGTCTCAGTTCATATGATATCTAGAATGGAGGAATATATGATCCCTTATCTAATGGACAAGTCATTGACAAAGTTCAGAGTTCATCTACAAGGTCAGAGTTCGACAGAAGCTTTTGAGAGCTACGATTGCCAGTTGGTTCCTGAAGTCATACGCAATAATAGTTTTAGACTTATCCAAGTGGGAGACTGTTGGATTAATGTCTAAGTCCATAACTATAATTGGTAAGACTTGACCCGACCCGACATGGTCCATTTGGGTTGCATACCATCATGCACTTGGATAGACTATAATGAGAGAAATAAGACACTTATGGTTATTAATATATAATAAGTTCTAGTATATTAATAATAAGAAGATTATTTAATTAGTATTGATCAAGAATTAATCTAGGATTAATTAAGTGATCAAAAGAAGACAAATTAAATATATGGGTTGATTGTGTAAATCATCCATACTTGTATAGTGGGCTAATGCTCCATGGATAATCAAGTTGGGCTAAAACCCATAGGATGGTCCATGGATGCTCCATGGTGTATTTGTACCCATGGATCATGGAAATGAAAGGCCATGTCAATTAGGGTTTACATGGTGTAACCCTAACTATATAAGCATCTTATTCTTGACCAAATCGGCCACTAGTGTGTGAACTAAAACGGCTAGCCGATTTCATAAGTTGTAGAATTCTCTCAAGTTATTCTAAGTGTTTTGGTGATTGTGATTCCATTTGAGGTGTCACACTTGGGGCACTAGGCACTCAAGCTTCATGAAGACTTTCTACATAAAAGAGGTATGTATTCTATCTTGTTATATTCTTTATTTTATATGCTAGATTAGGATAATACCTTGGAAGTTCTTATTTGCATGTATAATATAGAAAACATAGATCCAAGGTATTTAGGGTTGCATGTACACTTAGGAGTGTTAGAATGCTCAAAACCCAACAAAATTCTGCATGTTTAATTCATTCATCTCCAAAATAGAGCCGAAAACCGTCAATATTGCTCTCGATCATTCTGATTGGGTTCAGGCAATGAAAGACGAAGTCGATGAGTTCGAAACAAATAAGGTCTGGAGACTCATTCCAACACCAAAAGATGGCTCGGTTGTTGGTCTCAAATGGGTGTTTAGAAACAAAATGGACAAGGAGGGAAATGTGATCCGAAATAAGGCTCCTCTAGTAGTGAAAGGATATTGTCAAGAAGAAGGAATCGATTACGAAGAGACATTCGCTCCGGTTGCAAGGCTGGAATCCGTTCGAATATTTCTTGCCTATGCTGCACACAAGAATTTCAAGGTCTACCAGATGGATGTGAAGTGTCCATTTCTGAATGGGGAACTTGAAGAAACCGTGTACGTGGAGCAACCTCCTGGTTTTGTAAATGAAAGCATCCAAATCACTGCTACATCTTGGACAAGGCAGTTTATGGTCTGAAACAAGCACCTAGGGCATGGTATGCAAAATTAACTAAGTTTTTAAAGATGTCTAAATTTAAACAAGGTTCGGTTGACCCAACCTTCTTCGGTAAAAAGGAAGGTAACCACCTTATGATCGTTCAAATCTATGTCGATGATATCATCTTCAGCTCAACGAATCCTAGCCTAACAGCCTAACAGCTGAGTTCAGGAAGTTGATGGAGACTAAATTTGAAATGAGCTAATGGGTCCGATTAACTTTTTCCTTGGTTTAAATATAAGACAGGGACCCGAAGGCATCTTTATCAACCAGGAAGCATACACAAAGACTCCTTGCCAAATTCGACATGATGGGAGACTCAAAGGTCAAAGTCCCTATGGCGTTCGACACCAAGATCACACCATCTTTGGAAAAACCGGCAGTCGACATAACGCTATATCGCCAAATGATTGGTTCCCTAATGTACCTCACAGCTAGCAGGCCCGATATAATGTTTTCGGTATGCTATTGTGCCAGGTTTCAAGCAAATCCTCGTGAACCACACATGCTGGTAGTGAAGAATATATTCCGGTATTTGAAGCGTACCACCTCTCTTGGTCTCTGGTATCCCTCAAACTCCGGTTTCTTCGTTCAAGCCTACTCAGATGCAGACTTAGGAGGATGTGGTCTAGACTGAAAAAGCACCACAGGAGGCTGCCAATTCCTAGACGGGAAGTTGGTTAGCTGGAATCTAAGAAACAAACATGTGTTTCTCTGTGTACATCCGAAGCAGAGTACATTGCAGCCGCTTCCTGCACATCACAAGTGATTTGGATCCAAAGCCAACTCCGGGATTATGGACTCAATATGAAAAAGATATCACTATATTGCGATTCTAAAAGTGCAATTAGGATCTGTCAGAACCCAGTGCAACATTCCAAGACCAATCATATAGCACTGAGGTACCACTTTATTAAGGATCACGTGGAAGATGGAAACGTCGAAATTCACTTTGTTCGAACCACTAATCAACTGGCCAACATCTTCACCAAAGCTCTTTCTGAAGTAAGTTTCAATAAAATCCTACAAGGCCTAGGTATGATGGAATCGGAGTCAGTACCAAAAACACCTTCTCAAAACTAAAAGTTGGAAGCAAAATGAACCGAACGCTCGGTCTATTTCGGGCTCGGTTCACACGGGAACCGAAATGAACCGAACTCTCAGTCTATTTCGTGTTTGGTCCACTGCACTTGTTTTTGCTTATCTCAAAAAGGTTATATCTTTGGTTGTATACATTTGTACAATTGTTTTCCAAAAATCCAAAAATATTTTTTTAAGGAACCAAAATGAACCGGGCGTTCGGTCCATTTCTGGTTCGGTTCAAAATTATTTTTTTTTGTTTTTTGTTTGTTTTGTTTTTCTCTTTACAATAATATTAAAATTCCAAAAATATTTTCTTTCTTTTTTGTCTCTACTTCTGTTTATATTAAGAGTTCATGGAATATCGATGGGGCAGGGATCATTCTCACACTTTATACTTGCTAAGTGTCCCTAGAAGCATGCTGCTGCATATTGTCCAAAGCCTCAACTGATTCTGAATAAAGCCTTATTGACTAGGTATAAACAAACCTCGTCTTCCCAACTAGGCTGCTAAATTTATTCTAATCATGAGCTACCTTACTCTTTTCTCATATGAGTTAAGAGTTTTCTGCTTGGTCATTCCTTTTATGGCAGAGGTACTTTGGTTTCTTTACAACGCCTCATACATTCTTCTTCATCATATTTCAGTTAATAAATGTAACCCTTGAGACTCTCAGATATAACCATTGAGGTTTATGGTTACACAATCTCTGCGTTTATGATCTTAGCTTCGTGTCACTACGTGCTAAGTGAAACCCAAAATTCAATACCGACTATGCATTGACGGTGAACAATTAAATTTGCTCTAGTTTTCACCCATGAATTAACGAAACCACCCAAGTGGTTGTACCATGAAATCTCTATTTTTTTGTGTTATTCTTATGAGATTGTTAAACACCATAACATTTCTTCCTATAGAATCCAATTTTAATTTTTTTTTTGAGATTTCACACCAAACATTTCCAACAAGTCACTAAATGTTGTCCAAACCTACTTGTTCAAGATCTCACAAGTACTTCATTCGGTTTCTATCTTATGTCAAGATCTAGAATTCTGAACTAAAGCAAAAGCCACCCTTCTAAGCCTCATCAAAATATGCCTTTCAACACTTCTTAACAAGTGCTTGATCGTAATTCAACGGGAATCCATACATAAACTTTAAAGTCTCTCTTGACTTTGAAGGAAGAGATTCGTGCCCGGGATCCACTGTTTCGTGTCTATATTGACATCACAAATTCCCACATAGATGTTGTTTTATTTCCTCATCTTTAACACTCTATGCACAAAAATATTTTTGATTTTCCAAAAGTCTGGTTTGGTTCACTACAAGCTATTTTTTTAGCTCCGGTTTTTAATGCTATATTCACAAGGGGATGCTGTGGTTTATCTACGTGTTTGTTTTTTATTTAATGACGACAGCTCATTTTAAAGATAAGATGATGACTCATCCGGTAGACTAAAGTTTTCAAGAATTCAAAAAGGTATTTGATGGGAAGGCGTGCTAAATGGACACGTTTTTCTCTCTCATGCGTAATCATCGGGGTTGCCAACTGTCACGCTTCAATCAACTCAGGAACCGATTCGCATTTCAAGAAGATTTGGGAGTGAATCTTTCTCTCACCTCTATACATGGTATAAAGGGTTAAACCCTAGTCGTTTTACCTCTTTACTGCACCCAAATTTCTGAGAGCAAACAAAGACGCTTTTCTCCCACTGTTCATCTTATTCTTCGAAGCACTCAACAATGGCGGATTCCTCCTCTGTTCATGAAACCTCCCACATTCTCCCAGTCAGACCCCAGCAAAGCTTGGTCATCGATCTCACCCCAGTTTCCTATGATGCCTTCATGTACCTGATAATGGAGTGTCTCAAATACTCTCCACTAGTTCTCGCACTGACCAAGGTCAAAACTGTACCTATGGAATGTCTATCCCAGTTTTTCTCAACAGCTCACTACGATAAATCTGTTGATCGTATCTACTTCTACATCCTTGATACCAAAACCACCATCTAAAAACATCGATTTTGCTCTCTTCTAGGGTTTGAACGTGATGAGTCGACGGTTATCCCTGATTCGATTTATGTGGGTCAATTATTCTCCATGTTTTACAACATGGGTTACACTGAAATCCTTACCACTATCATGAAGTTCAAGAAGTCGTGTCTTCCCCCTCAGTGGAATGGCTTTTTGATGATACTATTCAAAGGTTTATCAGAGAGGAGTGCAGGTTCTGATGGGGCCAGTCGTCTATTCATGACGATTCTTTATGGGTTGTACAATGGGATCAACCTCGACTATGGCTCAATTCTATGGCAGCAGTTATTCCAAAGCCTCGCGTCTACTTCTCGAAACACTGAAATCTCCTCTGCCAGGTTCTGGACGCTCGTCACCAAATAGGCAATGGACAAGTATCATGTCCCCATTGTGGCCACTTCTCCGCTCTCCTCTATTGGTGTTTTCCATACTACAAAGATCATCGTTACTGATCCTTCCAATTTTCTATTTGTTGGCTCAATTCCTAAGTCAATGTATGCTTGTGTATCAGGGGAGAGCCGCATCATTAAGACCTACAAGGAGTTTCTTCCTTCGGGTCCTAGGGAGCTGACTCCAGAGATGCTTCAGTCCATCAATGATGCCGATAAACCTGCTCCCAGGGGCAAGAACCCAGAGAAAGGGAAAGACAAGAAAGTAGTCAAAGGGGCGAAAGGCCCTTTTCCTAAGAAGAGAAAACAAACAAAGGCAGCCCAATCACCTCCACCGAAGAAGAGGAAAACCCAGCCTAAACGCAAACTCATTCTTGCTTCTTCCTCAAGTGAATTAGAGGATGAAAGTTCAGACTCAGAGGAGTCATTTCGAAGTGACTCTCCTCCCCGTTCGCCTTCACATGAGGTACCAGTTACAACGAAACATGTCTCTTCTCCTCCTATCACTATCTGTATTTCCATTCCTCCGATAACCTCCTCCACTCATATTCCACCCACTTCTATTCCAGTACCACCTCCCATTTTCTCAGACGCTACAACAACAACAACCACTGGAGTTCGAACCAACGTATATGATACGGGGGCTTTCACCAAAAAGCACATCAAGGAACTTCATGAGAAAATTGATAGTCTCGTCGCTTCTTCCTCCTCCTCTCGATCCCATATCACAGAAGCTACCATTCAGGGGATAGTTGATACTTTCACCAACGCACACGAAGCCTCTATCAACTCTACCACTGTTCCTATAGATGCATCCACAAAGGCCTATGCTGCTGCGACCGAAAAAGTCAAAAAACTATTTCGCGATGCTAACATCTTTTTGGAGTCTTTACAGGGGGCAACTGAATCTAATGCAGCGAAGGTTAATTCAGTTGTTGAGAAGCTGGCTACTTCTTTTGAAACGGAAAAGCATCACTTTTCCAGTCTTCGTCAGACCCTTGAAGCTGACAACAAATCTTTCCAGGCAGCCGTTGAGGAGCACTTGACCAAGCTCCAAAAAGACCTTCCAACAGAAAACTCAGTGATGGATGCGCTTGCACGCAAAACAATTGCCCTAAACATCAAGAATCTTCATCTTTCCCAATCTGAAAAGGAGGTTAATTCTCTTCGATCTGAGCGAGCTGTGATTTCGAGTTGTGTTTCGGATGTCCACGGAGCCCTCTCAAACATTATTGAAGTGCACGACCCAATTCTCAACTACTCAGTGAGGCGAACTCTTGCTGAGAAGCTTGCTCCTGCCCTTGCCTTGCTCAGAAAAATTGTGGGGCTTCCTGAGCACGTGGTCCATCCAAAACAAGGGGAGAAGGAGCTTCAAAGGGTAGTCATCAAGCTCAACCGCCTCCTACTTCTTCATCAGCTCCAGCTAAAGCAACCGAACCACCAACAACTGGTCATGCATCAGGTTCGGGTGCTCAAGACAAAGGCAAAAAGTTTGTTGATGATAGTGATGGCGACGATGACAAAAAAACCATTGTTGATATCTTGAAGAAACATGCCAGGGACAAGGAGCCAGACATGAGTGCTCGGATCGCTAGGGAGGCGGAAGCAAATGAAAGGAAGATGAAGGAGGCTCATGATCTCCTTGAAAGTCGAAAAACCCTATTCCCTCCATAGACTCTTGAGAAGCTTATCAAAGAAGCTATCGAGTCCCCCAGCATCCTCTGGCTTGAACCTGTGATCTCCTTGGACATGTTTAATTATGTTGACTCTCAGTTCAACATGCCCTTGACCCGAAAGGCCTTTATATTTCATGCATTTCTCCATATTGCTGAGGTCCCTCATCCTCACCCGAAGGTCGATAGGGAACTTATTGACTTCTATCTGAGGTTTGCTCAGCCTCAGTATCAGACGTAGAGTGCACAGAAGATCGTCAATGTTCGGGTCCTCAAACCCTTTCGGGAGGGTAACTTCACGAACATCAGATTCAAAGTATTAAGGGGATCAGATAAAGACGAACATGCCATTTCTCTCGCTGATCTTCCTAACCTGAATCCTCACGATTGGATCATTTTGCATAACATCCTCCTCACCAATGAAGCTGAATATGGGCCGATCATAGATCACTTCAAGAGAATGTTGGTTTGCTACATCATGGAGGTTGCTAAGATGAATCAGGAAATCGCTAACGTATTTAGGAAGAAGCCCACCATCTCCCCAGTCGGTTCTACAAATGATCTTAATAAAATGCAAACAGGGAGGATCGATCCAAAGAGAAACTAAGTTATGTTCACCAGGAATGAAGGCCAAAAATGTTTGTTCGCCTTGGCTGACAAACATCTTTATACCACTTCGTGTTTGGAGCATGTTCTGGGGATCATCAATCGGTCTAAGCAAAATTCTGAAGATGATAAGAAGTACTTCAATGACATGATCCACTGGTATATTCGTTTCAGACAAACTATTCTTGCCATCATTCCTTGTCTGTTCGATACCACGAAGAAGGTTACTGCAGCAGGATCCAGTAAGCCAAAGTAGAGTCTCGCCCCAATTGACGCAAAGGGGGAGATTGTAGGGTCCATTATGTGTGGCGTCTTGTGCTCGGTCCTTAGTCCAATTTTGTATCCGGATTGGGCCTGTCCATCCGTGGTTTAGTTATTAGGGTTTAGTATTTATAGATGCTTGCATGCATCTTTCTACGTAGCTTTTGAGTCGATCATTCACAACGATTATAGTTTTATCGACTGTAACCCTAAAAGCCTCTACAGTGGAAGTTCTTTATCGAGCTCTGCTGAGGCGTGAATCTATTGAATCATTCAACTTTTTTTGATTCATTCTCTTGTCTGTTATTCTGTTTGCATTATTCTGATTAAGCTGTGTGAGATCCAAACGATCAAAAAATTCTTCAACTCATCAATTTCATTTGCTTGATTGATCATTGGTAAAGATCCTTCCATCAAGGACCTTACAATTGGTATCAGAGCTTCAAATCGGTGTCAATTATGCTCATTATTCAGTTCTGGACTCCACAAGTATTTGTTCATCACGTTTTCGGTCACTAAAAAGCTTGTTTTTGCTAAAATTTTCAAGATCAGATTGGAGTTTACATCGTGTGGAATCAAGATCTGTTTGGAATTCACGTTTTTGGTTAAATGCTTATAGTTTTTGACTTGATCTTCATCAACCAAAAATCATACTCAACCGAATTCTCTTTGATAAGTGGTTTTTGAAGCTTTAATTGGTATTCTCGTTGCGTGGAAATCAAATTAGATCGAAAAACCAAGTTCTTCATTGAAATCTATGAAGTTTTCGGCTTGATCTTCATAAACTGAAAACTGTTCTTCAACAGAAAACTCTTGTGTTCTTCAACCAAAAATCTTATTCAATCCAGAATTCCTTGAATCTTCAGAAACTGAAAACTCTTGAGTCTTCGAAAATTGAAAACGCTTGAACATTCAGAAACCGAAATCCTCATTTCTTCAGTAACCGAAAACCTCATTTCTTAAACCGAAACCCCATTTTTCTTTGATTTTTGGTTTATTTTTCAAGTCAATTTTTATTAAAAATTTTAAAAAAAGTAAAAATTAAAAATAAAAAAAAAATAATTAAAAAAAAGTCTAAAAATATGGAATATGAAAACATGTATGCTCATCATGAATTGGATGCCATTATGGGTACTACTTCTCAAATTCCCCGATTGTTATCAGCAGAAGGATTTCCTGAATGGAAATATCGGATTGAAAAATACATCAAGATGAAGGATTTTAAAATTTGGAGAAGTATTCTGAGAGTTCTAATCCGTATCACCACAAAATTGGAAGATGGCACTATAATTGATATGCAAGTTGAAAACTACACCGATGATGATTTCGAGAGAGTCGAGGAACAAGAAAAGGCTCTTGCCAAACTCACTATGGCATTATCCCCATAAATTCCTCAAGGTTTCTATGAGTATACTCCAGCAAAAGCATTATGGGAAGCATTGATCGAAGTATACGAAGGAAATGAAGACATGAAACAAAGTCGCCAAGACATATTGTGACAAAAGTTCAACATATTTAACTATGTCTTGGGGGAATCTCTTGAGAATCAATTGCAAAGGTTTATCACACTTACTACTGAGATGAGATCAGCTGGTGTTATGGTTACAAAATTTGAGGTCAACAAGAAGCTGCTAAATTCTCTATCGAAATATTGGGATATGAATGTCTCAATGATAATGAAGACCAAAGATTTTAATCGTTTGAGTTTGGTTGAAACGATGGCGATCATTAAGGCTTGCGATCTCGATGATAAGCAAAGAGAGATTAATCATGTTAATTCATCTCCTCTGCAAATCTTGGAATCCAAACCACCAACAACACTGCTTTCTCAAGTTTCTCTACTCCTCATGTTTCTCAAGTATCTCATGTTCCTCAAGTTCAACCCTATGTGACTCATCAGCCCACTTCATACGTCTTCCCATCAATGCAAAGCATTCAAGTTTCTCAACCTCAATTTTCTCTTGTACAAGTTGGTTCTGTTGTTGGTTCATCCTCAAATGCACCCATTCAGTTTCATGGAAATAATCCTCAATCTTCATCATTGAAAGAAAAAGAAGAAAATCTGGCATTCGCCACTGGTCTGGTGAACCATAACAACGTTTTTGTGGCCGGAGAACTTTCCCCACAATTTTCATTTGCTGACCTAGATCAAATCCATCCAGAGGATGTGGAGGAGATGGACATCACATGGCAAATGGCTATGGCTATTTTTTGGGCAAAACAACTGGAGTGTGAACTTTGGCAAGTGGGGTTCAACAAAGGAAAGATTAGGTGTTATAATTGCCATGAACCTGGACACTTTTCCCGAGAATGTCCAAAACCAGACCGAAGAGAGAATTTTGAGCGAGCCATGGTGCCGGTGAACAACAATAGGGGATCCTCTGCAAACAATCAGACTGCGAACTTGGCTATGGTGGCTTAATCCTTTGATTGGGAACACTAGATTCAGGCTTTGAATATTTCAGGACTTGAAAATGCACATCTTGCCTAGATCAAGGATGGTGTGCAAAAAGATGTAGAGAATGATCCTGAAGAGGAAACGATGAATCTTCAATTTCCATTCATGGTGTAAATCACTCCAGAGCCTGCCAAACCCAAGGTCAGTGAAATAGTTGCTCTCAATCTTGTATGAAATCTGTGAAATTCTTACGTGACCAAATTGAATTAATTAAGAGAGAGAATGAGGACTTTATGTATGAAGGCTATACTCTTAGGAAAAATCAAAAGCCTTTGAAAACTCAATTAGAGAACAAAACAAAAGATTGTAAGAAATTGCAACAAGATTACAGCAACAAGTGTGAGAATTATGATCATCTCAAAAGAAAACTTGTTGTTGTAACCACTGAACTTGACGCATTGAAAAACCGATTTGAAAATGCTGAATTTAATTTTAAAAAAATTCAATGGGTCAAGTGAAGTTGTTGCAAAAATAATCGAGGAACAAATGAAGTGGAAGGACATTACTTGTGGTAACCAGAGAAAAGTAGGATTAGGATTTGAGAGTATCCCTCCTCCCTTCAATCATAATTACACTGCTATTCCTTTATCTGAAGAAGAAATTGACAGAGAACCTTTCTTGGTTTATGCAAAGCCAACCTCTAAACAAGTAACATGGTCTAATGATAAAATTTTGGATACTAACATTTCTACCTTAAGTGCAGATGTATCAGTAGCTTAGGGGGAGCAAGAAGCTGAAAAGTATGAGTCGAATAATTCTGTGTCTAAATTTGGTTTTGAATTTTGTGATGAGCTTGTGTTAAACTCAAAAACTAATGTCTTTGTTTCTGGTGGTGTGTTGTTTCAGACTGATAATTTTGAAAATATTGATGTTGTCTTTGATAAAGTTGCTAAATCTGATTTGAGTGCTTCTACATCTTTTACGTTTGCTACACAATCTAGTACTTGTTCTTGCAAATGTGAAAATGCTAGAAAAAATAATAAAAGCCAGAAATCGGAAAAAAGCAGTACCAAGTCCAATGATAATAAACAAATTTGCTTCAGTTGTGGTACTGCTGGTCATATTGCCCGAAACTGTCTCAATCGGATGTTTGTGCGTTACTTGTCACGAAGAGGAGAGAATGAGTCTAGAGGAAGGCCTTTAATTAGAAAGTCCTCAAGAACTCACTCTCGAGATGATGACTGGAAAGCAAATCAAAACAAGAAAATGGAAGTTTTTCATAAGAACAAACAGGTTTTTAAATAAATCGCAAACAGCTTGCTAAAATCGACCAAAGCTAAGCGAAAGTCGATTTCGTCAAAATGCAGGTCTGGTTCTTCAACTTCTTCAAGTAGAAAATCCACTTGCTCAAAGAAAACTGAAAAGAAAATTGTTTCAAAACCTAAACATCAATGGGTGCCAAAATTAAAGTCTAATCAGTCGTCATCATCCTCTGTATCTGCTATAAATGAGAGTTCAAATTCAGGAAAATCAAAAGATAAATCTGTGAACGTTAAGGGTCAACCCAGGACTGTAATGACCTAGGTCCCCGAATCCAAATGATTCCGTTCATCGTGCGGGGACAGTTGCAGAGGAATGTCCTCAGATCCTGGTAGGTCGACAGCGGTTGCTCCCGGCACATGACAGGAGATATCTCCCAACTGCACAACATTCAGACCTTTAATGGGGGATATGTCTGCTTTGTGGGCGGAGAGGGCGGAAAAATCACGCTAAAAGGAATGGTGCCCAATGGAGTGCTTCATTTTGAGAAAGTAAACTTTACTCCTGAGTTGAAGCATAGTTTACTGAGTGTTTCTCAAATCTACGACAAGGGTTATTCGACACACTTCACCGATAAGGAATGTATAATATTAAAGCCTGGCATTGTCATCCCAGAGGAGTGGATTCTCTTCAAATCAAAGTGGGATGGGAATGCCTACATTATTGACATGAACAACAACATACCTAATGAAGTCACTTGTCTCTTTTCAAAGGTCTCAGAACAAAACGCTATGTTGTGGTTGATGGGTTTTGAGCATTCTAACACTTCCTAAGTGTACATGCAACCCTAATAACCTTGGAACTATGTTTGTCTAATTATCATGCAAAGTTGAATTCCAAGGTTATATTCCTATCTAGCATACATGGGGAACAATTTTAACTTGAATCATAGATAGAATAACTTACCTTGTTGTTGCTTGTGTTCCTTGAAACCTTGTGAGCCTAGCACCCCAAGTGTGATGCCTTAAATGCTTCACACAACACCAAATGCTCTTGGAAAGACTCTTGAGATAACATACACTTGTCAAAATCGGCCAAGCCCTCTAGTTTCTTTTTCCTCTAGCCTTGTGTAGGCAATTTTGTGCAGAATGGGACTCTTATATAGTGTTGACACATCTAGGGTTACACCATGTAAACCCTAATGTGTCATGACTCTTCATTTCCATGACCCATGGGTTTGTAACTCCCATGGAACATCCATGGAGCATCCTATGGGTAGAACCCAACTTGATAATCCATGGAGCCTCTTAGCCCACTATACAAGATATGGATGATTTACATAATCAACCCATATATTTAATTAGTTATACTTTGATCACTTAATTAATTCCAAATTAATTCTTGATCAAACTAATCAAATAATATTATTAATATATTAGAACTTATAATATATTAATAATCTCCAAGTGTTATTTCTCTCATTTAGTCTAACCAATTGCATGGTGCCATGCAACCCAAATGGACCATGCCGGGTCGGGTCAAGTACAAGCCCGAAATGGTTATGGACTTAGACACCTTATCCAACAGTCTCCCACTTGGATAAGTCTAATAACTATATCTCTAGTACTTCAGGAACCGACCGACAATCGTAGCTCTTTCAAGGTCTCTCGAAACTAAGAATATGATGGTACGCCATTTAAGATAAGTGATCATATAATCCTCTGTTCTAGATATCAGTCGGACAAATACATGGAACATTGTCTTGCTTATTGTCCAGCATTTGTTTCCCGATTTCCGATTTGTTTGACATAGAACTTAATTGAACACATCAACTTAGTTCTGACCGGGCCCGGTACATGGGTCAAAACAAAATCATCGAGGGGCCCAGATACCAGCTTCTAATCCAAGAAGGAACAGATAAACTTCGACTCATATGTTTGTTCTACCACTTATTGAATTACACACAAAAGTACGTTTTATAACATCGAGTTACCAATGCGGTTTCGTACAGTCAATGCATAACCAACTTGTAAGTAACAAATCATATCTCTAGGTTTGAAGACTTATATGATATTACCGTCTCACGATCACTCGAGATAAAATTCCATGAAGTGATTCCAGTGAGCGTGGTTTGTGTCCAATGCTCAGAACTTATGAGCACTCATGATTGTTGTAGCCTTGTCCAAGACCTCTACAACCAAACATGACAGTCTTGATTCATATCTACTTCCAACATATGACCGACTGTGGAGATTTGAATAATATGTTATACCAAACAAAATTATTCTGGAAGTCAAAACATGCAAAAGAAATATAGTAAACGATTGACAAGAGATAGCAACACTTTACTCATAAATAAAACACCTTTTATTCATCATCAAATGTCAATTACACTTTACAAATTTCCGGGTTATCTAACTACTAAAACTTATATCATCCTTCAGCCCTATGCTCCGAGCATGCTGAAGATGCTTAACCCTACTCAGTCCCTTCGTGAGGGGATCTGCTGGGTTCTCATCCGATGATACCCTCTTTGCCACGAGGAGTCCTTCTTCGATCCGATGTCTGATGAAATGGTATTTTCTGTCGATGTGTCTGGATCTCCCGTGATCCCTTGGTTCCTTGGCTAAGGCAACAGCACTTTCACTATCACAGAAAATTTCCATTGGCTCTTTAATAGCTGGTACAACTCCAAGGTCTCCAATGAAGTTCTTCAGCCATATCGCCTCCTTTGCTGCTTCACTAGCTGCAATATACTCTGATTCACAAGTAGAATCTGCCACTGTCTCTTGCTTGGAACTCTTCCAAGAAATTGCTCCTCCGTTTAGGGTAAAGACCCAGCCCGACTGAGAGCGGAAATTATCCCTATCAGTCTGGAAGCTAGCATCACTATACCCTACAACTCTCAAGTCATCACTCCCACCGAGGGTAAGGACCCAGTCCTTAGTCCTTCGTAGATACTTGAGGATATTCTTTACCGCAGTCCAGTGTGCCTTGCCAGGGTTCGCCTGATACCTGCTAACCATGCTCAAAGCAAAAGCTACATCGGGTCGAGTACACGTCATAGCATACATGATCGATCCTACAGCCGAAGCGTAAGGTGTTCGACTCATTTCTGCTATCTCAGCCTCAGTGCTAGGGCTTTGTGTCTTACTCAATCTGGTGTTACTCTGGATGGGTAACTCTCCTTTCTTGGAATCCTGCATGCTGAATCTCTTCAGCACCTTATCCAAGTAGGTACTCTGACTAAGTCCAATTAGTCTTTTACTCCGATCTCTCAAGATTCTTATCCCTAGAATATAGGCAGCTTCACCAAGGTTCTTCATAGCGAAACACTTCCCAAGCCAGGACTTAACTTCCTGCAGGGTTGGAATGTCGTTTCCTATGAGTAGTATGTCATCCACATACAGTACCAAAAAGCTAACTATACTCCCACTAGTCTTGACATACACACAAGATTCATCTTCACTCCTAGAAAAGCCAAATTCCTTGACCTTTTCATCAAAGCAAAGATTCCATCTGCGAGGTGCTTGCTTCAATCCATAAATGGATTTCTCAAGCTTACACACTCTATTAGGGTACTCGTTGCTGACAAAACCCTCTGGCTGACTCATGTAAACATCTTCAGCCAACTTTCCATTAAGGAAAGCGGTTTTGACATCCATCTGCCATATTTCATAGTCATGAAATGCAGCTATGGCTAACAGAACCCGAATAGACTTAATCTTGGCTACCGGAGAAAAGGTCTCATCATAATCCACTCCAGGAATTTGAGAGAAGCCCTTTGCAACCAGTCTAGCCTTATAAGTGTGTACTTTACCATCCATGTCGGTGTTCTTCTTGAAGACCCATTTGCACCCTACTGTCTTACGACCTGGTACATTTTCAACCAAGTTCCAAACTTGATTGTCATACATGGATTGTATCTCGCTATCCATAGCCTCTTTCCATTTAGCAGACTCGAGGCCTGCCATGGCTTCCTCGTAGCTGTTAGGGTCATCTTGACTTACTAGTGTTTCATCACTAATAAGTGTCTCACCTTCTGCAGTAATATGGAATCCATAGTAATGCTCAGGTGCACTCCTAACTCTCGTGGAACGTCTCAGAGGTACAGATTTGTCAATTGGCTCAACAGGAGTTTCCTCCTCAAGTTGAGGGCTAGAGTTTGAAGTTCCTTCACCGCTTGATTCTTGAATTTCTTCAAGATCAATTTGCCTCCCACTGTCTCCTTGGCTTATAAATTCTCTCTCTCGAAAGACACCTCTTCTTGCTACAAAGACCACATTGTCACTAGGTCTGTAGAAGAGGTAACCAAAGGATCATTGTGGGTAACCGATGAAAATACACCACTCGCTTCGAGGTTCGAGCTTATCATGAGTCTCGCGTCTCACGAAAGCCTCGCAACCCCAAATCTTGATGTGGTCTAGTTTAGGTACTTTACCAGTCCACATCTCGTGAGGAGTTTTGGCAACTTTCTTTGTAGGGACTAGATTAAGAATATGGGCGGCAGTCTCTAAGGCATACCCCCAGAATGAGATTGGTAGCGTAGCTCGACTCATCATGGAATGAACCATATCTAGCAAGGTTCGATTACGCCTCTCAGCCACACCATTCAACTGTGGTGTCTTGGGATGTGTCAATTGTGAGACTATCCCACATTCCCTTAGATAGTCGAGGAACTCTGAACTAAGATACTTACCACCACGATCGGATCGAAGCATCTTAATGTTCCTGCCCAATTGATTCTCGACTTCCTGTTTAAATTCCTTAAACCTCTCGAAAGTCTCTGACTTATGTTTGATCAAGTAGACATATCCATATCTACTATAATCATCAGTAAAAGTCAAATAATAACGATTAGCATCCCTTGTGGCATGTTTGAATGGTCCACACACATCCGTGTGTATAAGGTCCAACAAACCTTCACCCCTCTCACACGAACCTGTGAAGGGTGACTTTGTCATTTTTCCAAGTAAGCATGATTCGCAACTATCATCTGACTTTAGGTCAAACGACTCCAAGACTCCATCTTTTTGGAGTTGGCCTATGCGCTTCTTGCTTATATGTCCAAGACGACAATGCCATAATGATGCTTTATCCAAGTTATTATTAGTAGAATCAATACACAAAACATTATTTCCTAAGTTATCAACAACAGATACAGCTTCATACACACCATCACAAGGTAATGCTTTAAAATAAAGAATATTATTAAAGAAAGCATCAATAGAACCAACTTCATTATTAAATGAAAAGGTAAACCCTTGTTTGTACAAAGCATGGAAGGAAATAATATTTCTTGCCATTCCTGGCGAATAACAACACTTATTCAGATCTAAACTAAACCCACTACTTAGCGATAAAGTATAAACTCCAATCTTGGTAACAGGTATAGCTTTCCTATTCCCCATGATCAAGTTTATCCTTCCTTGCTCCACATCCTCACTTCTTCTTAGTCCCTGCAAGTCACAACAAATGTGAATACCACACCCGGTATCAAGGACCCAAGAATTAGAATGGGGTGAGTTATTAGAAATGATAGTGTAAATACCTGCATGGTTGGGTTTAACTTTCCCATCCTTCACATCTTGCTGGTATTTTGGGCAGTTCCGCTTCCAATGAGCTTTTTCATGGCAATAGAAGCATTCAGCCTCTTTTGGGTCAGAAGAAGGAGTAATGAAACCTTTCTTGGTTCCACTTGAAGAAGAGCCATCAAAGGTCCGAGCCTTGGTACCCTTCGAAGATCTCTTTCTCTTCCTCCATCGATTCTTCCCAATTGCCAAAACCGGAGTAGAGTTTTGAGTAGGAGTGATAGCAACCGACTTCCTCTTAAGACCTGATTCTGCGGTCTTGAGAAGTCCCTGAAGTTTGCTGAGGGTGACTTCTTCCTTGTTCATGTGATATGTCATGCGGAATTGATCATAGCACGATGGTAAGGAATGCAAAATAATATCTATTGCAAGATCCTCCGGGAAGTTCACATTAAGCTTCAGCAAACGATCCACATACCTTTGCATTTTCTGCATGTGGCTCGTGACGGATTCCCCGTCCTTCATCATGGTTGTTATCATGGAGCAGATGATCTCATACCTCTCTTGTCTTGCACTTTGATGGTATCTTTCCATCAAATCTTGGTGCATGTCATAAGGGTAGAAATCCTCATAAGACTTTTGGAGTTCCGTTGTCATCGTGGCCGTCATGATGCAAGCCACTTTCGTAGCATCCCTTTCATGTGCCCGAAATTCAGCGATCTCCTGAGGAGTTGCAGTGGACTCATCAATCTCCTTAAGCTCCTTGTCAAGGACATATTCTTTGTCCTCGTAGCGGGTAATCATCCTGATGTTTCTGATCCACTCATTAAAGTTGGATCCATCAAAGGTGACTTTCCCACACAAGTTCATAAGGGTAAAGGAGCCATTAGGATTAGAGCCAGAAGCATTGTTGAAAGACATCTGAAGGAAAGAGGACAAGATTAGTTTAGATATAAAAGAGTCCTTAATAAAACACCCAAATGTAGTATTAAGGCTAGGATCCAATCACAATATAATATAACTTAGAAGAGGTATGCCGTAATCTAAGCTATATCATATTTGAAAGGTAGGTGAATGACGATTCACCAATTTCCACCACGAAAACCGCAATATTTTAGTATTAGGTTTTTGAATGGTTCTTAGAAATTCCTAGATTCTTTGAGATTCAATGAACTTTTCAAAGGCATGTTTCAATCTCGAGTGTGCCCTCCAAGTTTTGTGACTGGGATACCGAGGATCACAAAACGAGGTGTGAAGTAACCATGCAAATCACTTGGTACCCTTAAAGTTTATCACTCAATCGATGTGCCGGTTAACCACACACGCTCCATCGATACTATAATAAACCCTAAGTCACCCTTTACCTACCTTGTTAAGTCCAAGTTAGTGTGCCGGTTAACCACACACGCTCCACCAACGACTTAATCAAAGTGTAAAGTGTAATTTCATGGAATAGCACCTTATTCACATTTTTCCTAAAGTAACTAAGATTGGGAATTTAATAAAACATTTAGTTACTTTATAATATTCATCATACTTTGAATGAGAATTAATAAGTCCTTGTCTTACCCGTTCGGCTAACGACCCTCCACCGATCAAGCAAGCGGTGGGTGAGAGTGGACACCCATTAAGTCACCATTTTATAGGCAACAACCTTATACCCACCTTATAGACCGGCTTCGTGAATGAGGCGTACTAGCGGTAAGACGACTTTGTTCTTATACATATATATATAATTATTAAATCATAATAATATAAGTATAAGGGTTGAATTTTAACTTTTAAAATTCTAGGGGTTGGAACTAAAGTTTTAACTTAACTTTACTTGTTCCAAAACTTGAGGGCAAGTTTTGTAAACTTTCAAAACTTTTCATTTCTTGTAACTTATGAGTTTAATAGAGTAATAAAATGAGGACTTTTCATTTTTCCTAACTCTTGTGTTCTTTTAATGGTTTTTAATCCAAGAGACTTTTGGTTTTCCATAACTTGAGGACAAGTTATGGACTCCATTAAAACACATTATGATCATGAATTAATCTACCACATAGGTTACAAATAATTCCTATGATCATCTAAACATCATAAGAACAAGAATATGAATATGAACACTTTCAAGAATCAAAATCACATTTAATCTTTGTAATTTTGATAACTAGTTGTTGTAAATGAGTTAGAAAAGACATTACACCTTCTAAAATAAGTTTTCAAGTACCAAAACATTTTAGGGTAATGATTCTAATCCATTTCCAGCAACTCAAGTCGAAGTTCTGCACTCTGTCGACCCTACTCACCGAGTGCATAAACCTACTCGCCGAGTAGGTTGAAGATACACATGAACTCGACGAGTCCTCCCCATGGACTCGCCGAGTCCATCAGTCAGACAGCAAGATTTTCGACTTTCTTCAACTTTTAAGCACAAATAACAAACAAACAAGCCTAGGCTCTGATACCACTGATGGGTTTTGAGCATTCTAACACTTCCTAAGTGTACATGCAACCCTAATAACCTTGGATCTATGTTTGTCTAATTATCATGCAAAGTTGAATTCCAAGGTTATATTCCTATCTAGCATACATGGGGAACAATTTTAACTTGAATCATAGATAGAATAACTTACCTTGTTGTTGCTTGTGTTCCTTGAAACCTTGTGAGCCTAGCACCCCAAGTGTGATGCCTCAAATGCTTCACACAACACCAAATGCTCTTGGAAAGACTCTTGAGATAACACACACTTGTCAAAATCGGCCAAGCCCTCTAGTTTCTTTTTCCTCTAGCCTTGTGTAGCCAATTTTGTGGAGAATGGGACTCTTATATAGTGTTGACACATCTAGGGTTACACCATGTAAACCCTAATGTGTCATGACTCTTCATTTCCATGACCCATGGGTTTGTAACTCCTATGGAGCATCCATGGAGCATCCTATGGGTAGAACCCAACTTGATAATCCATGAAGCCTCTTAGCCCACTATACAAGAAATGGATGATTTACATAATCAACCCATATATTTAATTAGTTATCCTTTGATCACTTAATTAATTCCAAATTAATTCTTGATCAAACTAATCAAATAATACTATTAATATATTAGAACTTATAATATATTAATAATCTCCAAGTGTTATTTCTCTCATTTAGTCTAACCAATTGCATGGTGCCATGCAACCCAAATGGACCATGTCGGGTCGGGTCAAGTACAAGCCCGAAATAGTTATGGACTTAGACACCTTATCCAACAGTGGTATCGTCGACTTGGCCATGAAAATGCAAAGAATCTGAACCATCATGCCAAAAACGAAATGGTCCGTGGTCTGCCCGTCAGAGACTTCATCACTATTGAAAAATGTGTGTCATGTGCTCAAGTCAAACATCATCGAAAGCCACATCTGGCAAAGCAGGTCAAGTCCATCATTCAGGTGCTCCAATTGTTGCACATGGACTTGTTTGGTCCGGTCAATGTCCTCAGGATCAACCGAAATTCGTACTGTCTTGTTATGATAGATGACTTCTCTCGATTCACGTGGATCTTCTTTCTATCCAACAAAGCTAGGATCGCTGACCTTATCAAGAAGTTCATTGTAATGATCGAGAACCAAACAAACCACCGAGTGAAAGCGCTACGCACAAATAATGGAACAAAATTCAAGAATACTATTCTTGATCATTTTTGCGCTGAGAAGGGTATTGTGCGTCATTTTAGTTCTGTTCAGACACCACAACAAAATGATGTTGCTGAGTGGAGGAATCGAATGTTACAAGATACAGCAAGGACAATTCTTTTGGATTCTAAACTTCTAGTTTTCTATTGGGCAGAGGCGATCAAAACTGCTTTCTATGTTCAAAATCGTGTGCTGATCAACAAAGCCCAGATGAAAACTTCGTATGAGATTCTATATGGACACAAGCCATCTTTCAGCCATTTCAGAGTATTTGGATTCCCTTGCACCCTTCATCACATGGAGTCCAACCCAAAGTTCAATGCAAAACCTGATGACTGCTATTTCGTCGGATACACTGCTTGTACTACTTACAGGGTATACAATAAGAAGACGATGCAAATCGTGGAAACTTTTGATGTACGCTGGCTGGAAGAAAATGAAACGGATGCTAGGGTGGGTCTTGATTGGCTGTTTGACTATACATCACTATTCAAATCTTTTAGTGTGTCGTCTGATAACCAATCTGGGTCTACCTATGGCTCGAAGAATATAATTGAAGATGATGATGAAGTGGTTGTTTACTGACCGCCATTGGTTTCTGATACTGATCCCCCGGTGGAGTCATCTGTTGCAATCGCTTCTCCAGAGTCCTCAACACAACAATCTGCTCCAGATGTTGATGCTACTTCTCTAACTCCAGTTGAAAGAGAGTTTATCAACCAAGATGCTTCTGCTGTCACTCAAAATCTGATGGAACTTCTCTTTCCCTAACGAATCACTGATGAGTTTGTAACGAATCCAACAATCGAAACTGTTTCATCTACCGTGGATTCATCAGCAAATGACGGAGCTATTAATATTCATAATCTTCCTGTTTGACTCAATGACATCAGTCAAGATATACCCTCTTGTATACAAAGCGATCATCCGATCGAGAATGTCATTCGCCAGCTGGGCGAAGGTGTTAGAACTAGAAGCCACAGTGGAGATGTCAACACATGTCTTTATTCTTGTTTTATCTCTCAAATAGAACCCAAGAACGTAGAAATGGCTTTGAATGAGCCCAGCTGGGTGGATGCAATGCATGACGAGCTGAATCAGTTCGAAAAGCTTGGGGTTTGGGCGTTAGCGGAATTGCCTAAAGGCAAGAAGTCTCTCGACACAAGATGGGTATTTCAGAATAAGCAAGACGATTCGGGTCTAATTGTCCGAAATAAGGCGAGATTGGTTATCCGTACATGAACTTCACTGTCTATCAAATGGACGTCAAGACGGCTTTCTTGTACGACAAGGTGAAGGAAAAGATCTATATTGATCAACCTCCTAGGTTTGTCAGCTCGAAATTTCCCAACCATGTCTAGAAGTTAGACAAGGATATGTATGGGCTGCATCAAGATCCTAGAGCCTAGTATGCTACTCTCACACAACACTTTCTCAAGCATGGCTACTCACGCGGCACTATTAATAATACCCTATTCATAAAGCATGTCGGTGCGGATCAGATTCTTGTACAAATCTATGTAGTCGACATCATTATCTAGTCAACGACTCCATAGCTATGCAAGGAGTTCGAGGATGTTATGAAAAAGAGGTTCGAGATGAGCTTGTTGGGTGAAATGACCATGTTTTTGGGGCTTCAGGTCCAACAACACTCATTCGGAATCCTACTCCATCAAGCCAAATATGTGGAGGCTATGCTTGACAAGTTCTAGTTCAGAGACGCCAAACCTGCCTTGACACCCATGGCGGACAGACCCCTGCTGACTCCTGATATTGAAGGCGAATCCATAGATCAAAGTTACAATAGATCGGTGATCGGTTCGCTGATGTATCTAATTGCAAGTCGCCCAGACATTACGTTTGCGGTCTATCAATGCGTGCACTATCAGGCTAATCCTAAACTTTCTCATCGTATTGCTGTCAAAATAATTTTTTGGTATCTCAAAGGAAGCCTTAAGCTGGGTCTTTGGTATCTAAAAAATTCTGAATTTGATCTATATGCTTTTGCTAACAGCAATTATGGAGGCTGTGAGCTTGACAGGAAATGGACTTTAGGCGGATGTCAATTTCTAGGTGACCGACTAGTGTCCTGGCAGTGCAAGAAACAGAACACTGTCTCAACCTCAACAGCAAAAGCGGAATATGTCGTTGCGTCTGCTTGTTGCTCTCAAGTCATATGGATCCAACATCAGCTATTGGATTACAGTTTAAATTTTTAAGAAACCCCTATCTTCTGTGATAATGAGGCTGCGATCCAAATTGCTAAAATTCTGGTCCAGCACTCAAAATCCAAGCACATCGACATCAAAGTTCATTTTATCAGAGATTGTTATGAGCATTCTCGCTCATTTGGCTAGAACAGATTCCCACTACTAATAATGTGGCGGATTTGTTCACAAAGCCGTTTAACAAAGCTCGATTCGATGTGCTGGTAAATTTTTTGATAATGATTCGTTTTAAGGATTAATTTTTGTTTAGGTTAGTTTAAATTTGTGCATTTATATTTCATTCTCTCCCATGCACAAATTTAGGGGGAGAAAATAAACAAAATCAAAAACATTAGAAAATCAGAAAACTAAAAAATATTATTGAGATATTTCTTTTGTGTGTATTATGGGAAGTGATATCAAAAAGTGATAACAGGCAATCTGAATCTGTGTAAGGTACAAAAGCTCAATTGTCTAGGCTACGTGTTCGATGCGCTGGTAGGTATGAAAAGTTTAATGGACTTGACTAGGTATAGATGAACTAAAAGAATTTAGAGACTTGATAAATCTTGACCTAGATAGTTCCATTTAGCCTGACAATATGACGCTTGGGTAGGTTGAGCAGGGAGATATACATGATAATCTACAAGACACATTAAGAGAACCCGTATCTAGAACTGTGGTTTAAGTTTTCCTTAATGTACGAATTTGTCCTTAATTCCGATATTAACAGGGCGACTGGGGAATTCCGATAAATTAGGTCTGTAGAAAATTATTTTCTTTATTTCCTATTGTTAGTCATATGTTGCCTCCTCTGTGTGATCGAAAGATCCAACCTGGACTACAACATATGCAAATCTGTCTCTCTGCATCTTCTATCTATGCTATTCTTTCTACCTGTTAGCCATATGATGTCTCCTTTGCGTGATTAATAATCTGACATGGTACACATCATATGCAACCTTCTACTTCTCAATCCCTCTAAAACTCTAATTAGTCATATGTTTCACTCTCTACGTGATTAGACAAGATCTGGCGTGGGTGTATAGCATATTCATTCTAAATCTATCATCTCTCTCTTAATAATTGTCTGCTCACCTAAAGTAAGGAGTATCTCGGAAGTCCTTTATTATCGGCGTATATAAAGAAGCGGGAAACACGTTCGAGTACAACTAAAATTGAACAATTATAGATTGTCTGTAGATCTCGCTGCTCAATTTAGGTGGATAACAATATCCTTGGTGATGAGTTCAAAACTCTTAGATCGATTAGATCTTTCACAAGTACATTTTAAGAACAATATGAGAATGAACACAGAACATAATCAAATTTATGCTTATGATTCAAAACTGAGTCACACCTCAGCAGAGCTCGATGAAGAACTTCAGCTGTAGACGCGAGCTAGGGTTTACAAAAACTATGAAGCAAATAAACAATAAAAGCCATTACTACTAAGTCTGCATGCATGCAGCTTATATACAAAACCCTAGTAGAAAATTATGCATGGCTGGACAGGACCAATACCGGCATTCAAACTGGGCTAAGGACCGAGCCCATGACATAATCTAATTGACTCAACAATCTCCCCCTTTGCGTCAAATGAGGCGAGAAATTTTTTCCTCTGAGCAGGCTTCACCATCTTTATAACTTTAAACAAACGAGGAATTATGGCGAGAAGAGTCTGTCTAAACTGTATGTACCATCTCAACATATCAGTGAATCATTTCTTATCAGCAGCACTGTTCTGGTCGCACCTCTGAATGATCTCCAACATGTGTTCAAGGCAAGATGTTGAGAATAGGTGTTTGTCAACAAGAGCGAACAGACATTTTTGACCTTCGCCCCTGAGGAACATAACTGTGTGATACTTTGAATCGATTTACCCCTTGATCATGGGATTAACATTGCCAGCTCTGCCCATGTTCTAGATTGTTTTTCGCTTGTGTATCGCAGAGGCAATCTCCTGGTCCATCTTCGCTACCTCATGTATGTAGAAAACAAGCATACGCTTGACATGATCGATTATAGGCTAATACTCCCTAGGATTCGATAGAAGAATGTTGTTGAGGAGCATCCAGTCATGGGGATTGAGGTTTGGTAGATCAGCGAGAGTAAAATGGTAGACTGATCCTTCGGTTCCTCGAGTCATCCTGAATTTGACATTAATAAATTTCCTTGCTGAATAGGGCTTCATTACTTTGACTGTGGTTATCTTCTTTGAGCTCCAAGTCAGTTATTGGGATTGAGCAAACTCCAAGTAAAACTCTAGAAGATCCTTATCTACCTTCAGGTCCGGGGATGGAATGGCAGCAATTGAGTTGAAGCAGTGGAAGATAAATGCCTTTTGAGTGATTGACATATCGAACTGTGCATCCTTGGAATTGTCAAGGCCAAAGGACATTATTGGCTCGAGCCAGAGAATAGTTGGCTCATCAATTGCACACCTTTGAAGCGTGTCTTTTGTCCACACAGGAAACATAGACTTTTTCTTCTCTAGGAGCTCCGCCTCCTTTGGCTTCAGCTCTAGCTCAGCTTGTTGTTTCTTGGTGTTTTCTTCCGTTTCTTTTTCAGAAGTGTTAACCTTCTGGACGGGTTTCTTGGGAATATCGACATAGACATCATCTTCATTGTGTGTGTCATCTTCACCTATTTTCTTCTTCTTTTTATCTTTGTTACTGACCGAAGCTTCATTACCCTTCAGTTCAGTAGATGGTTTTGATCCAAAAGGAGGAGGTTGCATTGACACTTTCTCTCCCCCTTGTTTCGGTTGGACCCCGGTCACCGGAACACCCTTGATATGGCTGAGAACATCCAGTGCCGGTCTGAGCTTGTCCTCCAAATGACGTCTGACAGTAATAGTGATGATCAGATCATGAGCCTCAATAAGATGAAGAAGGATGGAGTGAACATCTAAAGCAAAACTCCTAATGACCTCCCTTTCTAACTTGAGGTCATTAATCTCAGCATTAGCAGTAAACAGTTTGTGTGTTTGCAATTTAAGCTGGGTTGTACATCTGTCAAGCTCATCCATAATCCGATTTTCTACAGCTAACTCCGCTTCTAGTTATGTTAAGAGGTCGTTGACATTAGCATGGAGCGTTTCATTGGCTTCTTCAAAGGCTTGACGTGCCGCTTCAAGATTCGAGCGCTCAGATTGAAGAGACCTTTGAAGATTCTCTACTGAAGCATTGACAGTTTGAGCATTTTTGGCAGCAGCAGCCTGCAACGAGTCTAGAAATAAGTGAGCTTCTGAGACTAGTTTATCAACTTTTGCGGTCGCATCCTTGCACTCCTTAGTAGAGGTATCAACAGCGAGAGAAGCCTGTTGACTTTGGGAAATGGAGGCTTCGATAGCCTTGGCTGCAACAGATAAAGTGGCACTATGTTCGGTGACGACCAAAGAGAACAAGGCCTTCAAAGCTGCTTCAGAATAGGCACCATAGGAAGAGGATGAAAGCAGTTGATCAAGCTTCTCGTTTACTTCCTTGAGATGACATTTTGTAATAGGCTCATCGTCGTCCTCATCAATCTGCACTCGATAAGGACTGAAATATGTGGAATCGAATTCCAAGTCCTCATTGCCTAAAATAGGGGTTGTCTCAGTAGATTGTGTGGCAGACAAGGGTTTTGAAGAAGGTGGAGGTTTGGTTCTGATTGGAGGTTCGGTTATAGGTGGATTGGGAATAGTAGAGTCAGGTTTTGTGGTAGTAGTGGTAGTGGTTGTATCTGTGAAAATGGGAGTGGGAATAAGAATTGTAGTGAATGGTTGAGAGGTGGTAATTGGAGAGATAGGAGGGATGGATATTGGGATTGTAATAGGTGGAGGTGAAGGAGGAGAAGAGCGAACCGGAATTTCTAGAGTAGTGGAGCGAGGTGGAGTGTCACCTCGGCACGAAGCCTCTTCATTAAAGCTTTTCGCTCTCAGATTCTGAAGGAGGAGCGTTCTTCTGCTTAGGAGGGACATATTCTGAATCTGAATCACTTGAGGATTGAAGAATAAGTCTCCTAGTGGGCTTTTTCTGCTTTTTCGGCTGAGCTTGAGAAGTAGCAGCTTTATCAGATTTTCGCTTCTTGGGGGTTTGCCCCTTGGTTGGTTTGATGATCGGTCCCTCTTTCTGTGTTTCAGGCTTCTTACCCCTCTTAGCTGGATTGTCAGCCTCTTCAATTAAACGAAGCATATCTGGTGTAAGTTCTCTTGGGCCAATAGATGGACGCTTCCTGTACTGTTGAAGAACATTACTCGACGCTGAAATACATCTGATCATTGCTTCAGGAATGGATCCAATAAACGAAAACTTTGTTGGGTCAGTGACAATAATTTTGGTAATATGAAAAGTAGCAATGGATGAGAGCAAGGAGTCCGCCATTATTGGAACACGAAGGCGATCCATTGCCCAGTTGGTGATAATAGACCAGAAACGCCCACATGAGATCTCAGAATGCCTGGATAAAGAAACCAAGCTTTGAACCAAATGCTGCCAGATAATGGACCCATAATCAAGGTTAAGTCCATTGTACGACCCATACAGCATCGTCATGAATGACTTGCTTGCACCATCAGAGCCAACGCTTCTCTAAGACAATCCCTTGAACAATAGCGTGAAAAGGCCATTCCATTGAAGAGGAAGGAAAGACTTCTTGAACTTCGTAATAGTGGTTAGGGTTTCGGTATACCCCATCTGATAGAACATAGAGAACAGTTGACCAGTTGTAATGGAATAAGGGTTTACCAGAGATGGATCTTCAGAAAGACCAATTAGGGCACATAATCGATTCTTGGAGATGGAGGTCTTCTAATCGTGGAGTTCCAAATGAATCCGTTCATTAATCTTGTCATAAAATGCAGTAGAGTAGACAAGGGACAAGCATGGCATGGGAACCACTTCAACCATAGTCAGTGCGTTGACGAGTGGTGAGTATTTGGGACACTCAACCACATAAAGCACATAGGGCTCATAAACGAATGGAGTGAGATCAATGATCAGGTTATGTTGGGGTTTGATGGTGAGAAGTGGTTGACGAACTGAGGTATCGTGAACAGATGATGAGTCTGCCATTGTAGTAGCTTGAAGAAGATGATGAACAGTTGTAGAGAATCACTAGGTTTCTTTGAGAGATTTTGGAATTGATAAAGGTGTAGAGAGTATTGTTCCAATTCCTTTTATACATAAAAGGAAGAGAGAGAAAAATCTGACTAAAATCTTGGATTATTTCAAAAATAGTGCCTGACGCGATGGATGAACAGTTGGCATGCCGAAGATGACGCAAGATAGAGAAAAGACGTTTCACTTTTACATGCCCTTTCATAAAACTCACTTTTTCAAATCGCCAAACCGTTTTGATAGCCGTTGAGTCAGCTTCCACTTTATCCCAATCGTTTCTCCATACGACGTTTGAATTGCAACATCCTTAAGCATTTTAATTATCATTCTGATCAACACTAGAATTTGGAAAATTAAAAATTTTCGTGCATAGGTTGTAAAATATAATGAAATAAAACGAAACTTTTTGTGAGAATCTGTGATGTCGTAGTCAGACATAAAACAATTGATTCTGGGCAAAAATCACTTCCTTCAAAGTCGAGAGAGACAATAAAGTGCTTGCTTGGTTTCCCATTGAATAACGATCAAGAACTTGTTGAGAAGTTTTGAAAGGCATCTTTTGAAGGTTAAAGAGGGTGGCTTTCGCTTCAATTCATAAGTTCGATTCTTAACATAAGACCAAAACTGAATGAAGTACTTATGAGATCATTTTGATCTGTTGAACAAGTAGGTATGAAAAACTTTATAGTGACAAGAGAAGTAAAGAAATCTGAAAAAAAAATTAACTGGATCTTTTAGGGTTGGAGAAGCCTTGGTGAAAGGCAAGCTCATAAAGATCACTCAAAAGAAAAAGAGATTTCATTGGGTAACAAGTAAGAGCTTGAATTTTTGAATTCACCATCAATTAATTAGTGGTGCTAAACTTTGGGTTTCACTTAGTACATACTAGCATGAAACTAAGATCATGAATGTAGATTTTGTATAACCATAAACCTCAGTGGTTAATACTGAGATTCTTAGGGGTTATATTGGTGAAACGAATTATAATGGAGAAAGGTGATGGAGATGGTATAAGAAGTGAATGTACCTCTGCTTTTAAAGAAAAGAAGGACCAAGCAGAAAACTCTAAACTCAATTTTAGTAGAGTAAGGTAGCTCATGATTAGAGTGAACTTGATAGCCTGGATTAGGAAAACATGATTGGTATATATCATGTTATTAAGGCTTCACTCAAAATCAATAGAGGCTTTAGTCAACATACAGCAGCATGCTTCTAGAGACTCCTAATTAATAAAACCATTTACCTGCCTTAGCTTTGCCATCGAGAATCATACTTAGACAAAAATAATAAAAAAAACAATAGATAAAAAACAATAAAATAAATAAAATAAAATAAAATATTTTTGGATTTCATAAGTATCTTTATGAGAACAAGAAAACAAATATTTTTGGGATTTATAAGTAGAAAAGAAGTAATGAAAAGATGTACATAAGAAAACAATTGAAATGCCTTAAAAAACGAACGAGTTCAGAAGGAACGAACCCGAAATAGACCAAACGTTCGGTTCTTTTCGGTTCATGGTCGAACTTCACCTGAAATAGACCAAACCCAAAATAGACCGAACATTCGGTTCATTTCAGTTCACTCTATTTTGCTTGTAACCTTTATGGAAGCCAAGGCAATTTCAGTACAGACTTGGCTTGCATCATTCTCAGGCCTTGTAGAATCTTAGTGAAGCTTGCTTTGGGTAAGGCCTTTGTGAATATGTCTGCCTGTTTATCAGTCGTTCTGACAAAGTGAATTTCTACGTTACCATCTTCGACGTGATCCTTGATGAAATGGTACCTTAGGGCAATATGCTTAGTCTTCGAATGTTGAACGGGGTTGTGACAAATTCTAATTGCGCTTTCAGAGTCACAATATAGCGGGATTTTCTTCATGTTTAGCCCATAATCCCGGAGTTGACTTTGTATCCATACGACTTGAGATGTACAGGATGCTACAACAATATATTCGACTTCTGCAGTGGATAACAAAACACATGTTTGTTTCTTGGATTGCCAACTGACTAATTTACCATCCAGAAATTGACATCCTCCAGTGGTGCTTTTGCGATCCAATCCACAGCCACCTAAATCAGCATCTGAAAATGCTTGAACAAAGAATCTTGAGTTGGCTGGATACCACAGATCGAGAGAGGAGGTTCACTTCAGATAGCGAAAGATGTTCTTCACATCTTGAAGATGAGGTTCTCGTGGGTTAGCTTGAAATCACGCACAGTAACAGACAGAGAACATGATATTAGGTCTACTGGTTGTAAGATACATCAGAGACCCAATCATCTGTCGATAAAGTGTTGTATCGGCTGCTGGTTTCTCCAATTATGGTGTGAGTTTGGTTCCAAAAGCCATAGGCACTTTCACTTTGGAGTCTCCCATCATTCCATACTTGGTGAGCAAAGTCTTGGTATATGCTTCCTGATTAATAAAAATGCCTTCGGGTCCCTGTCTAATGTTCAATCCAAGAAAAAAGTTAACTGGACCCATTGAGCTCATCTCAAACATAGTTTCCATCAACTTTCTGAATTCAGTTGTTAACCTAGGATTCGTGGAGCCAAAGATGATGTCATCAACATAAATTTGGACTATCATAAGGTGGTTACCTTCTCGCTTACGAAAGAAGGTTAGGTCAACCGAACCTTGTTTGAATTTAGACATTTTAAAGAAGCATGTGAGAGTTTCATACCATGCTCTGGGAGCCTGTTTGAGGCCATAGACAGCTTTATCAAGGATATAACAATGATCGGGATACTTCTCGTTCACGAATCCTGGCGGTTGTTCAACACACACGATTTCTTCAAGTTCACCATTGAGGAAGGCACATTTGACGTCCATTTGATAAGCTTCAATGTTCTTGTGAGCAGCATATCCAAGAAAGATACGAACATATTCCAATCTTGCCACGGGAGCGAAGGTTTCTTCATAATCAATTCCCTCTTCTTCCTGAAAATATCCTTTGACCACCAGCCTTGCTTTGTTACGACTGACATTCCCCTCTTTGTCCATCTTGTTTCTGAATACTCATTTGAGACTGACAACCGAAGCATCCTTTGGAGTTGGAATAAGACGCCATACCTTGTTTCGTTCAAAATCATTTAACTCATCCTGCATGGCTTGAACCCAGTCTGAATGATGAAGAGCTGAGTTAACAGTCTTTGGTTCAAGTTTGGAAAAGAATGAATTGAACATACGAAACTCGACTTTTGAAAATAGTGCAGCCTGTTTCACTTTGATTTGAGAGCGAGTTAACACCTTTTCTGAGGATTCCCCCATAATTTGAGTTTGAGGGTGATCTTTGGTCCATTTGATAAATGGAGGAAACTTTGAATCATTGATAGGATCCAATTCAGCGTTGATTTCTTCCTCTAGTTCAGACAAAATGTCATCATCACCAACATTGGTGTTCTCCCCCTCGAAGAATGATTCCTGTTCAGGACCAGCATTTGTATCCCCTTCATTGGCTGGAATTTCAATAGAGCTTGATGTATTTGGTGATGAGTTCTCCCCCTATAATGAAGAACTTTGATCATGATGAGGAGAAGAACCCTCCCCCTAGATAGTAGGACAGTCACCAGAAGGTTCGCTTGCGTCTGCACCTTCGGTTTCTTTGGATTGATCATCTGCCATCTTCTTAGCAGCATCATCTATAACTTATTTCAGATTATCAACTTTGTTGTCTTTTGCAATTGATTCAGAGTCAATCGGCTTTTGAGGCTCATCAAACAGGAGCATGAATTGGTCGAAAAGATTTGAGATGGAGATAGTAACCTGACCATTCTATGGAAATATGTCTTGCGATGCATCTTCTGTTGGTTTCAATTTCTTAACATAACTATCGTCAAAGGTGACATAGTATGTCTCTTCAATTCTCTTTGAGCGTTTATTGAGAACTCTATACGCCTTGGAGTTCACGGAGTAGCCTAAGAAAATTCCTTCATCCGCCTTAACATCGAACTTGTTTCAATTCTCTTTAGAGTTGAAAATGAAACATCTTGAACCGAATACATGAAAGAATTTGACGTTTGGTTTTTGATTGTTCAGGATCTCGTAAGGGGTAATTGAGAACTACTTATTCAAGTATGATCTATTCTGAGTATAACATGCAGCCGCAATTGCATCAGCCCAGAAATACAAAGGTAAGGACGCGAAGCATAGCATGGTGCAGGCAGCTTCACACAGGGACCGATTTCTCCTTTCAACAATGCCATTTTGCTGTGGAGTATAAGGGGCTGAGAAATTGTGAGTCGTCCCCTTTTCAGCAAGAAAAATTTCAAAATCTTTGTTATTGAATTCCAGGGCATTGTCGCTCCTTATATTATGAATTACCTTTCTTAGTTGCGTTTCTATCTGTTTAATGAAGAGCTTGAGTTTTCGAGTGGCTTCAGACTTTTGCTTGAGAAAGAAAATCCATGTAAACCTTGAGAAATCGTCCACAATAACCAGATTCTATTTGTTTCCCCCAATGCTTTTGATGGACGATGGACCACATAGATCAATATATAGTAATTCCAATGGTTCTATCACCTTAGTGTTGATAATAGAAGGATGACTCTGCCGACTCTGCTTTCCCATTTCACACACTGCACAGAGATGTTCTTTATCAAATTTTAGAACTAGAAGCCCTCGAACGTGATCACCTAATACCAATTTGTTGATATCCTTGAAGTTCAAATGAGATAGTCTTCTATGCCACAACCAGCTTTCATCAGAGTGAGCCTTTGTGAGTAAGCACACTACTGGTTTACCTCTTATTGGGTTGAGGTTTAAGGGATACATTTCCCCTTTTTGCTTTGATTTCAACAGAATGTTGTTTGATCTCTTCTCGACAACTTCTGAGCCTTCATCGTCGAATGATACTTTTAATCTAGTACCAACCACCAGCTGTGATACGCTGATGAGATTGTGTTGGAGTCCTTCAACATAAGCCACCTTCCTTATAGAGAACTCGCCATTAGTGATCATTCCATAGCCTTTGATAGTTCCAAAAGAGTTGTTGCCATACTTTACAATGCCACCGTCTTTGAGAGAACGAAACTCTCTCAGTTCCTCCTTCCTTCCTGTCATGTGACGCGAGCAACCACTATCGATGTACAATTCTTCGTCAAACTACTCTTCATGTATAACCTGCAAAATATTAAGCAGTTTTAGGAACCCAAAGTTTCTTGGGTCCTTGTGAGCCTTCTACAAGACAGGGAATAGTAAGAGAAATATCAACCATATATGTGCGTTTAATTAAAGTTGTTTTATCTTTTCTTTTAATGGTGAAAACTTTAATTTTTGTGGATTTAGGAGGACTGGGGTTTTTGACTGAGGGACTGGAATTTAAAGAATAGAGTTTAGAAGACACTTTAGATTCCCGGTTTTCTGATTGGACTTGTATGGATGGGGACTGGAACCACTATTTCGGTTGCCATGGGATGAAGGACCGAAACTCTTCTTTCGGTTGTTATAGGACGAGGTACCGAAACCGCTCTTTCGGTTGTTAATGGGTAATGGACCGAAACTCTCCTTTCTGTTGTTTTCAGTCGAGGGAACCAAACTACCCTTTCGGCTCCTATTGGTTGAAGGACCGTTGAAGGACCAAAACCATCCTTTCGGCTCTTATTGGTTGAAGGACCGAAACCATTCTTTCGGTTGGTGTTGTAATGAGGAACGAAAGTGCTCTTTTGGTTCCTTGAGTCTTCTTCTGATTTGTTCATCCTTTCTATTCTTACAAAATCAAGATTTTGGGAATTCCAAAATCGTTTTCTTTCTGAGAGATTCTTCTTATATCTCAAATTTCTTTGATGCTTTCGATTAGCCACCTGTTTTGGATTTCTATGAATGTTGGCCTTTCGTTTCGAAGTATGGGTACAACATTCAGTTTTTGCTGAAGAAGTATCACTTTGTGGTTTGCATTGGTTCGTCCAAAGGGGTTTTAGTTCCACTTGTGCTTGGCACATCATACTTTGTAGGCTCATTTAGTGGTTCATGTATGTATCTACCTTTCACTCTCCATGAGGTTTTCTGAGAAAGACCCTTCGTCTCATCTGCATTGTCTATTGGGGCCGACCAGAAGAATTTGTCACATCCCCCAACATTGTCTTCTTCTACCATAGCGGTCAACTCTGCAGTTTGTTGTGGAGTGACTCCCGGTATAGTGTAGACTTGGTTTGGGGTAGTTTGAACCTTTTGGTATACAAAAACTTTAGCTTTGAGAACTTTGGTTTTGTCGGTAGACGAACGAGCAAACTCAACAGAGTTTTCAGAAATTAGGTTCTTATGTGACTTGGGTTTGGTTTTGGCTAATTCAAAATAGTCCACCAAATGTTCTACAGAAATGTCACTCATATCATCATCCTCATTAAGTTCATATATATTTTCAACATCAATTTTATTTTCTGAACTTAGATTGGCATTCAAAGAGTCAAATTTTCGTATAGTTTCGGCTCTCAATTTCAATCTATCATTTTTGTCTAACAGATTTTTGAGCATGTCCTTGTGGTCCTTGGACTTTATGTAGGATTCAATTTTGTCCAGACCTATTTTATACGCTGGAGACACTTCATCAGAAGATACAACACATTCACAGTTGTAGGCTTCAGCGTCGATTTCATCCTCCTTTAATTCATGGAAGGGTAAAATCATACGATGTATCTTCTTCCCTATTTCACAATCAAGATGCAACTGAGTGATGTTAAAATAGAGTCTCTTAGCAATTAAACAAAACACATGTCGCTGTTTAAGACGTTTAAGATTCTCTCTTTGCAAATAAATAGAATCATCTTTAGATCTAATTAACTCCTTTTCCTTTTGCTCAATCCACATCATTCGTTCCTCACTCTTTGAAGAAATCCTGCTGATTTGACCAGTTAGGTTAGAATTTGTGACATGGGTTTGGGTGAGACTGCTACTTATGCTTAAGAATTTTAACTTTAATTTATTTAATTCCTTTTCATAATCATTAACAAGTATTTTTAGAGAAGCAAGAATATTTTGTACCTTTTTGATCAACTCATCACATTCGTTGATCTGTGCACTAACAGGCTTGGCTGAAAAACATCTGTCCTCACGTTCCCTTTCCTCTTCAACTCCCCCATCAGTTGTGTATCCTCTCATTCGGGACACACCCTCGATTACTACAAAGCATCTTGTTGTTGCATGATCTGCTTTCGCCAACATAGCTTTTCCGTGAGTGGGCTTCCCGACTTCATCATCCTCAGAATCTGTGGACCAGACCTCCACACCACCAAACTCATCACTGTTGTTTGTACCTTGCACAATTAAAGCATTCATGGTAGAGTTATTAGCAGCAAACTTTGTTTTCTTTATTTCCTCCAATCTTCTCAGGAGGCTCACTTCCTCATCTTCTTCGCTTGTCTTTTCTCAACATAAAGTCTTTAGCAAAATGATTTTTGCCTCCACAGTAATGGCAGTCGAATCCTGAGTCTCCTCCAACTTTAGCTTCCTTCTTTGATTCTTATGATTTTGACCCCATCTTCGGTTCCTCCTTGATCCTTTCGGCGCTGTAACTCACTAAACGAAACGTATCTGATTGCAGCGCAAACCTAATCATCCTCAGGGCCTTGATGATGCATTAACACTTCTCTTTTTCATCCTGAGTAATGTCTTTCACATCATTGACAAGCCGATTGTATTCTTTCTGTGTTTTAACAATCTTTGATGTGCTTGAGTGAGCAAATGGGCCTGCAGTAATACCTTCACAGATTAAATACCCATGGTCCTCCGATCCAATCATGTAGTCCTCAAAGTGATGCATCCAAACTTCATAGTCTTGTGTATACAAGATTGGTATTCTTGTTGTAGACCCTATGATGTTGAAGATATTGATCGGATTGGTTTGTGAATCATCCATGGACATTGTAAATACTTTTGATCGGTAACCTGTAAAAGATCAGAATTGTAATATATCGTTAGGGTTAGATCAACAATTAATGAGATACGTCAATATAGAGTGACGTCTCAATAAATATCAATCAATGCGTAATTAAAAACCCTAAGATCCTCTTCAATAGACGAGATGTGTATGAATTACAAAGTCTCCTGCTCTGATGCCAATTGATGAGTTCAAAACTCTTAGATCGATTAGATCTTTCACAAGTACAATAAAAGAAATCAAACAGTTTAAGAACAATATGAGAATGAACACAAAACATAATCAAATTATGATTATGGTTCAAAACTGAGTTACGCCTCAGCAGAGCTCGATGAAGAACTTTCACTGTAGAGGCGAGCTAGGGTTTACAAAAACTATGAAGCAAATAAACAATAAAGGCCATTACTACTAAGCCTGCATGCATGTAGCTTATATACGAAACCCTAGTACAAAATTATACACGGCTGGACAGGCCCAATACTGACATTAAAACTGGGCTAAGGACCGAGCCCATGACGCAATCTAATAGAATCAACACTTGGTCATCGTCAGATAAATGGTCCTTAGAAATTTTATCAAGTATCTTACAATCAATTTGTCCAGTCACTGATAGCATATCAAAAGTTTGTCACAATTTTTCGTGTTTAAGTGGACCACAATACCGGTGATCGACCAGATCTATTCACGAAAGAGGTACTGACAAATGGAAAATGATTGTCCAACAACTTTGATCCCACATCTCAAAAGGTTATTAATTTCAGATAGAGGTGAAATTTAGGTTAAAATTCAAATTTTAGTTTTATTTTTTAGTTTCATTTTTATTTTAATTTTATTTAAATTTACTTTCATTTTAGGATTGGTAAATTTTAGAAAATATTTCATTTTTATTATTTTTATTTGTAATTAATCCTCAAAAAGTTTTATTTTTAAAAATGTTTTGGGTTTTGGGCCTCATAATTTAAAAAAAAGGGGGACGCAGCCCACCTATTATGGATCCGGGTATGGATCAGGTATTTAGGGAAAGGCTTCACCGAAATCTGTTCCTCCCCTCATTTTCTTCATCCTGACTGAAAACTCCCAGATTTTCTTTCCACCATCGAAAATCGTTTTATGTGATTTTTTGAAATTGATACTCAAATCTTACATGTATGAAGTTTTTGATTGTGGATACATTGTTATTTCTATTAATCAACCACAGAATCGAGGCTAAATCATCAAAAAATGAACTGTCGGCGAGCTTTCAGTTGACTTGTTTTCTATCAGGAGCTTTCGGCTGAAAACCGGCTTTCGGTTCATCGGCTAACCGACTTTCGGTCAAGCTGTTTTCGGTCCACCGGCTCATAGCTTCATCGACTCATGTTTAAGTTGTTTTCGGTTTTAAGAAGCTTTCGGTCCAATAGTGTACCGTCATTGAGTATTCGGTCTAAACTGTTTAGACCAAGAACTCATTTTTGACTAATAAATTTTAAATCAAATGGCGAATTAAATTGATTTAATTGAGAAAAGAATTTTTAAATTGTTGTAATCAAAGGTTTTTCTCACTTGGCTCGGTTTGTGCAGGCAAAAATGGCAAGTCTTAAGGTTGTTGAAAGTCATAACGTGTCAATTCTCCTAGATGATCCTCCAGTGGCACACAATGAATTCAAGTCAATGATGTATGGATTAAGGGAATATTGTATCTCCATTACACTGACTTGGAACCTAATCATCTATCTAAGCCTAATCAATGAGGTCTGGAAGTCTGGTAATGTCAACAAAGGAGAATATGGCTCAGTGATCATTAAAGCTTTTGTTAATGGGTGTAAAGTTGTTATCACTGAGCAATTTATCAGAGATGTATTTAAAATCAACGATGTGGCAACTTACCCAACTAATATAAATTTGGATCTAGTTGAGAAGTATCTCGAGAAGATGGGATATGAAGGAGTCTTCCCACCCACTTTGAAAAAGCTGTTACCTCCTTGCTGGAGGTTTCTAGCTCACGTGTTTGTGAATTGCATATCTGGGAGGAAGGGTGGCTCAGATGAGATATCTTCAAGGAAGACTGAAGCAATTGTTGCACTGACTGCGGGGATTAACTTCAATTTTTCAAAATTCATTTTGGAGGAGATGACTACAAAAGCCATTAAGAAGTCAAAGGATCAATTCCTACTGTACCCAAGATTCATTCAAATCTTTATTAACAAGCAATATCCCGAGATGTTCAAGATAGGAGAGATACTAGATATGAAAGCATTTGGTCCCAACATTATAAGCCTCATCAAGCAAAATCGAAAAAGGGAAAATCATGTTTCAGGGAAAGTATCCACTCGTGAAATTTGGAAAGTTTGTGGAACTGGCCGACTTATCATAATCTCATGGGTCCCTAGAACAAGTGTCTACAGATCAAGCATCGTCAGATCATGCAAATGTAAAGGATGATGTCATCACCGTTTCAGACCATGAGAATGAAGATGTTGCTCTGTCTACCATTGTTGCTGAAGAGCATGATCTTACGAATGTGGCAGTTCAAAGTGATTTCAGTGAAGGAGGAGATGATGATGATTATGAGGATCTTGACCTATCTGGTTATGACAGAGATGATGTAGCGTTGAATTTTGGTGTAAAGGATAACCTTTTGTCAAATGAAGACCTTGATGACTTCTTCAACTATATCCATGATGGTGCTCATCCAACACTGAAGATAAGTGAGAAAGCTGATGTTCAAGACACTGTGCCTCCAAATACCATTCAGATGGCTGATTCATCAATTCCTATGCACACTTCATCAGGGATTCCACCCCTTGAAAATATTGTTCCGACATCCGAGCCCATTGTAAGTGATTCCCAAAAAACTCTGACTTCCCAGTCTCCTTTGAAGAGACACAAAAATGATCCAAGGCTGGGAGTACTTTTTTCCCAACTTGACTCAAACTACCTTGACTCCTCCATCTACAAAATTTGCCCCTTCCTCATTTGTACCCACTCAAGAAGGTCCCAGCTCAATCCATTTCGTCTACTGGCCAGGGATCATCCCCTCCAAGGCCAGATCATTATGTTGCCTCTGAGAGTACATACCAGAAATAGTTATGGATTTAGACACCTTATCCAACAGTCTCCCACTTGGATAAGTCTAAGAACTATAACTGCAAGTATGACTTCATAAACCGATCAGCAATCGCAGCTCTTTCAAGGTCTCTCGAAACTGAGAAGATGATTGTACGCCATTTAAGATAAGTGTTCATATAATCCTCTGTTCTAGATATCAGCCAGATAAATACATGGAACAATGTCTTACTTATTGTCCAGTAGTTTGTTTCCCAATTTCCGATTTGTTTGACAAAGAACTTAATTGAACACATCAACTTAGTTCTGACCGGGCCCGATACATAGGTCAAAACAAAATAATCGAGGGGCCTAGATATTAGCTTCTAATCCAAGAAGGAACAGATAAACTTCGACTCATATGTTTTTTCTACTACTCATTGAATTATACACAAGAGCATGTTTTATAACATTGAGTTACAATGCGTTTTCGTACAATCAAGGCATAACCAACTCATAGGCACAAATCATATCTCTAGGTTTGAAGACTTATATGATGTTACCATCTCATGATAACTCGAGATAAATTCAATGAACTGATTCCAGTGAGCGTAGGTTGAGTCCAATGCTCAGAACTTATGAGCACTCATGAGTATTGTAGCCATGTCCAACAACATAGACCTCTGCAACCAATCATGATTCATACCTACTTCCTACATATGACCAACTGTGGAGGTTCGAATAATATGATATACTAAACATAATTATTCTGGAAGTCAAAACATGCAAAAGAAATATAGTAAACGATCGACAAGAGATAGCAACACTTTACTCGTAAATAAAACACCTTTTATTCATCATCTAATGTCAATTACACATTACAAATTTCGAGGTTATCTAACTACTGAATCTAATATCATCCTTCAGCCTTATGCTCCGAGCATTCTGGAGATGCTTAACCCGAGTCAGTCCCTTCGTGAGGGGATCTACTGGATTCTCATCCGATGATACCCTCTTCACCACGAGGAGTCCTTCTTCTATTTGATGTATGATTAAATGGTATTTTCTGTCGATGTGTCTGGATCTCCCGTGATCCCTTGGTTCCTTGGCTAAGGCAACTGCACTTTCACTATCATAGAAAATTTCCATTGGTTCCTTTATAGCTGGTACAACTCCAAGGTCTCCAATGAAGTTCTTCCGCCATATCGCCTCCTTTGCTGCCTCGATAGCTACTATATACTCTGATTCTCAAGTTGAATCAGCCACTGTCTCTTGCTTGGAACTCTTCCAAGAAATTGCTCCCCCGATTACGGAATAGACCCAACCTGAATAAGAGCGGAAATTATCCCTATCCGTCTGAAAGCTAGCATCACTATACGCTGCAACTCTCAAGTCGTCACTCTCATTGAGGGTAAGGACCCGATCCTTAGTCCTCCATAGGTACTTGAGGATATTCTTGTAACAACTCGAAATTTCATATCATTACTTCTAACCCTTTTCGTAAATCCATTTCGATCAACCAATCGTCGTTTCCAAATTCGTTTCCGATTTAGCTATTTAATTAAGTCATTAAATTAAAATTATCTACAAGGACTTAATGGGTGTCCTAGTGCATTTAGAAATCATTATAACACCCCATTCTAGTGATCGAAACATTTCTAGAATCAACCATATCGGGTTACGGCAACTTGGCCAGGTGCGACCAAAAGCCCCGTCTAAAGCCGGTATCGGGTAAAATTTCATCGTGTCCAAATCCCGAACACTATTTAAATTGTTCTAAGCCTTCATTTGAAGCTTTTGCTTCATCTCACTACTCTCTCTCTAACCTCTCTCCTCATCCAAGATTAAGGTCCAAAAACATAGATTCAAGGCTCCAAATCATAGAGGTAACCTCCCTAGCTTGTTGTTTAACCTCTTAGGCCTTCAAATCCGTGTTTAAATTATGATTTTGGACCTGGAACATGTGTTTATGGCCAAGGAGCATGCTTGGGCCGTAAACACATAATATTGGGGTTTTTGAGCAATTTAACCCTTCCAAACCATCATTGGGACTTAGATACGACCTTAAGGCTTTCAAACCCGGACTTAGAACACCCTAAACATGGATTTTTAGGGACAAATAAGAATTTACGGCCAAGGAATGTGCTTGGGCCATAAACCCCTCAAACATGGAGAGTAAACCCATTTTAACATGTTAGAAAGCCATCCAACACCACCAATAGCCTTGGAATAAATCCTAGAACCAACCAAAAATAGTTTGGGGACCTTAATCATAACAAAACCCTTCATTTGAGAGTTTACGGACATAGCACATGCTCCAGGGCCGTAAACTCCTAGTTATGTGTCATTTGATGCCCTAAATTCATACCAAGGCTTGGAAAATTAATTAGAATCACATGTGATTGTCCTAAGCATCACAAAATAAATATGGTTTGAGCTTGGGGGAGTTTATGGCCGTAAACTCCAAGTTTACAGCCGTGAACTCCCATAAGTGATGTATATGTTGATTCAATCCATTCCAAGGCATTAGAAAAATCCATTCTAGCATTCCACATGTCCAATCAAGCCATTTAGCACTCAAAATCACCCAAACATGAGTTCACGGCCGTGAACTCATGTATGTAGGGGATATATGGCCGAAAACTCATTAGGGAGTTTACTCTTGAGGAGTAAGCTCAATTCCCAAGTCCCTCGTATCATTACACGTCCGTAGATGTCACCTGAGTCACTCCAAACACTTGTTTTGAAGTGTTTTCGCTCATTGGAGTGTATTATATCATCTAATTAGTATTTTTAAATCTAATTAGATATATTTGGATATTAATTCATAATACATAGGAACCTCGCGAGTAATCAAGCCCCGAACCAACGTTTAGCATCCGAAATCGTCACATTTCCTCGTCTGGTGAGTTCATACCCCTACCCTTTTTCACTGTTTTTCACTGTTTTCAGGGGGGGAACACAAGAAAAGTACAAGTGATTACTTTTAATCAAAACCTGTTTTCATGTGTGTGTTTCACATTTTATATGCTTTTAACACTGATTGTTACAATTGATAACCGTTTGAACATGCAGATCACGTAAACATATATTTGTGAAATGGATTTTAAACTGTTATGTTCTATAGATATTTCACAAATGGTTTTCCACATTTTATCAGTTAAAAGCATGACATTAGAATCATTGAACATAAAACATGTACACTGTTTTGTCCTCGGTAACACTCCACAGAGATACGCAAGTGGAGGACTATCGTATTATTACTAGTAAATTTGTTAGTCCTGTATGATTGGAGACACGTCCTCGGCGAACACTCCACAGAGATATGCGAGTGGAGGACTGCACCCGTAACCAGAATCTCTTGGATAGGGAGCGTGACTTGAGTGTATAGATCTATACGGGGCTAACTACCCCACACCTGGCTGCTAGCTACAGCCGAACCGAAATGGTTCAAGGGTGACGAAAGTCATAAGGTGACCTGGACTACTTATTGCCATATCTAGTCTATCATATGGTTATGGAACTCGCAATTAGGATAACAAAGATTTACTTAATAGTAATAATGAATAACGTAATACATTTCACAAGATAACCTGGTTTCCGTCAGTATCTTTCACTTTGGTAACCAACATTCAGGAAAGTATGGGACTTTCCTGGGGAAACATTGTACATAACCAGAAAAGTGTAACAAACCGGATAACTTCACATCTTAGAAGGGTAACATGTCTTTCAGAATACATCTGTACATAAATAGAAAGTGTAACAAATCGGATAACTTTACATCATCCACAATTGGTAACCAACAATTCGGGAAAGTATGGGACTTTCCTGGGAATACATTTGTACATAACAAAAACAGTATAACAAATCAGATAACCTAACTATACATTTCCACAAGAATATACGTGTTTTCAGTGTACAACTTTACTTTACATGTTGAGAAACAATAACCAACCTTTTTAAGAAAATATGGGATTTTCTTGGTGTGTGTAACATTTTCAGAAACAAAAAGGAAACTGAAACATTTTCACAAAACAAAACCGCTTATGAACTCACCAGCGTTATGCTGATTTTCAAACCTCTTGTATTCTCAGGTCAGCATTAGAACAGGTACTCGAAGATCCTTTTATCCAAAGATGGAGTACGCAGAAGACTTGTTTAATTTTGTTTATATATAGACTATGTATCACAACTGTACAACTTTGCTTTTAAAACAATTGTAAAACTTTTCAATATGTAATGTAATGGTTGTTTTACTTTACTTACTATGTGCATTGGATTTGATACTCAACGTGGAGTCAACCTCGGAAATATTTCCGCCTTCGGTTTTCGGGGTGTGACAGATTGGTATCAGAGGCCTTGTTTATAGTGAATAAAGTATACCAAACCTTACATGGTATAAAACTATAAACACTAAAGGGCCTAAGTGCTCTGAATTAAAAGTATCTTCAAACTATAAGTATTTTCAAAAGTATATAAGTATACCGAACCGTCGAGATCTGTAAATACAAGTAGAACAAAACATAAGTAAATGGGTGTTGTATACTGTAGTTAAACCTGGGCAGTTATGTAGTCGTGTCTAGGATCAATATAGCCTGGCCAACTATATTCATTCGAGACACGGCCAACATGTGCTTGGGAGTGACTGTGGTATGCGACATGCCTAAAACTTACCCTGATACGACAAACATCGAGCCAGTGCCGTATTGAATCATGAAATACTATGGGAGTATTTCTCGAGCCAATTCTTTGTAGAAATCCTCGTTCACGTATAGATCCTTGATCATTCCATTAGCGACAGTTTACCTGCTTTGATAAATTTTTCATGCCTTATCGCTTATTCGGAATATATATCTGTCATATCTCTCGATTCAATTCAGAGGACTTATCATCCTCTCTTTCTTGATCTTATTAGATCAAGATGCCTCCCAGAAAGAGACCCAACTCAAAGACCAACAACCCTCCGCCACCACTTCCTCCTGAATTTGACCCTATGGTATTTCAGCCAGCTGTTACCGCCGCGGTGGCAGCTGCTATGTCTCAATTAAACACCGGTGGTTCCGGTGGTTCGGGAGGTGGTACTCAAACTCAGGATCAAGAAGGCAATCAGGGACACCGAAAGGATGTTTCCTATAAGGATTTCACGAATGCAAAACCAACATCCTTCGATGGCATTGGAGGTGTCATTTCTTTATCCCGATGGTTCGAGAAAATCGAATCCATTTTTTAAATCTGTGCATGTGCTGAGTCCGTTAAAGTCAAGTTCGCAGCCTGTGTCTTCATTGATAAAGCCTTGACTTGGTGGAATGGCCGATTCAAATCCCTGACCCTACCCGTAGCCAATGCCATGGGCTGGGAAGCTATGAAAGAACTCCTCATTGCTGAGTACTGTCCCCGTGGTGAAATGTAGAAACTAGAGCACGAGCTCTGGAACCTGAAGATGAAAGGTTCCGACATTGCTGCATACACTTCTCGATTCAATGATCTCGCACTTCTCTGCCCTAGATTAATCACTCCTGAAAGTAAAAATATCGAAAGGTTCATTTGGGGGTTAACCCAACCGACAAAGGGTCATGTTTTGGCTGCCCGTCCGGATACCTGTGATAGTGCCAAAACTTTAGCCCAAACTCTAATTGATCACAGTGATGATGTCGAGGAAACCACTACCACTCCTGAGCCGACCAAGAGGAGTGGTGAGAAAAGAAAATTCTGTAAGAAGAAGAAAGATCAATCTTCCCAAGGATCCTCCAAGAGACAACAGACTGTAGCAGTCCATGCTGCTACCACCCCCGTTGCCGCTGCTTCTGTTGTGGGATCCATTGATCCAACTCCGACCAGCAGGTATGCTGGTAATCTCCCTCTGTGTGACAAGTGAAAATATCACCACAACCCCGGCCCCTGTCAAGAACTATCTTGTACCAATTGTGGTAAGAAGGGGCACACGGTTCGATTCTGTAAAGCCCCGGCCCAATCGGCCAATCAATCATCTGGAGCAGGCGTTGGTCAAGCCTGCTATAACTGTGGTGAGGTTGGGCACTTTAAAAGGAACTGCCCCAAGAAGTCAACATCTGATAATACCGGGAGAGTCCTAGCCATAGGACGGGAGGAAGCAGTCGCCGATCCCACTGTAGTCTCGGGTACGTTCCTTTTCGACAACTCATATGCTAGTATTCTTTTCGATTCGGGTGCTGAATGAAGCTTTGTTAGTTATTCGTTCAAACATAACCTAAAACATAATCCCCAACCTTTAACTGAAACGTTTACCGTCGAGATGGCTAACGGTGAGAAAGAAAGTACTAACGAGATATTCGTAAGTTGTACCCTTACCCTGAATGACCATTCATTTCCTATCGATCTCATGCCGGTTTCCATAAAGAGCTTTGATGTCATCATTGGCATGGATTAGTTGACTCCCAATCATGTTGATATCCTTTGTTTTGAAAAAGCCATCCATCTCAACCTTCCTTTGGATCAAACTCTCATAATCTATGGTGATAAAATCAGTTCCAATCTTCATATCATTTCCTACATCAAAGCTCAAAAGCTCCTGCGAAAGGAGTGCATTGCATTCTTAGCCCATGTAATCAATGAGAAACAGGAAGTTAAAGGCCTCGCGAGCATCCCCGAAGTTTGTAACTTTCCTGATGTGTTTCCCGAAGAGCTCCAGGAATTCCTCCCGAGCGTCAGGTCGAGTTCCGTATTGACCAAATTCCTGGAGCTACCCCTGTGGCAAAGTCTCCGTATCGCTTAGCTCCAGCAGAAATGCAGGAGTTATCCAGTCAACTCATTGAGTTGCTCAACAAAGGATTCATTAGACCGAGTTCCTCACCCTCGGGAGCTCCGATATAGTTTGTTAAGAAGAAAGATGGATCCTTCCCGATGTGTATCGACTATCGCAAGCTAAACAAGTTGACCATTAAAAACTGATATCCTCTTCCGCGAATAGATGACCTCTTCGATCAACTCTAGGGAGCCAGTTACTTCTCCAAGATAGACCTTCGGTCAGGGTACCATCAGCTACGAGTTCATGAGAGTGATGTTTCCAAAACAGCTTTCAGGACTCGATATGGACACTACGAATTTGTAGTGATGCCCTTCGGTCTAACCAACGCACCGGCAGTGTTCATGGACCTGATGAACCGGGTGTGTCGTCCTTATCTGGATAAGTTTTTCATTGTATTCATTTATGACATACTTGTCTATTCCCGAAGCGAAGAAGATCACAAACAGCACCTGAGGCTAGTTTTGGAAACCCTTAGATTCGAGAAGTTGTATGCGAAATTTTCCAAGTGTGAGTTCTGGATTCGGAAGGTATCTTTCCTCGGTCACGTGGTAAGCGAGGAGGGTATTCACGTAGATCCTTCCAAGATTAAAGCGATAGAGAATTGGTCGACACCGAAGACACCCACAGAAATCCGACAATTCTTGGGCCTCGCCGGCTATTATCGGAGATTTATCCAGAACTTTTCCAGAATCATCAAACCTCTAACCAATCTAACACAGAAAGGTGTACCCTTTTGTTGGAGTGACAAACAAGAAACTGCATTCCAGACGGTGAAGAAAGCCTTGTGCAGCGCGCCTGTTCTGTCTCTACCTGAACGGACGGAGGACTTCGTTGTCTACTGTGATGCGTCTAATCAAGGCTTAGGCTGTGTGCTTATGCAAAGAGGAAAAGTTATTGCTTATGCCTCTAGACAGCTGAAAGCAGACGAGGTCAAATATACCACACATGACTTGGAATTAGGAGCCGTAGTCTTTGCACTGAAGATTTGGAGACATTACCTCTACGTAACCAAGTGTACGATCTTCACTAACAATAAGAGCCTGGAGCACATCTTTTATCAGAAATACTTGAACATGAGGCAACGGTGATGGGTAGAACTACTCAGTGATTATGAGTGTGAAATCCGTTACCATCCCGGCAAGGCCAATGTGGTAGCAGATGCCCTTAGCCGAAAGGAGAGTTCAAGCCGAAAGGTGAAGACCCTGACGATGACCATCCATTCCAACTTATCCATGCAAATCCAAGAAGCCCAGTTAGAAGCCCTCAAACCCGAGAACATGTCAATCGAAGCCTTGAGAGGAATGGAAAAGAAACTTGAGATCAGAGGTGACAGAGTCTTCTTCTTCATGGATCGAATCTGGATTCCAAAGTCCGGAGGATTCAGGGAGATTGTCATGGAGGAAGCGCACAAGACCAAATACTCTATTTACCCAGGCATTGACAAGATGTACTTGGATCTCAAGAAACAATACTGGTGGCCAAACATGAAAGCTGAGATAGCTATGTTCGTGGGCAAGTGTCTGACTTGCGCCAAGGTTAAAGTTGAGCACCACAAACCTTTGGTCTGCTCCAACAGCCCGAGATAGCCGAATGGAAATGGGAGATGATTACTATGGATTTCATCACCAAACTACCAAAGTGTCCGAGTGGGTACGACACCATTTGGGTAATTGTCGATCGTTTGACAAAGTCCGCTCACTTCATTCCGATTAAATAATCATTCAAGATGGAAAGACTCGCGCGAATCTACATCCATGAGGTAGTCCGACTACATGGTGTACATGCGTCCATTATCTCTGATCGAGATAGCAAGTTTACCTCCAGATTCTGGCAGTCCCTTCAGAAGGCTCTCGGAACCAAACTAGACATGAGCACGGCGTATCATCCTCAGACCAATGGACAAAGTGAGAGAACAATCCAAACCCTGGAGGGAATGCTTAGAGCATGTGTCATTGATTTTGGAAAGTCGTGGGACACACATCTACCTTTTATCGAGTTCTCGTACAACAATAGTTAGCACACCAACATCAGGGTTGCCCCGTTTGAAGCCCTATACGGTCGTAAGTGCAGATCCCCTCTGTGCTGGGCCGAGTTGGGGGACACACAGCTAGCCAAGATTCGAGTCCCTGACAGTGCTCTCACTGGTCCTGAAATCATCCGTGAAACCACTGAGAAGATCATCCAAATCCGGGAACGATTGAAAGCTTCACGAGATCGCCAAAAGAGTTACACTGATAACCATCGGAAACCTCTGGAATTCCAGGTTGGAGATCGTGTTCTGTTGAAGGTCTCGCCCTGGAAAGGCACGGTACGCTTTGGTAAGCGTGGGAAACTTAACCCTAAGTACATTAGACCCTTTGAGATCCTCGCCAGGATCGGTCCGGTAGCCTATAAACTTCGTTTACCCAATGAGCTCAGTAACATCCATCCCGTCTTCCATGTTTCAAATCTCAAGAAGTGTTTGTCCGATGAAACCCTAGTGATTCCTTTAGACGAGATTGAGATCAATGAAAACCTCAACTTTGTGGAGGAACCGATCGAAATCATGGATCGAGAAGTCAAACGTACAAAGCAAAGCCGCATCCCGATAGTGAAGGTTTGCTGGAATGCGAAGCGGGGACCGGAGTTCACTTGGGAGCGTGAAGACTCGATGAAACAACAGTATCCACATCTCTTTCCAGATCCATGCTTTGTATCTAGTATTGTATCTTAATTTTGAATTTCGGGACAAAATTCCCTCTAACGGGGGGATAATGTAACAACCCGAAATTTCGTATCATTACTTGTATCCCTTTTCGTAAATCCATTTCGATCAACCAATCGTCGTTTCCAAATTCGTTTCTGATTTAGCTATTTAATCAAGTCATTAAATTGAAATACCCCATTCTAGTGATCGGAACATTTCTAGAATCAACCATATCCGGTTACGGCAACTTGGCCGGGTGCGACCAAAAGCCCCGTCTAAAGCCGGTATCGGGTAAAATTTCATCGTGTCCAAATCCCGAACACTATTTAAAGTGTTCTAAGCCTTCATTTGAAGCTTTTGCTTCATCTCACTACTCTCTCTCTGTAACCTCTCTCCTCATCCAAGATTAAGGTCCAAAAACATAGATTCAAGGCTCCAAATCATAGAGGTAACCTCCCTAGCTTGTTGTTTAACATCTTAGGCCTTCAAATCCGTGTTTAAATTATGATTTTCGACCTGGAACATGCTTTTACGGCCAAGGAGCATGCTTGGGCCATAAACACATAATATTGGGGTTTTTGAGCAATTTAACCCTTCCAAACCATCATTGGGACTTAGATACGACCTTAAGGCTTTCAAACCCGAACTTATAACACCCTAAACATGGATTTTGAGGGACAAATAAGAGTTTACAGCCAAGGAATGTGCTTAGGCCATAAACCCCTCAAACATGGAGAGTAAACCCATTTTAACATGTTACAAAGCCATCCAACACCACCAATAGCCTTGGAATAAATCCTAGAACCAACCAAAAATAGTTTGGGGACCTAAAACATAACAAAACCCTTCATTTGAGAGTTTACGGCCATAGCACATGCTCCAGTGCCTTAAACTCCTAATTATGTGTCATTTGATGCCCTAAATTCATACCAAGGCATGGAAAATTAGTTAGAATCACATGTGATTGTCCTAAGCAGCACAAAATAAATATGGTTTGAGCTTGGGGGAGTTTACGGCCATAAAATACAATTTTATAGCCGTGAACTCCCATAAGTGATGTATATGTTGATTCAATCCATTCCAAGGCATTAGAAAAATCCATTCTAGCATTCCCCATGTCCGTTCAAGCCATTTAGCACTCAAAATTACCCAAACATGAGTTCGCGATCGTGAAATCATGTATGTAGGGGATATATGGCTGAAAACTCATTAGGGAGTTTACTCTTGAGGAGTAAACTCAATTCCCAAGTCCCTCGTATCATTACACATCCGTAGATGTCACCCGGGTCACTCCAAACACTTGTTTTGAAGTGTTTTCGCTCATTGGAGTGTAGTATGTCATCTAATTAGTATTTTTAAATCTAATTATATATATTTGGATATTATTTCATCATACATAGGAACCTCGCGAGTAATCAAGCCCCGAACCAACGTTTAGCATCCGAAATCGTCACATTTCCTCGTTTGGTGAGTTCATACCCCTACCCTTTTTCCCTGTTTTTCACTGTTTTCAGGGGGGAACACAAGCAAAGTACAAGTGATTACTTGTACTCAAAACCTGTTTTCTTGTGTGTGTTTCACATTTTATATTCTTTTAACACTGATTGTTATAACTGATAACCGTTTGAACATGCAGATCACGTAAACATGTATTTGTGAAATGGATTTTTAAATTGTTATGTTCTATAGATATTTCACAAATGGTTTTCCACATTTTATCAGTTAAAAGAATGACACTAGAATCATTGAACATAAAACCTGTACACTGTTTTGTCTTCGGTAACACTCCACAGAGATACGTGAGTGGAGGACTATCGTATTATTACTAGTAAAATTGTTAGTCCTGTATGATTGGAGAGACGTCCTTGGCGAACACTCCACAGAGATACGCGAGTGGAGGACTACACCCGTAACCAGAATATCTTGGATAGGGAGCGTGACTTGAGTGTATAGATCTATACGGGGCTGACTACCCCACACTTGGCTGCTAGCTACAGCCGAACCGAAATGGTTCAAGGGTGACGAAAGTCATAAGGTGACGTGGACTACTTATTGCCATATCTAGTCTATCGTATGGTTATGGAACTCGCAATTAGGATAACATAGATTTACTTAATAGTAATAATGAATAACATAATACATTTCACAAGATAACTAGGTTTCCGTAAGCATCTTTCACATTGGTAACCAAAATTCAGGAAGGTATTGGGCTTTCCTGGGGAAACATTGTACATAACCAGAAAAGTGTAACAAATCGGATAACTTCACATCTTAGAAAGGTAACATGTCTTTCAGAATACATCTTTTACATTTGATAACCAACAATCAGGAAGGTATGGGACTTTCCTGGGAAACATTGTACATAAATAGAAAGTGTAACAAATCAGATAACTTTACATCATCCACAATTGGTAACCAACAATTCAGGAAAGTATGGGACTTTCCTGGGAATACATTTGTACATAACAAAAACAGTATAACAAATAAGATAACCTAATTATACATTTCCACAAGAATATACGTGTTTTCAGTGTACAACTTTACTTTACATGTTGAGAAACAATAACCAACCTTTTTAAGAAAATATGGGATTTTCTTGGTGTGTGTAATATTTTCAGAAACAGAAAGGAAACTTAAACATTTTCACAAAACAAAACCGCTTATGAACTCACCAGCGTTATGCTGATTTTCAAACCGCTTGTGTTCTCAGGTCAGTGTTAGAACAGGTACTCGAAGATCCTTTTATCCAAAGATGGAGTACGCACAAGACTTGTTTCATTTTGTTTATATATATATATATATATATATATATATATATATATATACACACACTATGTATCACAACTGTACAACTTTGCTTTTAAAACAATTGTAAAACTTTTCAATATGTAATGTAATGGTTGTTTTACTTTACTTACTATGTGCATTGGATTTGATACTCAACGTGGAGTCAACCCCGAAAATGTTTCCGCCTTTGGTTTTCGGGGTGTGACAATTCTTTACCGCAGTCTAGTGTGCCATGTCAGGGCTCCCCTGATACCTGCTAACCAAGGTTAAATCAAAGGCTACATCAGGACGAGTACACGTCATAACATACATGATCGATCCTACAGCCGAAGCATAAGGTATTCGACTCATTTTTGTTATCTCAACCTCAATACTAGGGCTTTGTGTCTTACTCAATCTGGCATTACTCTGGATGGGTAACTCTCCTTTCTTGGAGTCCTGCATGCTAAACCTCTTCAACACCTTATCCAAGTAGGTACTCTGACTAAGTCCAATTAGTCTTTTACTCTGGTCTCACAAGATCCTTATCCCTAGAATATAGGCAGCTTCTCTTAGGTCCTTCATAGAGAAACACTTCACAAGCTAGGACTTAACTTCCCGCAGAGTTGGGATGTCATTTCCTATGGGTAGTATGTCATCCACATACAATACTAAAAGGCTAAATATACTCCCACTAGCCTTGACATATACACAAGATTCATCTTCACTCCTAGAAAAGCCAAATTCTTTGACTTTCTCATCAAAGCAAAGATTCCATCTTCGAGGTGCTTGCTCTAACCCATCAATGGATTTCTCAAGCTTACACACTCTATTAGGGTACTCTGTATTGAAAAAACCCCCTGGCTGACTCATGTAAACATCCTCATCCAACTTTCCATTAAGGAAATCGGTTTTGACATCCATTTGCCTTATTTCATAGTCATGAAATGCAGCTATGGCTAACAGAACCCTAATAGACTTAATCTTGGCCACTGGAGAAAAGGTCTCATCATAATCAACTCCCGGAGTTTGAGAGAACCCCTTTGCAACCAGTCGTGCCTTATAAGTGTGTACATTACCATCCATGTCGGACTTTTTCATGAAGATCCATTTGCACCCAACGGTCTTACGACCTGGTACATTCTCAACCAAGTTCCAAACTTGATTGTCATACGTGGACTGTATCTCGCTGTCCATTGCCTCTTTCCATTTGGCTAAATCAGGGCGTGCGATGGCTTCCGCATAACTGTTAGGTTCATCCAGATGTATCAGTGTCTCATCACTGATAAGCGTATCACCTTACTCAGTAATATGGAATCCATAGTAATGCTCAGGTGCATTCCTAACCCTTGTGGAACGCCTCAGAGGTACAGACTTTTCAATTGGCTCAACAGGAATCTCCTGCTCAAGTTGAGTGCTAGGGTTTGAAGTTCCTTCACCACTTCACTCTTGAATTTCTTCAAGGTCAACTTGCCTCCCACTGTTTCCTTGGCTTATGAACTCTCTCTCTGTTGAAAGAAATCCCTCCTAGCTACAAAGACCACATTTTCACTAGGTCTGTAGAAGAGGTAACCAAAGGATTTATGTGGGTAGCCGATGAACATACACCTCTCACTTCGAGGTTCGAGCTTATCATGATTCTCGTGTCTCACGAAAGCCTCGCAACCCCAAATCTTGATGTTGTCTAGTTTGGGTACTTTACCAGTCCACATCTCATGAGGAGTTTTGGCAACTTTCTTTGTAGGGACAAGATTAAGGATATGGGGGACATTCTCTAAGGCATACCCCCAAAATAATAGTGGTAGTGAAGCTCGACTCATCATGGAACGAACCATATCCAACAAGGTTCGATTACGCCTCTCAGCTACACCATTCAACTGCGGTGTCCTAGGAGGTATCAATTGTGAGACAATCCCACATTCCCTAAGATAGTCGAGGAACTCTGAACTAAGATACTCAACACCTCGATCGGATCGAAGAATCTTAATGTTCCTGCCCAATTGATTCTCGACTTCCTGTTTAAATTCTTTAAACCTTTCGAAAGTCACTGACTTATGCTTGATTAAGTAGACATATCCATATCTACTGTAATCATCAATGAAAGTCAAATAATAACGGTTTGCATCACCTGTGGCATGTTTGAAGGATCCACACACATCCGTCTGTACAAGATCCAACAAACCTTCACCCCTCTCACAAGAACCTGTGAAGGGTGACTTTGTCATTTTTCCATGTAAGCATGATTCGCAACTATCATCTGCTTTAGGTCAAATTGTTGGATTAATGTCTAAGTCCATAACTATAATTGGTAAGACTTGACCCGACCTGGCATGGTCCATTTGGGTTGCATACCATCATGCACTTGGATAGACTATAATGAGAGAAATAAGACACTTATGGTTATTAATATATTATAAGTTCTAGTATATTAATAATAAGAATAATAAGATTATTTAATTAGTATTGATCAAGAATTAATCTAGGATTAATTAAGTGATCAAAAGAAGAGTAATTAAATATATGGGTTGATTGTGTAAATCATCCATACTTGTATAGTGGGCTAATGCTCCATGGATAATCAAGTTGGGCTAAAACCCATAGGATGGTCCATGGATGCTCCATGGTGTATTTGTACCCATGGATCATGGAAATGAAAGGCCATGTCAATTAGGGTTTACATGGTGTAACCCTAACTATATAAGCTTCTTATTCTTGACCAAAATCGGCCACTAGTCTGAGAAGTAAAAGGGCTAGCCGATTTCATGAGTTGTAGAATTCTCTCAAGCTATTCTAAGTGTTTTGGTGATTGTGATTCCACTTGAGGCTTCCACACTATTGGGGCTAAGCTCTTAAAGCTTGAAGACATCAAGCTACATCAAAAGGTATGTATTCTATCTTGTTACATTCATTGATTTGTATGCTAGATTAGGATAATACCTTGGAAGTTCTTATTTGCATATATAATAGAGAAACATAGATCCAAGGTATTTAGGGTTGCATGTACACTTAGGAAGTGTTAGAATGCTCAAAACCCAACAGTGGTATCAGAACCTAGGCTTGCTTTCTCTTATACCTGCAATAGAAGCTGAAAAATCGAGTTTTGTTGCTGTCTGCCCAGTAGACTCGCCGAGTCCAAGGCAAAATGCATCCAACTCGCCGAGTTGGTTCGTGCACTCGACGAGTTGGACCCCCAGACAGCATAAATTCTACCTTTTTGGCTGGAATTGGACTAGGAACATTACCCTAAGATGTTTTTGAACTAATAAACTTGTTTTTGAAGTGGTAATGTTCATGCTAATCCAATTTCAAAGATAATTGTCAATATATTCATGTTTTGTATTAGTTTAAGGTTTAGACTAATTACATGAAAAAGTTTGATTTGAATTATCTTGTTCTTATGAGTTGCTTAGAATAATAGAAAAGTTAATTGATTATGTGTTTTCAATCCAAATTAATCTAAGAGTTGATTCTAAAATGTGTTTTTGTAACTTGTCCTCAAGTTATTTGAAAAGTCACATTTAAGTTTCATAAAACTCATAAAAGTTGGCAATGGTTACAAAAGATGAAGAGTCTTGTCCTTAAGTTATGGAGGTTCAAGAGTCACTTCATTAAGTAATGAAATAAAGTGTAACCTTAATTAATTCCATAAGTTATAAAATAAAGAAAAGTTAATTCTTTTATTAGTTTAAAGTCTTCCATAACTTGTCCTCAAGTTATGGAATTTGAAGAGTTTTTGGATTAAAACTACTTTAAACACATAAGTTATGGAATTAATTAGTTTTGAATAGTTTCAAAACTTTCCCTCAAGTTTTGGAATTTGAAAAGTTTTCCTTATGAATACTTCAATTCCAAGTTAGCCCTTAGAATTTTAAAGAGTTCAAATTCAAACCTTATACTTTATAATATTATAAGTTAATAATATATATATGTATAAGAGTAAAGTCAGTCTTACCGCTAGTACGCCTCATTCACGAAGCCGGTCTATAAGGTGGGTATAAGGTTGTTGCCTATAAAATGGCAACTTAATGGGTGTCCACTCTCACCCACCGCTTGCTTGACTGGTGGAGGGTCGTTAGCCGAACGGGTTTGACAAAACTATAATTCTCCTTTCATTAAAAGTATTAATGATAAATACTAAGTAACTAAACTCTTAATAATACCCAATCTTAGTTACTTAGGAAAATGTGAATAAGGTGCTAATCCATGAAATTACACTTTACACTTTGTCTAAGTCGTTAGTGGAGCATGTGTGGTTAACCGGCACACTAACTTGGACTTAACAAGGTAGGTAAAGGGTGACTTAATATTTATCATAGTATCGATGGAGCATGTGTGGTTAACCGGCACATTGATTGAGGGGTAATTTATTAAGGGTACCAAGTGATTTGCATGGTTACTTCACACCTTGTTTTGTGATCCTCGGCATCCCAGTCACAAAACCTGAAGGGCACACTCGAGATTGAAACATGCCATTGAACAGTTCAATGAATCTCAAAGATCTAGGAGTTTCAAATCCAATTAAAACCTAATAATATATTTCATTTATCTTGGTGGAAATTGGTGAATCGTCATTCGCCTACCTTCAAATATTTTATAGCTTGGATTACGGCATACCTCTTCTAAGTTATAAAATAGTTTGTTGGGTCCTAGCCTTAATATTTCATATTGGGTGTCATATTAAGGACTTTAAATCAACTATCTTGAATATCTCCCATAACATGTAGGGTTTAGACATTTATGATCTTCCCAAATCTCTTGAAACAAGCTTTCCTAAATGAAGATGATGTTCCTTGGAAATCATACTTCTTTCACCTCCTCCAATTATTCTCCCCAACCCACAAGTTCTTGAAAAAGTTTAAGGTCACTCAAGCCCTATTGGCAAGGCAAGGTCTAGGTGTGATCACATCTTGGAGATGTAGTCACATATTGACAAGCCGGGAGAGTTGGGTGTCAAAGTCTTGAGAAAGTTGGTGGTTCAACTACTTTCTAAGTCACATAGTGAGTTCTTTTGGAACACCTATGAAACGGACTATGACAAGACCCTTAATGATCTTATCTATTTGCTAAGATCAACTTCCTAAAACTCTATGGACATTGACAATGATGACATTGGATATCTAGTAAAGCATTCTCTTCCCAATGAAAAGGGATCGGCCATAGTCAACTCGGTTGACCAAATGGTAAACAGAAAAGCTAAGTCTGTGATAGTCCTATGTACCATTATCAAAGGGTCCATATGTTTATATTGCCAAAGAAAGGGGCATTGGTTGCGAAACTGCCAAATTTACCTAAGGATGTGAAAGTCAATAAGTTTGACTCTACTTCAGGTAAAGTCCACTATCTAACTCTGTTAAGTTTCTATTCTGAGATTCTTATTACATGATGTGACTGGGTCACATGGTGATGTTTTAAGAATCAAAGAAAAGTGGAGAAACCTAAAGAAAGAATATGCTGAATCTGATCGCGTAGATGGTTTTCTATCGCGTAGTTTGGAGATCGGATCCTTGAGCTACTTCTTTGGAGTTATGAGATATTGCTTAGGAATAGATAACAACAAGTTTTCATATCGATTGTAAGGATAAGTTTTTTCGGCAAAAGTTTTAAAATAAAAGGAAAAAATTTTGATTTTATTTATTTTTAAAATATCCTTACAATGGCATTTGAGGAAAAATTGTTGCTTATAAGATTCCATTAATAGCAAGAGTGGAAGTATGAAATTGATTCTTTCATTTGTGGTAATGTCTAAATTTACCAAATAAGGAAAGAGTCTCATCACCCAAGTCTCAATTGGACCGAGACTTGGAATCATGCAAGTTGTATAGCATGATGAATGAGAACTTTCAAGTATTGGAAAAATTAAGACTAATTACTCGGTCACATGGATATGTGAGTCAAGTAATGGACTAAGAGATCGAGTACATAGTCTTGTGCACTGGTCAATTCCACTACAAAAGATTGATGAGACTATTCGTCATAGTTTACTAAAGCTCAGTAAATATAATTACACTTACAAGCTTAAGTGTAACTGTAAGACATTGGAAAAGGTTCCAATGTATGGCAGAGCGAATAAGAAGAATCAAAATGGCAGAAGGATAAAAGTTTCTCAAATCTGAAAAGATGGGAGAGTACTTTAGTATCAGTTTTGTGATCATCTTAATGATTAAGAAACCATAGCACAATTATTTCTCTAAGGAAATCTTAGTGCATTCTTATGACTAAGAAGAGGAACTTGAATTGTTGAAATGGTTAAATCAAGAAGATAAGTCATACTTCGTTCCAATACAAGTCTTAGAGTCATACTCCAAGATTGTAACTTGAGTGACATGTCTTAAAGAAGGTTTAAAACACTTGTCAAATGTGAGAGTAAAAGTTCTCTACTCTTTTACATTTGAAATTGGTATGTTGTGATGTTTTGGATAAAACAAAGACCAACTAAGGCCAATTTTGTGAAGTGTTTGTCTTGATTAGAATCCACACTATCTCTTGGATGTTTGACAAGGGAGTCTTATAGGTCAAAAGGACAATGGGAGTCTTAAAGGTCTTGAAAGTCTCAAGAACTAATCAAGAATAGAACCTAAAGTTCTTCACTAGCACACGACTTGAGGTTTATAACCTATCGTGTTGACATATTCTGTGCCCATTCCAGTTAAAGTTGGCTTTGCATATGAGTTCTTAGAGTTCTCAATTGGTTGCATAACAACTTGGAAGCAATGGCAGGCCCTTGAGCTGACAGGTGGCAAGAAGTTAAGATTGAGTTCAATCCATATGGTTTTGGATTTGTCATTATCTTTGTCTTGTGATTATGGTTTTGACAAATTCATATGGGTAGGAACTCATACACCATATAAATCTAAGTGTCATAAGGTTTCTCTCCGATTCATGAAAATGATGGTGAGGAAACGCTTTCACTAAGTAGATTTTACGTAGATATCAATTGTGTTATTTGCATTTTCAAAAGTCGTTAGTGGAGCGCGTGTGGTTAACCGGCACACTAACATGGACTTGTGAGAAATGGCAAATGCCTAAGCAATTGAGACTATGATTACGGTATCCCTTTTCATGGTTCTTGAAATTGCTTAGACACACAGGTGAGCTATCTACGGAAAGGGTGTATGAATCTAAATTTCAGACTGTCCAGCTGATTTCTGAGTACATGTCAAAGCTAGTGGGAGCATAAGTGTTATGCTAATAATCATCATGTTAGTGGGAGCATGATAATTATGATAAGTATTGCAAGTTAGCAATGTTAATTATAGAAAACAAAAGTTTCAATTGGGAAAAATTTGTTTTGCTATAATTAAGGGAGAGGAAATTATACTTCATCTCAAATCTATAAGCTTAGATCGTGAGGTTTTAATCATTTAGTCAAGGATATATATATGAATTTCATGTTGGAATGGCTCAACATAAGGAAATTCTGTATATGGGTCCATTATTTGCATTCTAAAATTCGATTATGATGACGGCATCCCTTTTCATAATCTGAATTATGAGAACTTGGCAAATAGAAATGGAAATGTTATAGCAAAAGACTGGTTTAGTCTTTATGTGAGACATCATGAATCGTGTCCCATATGCTTCGGATATAGGATCGACTACATGTGCTATATTCATCCGTTCTAAAATTTTCCAAATGCCTAGGGCATTAAGAAGGGAAAAGGTTTAGAACTGAATATGACTAAAAGGATTAAACAATTGTCGAGGACAATCTAAGGTTTACCAAAGATTGGTTGCTCAAGGACAGTTGGAAGTATAGTGATAATTCTGGAAGGACCATATTGACATAATCTGGAAGGAGGCAACTCTTGTTCAGAAGTGATAGTCAAAATGGAATCTGGAAATGTTTCAAAGTTAGAATTTCAATCTGTTTAAGATTAGGAAACTTAATGCAAGAAGGATGTTTCCAAGGAGTTAATCTCCTTTGGAATGCTCTGTAATGATTTTTGTCAAGTCTTTCTGATTTTGTACATAATCATTACAAGAGTATCAATGCATATAAGTTTAGAATCTAACAGATTTCAGTAAATGCCATGAATTTGGAATTCTTGCATTTGCAGTAAGGATTTGGGAGTGTGAAAAGAGAATCATTGAAGTTATGTTCAATTGATCTAGTTCACAAAGTAAAGATCATAGACAAACATAGTATGCATACTTGGTGTATGGCATGACTATTGTTTAGAAAACATAGTGTACATGCTTGGAGCATGGGACAACTATTGTTTTAAATTCAAGAATAAAGTTGATAGCTGAAACGGTATACAATGAATAATGTGTAATCATATGGTGATAAATAAAAGGTGTTTTATTTATATTCATAAGTTCTGAGACCATATTGGATTCTATTATGATTGTGTTTCATTTTGCATGTTTTGACTTCCCGAATAAACTTGGTTATTCTTTCGGAATGACTAAGTTATTCAAACCATCCACAGTCGGTCATATGTTGGAAGTAGATATGAATTAAGACTGTCATGGGTTGGCTTGTAGAGGTCTATGGTGTTGGACAAAGGGCTACAACACTCATGAGTGATCATAAGTTCTGAGTATTGGATTTAACCCGCGCTCATTGGAATCACTTCATGGATTTTATCACGAGTGATCATGAGACGATAATATCTTATATTCTTCAAACCTAGAGATATGAGTTGTTACTATGAGTTGATAGTACATTGATTGCACGAAAACGCATTTGGTAACTCGGTGCTATAAAACGTGCCTTTGTGTATGATTCAACAAGTAGTAGAACAAGACATATGAGTCGAAGTTTATCCGTTCCTTTTACCTTCGGGATAAAAGCGATATCTGTGGGCCCCTCGATGATTTGATGATGACAAATGGAAGTGCTCGGCCGGGCCAGGACTGATTTGATTTGTTCAATTAGTCAGTCGTCATAAATCGGAAATCGGGAAACAACAAATGGACAGAGAGAATGATTATAATCCATGTCTTAGTCCATATGATATCTAGAATGGAGGAATATATGATCCCTTATCTAATGGACAAGTCATTGACAAAGGTCAGAGTTCATCGACAAGGTCAGAGTTCGACAACGGCTTTAAGAGCTACGATTGTCAGTTGGTTCCTGAAGTCATACGCAATACTAGTTTTAGACTTATCCAAGTGGGAGACTGTTGGATTAATGTCTAAGTCCATAACTATAATTGGTAAGACTTGACCCGACCTGGCATGGTCCATTTGGGTTGCATACCATCATGCACTTGGATAGACTATAATGAGAGAAATAAGACACTTATGGTTATTAATATATTATAAGTTCTAGTATATTAATAATAAGAATAATAAGATTATTTAATTAGTATTGATCAAGAATTAATCTAGGATTAATTAAGTGATCAAAAGAAGACTAATTAAATATATGGGTTGATTGTGTAAATCATCCATACTTGTATAGTGGGCTAATGCTCCATGGATAATCAAGTTGGGCTAAAACCCATAGGATGGTCCATGGATGCTCCATGGTGTATTTGTACCCATGGATCATGGAAATGAAAGGCCATGTCAATTAGGGTTTACATGGTGTAACCCTAACTATATAAGCTTCTTATTCTTGACCAAAATCGGCCACTAGTGTGAGAAGTAAAAGGGCTAGCCGATTTCATGAGTTGTAGAATTCTCTCAAGCTATTCTAAGTGTTTTGGTGATTGTGATTCCACTTGAGGCTTCCACACTATTGGGGCTAAGCTCTTAAAGCTTGAAGACATCAAGCTACATCAAAAGGTATGTATTCTATCTTGTTACATTCATTGATTTGTATGCTAGATTAGGATAATACCTTGGAAGTTCTTATTTGCATGTATAATAGAGAAAACATAGATCCAAGGTATTTAGGGTTGCATGTACACTTAGGAAGTGTTAGAATGCTCAAAACCCAACTCAAATGACTCCAGGACTCCATCCTTTTGGAGTTGGCCTATGCGTTTCTTGCTTGTATGTCCAAGACGACAATGTCGTAATAATGCTTTCTCCAAGTTATTATCATTTACAGAATCAATACACAATACATTATTTCCTAAGTTATCAATCACAGATACAGTTTCATGCACACCATCACAAGGTAATGCTTTAAAATAAAGAACATTATTAAAGAAAGCATTAATCGAACCAACTTCATTATCAAATGAAAAGGTGAAACCTTGTTTATACAATGCATGAAAGGAAATAATATTTCTTGTCGTTGCTGGCGAATAACAACATTTATTCAAATCTAAACTAAACCCACTACTTAGCGATAAAGTATAAACTCCAATCTTGGTGATAGGTAAAGCTTTCCCATTCCCTATGATTAAGTTTATTCTTCCATGCTCCACATTCTCACTTCTTCTTAGTCCCTGCAAATCAGAACATATATGAATACCACAACCGGTATCAAGGACCCAATAGTTAGCATGGGGTGAGTTATTAGATAAGATAGTGTAGATACCTGCATGGTTGGGTTTTACTTTCCCATCCTTCACATCTTTCTGGTACTTTGGGCAGTTCGGCTTCCAATGTGACTTTTCGTGAAGACGATGTAGTGACGAAAACTTTCTTGGTTCCACTTGAAGAAGAGCCACCAAGGGTCCTAGCCTTGGTACCCTTCGAAGAGCTCTTTCTCTTCTTCCCTCTACCTTTCCTGATTGCCAAGACAGGGGCAGAGTTTGGAGTAGGAGTGTTAACAGCTGACTTACCTTTAAGACCTGTTTCTACGGTCTTGAGGAGTCCCTGAAGTTTGCTGAGTGTGACCTCTTCCTTATTCATGTGATATGTCAGGCGGAATTGATCCTAGGACGAGGGTAAGGAGTGCAAAATGATATCTATTGCAAGCTCCTCAGGGAAGTTCACATTAAGCTTCACCAAACGATCGACATACCTTTGCATTTTCTGCATGTGACTCGTGACGGATTCTTCGTCCTTCATCATGGTTGTTATGATTGAGCAGATGGTTTCATACCTCTCTTGTCGTGCACTTTGATGGTATCTTTCCATCAGATCTTGGTGCATTTCAAAAGGGTAGAAGTCCTCATAGGACTTTTGGAGTTCTTGTTGGGTTTTGAGCAATCTAACACTTCCTAAGTGTGCATGCAACCCTAATAAACCTTGGATCTATGTTTGTCTAAATACATGCAAAATAATAATTTTCCAAGGTTTATAACCTATCTAACATGGCATGGGGAACATTTCAACATAAAAGAGTTAGAAGAGATTACATACCTTTTGGTGTGTTGGGTTCTTAGGAGTTTGAGGGCCAAGCACCAATAGTGTGAATGCCTCAAATGGAATCACAAACACCACAAACTCTTGGGAAACTTTGAGAGAGTATATACACCTTGTATAAATCGGCCACACACATGCACACACACACTAGATCACTAGCTTTCTCTCTTAGGCCTCATTTCATGCTCCATAAGCATGCTTATATAGTATGCATGGTTAGGGTGAAACCCTAATAACCCATGTCTTTTCCTTTTCCAAGGATCCATGGGTTAAAAGCTCCATGGATCATCCATGGACTTCCACATAATCCTAGCCCATTAACAAATGAGTATTAGCCCACACTATATAAAACAAATAGCCCATAATTTAATTAGTATTCCTTTTAATCTCTAAATTAATCCATGATTAATTTAAGACTAAAACTAATTAAATAACGTAACTTCATATTAATATATTATAACTCATAATATATTAATAAACATATGTGTATAACTCTCATAAAATTATCCATAATAGTTTGGATGAGATGCAACCCAAATGGACCATGTCGGTCGGGTCAAGTATATACCAAATAAGTTATGGACTTAGACACCTTATCCAACAGACTCCCACTTGGATAAGTCTAATAACTATATTTGCCTATAACTTCAGGAACCAACCAACAATCGTAGCTCTCGAAAACTCCCTCGAACAGTGAAGACTCTGTCGAACTATGAAGCGCCATTTTAGATAAGTGATCACATAATCCTCTGTTCTCATGATATCAGCCGGACAAATACATGGAACAACGTCGTACTTATTGTCCAGCAGTTTGTTTCCCGATTTTCGATTTGTTTGACAAAGAACTTAATCGAACACATCAATTCAGTTCTGACCGGCCGGTACAAAGGTCACAACAAAATCATCGAGGGGCCCAGATATCGCTTCTATTTCTAGAAGGAACAGATAAACTTCGACTCATATGCTTGTTCTACTACTTGTTGAATTGTACACAAAGGCACGTTTTATAACATCAAATTACTGATGCGTTTACGTGCAATCAATGCACAACCAACTCATAGGTAACAACTCATATCTCTAGGTTTGAAGATTTATATGATATTACCGTCTCACGATCACTCGAGATAAATTCCATGAAGTGATACAAGTGAGCGTGGGTTTATTCCAATACTCATAACTTATGAGCACTCATGAATGTTGTAGCAACCATCGCCATGACTAAACTCATTTAGCCATCTACAAACCCGATTCATGACAGTCTTGATTCATACCTACTTCCAACATATGAACGACTGTGGAGTGTTTAAATAACTTAGTCATTCAGAAAGAATAAGCTAGCTATTTTGGAAGTCAAAACATGCAAAGTGAAACACAATAATAATCGAATCTAATATGGTCTCAGAACCCTTCTGAATATAAATAAAACCACCTTTTATTTATCACCATATTGATTACACATTATTCAATGTTTCAAATATCAACTTAAGACTTGAATAAAAAAACAACAGTCGTCCCATGCTCCTAGCATGTACACTTTATTTTTCTAAACAATAGTTATGCCATACCCAAAGTATGCACACTATGTTTGTCTATGATCCTTACATTGTCATGTAGATCAATTGAACATGATTCCATTGATACTCATTTCACAATCCCAAATCCTTACTGTAAATGCAAGAATTCCAAATTCATGTCATTTACTGAAATCTGTTAGCTTCTAAACTTATGTGCATTGATCCTCTTGTAATGATTATGCACGAAGTCAGAAAGACTTGACAATAACCATTACAGAGCATTCCAAAGGAGATCAGCTCCTTGGGAACATCCTTCTTGCATTAAGTTTCATAATCTTACATAGATTGAATAATTTCTAACTATGGAGACATTTCCATAGTCCCATTTTGAATATCACTTCCGAACAAGAGTTACTTCTTTTCAGAAAATGTCAATATGGTCCTGCTAAAATTAACACTATACTTCCAATTATCCTTGAGAAACCAATCTTTGGCAAACCTCAGATTGTCCTCGACAATTGCTTAATCACTTTTAGTCATATCCAGTTCTAGACTTTTCCCTTCTCAATGCCTTAAGCATTTGGAAAATTTAGAAAAGATGAATATTATAGCACATGCAATCGATCCTATATTCGAAGCATATGGGACACGATTCATGATGTTTGACATAAAGACATGATACTAGACTAGTATTTTGCTACAATATTTTTATTTGCCATGTTCTCAAAATTTAACTATGAAGAGGGATGCCGTAGTCATAATTTAATTTTGAGAACGCAATATATATAGAATTTCCTCAAGTTTGAACCATTCCAACATGAAATTCATATATATTATTGACTAAAAATGCTTAAAATCTCAATCTAAGCTTTAGAATTGAAATGAAGTATAATTTCCTCTCCCTTAATTATAGCAAAACAACTTTTCAACCCCTGCAACTTCACAAATTGAAATTTTGTTTTCTATAATTAACATTGCTAGCTTGCAATACTAATCATAATAATCATGCTCCCACTAACATGATGATTATCAGCATAACACTTATGCTCCCACTAGCTCTGACACATTTCCAGAAACCTGTTGGACTTCTGAAATTTGGATTCATACACCCTTTCTTAGATAGCTCACATGTGTGTCTAAACAATTTTCAGAACTATGAAAAGGGATGCCGTAATCATAGTCTCAATTGCTTAGGCATTTGCCATTTCTCACAAGTCCATGTTAGTGTGCCGGTTAACCACACGCGCTCCACTAATGACTTTTGAAAATGCAAATGACACAATTGATATCTACTTAAAATCTATTTAGTGAAAGCATTTCCTCACCATCATTTTCATGAATCGGAGAGAAACCTTATGACACTTAGATTTAATAGTGTATGAGTTCCTATCCATGCGAATTTGTCAAAACCATAATCACAAGATAAGGTTAGTGACAAATTCAGCCCTACATGGATTAAACTTATTCAATCTTAGTTTCTTGTCACCTTGGTAACACAAGGCCCACCAATGCTTCCAAGTTGAACTCTGATAACTCACATGTAAATTCAACTTATTTGAAGTAGGTACAAAAATAAGAATTATGTCAACACGATAGGTTGAAAACCTTAAGTCGTGTGCTAGTGATAAATTACAGGTTTTACTCTTGATTAAATCTTGAAACTCTTTCAGGATCTTTAAGGCTCCCACTGTCCCCTTGACATATAAGTTTTCCTAGTCAAGAACCATTCCTTGATAAAACAAATATTCAAGGGATAGTGCGGATTCTTATCAAGACTAACACTTCACACAATTGGTCTTAGTTGGTCTTTGTCTCATCCAAGACATCACAACTTACCAATCTCAAATGTACAAGAGTAGAAAACATTTTACTCTTACATTTGATAAGTGTTTTAAACCTTCTTTAAGACATGTCACTCAAATTACAATCTTGGAGTATGACTCCAAGACTTGTATTGGAACGAAGTATGATTCATCTTCTTGATTTAACCATTTCAACAATTTCAAGATCCCTTCTTCTTAGTCATAAGAATGCACTAAGACTTTCTTAGAGAACAAATTTTGATATGGTTTCTTAATCATTAAGATGATCACAAAGCTGATACTAAAGTACTCTCCCGTCCTTTCAGATTTGAGAAACTTTTATCTTTCTGCCTAATTTGATTCTTCTTATTCGTTTTCCAATGTTACAAAATTATACTTAACCTTATAAGTATAATCATATTTACTAATCATGACAAATCAATCTTTGTGGTGGACCTTGACCAGCGCACACCCAGTGTACCTAATTCCTTAGTCCTTCAATTGACTCACATATACATGTGATCAAAGAATTAGTCTTAATTTTTCAAAGATGAAAATTCTCATTCATCATACAATACAACTTGTATGATTCCAAGTTTCTGTCCAATTGAAACTTGGGTGATGAAAAACTTTCTTCATTTGGTAAATACAGACACTACCACAAATGAAAGAATCAAATCCACTTTCCAATATTGCTATTACTGGAAACATATAAGCAACAATTTTCCACCGATGCCATTGTAAGGATATTTTTTAAAATAAATAAAATTAAAACCTTTTTTTCTTTTATTTTAAAACTTTGCGGAAAAACTTATCCTTACAATCCACATGAAAACCTTGTTGTTATCTATTCACAAGCAATATATTATAACTCTTAAGCAACAGCTCAAAATTCTGATTACCGAACCATGCGATCGAAACCCATCTTCGCAATCAGAATCAGCATATACTTACTTTAAGCTTCCTATCTTTTCTTTGATTCTTAAAAGACATCAGCATGTGACCCATTCACATTATGTAATAAGAATCTCCAAATAGGAACTTAACAGAGTTATACAGTGTATTTTACCCGAAGTAGAGTCAAACCTCTTGACTTGATCAACCTTATGACCTTTCAGGTAAATAGGGCAGCTTCGCAACCAATGCCCCTTTCTTTGGCAATATAAACATATGGAGACCCTTTGATAATGGCCCATGAGACTATTTCAGACTTAGCCTTTCTCTTTACCATTTGGTCAACCGAGTTGACTATGGCCGATCCCTTTCCATTGGGAAGAGAAAAGCTTTTCTAGATATCCAATGCTACCATTGCCAATGTCCATTTAAGGTTTGGGAGGTTGATCTTCTAACAAAATTTGCTTTACTAGTGTTCCAAATCATTGCTGATTCCACAGCACAAAACAAATAGATAAGATCATTAAGGCTCGTGTCATAGTCTGTCTCATAGTAGTCCCAAAGTGACCCGCTATGTTACTAAGAAAGTGATTGAACATCCAACTTTCACGAGACTTTGACACCCAACTCTCCCGTCTTGTCAATATGTGACTACATCTCCAAGATGTGACCACACCAAGACCTTAACTTGCCAATAGGGCTTGAGTGACTTTAAACTTTTCAAGAACTTGTGGGTGAGGGAGAATAATTTGGAGGAGATAAAGGAAGTGAAGCATGATGTTGAGGAACATCATCTTCAGGAGATTTGGGAAGATCATAAATGTCTAAACCAGACATGTTTTGGGAGATATTCAAGATAGTTGATTTAAAGTCCTTAATATGACACCCAATATGAAATATTAAGGCTAGGACCCAACAAACTATTTTATAACTTAGAAGAGGGATGCCGTAATCCAAGCTATAAAATATTTGAAGGTAGGCGAATGACGATTCACCAATTTCCACCATGAAAAACGAAATAATTTATTAGGTTTTAATTGGATTTGAAATTCCTAGATCTTTTGAGATTCATTGAACTTTTCAATGGCATGTTTCAATCTCGAGTGTGCCCTCTCAAGTTTTGTGACTGGGATGCCGAGGATCACAAAACAAGGTGTGAATAACCATACCAATTCACTTGGTACCCTTAATATTATCACCTAATCAATGTGCCGGTTAACCACACACGCTCCATTGATCTATGAAAAACATTAAGTCACCCTTCGTGGTCCTTACTAGTCCAAGTTAGTGTGCCGGTTAACCACACACGCTCCACCAACGACTTGGTAAGGTACAAAGTGCGAATTCCATGGGTTAGCACCAAATTCACATTTTTCCTAAAGTAACTAAGATTGGGAATTATTAAGATTTTAGTTACTTTAGTATTTATCATTAATACTTTTAATGAAGGGAGAATTTAAAGTCATTGTCCTACCCGTTCGGCTAACGACCCTCCACCGATCAAGCAAGCGGTGGGTGAGAGTATACACCCATTAAGTCGCCATTTTATAGGCAACAACCTTATACCCACCTTATAGACCGGCTTCGTGAATGAGGCCTACTAACGGTAAAACGACTTATTCTTATACATATATATAATAATTAACCATTAATGTTATAAATAGTATAAGGGTTGAATTTTTAACTATTAAAACTCTAAGGTTTGGAATTAAAGTTTATTAAAGTGTGTGAAACTTTACAAATTCCAAAACTTGAGGGCAAGTTTTGTAACTTTGCAAAACTCTTCATTTCATAACTTATGAATTAATGGTTCATAAAAATGAAGACTCTTCATTTTCATGTAACTTATGTGTTTTAAGTGTGTGTTAAATGAAAGTGACCTTTGGTAATCCATAACTTGAGGACAAATTATGGACTCCATTAAAACACATAAATGATAAAGAATTAATCCTAAACAATTCAGCAAATAATTCCTATCATTTTCTAAATTCATAAGAACATGAACATGATCATCAAAATTCAAGAATTATATGAACACATAAAATCATGGATTTTTGATATATGCTATTGTAAATGGATTAGAACAACCATTACACCAACTAAAATAAGTTTTACAACACCAAAACAATTTAGGGTAATGTTTCCAGTCCATTTCCAGCAGCAAAAGTCGAGATTCTGCATTCTTTCGATCCTACTCGCCGAGTGCACGAACGGACTCGTCGAGTAGGTTGAAGTTTGCCTTGGACTCGGCGAGTCCCCCCAATGGACTCGGCGAGTCTAGCATGCAGACAGCAACGATTTCGACTTTTTTCACTATTTTGCATCAAGTATCAAACAAGCAAGCCTAGGCTCTGATACCACTATTGGGTTTTGAGCAATCTAACACTTCCTAAGTGTGCATGCAACCCTAATAAACCTTGGATCTATGTTTGTCTAAATACATGCAAAATAATAATTTTCCAAGGTTTATAACCTATATAACATGGCATGGGGAACATTTCAACATAAAAGAGTTAGAAGAGATTACATACCTTTTGGTGTGTTGGGTTCTTAGGAGTTTGAGGGCCAAGCACCAATAGTGTGAATGCCTCAAATGGAATCACAAACACCACAAACTCTTGGAAAACTTTGAGAGAGTATATACACCTTGTATAAATCGGCCACACACATGCACACACACACTAGATCACTAGCTTTCTCTCTTAGGCCTCATTTCATGCTCCATAAGCATGCTTATATAGTATGCATGGTTAGGGTGAAACCCTAATAACCCATGTCTTTTCCTTTTCCAAGGATCCATGGGTTAAAAGCTCCATGGATCATCCATGGACTTCCACATAAGCCTAGCCCATTAACAAATGAGTATTAGCCCACACTATATAAAACAAATAGCCCATAATTTAATTAGTATTCCTTTTAATCTCTAAATTAATCCATGATTAATTTAAGACTAAAACTAATTAAATAACGTAACTTCATATTAATATATTATAACTCATAATATATTAATAAACATATGTGTATAACTCTCATAAAATTATCCATAATAGTTTGGATGAGATGCAACCCAAATGGACCATGCCGGTCGGGTCAAGTATATACCAAATAAGTTATGGACTTAGACACCTTATCCAACAGTTCTGCTGTCACGGTGGCCAACATGATGCATGCCACTTTGGTAGAATCCATTTCATGTGCCCGGAAGTCAGTGATCTCCTGGGGAGTTGCAGTGGTCTCATCAATATCCTTAAGCTCCTTATCAAGGACATATTCTTTGTCCTCGTAGCGGGTAATCATCCTGATGTTTCTGATCCATTCATTGAAGTTGGACCCACACAAGTTCATCAGGGTAAAGGAGCCATTAGGATTAGAGCGAGAAGCAGCATTGTTTGAAGACATCTGAAAGAAGAGGACTAGTTAGTTTAGATATTAAGAAAGTCCTTAATAAGATACCTAAATCTAATATTAAGGCAAGGATCCAATCAGAATATATTATAACTTTTCAAAGGCATGTTTCAATCTCAAGTGTGCCCTCCAAGTTTTGTGACTAGGATACCGAGGATCACAAAACGAGTTGTGAAGTAACCATGCAAATCACTTGGTACCCTTAAAGTTTATCACTCAATCGATGTGTCGGTAAGCCACACACGCTCCACCGATACTATGATAAACCTTAAGTCACCCTTTACCTACCTTGTTAAGTCCAAGTTAGTGTGCCAGTTAACCACACACGCTCCACCAACGACTTAAACAAAGTGTAAAGTGTAATTTCATGGATTAGCATGTTATTCACATTTTTCCTAAAGTAATTAATATTGGGAATTTAATAAAAGAATTTAGTTACTTTATAATATTCATCATACTTTTAATGAGAATTTATAAGTCCTTATCCTACCCGTTCGGCTAACGACCCTCCACCGATCAAGGAAGCGGTGGGTGAGAGTGGACACCCATTAAGTTGCCATTTTATAGGCAACAACCTTATACCCCCATATAGACCGGCTTCGTGAAAGAGGCGTACTAGCGGTAAGACGGCTTGATCTTATACATACATATACATATATATATATATATATATATATATATATATATATATATATATGTATATATATATATATATATATATATATATATATATTATTAACTTATAATATTATAAGTGTAAGGGTTGATTTTTAACTTTTAAAAATCTAAGGGTTGGAACTATAGTTTATTAAGTGACTTTACTGGCTCCAAAACATGAGGGCAAGTTTTGTAACTTTACGAAACCTTTCATATTCATAACATATGAGTTATTAAAATGAAGACTCTTCATTTATAACTTATGTGTTCTTTTAATGGCTTTTAACACAAAGATACTTTTGGTTATCCATAACTTGAGGACAAGTTATGGACTCCATTAAAACACATGAAGATTGTGAATTAATCATATAAACAAGTAACTTCTATGATCTATCAAGAACTCATAAGAACATGAATATTCATATCAACATTTTAAAAACATATGAACACATATAATCATGATAAATTGATATTAGCCATTGTAAATGGATTAGAACAACCATTACTCCATCTAAAACAAGTTTTATAACACCAAAACAGTTTAGGGTAATGTTTCTAGTCCATTTCCAGCAACAAAAATCGAATTTCTACATTCTGCGTGACCAACTCGTTGAGTGCATGAACAGACTCGCCGAATTGGGCCGGTTAACCACACACGCTCCATCGATACTATGATAAACATTAAGTTACCCTTTGCCTACCTTGCTAAATACGAGTTAGTGTGCTGGTTAACCACACACGCTCCACAAACCGACTTAAACAAAGTACAAAGTGTAATTTCATGGATTAGCACCTTATTCACTTTTTCCTAAGAAACTAAGATTGGGTATTTATAAAAGGTTTAGTTATTTAGTATTTATCATTATTACTTTTAATGAAGGGAGAATTATAGTCCTTGTCATACCCGTTCGGCTAACGACCCTGCACCGGTCAAGGAAGCGGTGGGTGAGAGTGGACACCCATTAAAATGTCATTTTATAGGCAGTAACCTTATACCCCCCTTATAGACCGACTTCGTGAATGAAGCCTACTAACGGTAAAACTGACTTTGTTCTTATACATATATAAGTATTAACTATTAATATTATAATAGTATAAGGGTTTATTTTAAACATTTAAAATACATGGTCGTTTAATTTATTGATTAAACTATACTCTTAATTTAATTAATCTTAAACCATGTCTTTATGAAATTATTAACTCTTTTAAATAGACCATTTAATTAATTTAATGAAGTCCATAAAGTTTGAAGATTAAGTTTTTAAAATTCTTGGGTTTGTAATTAAAGTGTATATGGGGTAAGACTTACAAATTCCAAAACATGAGGACAAGTTTTGAACAATTCAAAAAACTTATGGCTTCTATAACTTATGAATTTTAAAGTGGTTTAATGGAAAAAACTGATGGGTTTTGAGCATTCTAACACTTCCTAAGTGTACATTCAACCCTAATAACCTTGGATCTATGTTTGTCTAATTATCATGCAAGGTTGAATTCTAAGGTTATATTCCTATCTAGCATACATGGGGAACAATTTTTAACTTGAATGAAAGATAGAATAACTTACCTTGGTGTTGCTTATGTTCCTTGAAACCTTGTGAGGCTAGCACCCCAAGTGTGATGCCTCAAATGCTTCACACAACACCAAATGCTCTTGGAAAGACTTTTGAGAGAATACACACTTCTTAAAATTAGCCTAGCCCTCTTGTTTCATATGTCCAACCAATTTTGGTGGAGAATGGAACTATTATATAGTGTTGAAACATCTAGCGTTACACCATGTAAACCCTAATGTGTCATGACTCTTCATTTCCATGACCCATGGGTTTGTAACTCCCATAGAGCATCCATGGAGCATCCAATGGGTGGAACCCAACTTGATAATCCATGGAGCCTCTTAGTCCACTATACAATATATGGATGATTTACATAATCAACCCATATATTTAATTAGTTATCTTTTAATCACTTAATTTATTCTAAATTAATTCTTGATCAAACTAATCAAATAATATTATTAATATATTAGAACTTATAATATATTAATAATCTCCAAGTGTTATTTCTATCATTTAGTCTATCCAATTGCATGGTGCCATGCAACCCAAATGGACCATGTCGGGTCGGGTCAAGTACTTACCAGAAATAGTTATGGACTTAGACACCTTATCCAACAAAAAGCCTTCAAGTTCCATAACTTGTAGACAAGTAATGGAAGACTTTAAAAGCATTAAAAAATGTGACTCTTCATTTTTTCATAACTTATGGAAATTTTATGAGTTTTAAAATTCATAAATGTGACTTTTCATGTAACTTGAGGACAAGTTACAAAAACACATATTATGAACAACTTCAAGATTAATTTGGATTGAAAACAAGTTTCTCATATTTTTTCCTATTAATCTAAACAAACTCATAAACATAAACATTCATAATCAACATTTTTCAAGCATCATATGTGATATTACCGTCTCACGATCACTCGAGATAAATTCCATGAAGTGATTCCAGTGAGCGTGGGTTGAGTCCAATGCTCAATACTAATGAGCACTCATGATTGTTGTAGCCATGTCCAACACCTTAGACCTCTGCACCCAATCATGGCAGTCTTGATTCATACCTACTTCCGACATATGACCGACTGTGGAGGTTTGAATAATATGATATGCCAAACATAATTATTCTGGAAGTCGAAACATGCAAAAGAAACATAGTAAACGATCGACAAGAGATAGCAACACTTTACTCATAAATAAAACACCTTTTATTCATCATCTAATGTCAATTACACTTTACAAATTTCGAGGTTATCTAACTACTAAATCTAATATAATGCTTCAGCCCTATCCTCCGAGCATGCTAGAGATGCTTAACCCGAGTTAGTCCCTTCGTGAGGGGATCTGCTGGATTCTCATCCGATGATACCCTCTTTGCCACGAGGAGTCCTTCTTCTATTCGATGTCTGATGAAATGGTATTTTCTGTCGATGTTTCTGGATCTCCCGTGATCCCTTGGTTCCTTGGCTAAGGCAACTGCACTTTCACTATCACAAAAAATTTCCATTGGCTCCTTTATATCTATTACAACTCCAAGGTCTCCAATGAAGTTCTTCAGTCATATCACCTCCTTTGCTTCCTCGCTAGATGCAATATACTATGATTCACAAGTTGAATCGGCCAATGTTTCTTGCTTGGAACTCTTCCAAGAAATTTCTCCTCCGTTTAGGGTAAATACCTAGCCTGACTGAGAGCGAAAATTATCCCTATCAGTCTGGAAGCTAGCATCACTATACCCTACAACCCTCAAGTCAGCACTCCCACCAAAGGTAAGGACCCAGTCCTTAGTTCTCCGTAGGTACTTGAGGATATTCTTTACCGCAGTCCAATGTGCCTTGCCAGGGTTCCCCTGATACCTGCTAACCATGCTCAGGGCAAAGGCTACATCAGGTCGAGTACACGTCATAACATACATGATCGATCCTACAGCCGAAGCATAAAGTATTTGACTCATTTCTGCTATCTCAACCTCAGTGCTAGGGCTTTGTGTCTTACTCAATATAGCGTTACTCTGGATGGGTAACTCTCCTTTCTTGGAGTTCTGCATGCTGAATCTCTTCAGCACCTTATCCAAGTAGGTACTCTGACTAAGTCCAATTAGTCTTTTACTCCGGTCTGTCAAGATCCTTATCCCTAGAATATAGGCAGCTTCTCCTAGGTCCTTCATAGAGAAACACTTCCCAATCCAGGACTTAACTTCTTGTAGAGTTGGGATGTCATTTCCTATTAGTAGTATGTCATCCACATACAATACCAAAAAGCTAACTATACTCCCACTAGCCTTGACATACACACAAGATTCATCTTCACTCCTAGAAAAGCCAAATTTCTTGACCTTCACATCAAAGCAAAGATTCCATCTGCGAGGTGCTTGCTTTAATCCATAAATGGATTTCTCAAGCTTACACACTCTATTAGGGTACTCGTTGCTGACAAAACCTTCTGGCTGACTCATGTAAACATCTTCAGCCAAATTTCCATTAAGGAAAGCGGTTTTGACATCCATTTGCCATATTTCATAGTCATGAAATGCAGCTATGGCTAACAGAACCCTAATAGACTTAATCTTGGCCACTGGAGAAAAGGTCTCACCATAATCAACTCTTGGAGTTTGTGAGAATCCCTTTGCAACCAATCGAGCCTTATAAGTGTGTACTTTACCATCCATGTTGGTCTTATTCTTGAAGATCCATTTGTACCCTACTGTCTCACGACCTGGTACATTCCCAACCAAGTTCCAAACTTGATTGTCATCCATGGACTGTATCTCGCTGTCCATTGCCTCCTTCCACTTGGCTGACTCACGGCCTGCCATGGCTTCCACGTAACTGTTAGGTTCATACAGACCTATCAATTTCTCATCACTGATAAGTTTATAACCTTCTACAGTAATATGGAATCCATAGTAATGCTCAGGTGAATTCCTAACCCTTGTGGAACGCCTCAATGGTATAGACTTGTCAATTGGCTCAACATGAGTTTCCTCCTCAAGTTGAGTGCTAGGGTTTGAAGTTCCTTCACCACTTGACTCTTGAATTTCTTCAAGATCAACTTGCCTCCCACTGTCTCAATGGCTTATAAGCTCTCCCTCTCTCTAAAGAAAGCCCTCCAAGCTACAAAGACCACATTTTCACTAGGTCTGTAGAAGAGGTACCAAAGGATTGTTGTGGGTAGCCGATGAAAATACACCTCTCGCTTTGAGGTTCGAGCTTATCATGAGTCTCGTGTCTCACGAAAGCCTCGTAACCCCAAAGCTTGATGTGGTCTAGTTTGGGTAATTTACCAGTCCACATCTCATGAGGAGTTTTGGCAACTTCCTTTATAGGTGCTAGATTAAGGATATGGGCGGCAGTCTCTAAGGCATACCCACAGAATGAGATTGGTAGCGAAGCTCGACTCATCATGGAACGAACCATATCCAACAAGGTTCGATTACGCCTCTCAGGCACACCATTCAACTGTGGTGTCCTGGGAGGTGTCAATTGTGAGACAATCCCACATTCCCTAAGATAGTGGAGGAACTCTGAACTAAGATACTCACCACCTCGATCTGATCGAAGCATCTTAATGTTCCTGCCCAATTGATTCTTGACTTCCTGTTTAAATTCTTTAAACCTTTCAAAAGTCACTGACTTATGCTTGATTAAGTAGACATATCCATATCTACTGTAATCATCAGTGAAAGTCAAATAATAATGGTTTGCATCACCTGTGGCATGTTTGAAGGGCCCATACACATCCGTGTGTACAAGATCCAACAAACCTTCACCCCTCTCACATGAACCTGTGAAGGGTGACTTTGTCATTTTTCCAAGTAAGCATGATTCGCAACTATCATCTGACTTTAGGTCAAATGACTCCAAGACTCCATCCTTTTGGAGTTGACCTATGTGTTTCTTACTTATATGTCCAAGATGACAATGCCATAATGATGCTTTATCCAAGTTATTATTAACAGAATCAATACACAATACATTATTTCCTAAGTTATCAACCACATATACTGTTTCATACACGCCATCACAAGGTAATGCTTTAAAATAAGGAACATTATTAAAGAAAGCATTAATAGAACCAACTTCATTATGAAATGAAAAGGTGAAACCTTGTTTGTACAATGCATGAAGGGAAATAATATTTCTTGTCATTGCTGGTGAATAACAACATTTATTCAAATCTAAACTAAACCCACTACTTAGCGATAAAGAGTAAACTCTAATCTTGGTGATAGGTAAAGTTTTCCTATTCCCCATGATTAAGTTTATTCATCCTTGCTCCACATTCTCACTTCTTCTTAGTCACTGCAAATCAGAACAGATATGAATACCACAACCGGTATCAGGGACCCAAGAGTTAGAATGGGGTGATTTATTAGATAAGATAGTGTAAATACCTGCATGGTTGGGTTTAACTTTCACATCCTTCACATCTTGCTGGTATTTTGGGCAATTTCGCTTCCAATGTGATTTTTCATGGCAATAGAAGCATTCAGCCTCTTTTGGGTCAGAAGAAGGAGTGACGAAACCTTTCATGGTTCCACTTGAAGAAGATCCATCAAGGGTCCTAGCCTTGGTATCCTTCGAAGAGCTCTTTCTCTTCTCCCTCGACTTTTCCTGTTTGCCAAAACCGGAGCGGAGTTTGGAGCAGGAGTGTTAACAACCGACTTCCCCTTCAGACCTGTTTCTGCTGTCTTGAGAAGACCCTCCCTAAAGTTTGCTGATTGTGACCTCTTCCTTATTCACGTGATATGTCATGCGGAATTGATCATAGCACGATGGTAAGGAGTGCAAAATGATATCTATTGCAAGCTCCTCAGGGAACTTCACATTAAGCTTCAGCAACCAATCCACATACCTTTGCATTTTCTGCATGTGGCTCGTTACGGATTCCCCGTCCTTCATCATGGTTGTTATCATGGAGCAGATGATTTCATACCTCTCTTGTCATGCACTTTGATGGTATCTTTCCATCAAATCTTGGTGCATTTCAAAAGGGTAGAAGTCCTCATAGGACTTTTGAAGTTCCGCTGTCATCATGGCCATCATGATGCATGCCACTTTGGTAGCATCCCTTTCATGTTCCTGGAAGTCAACGATCTCCTGGGGAGTTGCAGTGGTCTTATCAATCTCCTTAAGCTCCTTGTCGAGGACATATTCTTTGTCCTCGTAGTGGGTAATCATCCTGATGTTTCTGATCCACTCATTGAAGTTGGATCCATCAAAAGTGACTTTCCCACACAAGTTCATAAGAGTAAAGGAGCCATTGGGATAAAAGCCAGAAGCAACATTGTTTGAAGACGTCTGAAGGAAGAAGACAAGATTAGTTTAGATATTAAGAGAGTCCTTAATAAAACACCCAAATGTAATATTAAGGCTAGGATCCAATCACAATATATTATAGATTAGAAGAGGTATTCCGTAATCCAAGCTATGACATATTTGAAAGGTAGGTGAATGACGATTCACCAATTTCCACCACGAAAACCGAAATATTAAATATTAGGTTTTTGATTGGTTTTTAGAAATTCCTAGGTTCTTTTGAGATTCAATGAACTTTTCAAGGGCATGTTTCAATCTCGAGTGTGCCCTCCCAGTTTTGTGGCTGGGATACCGAGGATCACAAAACGAGGTGTGAAGTAACCATGCAAATCACTTGGTACCCTTAAAGTTTATCACTCAATCGATGTGCCGGTAAACCACACACGCTCCACCGATACTAAGATAAACCTTAAGTCACCCTTTACCTACCTTGTTAAGTCCAAGTTAGTGTGCCGGTTAACCACACACGCTCCACCAACGACTTAAACAAAGTGTAAAGTGTAATTTCATGGATTAGCACCTTATTCAAATTTTTCCTAAAGTAACTAAGATTGGGAATTTAAAAAAAATATTTAGTTACTTTATAATATTCATCATAGTTTTAATGAGAATTTATAAGTCCTTGTCCTACCCGTTCGGCTAACGACCCTCCACCAGTCAAGCAAGCGGTGGGTGAGAGTGGACACGCATTAAGTTGCCATTTTATAGGCAACAACCTTATACCCACCTTATAGACCGACTTTGTGAATGAGGCGTACTAGCGGTAAGACGGCTTCGATCTTATACATATATGTATTATTATTAACTTATAATATTATAAGTATAAGGGTAGAATTTTAAATTTTAAAATTCTAAGGGTTGGAACTAAAGTTTTAACATGACTTTACTTGTTCTAAAACACGAGGGTAAATTTTGTAAACTTTCAAAACTTTTCATTTCTTGTAACTTATGACTTAATTAGGGTATTAAAAATTAAGACTCTTCATTTTTATAACCAATGTGTTCTTTTAATGGTTTTAAAGCAAAGTGACTTTTGGTTTTCCATAACTTGAGGACAAGTTATGGACTCCATTAAAACACATAATGATCAAGAGTTAATCTACCACATAGGTTACAAACAATTCCTATGATCATCTAAACATCACAAGATCAAGAACATGAACATGAACACTTTCATGAATTAAAATTACACTTAAAACTTTGTAATTTTGATAACTTGTTGTTGTAAATGGATTACCAAAGACACTACACCATCTAAAACAAGTTTTCATGTACCAAAATAGTTTAGGGTAATGTTTCTAGTCTATTTCCAGCAACTAAAGTCGGAAATCTGCATTCTGAGGCTTCTACTCGCCGAGTGCATGAACCTACTCGGCGAGTAGGTTGAAGATACACATGAACTCGGCGAGTCCTCCCATGGACTCGGCGAGTTCATCAGGCAGATTGCACAAAATCGACTTTTTCCAACCAATTAGCACAAATAACAAACAAACAAGCCTAGGCTTTGATACCACTGATGGGTTTTGAGCATTCTAACACTTCCTAAGTGTACATGCAACCCTAATAACCTTGGATCTATGTTTGTCTAATTATCATGCAAGGTTGAATTCCAAGGTTATATTCCTATCTAGCATACATGGGGAACAATTTTTAACTTGAATGAAAGATATAATAACTTACCTTGTTGTTGCTTATGTTCCTTGAAACCTTGTGAGCCTAGCACCCCAAGTGTGATGCCTCAAATGCTTCACACAACACCGAATTCTCTTGGAAAGACTTTTGAGAGAATACACACTTCTTAAAATCGGCCTAACACTCTTGTTTCATATGTCCTACCGATTTTGGTGGAGAATGGAACTCTTATATAGTGTCATGACTCTTCATTTCCATGACCCATGGGTTTGTAACTCCCATGGAGCATCCATGGAGAATCCTATGGGTGGAACCCAACTTGATAATCCATGGAGCCTCTTAGTCCGCTATACAAGATATGGATGATTTACATAATCAACCCATATATTTAATTAGTTATCTTTTGATCACTTAATTAATTCTAAATTAATTCTTGATCAAACTAATCAAATAATATTATTAATATATTAAAAATTATAATATATTAATAATCTCCAAGTGTTATTTCTCTCATTTAGTCTATCCTATTGCATGGTGCCATGCAACCCAAATGGACCATGCCGGGTCGGGTTAAGTACTTACTAGAAATAGTTATGGACTTCGACACCTTATCCAACAAAAAAGCCTTCAAGTTTCATAACTTGTAGACAAGTTATGGAAGACTTTAAAAGCATTAAAAAATATGACTCTTCATTTTTTCATAACTTATGGAAATTTTATGAGTTTTAAAATTCATAAATTTGACTTTTCATGTACAACTTCAAGATATTATGAACAACACATATTATGAACAACTTCAAGATTAATTTGGATTGAAAACAACTTTCTCATAATTTTTCCTATTAATCTAAACAAATTCATAAACATGAACATTCATAATCAACATCTTTCAAGCATCATATAAACATGTATAAAACTTGAAACTTTGATTATTATCCTTTATTTGGATGAGAATAAACATTACCATAGTATCAAAAAACAAAATTTATGAAAAAAAAACACTTTGCGCCAATGATTCTAATCCAAAACAGGCCAGAAAACTCAAAGATAAGCTGTTAGTGGGTCCAACTCGTCGAGTGCATGAAGCAACTCAATGAGTTGGATGAATTTGTTCATGGACTCGTCGAGTCCATCGCTAGACTCGTCAAGTCTGCTGTCCCGACAACAAAAAATTCGATTTTTTTCAGTTTTTTTCAGCAACTTGCATCAAGTATAATTGAAAACAACCCATGGCTCTGATACCACTTTTGGGTTTTGGTATACTACAACATCCTGTGGTGCACATACAACCCTAAATACCTTGGATACATGCAAATGGTTTCTAAGGTATTAATCATACAACTAGCATGCATTTAAGATAAAAATATAATATACTAGTTAGCATGACATACCTTTTGATGGAGCTTGAATTCTTGGTGTATTTGGCCTTAAAGAGCTTAACCCCAATAGTGTGGAAGCTTCAAAATGGAATCACAACACACCATGGACAAAGGATGAACTTGAGAGAGAATTCCACGCACACAAATGACACCATGAACTCTAAAAAGATACAAGTGGCGATTTTGGGCAATGAAGTATCTATTTATATGTGGAATTTCTAGGGTCATGTGTCACACCCCAAAACCACGAACGGCGGAAACGTTCAGGGGTGGAGGACATCATGTACAGTATCACAACAGTGTAATATAATAAACAAGGAACAATATCATCCATTACATTATAAGTAGAGTTTTAATACATGTGTGTTCTTTCATTGTAGTAAGACACCAAAAATATACAATCAAAATAGAAGACGAGACTTGTCTGCTCCGTCTTCTCAAAACTTGGCCATCGTACCTATCTACTGTTGACCTGAGAATACAAGTTATTTTGAAAGAGAGTATCAGCTTTAAAGTTGGTGAATTCATAAGTGTTTAAGTGTCATTGTCTTGCTTTGAAAAGCTATTTTAAAAGTCATGCAAACCTTTAAATGAAAATGTTGATATAAGTATGAAAAGCCCTAGAAAATCCCTTATTTTCTATCAGTTTGAGATGTAGTCTTCTACCAAGACCCGAATGTTTTGTATGTAAAATGATAGTTTTTCCTTCAATTGTTTAGTACTAACGTACTTAGTCTAACTCATCGTTTATGTGAAAGTATCACAAAATAAAGTAAACAGGAAAATGTACTACTGTAAGTGTTGTCACTGGGTACTAGGACTAACACAACATCGAATTAAGCGAAATATGTAACCTAATGAACATCCGAAGATTGTCCAGAAAAAGTATTAATGTAAGTGTCATCGCTGGGTACTAGGAGTAACACAACATCGCAATAAGCGAAAGGTATAACCTTATGAACAATCGAAGATTGTCCACTTGTCCTCTATAGCAGCAGCAGGTGGGTGGAAGGGTTAGCCCCGGTTATTGATCTACCTAGTATAAGTAGTAAGCTTAGACCTCCGTAGATGGTCATCGACCACTAGTGCTAATCAGTGGGGTTCAGAATGGTAAGTCTCGCCGAGATATCCCATTGAACCGGGATAGGAAAGATAATTTACACAGAAAGTAATAATAAATCATCCTCATAGTTCTAAGTACAAGTATCCAGGTAAGTGAATACAGGATAATGCACCTATGTAAAAGTGTTCCTGTATGGTATTCATGTAAGTGTGTTCATGTAACAGGTAAGTATATGTAAACATATTCATGCATCAGGTAAGCATATGTATATGTAATCACGTATCAGGTAATGTACTAGTATAGACTCATGAATGAACTGACTCTTGGGTGATTCCTTGTAATAGGAATAATGTTTGATATCTTCAAATTATCCCTATGATAATTTACTGAAAGGTAATTAGTTGTTCAAGTAGGATTATACACTCTTACTACTCAAGGGTGTGAGAAACTAAATGAAAGATGTAAACTATAACATCAATCCATATATAAGAATATAAGTGTATATGCATAGTTTAGTTCAAGAATGTAAAATGGTTTAGTAAGATATCTTATGGGGTTTGAACAATAATTAACAATGACTTGATGTCATTTTAATAAACATTTCAAAAGTAAAACATTTGATAACAAACTATTTTTAAGATTTAAAACCATTTCATGCGTCACATTTTGTAGTATGTGAAATCTGTTAAATGACAAACACAGTTATAAAATATGTATCAATGATTTAATAACATGTTTGTTTCTACTTGTATTCCCCCCTTTTAAAGCATTTAAAATCATTTAAAACATTGATTAGGGATATGAACTCACCTGTAGATGGTAGTTTAGATGAACTGGACGGTGTAGGATTGTTAGGTGTCAAGTGAGGACTTGTACACACACTATGATCCTAATGAGCATATAATCACACATATATGCACTCAATTAGTCTCAAATTACTAATTGATAATGTTAAGACATCCTAGACATAATAAACATTTTATATAAGTGTTTTAAGCCCTAAGGATTGCATCTAAGCTATTGTGGGACAAAGAACTTGTGTTTAGGGTTCCAAAGGACCCCATATATGAGTTTACTCCCCATATACCATCACACATGGAGTTTACGGTTGTAAACTCTTGAGTTTATGTCCGTAAACTCCCAACCATGGGGGTATTGTGTGTTTTGAAGTTCCAAATGATTCCTAGAATTAGTCCAACTTGGTGGTTAAATTCTTGTAAGGGTTTAAGGCATAGAAACACTCCATTTAGCAGTTTACGGCCCTAAGGCCATTTCCTTTAGAGTTTGTGGCCGTAAACTCTTCAGGATGGTTGTTTTTGATGCTTTCATGTCTCTTGCACAAGTGGTATAGGTTCTAGACTTTTATTCCAAGCATATGAAGGCCTTAGGCACACTTTGGTGCCTTTGTTTGATGTTCACGGCCCAAGAACCTTATTAGGGCCGTGAACTCATTTGAAGGGGTGTTTTTGATGTGTTTTAATCCTTCATTTAAGTGGGGAACAATTTCTAGTAATTGTCTAAGGCATTAGGGGCCTTAAAAGCACCCTTTTGTGCATGATTTTGGAGTTCACGGTCCAAGATCATCTTGGGCCGTGAACTCCCAAACTTGGGTGTTTCTTTGATGTTTTCTTGTCCCTAATACACTCCTATATAAGTCCAAGGCAATAGTATATCTCGGGGGAAAGGTTAGGCATTGTTTTCGGGAGTTTACCGCCCAAGAACACCTTGGGGAGTAAACTCCTAAATCTAGTGATTTAGGTATGTAATCTATGTTATGAACACATTTAAAGCTATATAACACTACTAGAGAGGGGTACTCATGATTTGGGATAAAAATCCGAAGATCCGTGAGAGAGAAAATGGCTTTTCTGTAGTTGGAAATGCGAATAATGAATGAATTTTGGTTCAGAATTCTATTTATAGTCCTACGATATTTTTGGCAAAAAATATTTTTATTCCTTAAATGATCTCTAATATAATAGAGTGTTGGAATAACGGTGTTGCACAAAACCCTAGTGCACCCACTCTCCTGATATTTCCTGAAGTGTAAACCCTGAATTACTCAAACTTACACGAAAAAGTCTAAAAATTAACTGTGACAGCTATAACTTCTATTGAAGTGATATAGTTTGTACAGGATGGAAATTTCAGGTTGTCACATCATCCCCCCATTAGAAGGAATTTCGTCCCGAAATTAGAATTTAAGCAATTAAGAAGTTACAAACAACTAAGCGAAAAGGTGAGGGTATTTCAGTTTCATCTGATCCTCACGTTCCCAAGTGAATTCCGGTCCATGCTTTGCGTTCCAGCGCACCTTCACTATCGGGATACGACTCTGCTTTGTTTGCTTGACCTCTCGGTCCATGATCTCTACTGGTTCCTCCACGAAGTTGAGGCTCTCGTTGATCTCGATCTTGTCCAGTGGGATAACAAGAGTCTCGTCGGACAGACACTTTTTCAAGTTCGAGACGTGGAAGGTAGGATGTATGTTACTGAGTTCGTGTGGTAGATTGAGTTTGTAAGCTACAGGGCCGATTCTCACGAGAATCTCGAAAGGCCCTATGTATCTTGGATTGAGCTTCCCACGCTTTCCAAAGCGTATCAAGACCTTCCAGGGTGTGACCTTCAGTAGGACTCGGTCACCCACCTGGAACTCCAATGGTTTCCTATGCTTGTCAGCGTAGCTTTTCTGTCTGTCTCTAGAGCCTTTCAATCGTTCACGAATTTGAACGATCTTCTCTGTCGTTTCCCGAATGATCTCCAGACCTGTGAGAATGCTTTCGGGAACTCGTCCCTTAGCTAACTGGGTATCACCCACTTCAGCCCAGCACAGAGGGGATCTGCACTTTTGGCCATAGAGGGCCTCGAATGAAGCTGCCTTTATGCTCGTATGATAATTGTTGTTGTAGGAAAATTCAAAAAGGGGTAAATGGGTATCCCAAGCTTTTCCAAAGTCAATCACACAGGCACGCAACATATCTTCTAAGGTTTGGATAGTTCTCACACTTTGCCCGTCGGTCTGTGGGTGGTAGGCTGTACTCATGTCCAGCCTAGTTCCTAGGGGACTTTGTAATGACTGCCAGAACCTCAAAGTGAATCTACTATCTCGGTCCGAGATGATAGATTAAGGAACACCGTGCAGCCTTACAATCTCCCTAATGTAAGTTCTGTTAAGTTTCTCCATCTTGTCTGTTTCTTTGATCGGTAGGAAGTGTGCAGACTTGGTCAGTCTATCGACGATGACCCATATGGAATCAAGTCCACCCGTCGTCTTGGGCAATTTGGTTACAAAGTCCATAGTGATCCGCTCCCACTTCCATTCTGGTATCTCCGGTTGCTGCAGGAAACCGGAGGGTTTCTGGTATTCGACCTTGACCTTTGCGCAAGTAAGGCATTTACTCACAAAGGTAGCAATATTTGCTTTCATATTAGGCCACCAGTATAACCTTTCAAGATCTAGATACATCTTATCTGAACCCGGGTGGACGGAATAACGAGTGTTGTGAGCTTCCGTCATGACCAAGTCTCTGAAGCCACCGTGTTTCGGTGTCCAGATCCGATCCATGAGGTACAAGGCTCCGCTACCCTTGACTTCCAAGTTCTTATCCATCCTTCTAAGGGATTCACCAGCCATGTTTTCAGGATTCAAAGTGTCGAGCTGAGCCTCCTTTATTTGTGTGGACAAGCGTGAATGGATAGTTAGAGTCAAAGATTTGACTCTACGACCAGTATATTCTTTCTGACTTAGGGCGTCGGCTACTACATTGGCTTTACCCGGGTGATAACAAATATCGCACTCGTAATCACTGAGTAGCTCGACCCACCGTTGTTGCCTCATGTTGAGTTATTTCTGGTTGAAAATGTGTTGCAAACTCTTATGGTCTGTGAAGATCGTTCTTTTTGTACCATACAAGTAATGTCGCTAAATCTTCAGAGCAAATACAACTGCTCCTAGTTCAAGATCGTGGGTTGTGTAGTTAACCTCATGTGCCTTCAGCTGTCTCGAGGCATAGGCTATGACTTTACCTCGCTGCAGCAGAACACATCCGAGCCCTTGGTTTGATGCGTCGCAATAGACCACGAATTCTTCTATCCCTTCGGGGAGGGACAGTATTGGTGCGGTGCACAAGGCTCGTTTGAGCATTTGGAACGCTCTTTCTTTTTTCTCTTCCCAGTCAAAGGCCACGCCCTTCTGGGTAAGTGTTGTAAGAGGTTTTGCTATGCGGGAGAAGTTCTAAATGAACCTGTGATAGTAGCCAGCCAGACCCAGAAATTGGCGAATTTCTGTAGGTGTCTTCGATGCTGACCAGTTCTCGGTGGCCTCAATTTTGGAAGGGTCCACGTGTATACCTTCTTCGCTAACAACATGGCCCAAAAATGCGACATGCCAAATCCAAACTTCGCACTTGGAGAACTTCGCGTAGAGCCTCTCGGATCGCAATGTTTCTAAGATTTCACGGAGATGTTGGCTATGTTCCTCCTTACTCCGAGAGTAGATGAGTATGTCATCAATGAAGATAATGACGAACTGAGCCAAGTAAGGATGACACACCCTATTCATCAGATCCATGAATACTGCGGGCGCATTAGTTAATCCGAATGGCATCACTACAAACTCGTAGTGTCCATAACGAGTTCGGAAGGCTGTCTTGGGAACATCCTCCTCTAACACTCGTAGTTGGTGATATCCGGATCGTAGATCTATCTTCGAGAAGTAATTGGCTCCTTGAATTTGATCAAACAAATCATCAATACGGGGCAAAGGATAACAATTTTTAATGGTAAGCTTTTTGAGTTCTCTATAGTCGATGCACATGCGAGACGATCCATCCTTCTTCTTGACGAACAAGACTGGTGCTCCCCATGGTGAGAAGCTTGGTCGAATGAATCCCTTCTTGAGAAGTTTGTTAAGTTGACTCGAAAGTTCCTGCATTTCAGCCGGTGCCAGACGATAAGGAGATTTGGCTACGGGGAAGCCCCTGGCACTAAGTCGATTCTGAACTCGACTTGGCGTTGCGGTGGTAAACCGGGAAGTTCTTCTGGGAATATGTCGGGGAAGTCGCGTACTTTAGGGATGTTCTGAATGTTTTTCGTTTCTTGACTTGTATCAACGATGTGTGCGAGGAATGCATGGTACTCCTTTCGCAAGCACTTCTGAGCTTGAATGCACGAAATGATGCGAAGGCTCATACTAGGTTTGTCACCGTAGATAATTAAGGTTTCGTTGTTAGGAAGGTTAAGACGAACTGCTTTTTCAAAGCACAAGATGTCGGCGCGAAGAAGACTCAACCAATCCATACCGATGATAAAATCGAAACATTTAATTGGGACTGGCATGAGATCTATCTTGAAAGTATGGCCATCTAAATTTAAGGTACAACCTACGTATATGCAGTTTGTACTCTCTGTTTTCCATTTCTACCGTGAATGAATTATCTAATGCACATGGTGTTTTTTAAGCAGGTGTGCAAATTTGTGACTTATGAAACTTCTCTCTGCTCCACTGTCGAAAAGTATGCAAGCATATGAGTTATCGAGGAGGAACGTACCAGTAACTATCGTGGGATCAACTACTGCTTCCTCGTGTCCTAGGGCCATAACTCTTCCTACTCCGCCAGCCATCCCCGCTTTAGGGCAGTTCCTCTTGTAGTGACCCACCTCGCCACAACCGTAGCAAGTTTGGCCCATACCAGCATTAAGAACCTGGGCGGCTTGAGCTGATGGAGCCTGGCAGAAATGGGTTGTGTGCCCCTTCCTGTTGCAGTTGGTGCATTGCATCTCCCTGCAAGGCCCGCGGTGGTGGAAGCCGCATTTGTTGCACTTCGGGAGAGATCCAGCATAAGTTTTTGCTGGTAAGGGGTTCGCAGGGACAACGGGATTAACAGTGGCAACATTGATTGCCACAAGTTGTTGTCTCTTGGAGGATTCCTGCGAAGCCCCACTTTTCCTCTTTGACCACCCTTTCTTGTTGTTGTTGGCCTTTTGTTGTTCGGGTGCAGGGATTGTTGGGTTCTGAGGTTTCCGATGATCAATGAGAGATTGTGCTAGTTCCTTGGCGCTATCTAAGGTAATAGGCCTGGAAGCTATCACACTTGACTAGATCTGGGGCGACAGTCCCCAGATATATCTCTCTATCCTTTTGATCTCAAGAGCAACCATATCAGGGCATAAGTTCGCCAGATCACAGAACCTATTTGTGTAGGTCGTGATGTCAGATCCAACCATTTGAAGACCCCAAAACTCATGCTCGAGTTTTTGTATTTCACCTCGAGGACAGTATTCTTTCATCAGCATGTCTTTCAGCTTTTCCCAGCCGATGGAATATGCCACCACCAAAGTCAGATACATAACATGGCTGTTCCACCATGATAATGCTCTGTTAGAGAAGGTACAAGCTGCGAACATGACCTTGTTGCATTCTTGGCATCCGCAGATCTCGAAGACAGATTCAATCTTCTCAATCCACTGCCTTAACACCATAACCCCACCAGTACGACTGAAGTTGCGGGGTTTCGCGTTTGTGAAGTCCTTGTAGGTGCATTCCCGAGAGTGTCCATGGCTTTCACTGTGGTTGGAGGGAGGTGCACCTGATCCCGATCCACTAGGGATAGGAGCATTGATTGCTGACATAGCAGTTGCAACCGCCGTTGTGAAAGATGCCTAGAACATGTTGGCATCGAAAGGAGTAGGTGGTTGAAGAGGTTCAGGTGGTGGTGGAGGTGGTTCGTTGTTTGGGTTACGTCTTGTACTTTTGCGTGGTGGCATCTTTAACTATACGTTTAAAAGATGACGACATGGATAAGAATAAATGATTAATGAATGTGTTTCATGGACTAACTCCCCATAGCCCAACAACAGAATGAATAGAATGACTAAATGAAGAAGATAGCATTTGGATAATAATTTCCATAAGATTAGATATCTGTCAATAATATTGGAATTACAGATGTAACGAGTTCGGGAAAAATGGCCTAGAAGTAGGCCTTACATCAACCAAGATGGAAAATTTTGACAGAATTAAGATTAGATCAATACCTAACAGATCTAAGATTTATAGAGACAGGAAATTAGACCAAAGTTTTACATAAACTAGGTTATATCCAAAAGATGAGTTGAAGAGATTCTATCGGCAACGAGAACTGCTAGCATGAGTTCTTGATCCCGACAGTAGGCATTCCATGTCCCTCATACGCCTGTCAGCTCTCACTTGCTGAGCTCGAAGTTCCCTAACTTCAGCTTGAGTTTCAGCAAGTTCCCTCTACATATTTGCATTGCGGACCAGAGTCCTTTCATGAGCAGACTCTAGTTGGCGAATGTGGACAGTGTTAATGCCAGAGTTGGCTTCAATCTTCACGACCCGATCAATAGTTGCCTGACCCAGTATCGTGTTTCTGGAAATTCTACGAACCATGATGGGTAGGACCCTGTTAGCAGAACCTCCTTCAGTGAGGTTGTAGAAACTTCGGTCTCCATTGTAGGGAATGGGTTGACCTTGTTCCTGGCTCCATCTAGCCAAGTTAGTGGCCCACAGAGGCGTGGGTCCTTGAAACATAGGGCAGGGGTTCAGGTTTGGGTTTTGAACATCTGGGGGTAGGTTGTTGACTTCAGGCTCAGAGTCAGAACCATCGGAGAAACCTTCAAGATGGTGATCATCCAAAGGGATTTGGTGATCATCTTCTGGTTCTGCCTCCAGCCAACCAGCATTGCCTTGGTTCGGGAAGTACGGATCGCCATGGTGAAATCCAGCCATTTTAATCTACGCGAGAAAAGGGATATAAGAAATAGCTAAATAGACGAACTGACTAAGATAATTACAGTAAGACCAAATACCCCTATGGTATTTCTTTATGGTTGTGTTGGTAAGTTTTTAGACTTGTTGCCATATCACAACCTGAAGATCCGTGAGAGAGAAAATGGCTTTTCTCTAGATGGAAATGCGAATAATGAATGAATTTGGTTCAGAATTCTATTTATAGTCCTGAGATATTTTTGGCAGAAAATATTTTTATTCCTGAAATGATCTCTAACATAATAGAGTGTTGGAATAACAGTGTTGCACAAAACCCTAGTGCACCCACTCTCCTAATATTTCCTAAAGTGTAAACCCTGAATTACTCAAACTTGCACGAAAAAGTATGAAAATTAACTGTGACTGCTATAACTTCTATTGAAATGATATAGTTTGTACAGAATGGAAATTTCGGGTTGTCACATCATGGATATAACCCAAATCCATACCCATGGGTTTTATGATCCATGGTTCATGTGGCCCAACTATTTATGTATCAATACATAAACTTGGTCCAACATGGATCATAAGCCCAACACATAGAAATATAATTAATTATTATAATTAGTCCCCATAGATTTAATTAGTCACTTTCGACCACTAAATTAATTCCAAATTAATTCTTGATCACTACTAATTAAAACATATGATTTCAAATTAATATATTATTACTTATAATATATTAATAAACCATAAATAACCTTCTCTCAAAAGTCCATCCTAACAAATTGTCCTGATGATATGCAACCCAAGTGGACCATGTTACTCTCGGGTCGAATACATACCAATAATAGTTATGGGCTTAGACACCTAATCCAACAGGGGATTACACGACCGTTTAAACATGTGGTTCGTGAGACGAAAGAGCAATAATGTCGAATATTGCAAGAATTTTTGATGATTTCGAATCTTGGATAAGATTTGATCTCACTAAACTCGTTAACCCTCCGTTTGCGAATCCATCAAGCAATCCTCAAGCAACTCACTTCAGGTTATTTCTGGAAGATCATACAAATAAGGGATTTCCTATCATGAAGACTGCCGAGTCTATCATCAAGCTGTACCCAGATGTTATCGATCCAAAGACAAATAGACCTTTTCAGAACAATGATGTGGCCTTCCACTAACCATGTGAGGCAAGTCCCTGTGCTACAAAACTTCAGAGACAGGTCACTTGAAAACATGCTCTACTGGATTTTTGATGAAACAACAGTTACCACTATCATCAAACTTCCAAATGGCAATTTCCGTCTCTATGACAAAAATGACATGCTTTAGTTTGGAAAGTGGGATATCCATCACTTGTCTTTGCATCAAATTAAAGTCGTTGAGGATATCTTCGAGCATGCTTCAAACGAGTTCACTTCGATGATGGCAGAAATTATCCAAAATGGAATGTGGAGTGGATGAATGGAAGGAACCTCTGTGATGCTGGTTGATAAAGACTAAATCATGCTAGACGCAAACCAAGGGGAGATTGAAAGGTCAAAGTATATGGTTCGGGCTAGGAAATACATGTATAGATGAGTTAGGGCATTTGAGATTGTTATGTGGATTCTTTTGGTATTTTTCGTGTTTTCTGTCTAGGAAGGTTTTCGGTCAGGGTGTGACCGAAAACCTGTTTTCGGTCATTGTATGTTGGTATAAATAGGTTGTCAGGTTGTCTTTTGTCAGTAGTTGCTCACTGTGGTTTTCGGTCCATTGAGTTGTATCAGACGGTTTATAGCTTTAATCGTATGCAAGCTCAATTTCAATCATTCTTCTACTCATCTTCTTCTTTATTTCATTTGCTTGATTGATCATTGGTAAAGATCCTTCCAACAAGGACCTTACAGTTAGGATTTGGTATCGGGGCCACTTGAGGTAGGTTCTCGACTTCAGGCTCTGAGTCAGCCTCTTCGAGGAGTTGTTCTGCGAATTCATCATCTAGAGGAATCTCATGGTTTTCTTCCGGCTCATCCTCTAGCCATCCTGCATTCTCCTGGTTGGGACAACACGGGTTTCCTGGGAGATGGAAGCCAACCATGGAATCTACACGACAAAAGGGATAAAAGATAGGTAATAGGCGTCCTAATCTAATGATACTTTTAGGGGAGTGATCCGTATTAGTTATTTAAAAAAGCACGTAGTGCATACCAATTATATATAATTTTTGACATAAGATAGACCTTCAAATACATGACTTAACTCGAAGTCCACAACCAAACAAGGAACAGGAAGTAAAGCGATAGATCTTTGAATACCTTTGAATAGCTGAGTACTTCTAATATAGGGGAGAGTGTACGGTCGTACATCCCCTCTTGGTCGTACACTCTCCCCTATATAAGAAGTACTCATCTATTTTTCAACACTTTACACACTCCTAAGCCTAGATTTCGAATTCTCTCTCTACCATTATCACATTTCTCACCAACATCTTAAAAAATGTAAGTGTTTCCCACCTTGATTTGTTATTACATTGCCTTATCTAGTGGTGAATCCATGTTTTCATCTCATTAATTTCATCTTTGGCTAGATCTTCATCTTTCTCCAAGAACACACACTAGTTCTTGGTGGCTGTAAACCCACTTCAGGCTTCCAATTGTGAGTAACTGCTTCCTATGCTTGTTATGTACTAGAAATGCTTGATATTCATCTGGAAATCAACCAATTTAGCATGAACATGAAGGGTGTACGGTCATACACCCTTTTATGGCCGTAAACCCTTTTTGATGTTCATTCTTGGATTTAAACTCTCATTTAAAATATGCATGGGACCTAGAACACTTCCTTGATACTAGTTAGGACCTTAAAAGCACCTCAAAAGCACAATTCTTCATGAGTGTACGGTCGTACACTCATGGGCCGTACACCCATGGTCGTACACACCTTAGTGTGGCCGTACACCTCCCTCATTTAATCACATATGATTCTAACACTTAGTTTCAAGTGTTTCCAAGTCCCTAGGGTGGTTTCCTATCATAACTAGTAATGATATACCCTAATCTGATGAGCAGATGTGTCTTTATATGCTAAATAGGATTCGTGTGTGCTCAAACCTACACTTGACACTTAGCATGCCACATCGATCTTTCATTCAACCACTCACTTCAGGTGAGTTCATACCCCTACAATCAACCTTTAACTATTTTAAATGCTTTTAGGGGTGGAATACAAGTTGAACACATTTAAATTGTGTTGGTATAAACATGTGTATAATTGTCAATTATCTCATTTCAAACTCATTTTCAAACTACTTTTATAACATTGTTAGACTTTGTAGCAAAGCTCTTTTGTAACTACTTTTAAACTCTTTCAAACTCTTGTCAAACTCTTTTAATTTCAAAACAATATTCATTAATGTATTAGTGGATAATTATGCTTTAATGGACTTAGGACTATTGTTGATAACCTTGACTCCTGTTCCTTGTTTGGTTGTGGGCTTTGGGTGGGATACACTAGTCCGACTGTCGATTGACTCATAGTTATAAATGCAAACTACGTATATGAATAAAAATTTTACCTTTAAAAAGTATATTTAACTCAATTATTCAAGCTGAACAATTGACTCCATTCTATAGTCAAGGACAAACTAAACCTACTAGTAAACTATAATAAGTATAGTTTAGAGAATATATACACATACATCTACATCTACAAAGAACGAAATAGAACATACACATATACAAGAACATGAAGGTATAGATACATATACATAAATATAAGTACCGAAAGAACACGATAACTAGAATGTCAAATACTACTTCATGATGCGACTATACATTGTCGCATCACAATTGTAACCAAAGTCTCCTGGAGGGAGAGATGGCATTGTGTGTATAGATGTATACGAGCCAGACACTCCCACACCCAGACTGCTAGCTACAATCCCATATAGTAACGCCAAGGGGTGACAAAATGTCAACTTACTATATTCGATGCCAAAAAGGTCGTCGTGTTTTCAGCGGTCAATCAGCATGGTTACAACTGCATCACATAATAGATCTTTCATTAACCAAACTGGTTTTAAAGAAAGAAAGACTCCTCAATGCGTATAGTTCATTTGATACGGCTAGGAGTCTTCATACTTTTGTTGGGTTTTGAGCATTCTAACACTCCTAAGTGTACATGCAACCCTAAATACCTTGGATTGATGTTTTGTCTATTATACATGCAATTATGAAGATCCAAGGTATTATCCTAATCTAGCATAAAAGATAATGAATATAACAAGATAAAATACATACCTCTTTAATGTAGAATGTCTTCATGAAGCTTGAGTGCCTAGTGCCTCAAGTGTGACACCTCAAATGGTTCACACAACACCAAATACACTTGGAATAACTTGAGAGAAATTTGAACACTCCTAAAATCGGCTAGCCCTTCCTTATTAATCATAGTGGCCGATTTTTCCCAAAGAATATGATCTTATATAGTTGTTACAATTAGGGTAAACCCTAATTGTCATGGACTTACATTTCCTTAGATCCATGGGTTCAAATACCCCATGGAGCATCCATGGACCATCCTATGGGTTTTAGCCCAACTTGATTATCCATGGAGCATTAGCCTACTATACAAGTATGAATGATTTACACAATCAACCCATATATTTAATTAGTCTTCTTTTGATCACTTAATTAATTCCAGATTAATTCTTGATCAATACTAATTAAATAATCCTATTGATATATTAGAACTTATAATATATTAATCAACCTTAAGTGTTATTTCTCTCATTATAGTCTATCCAAGTGCATGATGCCATGCAACCCAAATGGACCATGCTGGGTCGGGTCAAGTCTTACCAATTATAGTTATGGACTTAGACATTAATCCAATAGTCTCCCACTTGAATAAGTCTAAAACTATTATTGCAAGTATGACTTTAAGAACCGACTGGCAATCGTAACTCTCAAAAGCTTTCGTCGTACTCTAACCTTGCCGATGAACTCTGACCTTTGTCAATGACTTGTCCATTAGATAAGTGATCATATATTCCTCCATTCTGGATATCGTATGGACTGAGACATGGATTATCAATCATTCTCTCTGTCCATTTGTTGTTTGTCGATTTCCGATTTATGATGACTGACTAATTGAAAAAATCAAATATGTCCTGGCTTGGCCAAGCACTCACATGTATCATCATTAAATCATCGAGGGGCCCATATATATTGCTTTTATCCCGAAGGTAAAAGGAATGGATAAACTTCGACTCATATGGCATGTTCATCTACATGTTGAATCATACACAAAGGCACGTTTTATAACATCGAGTTACCATTGCGTTTTCGTGCAATCAATGCACTATCAACTCATAGTAACAACTCATATCTCTAGGTTTGAAGAATATAGGATATTATCCTCTCATGATCACTCGTGATAAATTCCATGAAGTGATTCAAATGAGTGCGGGTTACATCCAATACTCAGAACTTATGAGCACTCATGAGTGTTGCAGCACAACTTTGTCCACCAACTTGGACATCTACAAGCCAACCCATGACAGTCTTGATTCATATCTACTTCCAACATATGACCGACTGTGGATGGTTTGAATAACTTAGTCATTCCAGAAGAATAACCTAGTTATTATGGAAGTCAAAACATGCAAAGTGAAACACAATAATAAATGAATCTAATATGGTTTCAAAACTTATGAATATAAATAAAATGCCTTTTATTTATCACCATATGAATGCACATTATTCATTGTATACTGTTTCAACTATCAACTTTATTCTTGAACTTAAAACAATAGTTGTCCCATGCTCCAAGCATGTACACTATGTTTTCTAAACACTAGTCATGCCATACACCAAGTATGCATATATGTTTGTCTATGACCCTTACTTTGTGAAATAAACCAATTGACCAAACTTTCAATGATTCTAATTTCACACTCCCGAATTCCTATGGCAAATGCAGGAATTCCAAATTCATGCCATTTTACCTAAATTTGTTAGATTCTGTCACACCCAAAAACTGAGAACGGCGGAAACGTTCTAGGACGGAGGACGTCATGTAATGTATCACAAAAATTTTAAGTAGAAAACAAGCAACAACATCATCCATTGCATTAATAATATAATTTTAATTACAAGTGTGTTCTTTCACAGTATAAGACAACATAATGAAGAGTCAAAATAAAAGACGAGTCTGAACTGCTCCGTCTTCATAAACCTGGTCGTCGTACCTGTCTATTTGTGACCTGAGAATACAAGTTATTTTGAAAGCGAGAATCAGCCAAAAATCTGGTGAATTCATAAGTATTAATGTGTCTTTGATTTGTAAAACTGGTAATGAAAGACTTGCCATTGTTCTGACAGAAAGTTTGTACAAGTGTGGAAATGTTTGTAAGTAAGTGAAAGTGTTTGATAACCCTAGAAATCCCTATGATTTCTATTAGTATAGATGAAATCTTCTACCAAGACCTAACTGTTTTGAAAGTAGCCTTCTACCAAGACCCGACTGTTTTGAAAGTAGCCTTCTACCAAGACCTAACTATTTTGAAAGTAGCGTTCTACCAAGACCCGACTGTTTTGAAAGTAGCCTTCTACCAAGACCTAACTGTACGACTATTATTATTAATATAAGAAATTGTATCCTTTGGAACTAGGATACACAAATATGATTCACCTCATCGGTTATGTGAATGACTCACAAGATAAAGGTAATAATAATATACATAACTAAAGTATTATCCATTTGTACTAGGATAAATAACAATGTTAACTGAAGACATCCGTAGATGTACATTTACCTCTATAGCTAACAGCTGGGTGTAGGAATAGTTAGTCCCTTAAAGTATACCTCTAATGGTATCAACCGTTGACATCCCTAGATGTGAATTTACCTATGTAGCTAACAGCAGTGATAGGAATGGTTAGTCCCGCAAAGTATCCTTCGATACTAGCATATTAAGTCCAATCTATCTCGTCGATTATGTGATTGTATCACAAAATAAAGATAAGAAGGAGAATTATATAACAGTATCTATACATATAATATGTAATAGTAACTCATCATATATTATCCATGTAAACGTACTCATGTAAGCGTATCTATGTAAACGTACTCATGTAAGCGTATCTATGTAAACGTACTCATGTAAACGTATCTATGTGAACGTACCCATGTAAGCGTATCTATGTCAACGTACTCATGTAACATGTAATGTACTAGTATAGACTCATGAATGAACTGACTCTTGTGTGATTCCTTGTACTTGGAATGGTAAGTGGTATCTCCTAACTATACCTATAATAGTTACTAACCATGTACGTATATAAACCTGAAGTTTGCCTTTGCTACCCAAAGGTACTGAACTGACAGAGGAAAACTTTTATGTCTACATATGTATACACGATACATAGCTAATATTTAGTCGACATTCGGACGGATAACCGATACCCCATAGCCACATCCCAACGAGGAAAAGGAAGTAGAATGAGTTAACCTTCCTAAGTCCTTTAAACATTACTTATATAACTATACATATATGGGCATGCATTTGACCATATAAAAGCATAAAAGGAGTTTTGTAAAACCTTTGAAAAAGATTAATAGCTAAGAAAAGATCGACTTGATGTCAGTTTATAAAACGGTTTGAAAGTATTTGTTTGATAAAAATGCATTAAGTATAAAGGAACCTTTGTTTGAAACACAAATGTAATAGGGTTTGAAATGAAACCTACACTGTTTAATAAACAGTTTAATAAAGTGTTTTAAACACTTAAAAACGTTTAAGATAAACATTTGAAGAAATCAAATTGGTAAAACAGTTAACATAAAGTAAATCCAGTTGCATGTTAATTATTAATCACATGTGTTTGATATAATAACTAAACATGATTCAACTTGTATTCCCCCCCCCCCCCCCCCCCCGGTAAAGCATTTATAAACATTTAAAAACATTTAAAAGGTTAATTCAAGGGGTATGAACTCACCTGTAGTGAGTGAATCGGAAGGAAGCGTCGGACAAGTGCTTAGTGTCAAGTGAAGACTTAGACACACACAATGATCCTAATTACATATGAAGACATATGTCTATAAACAATTAGTGATTATAACACTAATTAAACATGTATAAACATCCTATTGCGAGGAAAACACTTTGGTCAAGTGCTAGGAGGCTATTGGGTTGCAACAAAGGAGTACGAAGCCTCATACGGGAGTTTATGGTCTAACGACCATCTTCATTGGAGTTTACGGCCCAGGGGAGTTTACTCCTGGTCGTAAACTCTCAATTCGTCACCAAAAGGGCTTAAAACTCTAAGGTCTTATGTGGTTAAGTGCTCCAAAGTTTTAAACAAGTGTTTGGGTGGGTTTAAGGTCCTAAAATGACCTTGTTTGGTGTTCACGGCCCTGGGACCACTCCCCCATGAGTTTAGAGTCATAAACTCATGTTACGGAGTACCATTTCAAGAATTGTGGCCCTTAGGTCAATGGTGTAAGGTTCTATGTGACTAACCAAAGCTTACTAAGGTGTTAGGGTGTCATTTGCACCCTTAAAAGGGGTTTACGGCCCAAGAACATGCCTTGGCCATAATCTCCGTGAATCCCATGATTTATTACGTTTTCTAAGCTCTAAACATGCTAAACTTAGTGTACAATGAGTTGGATCAAGAGTACTTACAATCTACGAGCTCGAATGGTCGATTTTGGCCAAGAACACTAGTGTGTGTTCATGGTGTTCTTGGTGAAACTTGAAGATCTACAAAATGAAATGAGTTCACGGATGAAATCATATAAGATTACTAGTTCATACAAGATATCAACTAGTTAAGACAATAAGCTTACGATTTTTGAAGATCGGGGACGAAGATCGGGATGATACTTGAGAGGATTTCGGCCAACTAGAAAGGAGGAATGAATAAATGACCACTTCTTCATCATATAAGCAAGAGTTTATGGCCCACATGGAGTTTATGGCCATAAAATCCCATGTGTTGGCTGTGAATTCCTTGCATGAGTGTTTAAGGTCATTTCTTTGAGCTAAAACTTCAGCCGATACACCCCGACACTTATTCCTTAAGTGTATAAGGCTCAGAATGATCAAATAAACTTCTAAATGTGCTAAAAGATAATAGCAATGAGTTTGACTTTCAAAGAAGTGTTAGCCTGAACTGGATGGAAATTTCGGGTCGTTATAGATTCTCAACTTATATGCAATGATTCTCTTGTAATGATTATGCACAAAGTCACAAAGATTTGACAACAAATGTTACAGAGCATTCCAAAGAAGATCAACTCCTTGGAAACATCCTTCTTGCATTAAGTTTCCGAATCTTATATAGATTTATTGAACAACTTCCACCAATGGGATCATTTCCACATTCCCTTTTTGATTATCACTTCTGAACAAGAGTTGCCTCTTCTGAGACTATGTCAATATGGTCCTTCCAACAATTAACACTATGCTTCCAACTGTCCCTGAGCAACCTATCTTTGGTAAACCTTAGATTGTCCTCGACAATTACTTAATTGTTTTAGTCATATTCAGTTCTAGACCTTTTCCCTTCTTAATGCCCCAGGCATCTGGAAAATTTTAGACAGGATGAATATAGCACGTATAATCGATCCTATATCTGAAGCATATGGGACACGATTCATGATGTCTCACATAAAGACTAAACCAGTTTTTTGCTATAATATTTTCATTTCTATTTGCCATGTTCTCAAAATTCATATTATGAAAAGAGATGTCGTAATCATAATCAAGATTTAGAACGCAAATAATGAACCCATATATAGAAGTTCCTTATGTTGAGCCATTCCAACATGAAATTCATATATATTCTTTACTAAATTTGATTAAAATATCAATCTAAGCTTTTAGAATTGAAATGAAGTATAATTTCCTCTCCCTTAATTATAGCAAAACAACTTTTTCAACCCATGCAACCTCACGAATTGAAACTTTTGTTTTCTATAATTAACATTGCTAACTTACAACCTTTATCATAATTATCATGCTCCCACTAACATGATGATTATTAGAATAACACTTATACTCCCACTAGCTTTGACATTTACTCAAAAATCAGTTGGACTTTTAGAAATCAATACTTTATTGACTTTCTTACCAAAGTTCAGATTTCTGATACTAGATTGCTTTGATAAAACTTTATCAAAATCATACACCTTGCCTTAGATAGCTCACAGGTGTGTCTAAACAATTATGAAAAGGGATGCCGTAATCATAATGTTTAGACCTTTTGTCATTCCCACAATTGCTATCTACTCAAAATCTACTTAGTGAAAGAGTTTCCTTACCATTATTTTCATGAATCAAAGGTAAACCTTATGACACTTAGATTTTATGGTGTAAGTGTTCCTATCCATGTGAATTTGTTAAAACCATAATCACAAGACTAGGTTAGTGACAAATCCTAACTCATATGGATTGAACTTGTGCAATCTTTACTTTTGCCACCTGGCAGCTCAAGGACCTGTCATTGCTTCCAAGTAGCTATGCAAACAATTGAGAACATGTAGAACTCAAGTGTATAGCCAACTCAATTGGAATGGGCACAGAAATGTCAACACGATAGGTTATAAACCTCACTTCATGTGTTAGTGTTAAACTATAGGTTTTTATTCTTGATTAGATCTTGAAATTGTTTTCAGGATCTTTAAGACTCCCACTATCCTCTTGGCATATAAGACTATCTTGCCAAATATTCAAGAGATAGTGTGGATTCTAATCAAGACAAACACTTCACACAATTGGCCTTAGTTGGTGTTTGTTTTTCCAAAACATCACAAATTACCAATTTCAAATATACAAGAGTAGAAAACTTTTACTCTTACATTTGACTAGTGTTTTAAACCATTCTTTAAAATATCTCACTCAACTTATAGTCTTGGACTATGACTCTAAGACTTGTTTTGGAACGAAGTATGACTCATCTTATTGATTTGACCACTTCAACAATTCATAGCTCCTCTTCTTAGCTATCAGAATGCACTTAGAGGATGAATTGCGTCAAGGTCTCTTAATCATTAAGATGATCTTAAAACATGATACTAATGTACTCTCCCATCTTTTCAGATTTGAGAAACTTTTATCCTTCTGCCTAATTTGATTCTTCTTATTCGCTCTGCCATACATTGGAACCTTTTCCAATGTCTCAGAATTCCACTTAAGCTTGTAAGTGTAACCATATTTACTGAGCTTTAGTAAATTATGACGAATAATCTTATTGATCTATTGTGGTGGACTTGACCAGTGCACAAGAATGTGTACTCAATCCCTTAGTCCTTCGCTTGACTCCACATATACATGTGAACAAGGAACTAGTCTTAATTTTCCAAAGATGAAAAATTCTCATTCATCATGATGTACAACTTGCATGATTCCATGTTTCGGTGCAATTGAAACTTGGGTGATGAGAATCTTCCTTTCTTTGGTAAATTTAGACATTACCACAAATGAAAGAATCAATTTCATTTTTCCACTCTTGCTATTAATTGAATCATATAAGCAACAATTTTTTTTCCTCAAATGCCATTGTAAGGATATTTTAAAATAAATAAAATCATCATTTTTCCTTTTATTTTAAAAACTTTGCGGAAAAACTATCCTTACAATCCGTATGACAACTTGTTGTTATCTATTCCTAAGCAAAATATCATAACTCCTCAGAAGTAGCTCAAGAATCCGATCTTTAAACTGTGCGATAGAAATCCATCTATGCGATTAGATTCAGCATATTCTTTCTTTAAGTTTCTTCACTTTTCTTTGATTCTTAAAACATCAACATGTGACCCAGTCACATCATGTATCAAGAATCTCAGAATAGAAACTTAGCAGAGTTACATAGTGCACTTTACCTGAAGTAGAGTCGAACTTATTGACTTTAACATCCTTAGGTGAAATTTAGCAGCTTCGCAACTAATGCCCCTTCCTTTGGCAATATAAACATATGGACCCTTTAGTAATGGTACCGGTAGTATCACAGACTTAGTTTTTCTCTTTACCATTTGGTCAACCGAGTTGACTATGGCCGATCTCTTTCCAATGGGAAGATAATGCTTTTTCCAGTGTCTTCATTGTCAATGTCCATATAGTTTTCGGAAGTTGATCTTAGCAAATAGATAAGATCATTAAGGGTCTTGTCATAGTGTGTTTCATAGGAGTCCCAAAGGAACTCGCTATGTGACTTACAAGGTAGTTGAGCCACCAACTTTCTCAAGACTTTGACACCCAACTCTCCCGGCTTGTCAATATGTGACTACATCTCCAAGATGTGATCACACCTAGACCTTCCCTTTCCAATAGGGCTTGAGTGACCTTGAACTTGTAGGTTAGGGAGAATAATTGGAGGAGGTGAAAGAAGTATGATTCCATGGGACATCATCTACATTTAGGAAAGCTTGTTTCAAGAGATTTGGGAAGATCGTAAATGTGTAAACAAGGCATCTTATGGGAGATATTCAAGATAGTTGATCTAAAGTCCTTAATATGACACCCAATATGAAATATTAAGGCCAGGACCCAATAAACTATTTTATAACTTAGAAGAGGGATGTCGTAATCCAAGCTATAAAATATTTGAAGGTATGTGAATGACGATACACCAATTTCCACCAAGATAAACGAAATGTATTATTAGGTTTTAATTGGATTTGAAACTCCTAAATCTTTTGAGATTCATTGATCTTTTCAATGGCATGTTTCAATCTCGAGTGTGCCCTTCAGATTTTGTGACTGGGATGCCGAGGATCACAAAACCAGGTGTGAATAACAATGCAAATATACTTTGTACCCTTAATATTTACCCCTCAATCGATGTGTCGGTTACCCACAGACGCTCCATCATTACTATCATAAACATTAAGTTACCCTTTGCCTACCTTGTTAAATACGAGTTAGTGTGTCGGTTAACCACACACGCTCCACTAACCAACTTAAACAAAGTGTAAAGTGTAATTTCATGGATTAGCACCTTATTCACATTTTCCTAATTAACTAAGATTGGGTATTTATAAATTGTTTAGTTACTTAGTATTTATCATTAATACTTTTAATGAAGGGAGAATTCTAGTCCTTGTCCTACCCGTTCGGCTAATGACCCTACACCGGTCAAGGAAGCGATGGGTGAGAGTGGACACCCATTAAACTGCCATTTTATAGGCAGTAACCTTATACCCCCCTTATAGACCGATTTCGTGAATGAGGCCTACTAACGGTAAGACTGACTTGCTCTTATACAGATATAAATATTATTAACTTATAATATTATAAACTATAAGGGCTGAATTTTAGCTCCTTAAAATTCTAAGGGCTTAACTTGGAATTAAAGTATTCATAAGAGAAAACTTTTTAAAATTCCAAAACTTGAGGGAAAGTTTTGAAACTATTCAAAACTTATTAATTCCATAACTTATGAGTTTAAACTAATTAAAAAAATAACCTCTTTTTTATATTGTAAATTATGGAACTAATTAAGGTTACACTTCTTTTTATTATTTAATGAAGAGACTCTTGAACCTCCATAACTTGAGGACAAGTTATGGAGTCATAAAACCATTTAATTAGAACTAGATTCTTCATTTTGTAACCTTTGCCAACTTTTATGAGTTTTATGATTCTTAAATGTGACTTTTCATATAACTTGAGGATAAGTTACAAAAACACACTTTGGAATCAACTCTTAGATTAAAATGGATTGAAATCAACTATTTCACACAACTTTTCTATTAATCTATGAACAAGATAATTCAAATCATCAATCTTCAAGAAATTAGCATGAACATACAAACTAATACAAATATTGGAATTATGACAATTATCTTAGAAATTGGATTAGCATGAACATTACCACATCAAAAACAATTTTATAAGTCCAAAAACATCTTAGGGTAATGGTCCTAGTCAAATTCCAGCCAAAACATTCAAATATATGCTGTCAGGGGGTCCAAGTCGTCGAGTGCACGAACCAACTCGGCGAGTTGGATGCATTTAGCCTTGGACTCGGCGAGTCTGCTGTGCAGACAGCATCAAAACTTGATTTTTTCAGCTACTTTTGCAAGTATAACAAGAAAACAAGCCTAGGCTTTGATACCAATGTTGGGTTTTGAGCATTCTAACACTCCTAAGTGTACATGCAACCCTAAATACCTTGGATCTATGTTTTCTCTATTATACATGAAGTCATGAACATCCAAGGTATTATCCTAATCTAGCATACAAAATAATGAATATAACACGATAGAATACATACTTCTTTGATGTAGAATGTCTTCATGAAGCTTGAGTGCCTAGTGCCTCAAGTGTGACACCTCAAATGGTTCAGACATGTCACACCCCGAAACCGAAGGCGGAAACGTTCCAGGGCGGAGGACGTCATGAATATAATAACCAATGTACATAGTAAGCATAGTAAACACAAAACTTTACATTACATAGATTCATTTACATTTGTTTGTAAACAAAAGTTACATGCGTTATACATATACATATCATATGAACAAAAGTAAAGACGTGTCTTCTACGCACTCCGTCTTCGCCAAAAGGATTGTTGGGTACCTGTCTAACGTGGACCTGAGAATAAAGCTGGTGAGTTCATAAGATGTTTGTTTTCTGAAAATGTACAAGTTCCTTTGGTTCTCCGAAAAAGTTTGTCATCCAAGAAAATCCCATATTTTCTTATAAGTGTAGTTTAGTTAATCATCAGTTACACAGTCTAGTTAAGAACAGTTCAGTTATCCCAGGAAAAACCCTTATTTTCCTAAAGTAAAGTTTAGATAAAGTTCTATATTTCCATTTGATACAACAGTAGATAGTTTAATACGTAAAACTACATATATTTGAATAATCCACTGGGAATACCATCCAGTAAAACTATAGATTAATAGAAGATATAGATTCAAAACCACTGGGAATACCATCCAGTAAAACCATTGATTAGAAAATATATAGATTCAAAACCATGGGATTAACATCCCGTACTAGATATAGATTCAAAACCATAGGATTAACATCCCATACCAGATATAGATTCAAAACCATAGGATTACCATCCCGTACTAGATATAAGAACTATAGATAGGCGATAGATGATAAATCAAATCAAAACCGTGAATAAACTTATATTAATACGTATTGTGAGTTGGGTAACCATGCTGATGCGACACCGAGACCTCCTTGACGTTCGTCAGACGTCGGACGAGATCCAGAATTTGTCACCCCAGGCGTGCCCACCTAACTATAGCTAGCAATTAAGGTGTGGGATTGTCAGTCCCGAATATGTCTATTCACAAATTCCATGCTCTCCTTCCTGGAGACTCTGGTTACACTTCCGGGGAGGATTTATTGATAACCCAAAGGGTAATGACGAATCTCACAAGCTAGTATTAGATCACTCATGGTGTTTTCAGACGTTATCAAACATTCTAATCGTTTTGAAACATAATACAGTGAAAACAGTTAAATATAATGAAATTATCTAGCAAAATACTCTAATTTAAACGGAGATAAACTGAATCAGGCATAGTTTATCTATTAACATTACTTGAAATTCGAATTCATAAAACGAGAACTGCAGATCCCAAATTATTCCCATAATAATTTTATTAGTTTGATTGTTTCCTTTACTGAAATCCATGTAGTTATAATCGATAAAACATCCCTTATGCTCCGAATAATACATAAGGGGTAAAGATATATAAAAGTTAGCCAGATATTTATATAAATACATCAGTTTTCGGTTTTGAAAACATTTATATTTTTCTTGTATTCCCGCCTGAAAACATTTGAAAAACACGGAAAAGTGTAGGGGTATGAACTCACCAGTCAAAGAACGTGTCGTCCAGGATGCTAAGTGTCGGTTCGGGGCTTGATAACGTGCGAGGTTCCTATGAAATATGAAATGAGAAACAAATGTATCTAATTAGACTTTAAATCACTAATTAGATATGATTATATAGTTTGAGGTGTGAAAACACTTCAATTTAAGTGTTCGGAGTGACCCCGGGGGCAACTATGGATGTGTAGGACCTAGATATGGAGTTTACTCTTCAAGAGTAAACTCCTTGAGGAGTTCACGGTCCATTGACCATATCCCCATGAGTTTACGGTCATAAACTCATAGATGGTGGGTTCTTGGATGCCAAATGGTCATACAATGCACACGGGAAGGTTCTAGGGTTGATCCCATGGCTTAGGAAGTGATTGGGACTCTAAATGACCTTGGATAAGAGTTTACTACCTTAAACACAAGTTTACTACCTCAAACACAATTTTACTACCTTAAACACGAGTTTACTACCTTAAACTCATGTTTTGTCCATGATTCATGGGTTTTAGTGGTTGAAAGTTAAGCATACTAAGCTCTAGACCCATTTCTAAACCATACAAGGTGTTAGGGGAACTTTATCACCCATTGAATGATATTAAAGTCTAAGGAGATGAGTTTAAGGTCTAAGGAGATTAGTTTATGGTCTAAGAACGTTCTTGGACCGTAAACTCATGTTTGTCCCATTTGTGTAAGTTTTGGTGCATTTCTTGAAGGATCATAAGGTTCTATACTCTCATGGAAGCTTGTTGGAGGTGTTTAGGGGCAAAATAACACCTTAAAATGAGTTTACTCCTTATGAATAGGTGTTTACAATCCAAGCATGTGCTTGGGACGTAAACTCATGCTTATGCCCCAAATGAAGAGCTAAAGGTGTTCTAAGTCCAATTTGGTAAGCCCCATCACATGTGTTCACAGCCGAAGGAGGTTCTAGGACCGTAAACACATGTTTATGGTCCTATTCCTCATATTTTTCACAAATTTGAAGGCCAAAGGTGTTATACTAGGAGCTAGGATAGTTACCTTGATGATTTGGAGCTTGATTTGGATGATTTTGGCTTGATTTCGAGTTTTAGAGAGAGAAAGTAGAGAGAGAGTAGAGAGAGAGGAAAAGGCTTCAAATGAGGCTCTCTCAACTTTATATATGCTCAAAGTTTGGGACACGGTGGAATTCTACCCGATACTGACGTTAAACGAGGCTTTTGGTCGCACCCGATTAATTTACCGTAATTGTGACTTAGATGAAACTAAATATTTTCTAAATAAAAATTGAAAATATTTTAATGAATTAAAATGTATCCCGACACTTATGAAATTAAAATAGAAGTCGCAAATAAATTAAATTAAAACAAAATTAACGGAAAATTTTGGAACGTAACAGCTTTATTAACGGAACCGGTTTATGATGACGGAACGAACTTTGGGTTGTCACATTATCCCCCCATTAGAGGGAATTTCGTCCCGAAATTCAAACTTTAGATGCGACTCGCGGATTTGGAAAGAGAATAGGGATACTTCTGTTCTATTGGATCATCATGCTTCCAAGCGAATTTAGATTCTCGCATGGCATTTCGGGGAACCTTTCACTTATCAGGATATGGCTTGTTTCATACATTTAACCTCTTGATCTGTAATTTTGATTGGTTCTACCATGAAGTTCAGACTTCCGTTGATTTCAGTCTCATCAAAGGGATTACTATGGTTTCATCGGGTAGACACTTCTTAAGAACAGGGACGTGAAATACCAGATGGATGTTACTAAGTTCTAAGGGTACTTGGAGTTTGTTGGCTACGGGATCGGTCCTAATGAGGAATTTCAAAAGTTCTATGTATCTCGGGATTTACGTTTCAGAAGGTATCATACCTTCTTCGATTACTACATGGCCAAAGAAAATGGTTAGACCGAAGGGCATCACTACATCTTCGTAGTGACTATATCGAATTCTGAATGTTGTTTTGAAAACATCATTCCTGAGAGCTCGTAGCTGACTGGAAAACTCATTCATTACTGCTGGTGCTAATCAATACGGGGCTTGGTTACGAGGGTAGCTCCAGGAATTTGGTCGATGTGAAACTCGACTCGACACTCGGGAGAAATTCCTAGAAGCTCTTCGGGAAAAGACACTAGGAAAGTTGCAGACTTCGGGGATGCAACTTCCTGTTTCTCGATGGTCACGTAGGCTAGGAATTTATGGCATTCTCTTCGGAGAAGCCTTTTGAGCTTTGGTGTACGGAATGTTGCAACAACTGAAACTAAGTTCATCGTCGCAAATTATAAGAGTTTGACCGGGGGAAATTTGAGATGGATACATCTTTCGGAAACAAAGATATCAACACGATTGAGACTCAGTCAATCCATGCCAATGAATACTTCAAAGCTCTAAATCGATAAACCGGTATAAGATCGATGGGAAAAGGATGATCGCCGAGGGTAAAGGTTCAAACTATGAATATATCGCTAACGTCTTCTTTCTCGTTGTTAGACACCTCGACGGTAGACATTTTGGTTACTAATGGAGGACTAAGGTTAAGATGATATTTGATTGAATAGATAACAAATTCTCTTTCAACAATATGATCGAAAAGGATTGCAAATATAAGGGCTGACGAGAAAGAATATATATACCTGTGGCAACGGTGGGATCGATGGATGCCTCAACTTGTCCCATAGCTAGGACTCTCCCTGTGTTGCAGTAGTTGCTGCCTTGGGGCAATTTCTATTGAAATGCCCTACTTCGCCACAACCGTAGCAGGCCTGACTGACACCTGCTCCGGATGATTGGTTGGTTGATTGGGCTGCTTTTCTACAGTTTCGAGCAAGGTGGCCCTTCTTGCCACAGTTGTTGCAGAGTCTGTTGCGGCATGGCCCGGGGGTACGGTGATTGTAGCTACACTTGTCGCACTAAGGAAGGGTATCGGTATATCCGCTGGTAGCAGCATGGACTACTACCGTTTGCTATTTCTTGGAGGATCCCTGTGTACTTTGGGCCTTTCTCGTGTTCCAAAATTCATTTTTACTTCCACCACTACTCTTAACTAGCTCAGGAGTGGTGGTCTCCTCATCAGGGTTATCTTCGTGATCGATCAGGGTTTGCGCAAGACATTTAGCGCTGTCATAGGTGTCTGGCTTCGCAGCCAAGACATTCCCTTTGGTTGGCTGGGTTAACCCCCAGACGAACCTCTCAATCTTTTTACTCTCCGAGGTAACCATTCTCGGACAGATGAATGCCAGGTCATCGAATCTTGAAGTATAAGCGACTATGTCGGAACCCTTCATCTTCAGGTTCCAGCGTTCGTGTTCTAGCTTCTGTATTTCACCCCGAGGGCAGTACTCCGCCAGCAGAAGCTCCTTCATAACTTCCCAACCCATAACATTTGCTACAGGTAGAGTGAAGGATTTGACTCGGCCGTTCCACCAAGTCAGGGCTTTGTCAAGGAAGGTGCAGGCGGCAAACTTTACTTTGTCAGATTCCGAACAGGCACATATCTCAAAGATTGATTTGATTTTCTCGAACCATCGAGTGAGGGAAATGACACCTCCAGTGCCATCAAAGGACGTGGGTTTCGCATTCATGAAATCTTTATAGGAACCCTCCTTTCGGTGTCCTTGGCTATCACCATGGTTTTGGGGCCAGGGAGCACCTCCTAAACCACCAGGGTTCATTTGAAATATGAAATGAGAAATAAATGTATCTAATTAGACTTTAAATCACTAATTAGATATGATTATACAGTTTGAGGCATGAAAACACTTCAATTCAAGTGTTCGGAGTGACCCCGAGGGCAACTATGGATGTATAGGACCTAGATATGGAGTTTACACTTCAAGAGTAAACTCCTTGAGGAGTTCACGGTCCATTGACCATATCCCCATGAGTTTACTGGCATAAACTCATAGATGGTGGGTTCTTGGATGCCAAATGGTCATACAATGCACACGGGAAGGTTCTAGGGTTGATCATTTGGCTTAGGAAGTGATTGGGACTCTAAATGACCTTGGATAAGAGTTTACTACCTTAAACACGAGTTTACTACCTTAACACGAGTTTACTACCTTAAACTCATGTTTGTCCATGATTCATGGGTTTTAGTGGTTGAAAGTTAAGCATACTAAGCTCTAGACCCATTTCTAAACCATACAAGGTGTTAAGGGCGCTTTAACACCCATTGAATGAGTTTAAGGTCTAAGGAGATGAGTTTATGGTCTAAGAATGTTCTTGGACCGTAAACTCAAGTTTGTCCCATTTGTGTAAGTTTTGGTGCATTTCTTGAAGGATCATAAGGTTCTATACTCTCATGGAAGCTTGTTGGAGGTGTTTAGGGGCAAACTAACACCTTAAAATTAGTTTACTCCTTATGAATAGGTGTTTACGGTCCAAGCATGTGCTTGGGCCATAAACTCATGCTTATGCCCCAAATGAAGAGCTAAAGGTGTTCTAAGTCCAATTTGGTAAGGCCTTAAGTCTTATCTAAGCTCCAAATGACATTTGGAAGGGTTTTAAGGCTCAAAAACCCCCATCACATGTGTTCACGGCCTAAGGAGCTCTAGGACCGAAAACAAATGTTTATGGTCCTATTCCTCATATTTTTCACGAATTTGAAGGCCAAAGGTGTTATACTAGGCGCTAGGATAGTTACCTTGATGATTTGGAGCTTGATTTGGATGATTTTGGCTTGATTTCGAGTTTTAGAGAGAGAAAGTAGAGAGAGAGTAGAGAGAGGAAAAGGCTTCAAATGAGGCTCTCTCAACTTTATATATGCTCAAAGTTTGGGACACGATGGTATTCTACCCGATACTGACGTTAGACGAGGCTTTTGGTCGCACCCGATTAATTTACCGTAATTGCGACTTAGATGAACTAAATATTTTCTAAATAAAAATAGAAAATATTTTAATGAATTAAAATGTATCCCGACACTTATGAAATTAAAATAGAAGTCGCAAATAAATTAAATTAAAACAAAATTAACGGAAAATTTTGGAACGTAACGACTTTATTAACGGAACCAGTTTATGATGACGGAACGAACTTCGGGTTGTCACAAGACAACACCAAATACACTTGGAGTAACTTGAGAGAAACTTGAACACTCCTAAAATCGGCTAGCCCTTTCTTATTATTCATAGTGGCCGATTTTTCCCAAAGAATATGATCTTATATAGTTGTTATAATTAGGCTAAACCGTAATTGTCATGGCCTTCCATTTCCTTGGATCCATTGGTTCAAATACACCATGGAGCATCCATGGACCATCCTATGGGTTTTAGCCCAACTTGATTATCCATGGAGCATTAGCCCACTATATAAGTATGGATGATTTACACAATCAACCCATATATTTAATTAGTCTTCTTTTGATCACTTAATTAATTCTAGATTAATTCGTGATCAATACTTAATCAACCTTAAGTGTTATATCTTTCATTATAGTCTATCCAAGTGCATGATGCCATGCAACCCAAATGGACCATGTCGGGTCGGGTCAAGTCTTACCACTTATAGTTATGGACTTAAACATTAATCCAACAACTTTCCCATTTCATTATTCAACAGTGGTACTGTTGGGTTAAAACACTCTATTTTCCTAATAAAAGATAGCAATAAATTGATGGATTAGTACCTAAGTCCATAACTATTTTGGTATGTACTTGACCGGATTATGAGCATGGTCCTTTTGGGTTGCCTTCACCATAGCAACTTGTAGGATGAATTAGGGAGAAAAAGGTTTAATTATGATTTATTAATATATTATAAGAATATTATATTAAAGGATAAATCATATTGTTTAATTATTATTAGTCAAGAATTAATTGAGAATTAATTTTGTGGCTAAAAGAGATTAATTAAACTTATAGGGACTGGAATTGTAATTATAAGATAATTGCAATTGGGCTATGGATTACCTAATAATATAGGCTGGACGAATTCTATGGGATACCCATAAGGAATTCTTCCAAGGGATATGATAAAAGGAGTCCATGGGCTTCTTAGGGCCTAAGCAATCAGATTAGGGTTTCTTAAGTGCAAAACCCTAATAGCCTAAGTATATAAAGACCCCTAAGGCCCTAAAAACGAGGTGAACACTTCCAAGAGGGTTTCTGGTCGTTTTTGTTCTTCTCCTTCTCCTCCTTCTACATACTTATTGCTTATGGTTTTTTTGACTCCATTGGAGGTGCAACACTTGAGGCACTAAGCTTTCTGAAGCCAAGGAATAGATTGTTATTACTACATAACAATCAAAGGTATGATCTAAACCTTAATTCAAATTATAATATGTTAGATCTAAGGTTTATAGCTTTGGATATATTCAATTGCATGTTCATTAGACAAACTAGATCCAATAACTATTACGGTTTGCATGTACACCATAGGAATGATGTAGTGTTGAAAGCCCATCAGTGGTATTAGAGCCTTGGGTTGATTGTTTGATGTATTTGATGCTATAGTTGATTATTCATGCTTAAAATAGCAAAATTATGTTTTCTGGTGGCTGGACTCGCAGAGTCCATGGCTGAACTCGCCGAGTCCATAGTGAACTCGACGAGTCCGAGTCCCAGATGGAGAAAATTTCACGATTTTCTTTCCTTTTTGCTATGGGATACTTACCAAAACGTTTTTTATCGATAGAAATCGGATTTTGATGACATTGGGTGATTATCCTTGCCAAAATAAAAGATAATTTCATATTAATTGAATAATTACTTCCTTATATCATAAAATTTGATTATTTGAATTATTTGGTGAATTATCTTGCATGTAATTGGACGAGGTCAAAATTAGATAATCACCAATTAATTGTTAATTGCTTTATTTGATTTTGTGATCTAGAATATTCCTAATAATGTTTTGAAAAGTTTCAAAACTTGCCCTCAACTTTTATTTATCATCAAATGTCAATTACAGTTTACAAGTTTCAGGAATCTAATTATTGAAACTAATATCATCCTTCAGGCCAATGCGCCTTGCATGCTGTAAATGCTTAACCCTGCTCAGTCCCTTCGTGAGGGGATCTGACGGGTTCTCATCCGATGATACCCTCTTTGCCACGAGGAGTCATTCTTCTATTCTGTGTCTGATGAAATGGTATTTTCTGTCAATGTGCCTAGATCTCCCGTGATCTCTTGGTTCTTTAGCCAAAGCAACTGCACTTTCACTGTCACAGAAAATTTCCATTGGCTCCTTTATAGCTGGTACAACTCCAAGGTCTCCGATGAAGTTCTTCAGCCATATCGCCTCTTTTGCTGCCTCGCTTGCTACTATGTACTCTGATTCACAAGTCGAATCAGCTACTGTCTCCTGCTTTGAACTTTTCCAAGTAATTGCTCCTCCATTTAGGATAAAGACCCAGCTCGACTGAGAGCAGAAATTATCCCTATCAGTTTGAAAGCTAGCATCACTATATCCTTCCACTCTCAAGTCATCATTGCCTCTGAGAGTAAGGACCTAGTCCTTAGTCCTCCGCAAATACTTGAGAATGTTCTTTACCGCTGTCCAGTGTGCCTTGCCAGGGTTCCCTTGATATCTACTGACCATGCTCAAAGCAAAGGCCACATCAGGGCGAGTACAAGTCATAGCATACATGATCGAGCCCACAGCGGAAGCATATGATATCTGGCTTATTTCAGCTGTCTCAGCCTCTGTACTCGGACTCTGAGTCTTACTTAACTTGGCATTACTCTGGATTGGTAATTCTCCTTTCTTGGAATCTTGCATACTGAACCTCTTCAGTACCTTATCCACATAAGTACTTTGACTAAGTCCAATTAGTCTCTTACTCCTATCTCTCGATATCCTTATCCCTAGGATATAGGCAGCTTCCCCAAGGTCCTTCATAGCAAAACACTTCCCAAGCCAGGACTTAACCTCCTACAAAGTTGGGATGTCATTTCCTATGAGAAGTATGTCATCCACATACAACACCAAGAAGCTAACTATGCTCCCACTAGCCCTAACATACACACAAGACTGATCTTCACTCCTAGTAAAGCCAAACTCTCTGACTTTCTCATCAAAGCAAAGATTCCACCTGCGAGATGCTTGTTTCAATCCATAAATGGATTTTTCAAGCTTACACACTCTATTAGGGTATTTTGGATCGACAACACCCTCTGGCTGAGCCATGTAAACATCCTCAGCCAACTTCCCATTAAGGAAAGCGGTTTTGACATCCATTTGCCATATTTCATAGTCGTGAAATGCAGCTATGGCTAACAACACTCTAATAGACTTAATCTTAGCTACTGGTGAGAAGGTCTCATCATAGTCCACTCCCGGAGTTTGAGTAAAGCCCTTCGCAACCAGTCATGCTTTATAAGTGTGTACTTTCCCAGCCATGTTGGTCTTCTTCTTGAAGATCCATTTGCACCCAACTGTCTTACGACCTGGTACATTGTCAACCAAGTTCCAAACTTGATTGTCATACATGGACTGAATCTCGCTGTCCATACCCTCCTTCCATTTTGCAGACTCAGGGCCTGCCATGGCTTCCTTATGATTATTAGGTTCATCCAAATCTATCAGTGTACTATCACTGATAAATGTATCACCTTCGGTGGTGATGTGATAACCATAATAAAAATCAGGTGTGTTCCTCATCCTAGTGGAACGTCTTGGAGGTACATACTCATCTATCGGCTCAACAGGAGTTTCCTCCTCAGGTTGGCTGACAGCATTTGAGGTTCCTTCACCACTTGACTCTTGAAGCTCTTCAAGGTCAATTTGCATCCCACTGTCCCCTTGGCTTATGAATTCTCTCTCATGAAAGACTCCTTTTCTTGCTACAAAGACCACATTGTCACTGGGTCTGTAGAAGAGGTAACCAAAGGATCTCTGTGGGTAGCCGATGAAAATACACCTCTCGCTTCGGGGCTCAAGCTTGTCATGAATCTCACACCTCACAAAAGCTTCACAACCCTAAATCTTGATGTGGTCCAAATTGGGCACTTTCCCAGTCCACATCCCGTGAGGTGTTTTGACAACCTTTTTAGTAGGGACTAGATTAAGGATATGGGCGGTAGTCTCTAAGGCATACCCCCAGAAAGAGATTGGTAACGAAGCTCAACTCATCATGGAACGAACCATATCCAACAAGGTTCGATTGTGCCTCTCAGCTACACCATTCAACTGTGGTGTTTTGGGAGGTGTCAATTGTGAGACAATCCCACATTCCTTAAGATAGTCAAGGAACTCAATGCTAAGATACTCTCCTCCCCGATCAGATCATAGCATCTTGATGTTCCTGCCCAATTGATTCTCAACTTCCTGCTTAAACTCTTTGAACTTTTCAACGGTTTCTGACTTATGCTTGATTAAGTAAATATATCCATATCTACTGTAATCATCAGTAAAAGTCACATAATAACGATTAGCATCCCTTGTAGCAACTCTGAAGGGCCCACACACATCCATGCGTACAATCAATCAAACCTTCACCCCTATCACAAGTACCTGTGAAGGGCGACTTTTCCATTTTTCCAAGTAAACAAGTCTCACAACTATCATCTGACTTGAGGTCAAATGATTCCAAGACTCCAGCCTTTTGGAGTTGGCCTGTGCGCTTCTTGCTAACATGTCCAAGACGACAATGCCACAAGGATGATTTATCCAAGCTATCAGAAGAATCAATATACAACACATTATTTCCTAGATTGTCTACAACATTCACGACTTCATATACACCATCACAAGGTATTGCTTTAAAGTAAAATACATCATTGTAATAAACATTAATAGCACCATTTTTATTATCAAATGAAAAAGTAAAACCTTGTTTGTACAAGCCATGAAAGGAAATAATATTTCTCGCCATTTCGGGCAAGTAACAACAGTTATTCAAATCTAACATTAACCCATTATTAAGCAATAAAGAATAAACTCCTATCTTGGTAACAGTTGATTCTTTCCTGTTGCCCATGACTAAGTTTATCTTCCCGTGCTCCACTTGCTCACTTCTTCTTAGTGCCTGCAAATCAGTACAAATGTGAATACCACACCCTGTATCAAGCACCCAAGAATTAGCATTAGATGAGTTGTTAGACAATATTGTGTAAATACCTGCATGGGTGGGTTTAACCTTCCCATCCTTTACATCTTGCAGATATTTGGCGTAGCTTCGCTTGAAGTGTCCCTTATCTTGGCAATAGAAGCATTGTGCTTCCTTTGGGTTCGAAGAAGGAGTAATGGTACCTTTCTTTGTCCCACTTGAAGAGGAACCATCAAGAGTCTTACCCTTGGTACCCTTTGAAGGGCTTTTCCTTATCATACCCTTCCCTTGCCCAATTGCAAGAACAGGGGTTGTTAAAGGAGTAGAAGTAGCAACCGCTTTACCCTTAAGGCCATTTTTAACTGTCCTTAAGAGTCCTTGAAGTTTTCTAAGTGTGACTTCCTCCTTATTAATATGATAAGTCATACGAAACTGATCATAACTTGAAGGTAAGGAATGGAGAATGATGTCAATCGCCAATTCCTCAGTGAAGTCAACATTGAGCTTTAGCAACCGGTCAACAAACCTCTGCATCTTCTGCAAGTGACCGATGATGGAGGAAATGATTTCATACCTCTCTTGACGCGCGCTCTGATGGTATCTTTCCAATAGATCTAGGTGCATCTCATAGGGGTAGAAATCTTCATAAGATTTTTGGAGTTCCGGAGTCATTGTGGCCATCATGATGCAGGACACCTTGGTGGCATCCTTCTCATGCGCAATGAACTCCGCAAGCTCTTCTGGAGTAGCAGTGGCTTCATTAACAACCTTAAGCTCCCTATCAAGGACATATTCTTTGTCCTCATAGCGGGTAATCAACCTGATGTTTCTGATCCACTCATTAAAGTTGGATCCATCAAAGATCACCTTACCACACAAGTTCATTAGGGAAAAGGAACCTGTAGGGTTTGAGCCAGCAACGTTATTGGAAGACATCTGGAATAGAAGGAAGATAAGTTTCATTATATTAAGAGTCCTTAATAAGGCACCCAAATGAAATATTAAGGCTTGGATCCAACAAACTATTTATACGTGGAAGAGGGATGCCGTAATCCACACTATAAAATATTTGAAGGTAGGTAAATGACGATTTACCAATTTCCACCATAAGACGAAATATTTAATTATTAGGTTTTATTGGTTTTGAAAACTCCTAGATCTTTTGAGATACATTGAACTTTTCAATGGCATGTTTGAATATCGAATGTGCCCTCTCAAGTTTGTGACTGGGATGTTGAGGATCACAAACAAGGTGTGAATAACCATACAAATTGACTTGGTACCCTTAACAATATTACCTAATCGATGTGCCGGTTAACCACACACGCTCCACCGATCTATAATAAAGTCAAGTTACCCTTTTCCACTTTTACTAGTCCATGTTAGTGTGCTGGTTAACCACACACGCTCCACTAACGACTTGGCAAGGTACAAAGTGTAATTTTATGGGCTAGCACCAATTTCACATTTTCTTAAAGTAACTAAGATTAGGAATTTATAATGTATAGTTACTTTATAATTCATTATACTTTTAATGAGAATTTAAAGTCATATCCTACCCGTTCGGCTAACGACCTTCCACCGATCAAGGAAGCGGTGGGTGAGAGTGGACACCCATTAAGTCACCATTTTATAGGCAACAACCTTATACCCCCCCTTATAGACCGGCTTCGTGAATGAGGCCTACTAACGGTAAGAACGGCATATTCTTATACATATCTATACAATAAAATTATAATAATAGTATAAGTGTTGATTTTTAAACTTTTTTAAAAATCTAAGGTTTAATTTGGAATTAAATATTAGAGTGTAAGACTTTTCAAATTCCAAAACTTGAGGGCAAGAATTGAAACTATTCCAAGTCTCTTAAATTTGTAACTTATGAGTTTTAATGCTTCATAAAAATGAAGACTCTTCATTTTATGAAACCTCTTTAGTTCTTTAATCACAATTAAAAGAAGTGACTTTTGGTTATCCATAATTTGAGGACAAGTTATGGACACCATCAATACAATTAAGATCAAGAATCAAACACACATGGTGGTTACACACAATTCCTATGATCTTCTAAAAACTCATAAGAACACAAATTCATGTCAACCAATTTCAAGAAATCATATGAACATATATAATCCTTTGAAATTGTTAAAAGTCATGTAAAATGGATTAACATAATCATTATCATTTTGAAAAACAGATTTTACATGTCCAAAACAGATTGGGATAATGATTCTAATCCATTTCCAGCAACAAAACACGAAAAGACTGCCCAGCACGCACCTACTCGTCGAGTGCATGATCCTACTCGACGAGTAGGATGAATTTGTACATGGACTCGGAGAGTCTAGTCGACAGTGAGCAGTTTTTTCGATTTTCAAGCAGTTTTGCATCAAGTATATAGAAAACAATCCTAGGCTCTGATACCACTGATGGGTTTTGAGCATTCTAACACTTCCTAAGTGTACATGCAACCCTAATAACCTTGAATCTATGTTTTCTCTATATACATGAAAATTTCTTTTTCAAGGTTATATCCTAACTAGCATGGCATGGGGATTACATAAAATATAAAACTATTAAAAATACATACCTTGTTGTTGCTTGGATTCCTTCAACACTTTGTGAGCCTAGCACCCCAAATGTTGTGCCTCAAATGCTTCACACAACACCACAAAACTTGGAATAACTTGAGAGAATACTTCTAGCACTCAAAATCGGTTATGCCCTCTCTAGTAACCTGACTAGCTCTAATTTCACTAGCCAAAGGGTCCCTTTTATAGTGGTGTCACAATTAGGGTTTTCACATGAATACTCTTAATTTTCATGACTCTTCATTTATCATGACCCATGGGTTTGTAACTCCCATGGACTATCCATGGAGCTCCAAATGGTTACATCCATAACCCATAAACCATGGATCATTAATCCACCATAAAAGAATTGATGATTGTCATAATCAACCCTTATATATTTAATTAGTCTCACTTTGATCACCAAATTAATACTAGATTAATACTTGATCAAATACTAATTAAATAATACTATTATTAATATATTAGAACTTATAATATATTAATAATCATAAGTGCCATATTCTCTCATTTAGTTTATCCAAGTATTGCAATGCCATGCAACCCAAATGGGCCATGCCGGGTCGGGTCAAGTACATACCAAATAAAGTTATGGACTTAGACACTATATCCAACAGTTACTTTATACAACATTACTGTACACTTTCATTTTCCCATTACATTCATATAGTGATCTTCTCACATAAAAGGTAATACAAACGATTTTCTAGTAAAGATAGTCTTCAACTTGGGAAAACTTACATCATTACAAAACACAAACAGAGCAGTCGAGTCTTAGTACATTCAGTTAGAAGGGGGCCTATAATGCTAACTTTATGATTCCTCGGTAGCTACATCAGGGATATATATTAATCGGGTCCGGTAGACATTAGAATGTATGCCATCCGCTTCATTTCTTGTTCCTTGTTTGGTTGTGGGCTTAGAGCAGTTTCACCCAGTTTACTATCTATTCGATCTTATATATATATATATATATATATATATATATATATATATATATATATATATATATATATATATATATATTCCGTATACACCAAGTAATCATAAGGAGTAATAGGTACGGGTCAGGTTATAGCATACAATTTAAATATACCGTATTCTAGTACAAAAACATACTTTTCAAATAGAACATTTAGTAGGTTAAACTAGAAACTTATCAGTAAAAGGGTTTACTTGATTTTATTAAACCAGTATAACTTAAAGGACCTTTAGTGGTTAATTCTATAATTCCTTAGTTTATACATCAGGATTATATATAATTAGTATCCGATAGGTAGTTGGATGTGTGGTTTCTGCCTTACTTCTTATTCCTTGTTTGGTTGTGGGCTTAGGGCAGATTCGCCCCTTTTGACTGTCCGTTCAATATTAGATTATATATAGCTAGTATAAAATAAGTGATTATACAAGGAACTATTGTGGTTACCATTTTTACTTAAGGAAATATATGATTTTCTTAAAGAATGTTTTCATCAAATATAAAGAACTATTATAGTTAACTCCGTAAATAACAAATGAATACGCCAGGGTTATATACAGTGAAGATCTAACAAACAATGGGATGCGTAACTTCCGCCTCATTCCCTGTTCCTTGTTTGGTTGTGGGCTTAGGGGGCAGATTCACACAATCAATTGTCTGTTTACTCTAAATTATATATATAACTTTTATCCATTTATTGCTCATAGAAGGAATTGTAGATTCTTTTTTACTTATCATTCACCCAATCAGAAAATATAGGATTTTCTGGAGGAACAGGCGATCTTCTCTAAAAGAACTTATAGCTTACTTTTCATCACTTAAATAGTTATGAACTGGCCAACTTAAATGTTGATCTACTCATTCAAAATAACTTGTTTTTTCAGGAAACTAGTAGACAAGTACGCGCACTGGGATTCAAAAGATGGGGCATAGTAGTTTCATGTCTTGTTTTGTTATTTACTTTTGGAGTCAATCTTATGTGAATCACATATTTTGTAAACACTTTCATATTAATGCAATGGTTGTTTGTTACTTTGATTACTATGATGCATGTGTTGTGATACTAAACATGACGTCCTCCGCCCCCGAACATTTCTGTCGTTTCGTTTTGGGGGTGTGACATTCACGATGCACACACTTCACTTGCGTATCCTCCACATCTCTAGTATAAACCAATCAAAATATTGATACTTCAAAAGTCTATGTTAATGATATTGATTCATGAGTCCATGATGATGGTAAAACCCAACATTCCCAACTTATAAAGGAATTGATGGTGAAATTTAAGTTCAAGATTTTCACGAAACATTTGTTTCAGTACCTTTCTTCGATATTCAAAATTATATTCCTCTCATTTTGCGTGATCTTGATAATATGTTCTTTACCCAATACATTTTTTCCCAACAGGATCAAGTTCTTACTTTTTGGAATATGATTTCCAATAGAATATCGATTCGTATCCTTGTCACTTTACAATTTTATCTCACCTTTGCTTGTCACTGACTACATTGGTCATACAGGTAGATTTTATCATTGAATTCATACTTATGTTAAGTTGTGATCAAAGAAAATTGAACCAACTGTAACAGCCCGGATTCCCAGGTATTATTCATTTGTTTATTTTTGGTAATTTGTGAGGAGACTCGGCGAGTTGGAGCCTAGACTCGCCGAGTATGATCGCGGATTTGGACGCGGGTTCGCGTCCGGACTCGGCGAGTCCAAGAGTGGACTCGGTGAGTCCATGTTGTTTAATGAAACACTAATTTCCCGGCCATGAACCCTATTTAAAGGACCTTATAACCCTTCATTGCGGCTACCTTCGACCTTGAGAGCACCAGAGCATCTGAGAGTCCTTGTGAGTGAGAAAAGAGGCCATTATTCACGATCCTTGATAGGGGTAGCAAGAAGGGAAGAGGAAGGCCAAGCAAGGAGAGTTGGGGAGCTTGGATCTACTTCCATTTCGGCAGAGGAAGCTATTTGAGGTAATATTCAGAGCTTATTCTAGTGTTTTTATTGATATGGTCAAATCTAGGGTTTCTTCATGCCTTGTTTACCTTGTAATTGCAGTGTGAGAGGTCCCATGGGGAATTGGTACCTAGATCTGGACCTTAGTAGGTCCAGAGAGTCCCAAATGTTCTGCTTTATGCCTTTCCTTTTGAGTTGGGGACTTAGTTTACCATTTTAGATGTCATTTCACCAAAAGAAGCCTTGTAGGCGTCGCATGGTAGCCAAGATAGTGACTGTACGTGATGAATGAACTTGGAAGGACTGGATCTATGAGTCATTGGGACGAATCTGACCTCAGGAGCGAGTTTAAGTTGATGCATGGCATGGACTCGCCGAGTCTGAAGAACAAACTCGGCGAGTAGCATGAAGATTGTCCTTAACCACTCAGCGAGTGGTCTTGCCGAGTTAAGGGGTTGACTCAGTGAGTCAGAGAGGGTTGTTGAGTGGACTGAGTCAAGCTGGAACTCGCCGAGTTGTTCTTGAGACTCGGCAAGTTGAGTTGTGGTGGCCCCGTGATTCATGTCAGGTGGAACTCGTCGAGTCAGGGAAGTACTCGACGTGTCAAGAGAGGATCCTAAGGAGTTAGTGAACATGTATAGACTCGCCGAGGCGCTCTAGTGCACTCGTCGAGTCCGGTCAAAGTTGACCATTGACCGTTGACCTGAGTTGACCAGTGTTGACTTGATGGGGGTAGTCAACCTTAGTTATGAAAGTGTTAATTAGAGATATATGGTGTTATAGGAGGATTATAGCTCGGAGGATCAAGCGCGAGTGATTTCCGGGATTTGCGAGTTATCGAGATACACGAGGTGAGTCTTCTCACTATACTTTACCTTGAGTACGTAATCAGAGTTATGTGACAGAGTATTTGTATGCTATATGCATGTTATGTGTTGTACTGCATTATTTCTATGTGATTTATGTTGTGCATGTTTATAGAGTTAGAACCTGAAGGTTCCCAGAGTTAGAACCAGAGGGTTCACATAGTAGGGTCTACGGGCCCACAGCGTTATAGCCTCGAGTGGCTAATATGTGTTATGTGTGGTATTTTGGAGAACTCACTAAGCTTTGTGCTTACAGTTTTGGTGTTATTTGTTTCAGGTACTAGTGATGACCGTGGGAAGGCGCCGACTGGATCAGTACACACATATGGGATATTTATGTTATGTGATCTTGGGATTCTTTGTATGACATGGATTGGAGTTTCAAACATTGATGTTTTTATGAAAATTAAATGAATATGTTTTTATATTATGCGAAAAATTATTCTGAAATTCACGGTGTTACAGGTTGGTATCAGAGCCTTGGTTTGAGGGATTCGAGTACACCTTCGGGCTTATTTGAACTCAAACTGAGGATTTGAGAACTATTTTCAAAAAGAATAAAAGATTTTTTTGGAAGAACGCAGAGCAGAGTTGTGTGTACGATCAGTCCGCGCCCGAACGGTGATTTCCCAAAATACCCTCATGTTATGTGATATTGATATTGATATGATGTATTCTCATGCTAGAGTAGGCTAGGTACTCCTACTAGGATTAGAGTAGCCTGATTTGTGATGCCTTAGCCTAGGGAGAGGTGAGCTGCTATGAGATGCTTGAGAGTGAGTAGGTAGCAGCGAGGCGCTTATGAGAGATTTGTTAGAGAGTGGATGGTGCATGATAGAGTACTTGGAATTTGGGATCCGAACAGGAGGACTTGGGGTGTATTCTGATACGGTGCAGACAGTAGTATTGGGCCCGTACTACTGAAAGCACCAAAGCGGTGTACAGCCCAAGTATGAATCCTTGGAATACCAAGGATCAAGGAGGTATGAGTTGTCGAGTGTGAGTATGCTCGAATGGATTCTAATTTATCGTATGTTGTATTTCAGAGGTAGATCATGGTGAGGACATGTCTGATGCCTGAGAGCAGTGAGACCAGTGATGAGGAGATCCGCCGGATCATCCATGAGGAGGTGGCTGCGGCCATCAAGGCAGAGATACCAGAGATGTTCAAGTATATTAAGAACTTGTTGAATGAGACCTTCGACGAGCGTTATGCCGCTCTTTCTGAGGCTGTTGTTGCAGTGGCCACCGCAGCTATTGCTTCCGCGAGGCCGCAGGGTGGTGATGCATTGCTGTTCCGAGAGTTCAGCAACACAAAACCACCAGAGTTTGATGGGACCCAGGACCCGGTGGCGGCTATGAGATGGATTTCTGACATGGAGGGGTGTTTCTTCACTTGCTCAACTCCTGAGCATTTGAAGGTTCGGTTCACGCAGAACCAGCTTCACTTGGGAGCGAAGTGTTGGATTAATGTCTAAGTCCATAACTATAATTGGTAAGACTTGACCCGAACCGGCATGGTCCATTTGGGTTGCATACCATCATGCACTTGGATAGACTATAATGAGAGAAATAAGACACTTATGGTTATTAATATATTATAAGTTCTAGTATATTAATAATAAGAATAATGAGATTATTTAATTAGTATTGATCAAGAATTAATTTAGGATTAATTGAGTGATCAAAAGAAGACTAATTAAATATATGGGTTGATTGTGTAAATCATCCATACTTGTATAGTGGGCTAATGCTCCATGGATTATCTAGTTGGGCCAAAACCCATATGATGCTCCATGGATGCTCCATGGTGTATTTGTACCCGTGGATCATGGAAATGAAAGGCCATGTCAATTAGGGTTTACATGGTGTAACCCTAACTATATAAGCATCTTATTCTTGACCAAAATCGGCCACTAGGGTGTGAAGTGAAAGGGCTAGCCGATTTCATGAAGTGTAGAATTCTCTCAAGCTATTCTAAGTGTTTTGATGATTGTGATTCCATTTGAGGTGTCACACTTGGGGCACTAGGAACTCAAGCTTCATGAAGACTTTCTACACCAAAGAGGTATGTATTCTATCTTGCTATAATTATTGTTTTGTATGCTAAATTAGGATAATACCTTGGAAGTTCTTATTTGCATGTATAATAGAGAAAACATAGATCCAAGGTATTTAGGGTTGCATGTACACTTAGGAGTGTTAGAATGCTCAAAACCCAACAGTGGTATCAGAGCCTAGGCTTGCTTTCTCTTATACTTGTAATTAAAAGTTGAAAAAAGTCGAAAACTTGATGTCTGACGAATGGACTCGGCGAGTCCATGGGGGGGGGGGGGGGGCTCGGCGAGTTCATGTGTATCTTCAACCTACTCGGCGAGTAGGATCATGCAACTCAGCGAGTAGGGTCGACAGAGTGCAGATTTTCGACTTTAGTTGCTGGAAATGGATTGGAAACATTACCCTAAACTGTTTTGGTACTTGAAAATTTATTTAGCTGGTGTAATGTGTTTGCTAATTCATTTACAACAACTAGTTATCCAAATTACAAAGTTTAATGTGATTTTGATTCTTGAAAGTGTTCATATTCATGTTCTTGTTCTTATGAAGTTTAGATGATCATAGGAATTATTTGTAACCTATGTGGTAGTTTAATTCTTGATCATAATGTGTTTTAATGGAGTCCATAACTTGTCCTCAAGTTATGAAAAACCAAAAGTCTCTTGGATTAAAAAAAAACCATTAAAAGAACACAAGAGTTAGAAAAATGAAAAGTCCTCATTTTATTACTCTATTAAACTCATAAGTTACAAGAAATGAAAAGTTTTGAATAGTTTCAAAACTTGCCCTCAAGTTTTGGAATTTGAAAAGTTTTCAAGTATAAATACTTTAATTCCAAGTTAGCCCTTAGAATTTTAAAGAGTTAAAATTCAACCCTTATACTTTATAATATTATAAGTTAATAATATATATATGTATAAGAGTAAAGTCAATCTTACCGCTAGTACGCCTCATTCACGAAGTCGGTCTGTAAGGTGGGTATAAGGTTGTTGCCTATAAAATGGCAACTTAATGGGTGTCCACTCTCACCCACCGCTTGCTTGACCGGTGGAGGGTCGTTAGCCGAACGGGTTTGACAGGACTATAATTCTCCCGTCATTAAAAGTATTAATGATAAATACTAAGTAACTAAACTCTTAATAATACCCAATCTTAGTTACTTAGGAAAAATGTGAATAAGGTGCTAATCCATGAAATTACACTTTGCACTTTGTTTAAGTCGGTTAGTGGAGCGTGTGTGGTTAACCGGCACACTAACGCGTATCTAACAAGGTAGGCAAAGGGTAACTTAATGTTTATCATAGTATCGATGGAGCGTGTGTGGTTAACCGGCACATCGATTGAGGGGTAATTTATTAAGGGTACCAAGTAATTTGCATGGTTACTTCACACCTTGTTTTGTGATCCTCGGCATCCCAGTCACAAAACCTGAAGGGCACACTCGAGATTGAAACATGCCTTTGAAAAGTTCAATGAATCTCAAAGATCTAGGAGTTTCAAAACCAATTAAAACCTAATAATACATTTCGTTTATCTTGGTGGAAATTGGTGAATCGTCATTCACCTACCTTCAAATATTTTATAACTTGGATTACGGCATACCTCTTCTAAGTTATAAAATAGTTTGTTGGGTCCTAGCCTTAATATTTCATATTGGGTGTCATATTAAGGACTTTAAATCAACTATCTTGAATATCTCCCAAAAGTTGTCTGGTTTAGGCACCTATGATCTTCCCAAATCTTTTGAAACAAGGTTTTCTAATGAAGATGATGTCCCATGGATATCATACTTCTTTCTCCTCCTCCAACTATTCTCCCTAACCCACAAGTTCTTGAAAAGTTTAAGGTCACTCAAGCCCTATTGGCAAGGCAAGGTCTAGATGTGATCACATCTTGGAGATGTAGTCACATATTGACAAGTCGGGAGAGTTGGGTGTCAAAGTCTTGAGAAAGTTGGTGGTTCAATCATTTTCTAAGTCACATAGTGAGTTCCTTTGGGACACCTATGAAACAGACTATGACAAGACCCTTAATGATCTTATCTAAGGTCAACTTCCTTAAAACTTGATGGACATTGACAATAGTGACACAGGAAATCCAGAAAAGCATTCTCTTCCCAATGGAAAGGGATCGGCCATAGTCAACTCAGTTGACCAAATGGTAAAGAGAAAAGCTAAGTCTGTGATAGTCCCGTGTACCATTATCAAAGGGTCCATATGTTTATATTGCCAAAGGAAGGGGCATTGGTTGCGAAGGTGCCATATTTACCTAAGGATGTTAAAGTCAATAAGTTTGACTCTACTTCAGGTAAAGTCCACTATCTAACTCTGTTAAGTTTCTATTCTGAGATTCTTGATACATGATGTGACTGGGTCACATGGTGATGTTTAAGAATCAAAGAAAAGTAAAGGAACTTAAAGAAAGAATATGCTGAATCTGATCGTGTAGATGGATTTCTATCGCGTAGCCTGAAGATCGGATTCTTGAGCTATTTCTTAGGAGTTATGAGATATTGCTTAGGAATCGATAACAACAAGTTTTCATATGGATTGTAAGGATAAGTTTTTCCGCAAAGTTTTAAAATAGAAGAAAAATTTTTGATTTTATTTATTTTAAAATATCCTTACAATGGCATTTGAGGGAAAAGTGTTGCTTATATGATTCCATTAAGAGCAAGAGTGGAAATAAGAAATTGATTCTTTCATTTGTGGTAATGTCTATATTTGCCAAATAAGGAAAGATTCTCATCACCCAAGTTCCATTTGGACCGGAACTTGGAATCATGCAAGTTGTATGGCATGATGAATGAGAACTTTCAAGTATTGGAAAATTAAGACTAATTACTCGGTCACATGGATGTGTGATTCAAGTAAAGGACTAAGGGATCAAATACACATTCTTGTGCACTGGTCAAGTCCACCACAAAAGATTGATAAAACTATTCGTCATAGTTTACAAAAGCTTAGTAAATATGATTATACTTACAAGCTTAAGTGTAACTCTAAGACATTGGAAAAAGGTTCCAATGTATGACAGAGCCAATAAGAAGAATCAAATTAGGCAGAAGGATAAAAGTTTCTCAAATCTGAAAAGATGGGAGAGTACTTTAGTATCAGTTTTGTGATCATCTTAATGATTAAGAAACCATAGCACAATTAGTTCTCTAAGGAAATCTTAGTGAATTCTTATGACTAAGAAGAGGAACTTGAATTGTTGAAGTGGTTAAATCAAGAAGATGAGTAACACTTCGTTCCAATACAAGTCTTAGAGTCATACTCCAAGATTGTAACTTGAGTGACATGTCTTAAAGAAGGTTTAAAACACTTGTCAAATGTAAGAGTAAAAGTTTTCTCCTCTTGTACATTTGAAATTGGTAAGTTGTGATGTTTTGGATAAAACAAAGACCAACTTAGGCCAATTGTGTGAAGTGTTTGTCTTGGTTAGAATCCACACTATCTCTTGGATGTTTGACAAGGGAGTCTTATAGGTCAAGAGGACAGTGGGAGTCTTAAAGGTCTTGAAAGTCTCAAGAACTAATCAAGAATAAAACCTGAAGTTCTTCACTAGCACACGACTTGAGGTTTATAACCTATCGTGTTGACATATTATGTGCCCATTCCAGTTAAAGTTGGCTTTGCATATGAGTTCTTAGAGTTCTCAATTGGTTGCACAACAACTTGGAAGCAATGGCAGGCCCTTGAGCTGCCAGGTGGCAAGAAATTAAGATTGAGTTCGGTCCATATGAGTTTGGATTGGTCATTATCCTTGTCTTGTGACTATGGTTATGACAATTCACATACACCAGTAAATCTAAGTGTCATAAGGTTTCTCTCCGATTCATGAAAATGATGGTGAGGAAACACTTTCACTAAGTAGATTTTAGCTAGATAGCAATTGTGATATTTGCATTCTCAAAGTCGTTAGTGGAGCGTGCGTGGTTTACCGGCACACTAACTTGGACTTGTGAGAAATGGCAAAAAGCTCTAACCATTATGATTACGACATCCCTCTTCATAATTGTTTAGACACACAAATGTGCTATCTAAGGGAAGGTGTATGATTTTGATAAAGTCTTATCAAAACAATCTAGTATCAGAAAACTGAACATTGGTAAGAAAGTCAATGAAGTATTGATTTCTAGAAGTCCAGCTGATTTCTGAGTACATGTCAAAGCTAGTGGGAGCATAATGTTATGCTAATAATCATCATGTTAGTGGGAGCATGATAATTATGATAAGTATTGCAAGCTAGCAATGTTAATTATAGAAAACAAAAAGTTTCAATTGGGAAAGAGTTGTTTTGCTATAATTAAAGGAGAGGAAATTATACTTCATCTCAAATCTATAAGCTTAGATCGTGAGGTTTTAATCATTTAGTCAAGGATATATATATGAATTTTATGTTGGAATGGCTCAACATAAGGAAATTCTTTATATGGGTCCATTATTTGCGTTCTAAAATTCGATTATGATTACGGCATCCCTTTTCATAGTCTGAATTATGAGAACTTGGCAAATAGAAATGGAAATGTTATAGCAAAAGACTGGTTTAGTCTTTATGTGAGACATCATGAATTGTGTCCCTTATGCTTCGGATATAGGATCGATTACATGTGCTATATTCATCCGTTCTAAAATTTTCCAAATGCCTGGGGCATTAAGAAGGGAAAAGGTTTAGAACTGGATATGACTAAAAGGATTAAACAATTGTCGAGGACAATCTAAGGTTTACCAAAGATTGGTTGCTCAAGGACAGTTGGAAGTATAGTGATAATTCTGGAAGGACCATATTGACATAATCTGTAAGGAGGCAACTCTTGTTCAGAAGTGATAGTCAAAATGGAATCTGGAAATGTTTCAAAGTTAGAATTTTCAATCTGTTTAAGATTTGGAAACTTAATGCAAGAAGGATGTTTCCAAGGAGCTGATCTCCTTTGGAATACTCTGTAATGATTGTTGTCAAGTCTTTCTGACTTTGTGCATAATCATTACAAGAGGATCAATGCATATAAATTTAGAATCTAACAGATTCTAGTAAATGACATGAATTTGGAATTCTTGCATTTGCAGTAAGGATTTGGGAGTGTGAAAAGAGAATCATTGAAGTTATGTTCAATTGATCTAGTTCACAAAGTAAATATCATAGACAAACACAGTATGCATACTTGGTGTGTGGCATGACTAGTGTTTTGGAAAAAAAACATAGTGTACATGCTTGGAGCATGGGACAACTATTGTTTTAAATTCAAGAATAAAGTTGATAGCTGAAACAGTATACAATGAATAATGTGTAATCATATGGTGATGAATAAAAGATGTTTTATTTATGTTCATAGGTTTTGATACCATATTGGATTCAATTATTATTGTGTTTCATTTTGCATGTTTTGACTTCCCGAATAAACTGGGTTATTCTTCCGGAATGACTAAGTTATTCAAACCATCAACAGTCGGTCATATGTTGGAAGTAGATATGAATTAAGACTGTCATGGGTTGGCTTGTAGAGGTTTAAGGTATTAGACAAAGGGCTACAACACTCATGAGTGCTCATAAGTTCTGAGTATTGGATTCAACCCGCGCTCATTGGAATCACTTCATGGATTTTATCACGAGTGATCATGAGACAATAATATCTTATATTCTTCAAACCTAGAGATATGAGTTGTTACTATGAGTTGATAGTACATTGATTGCACGAAAACGCATTGGTAACTCGATGTGCTAAAACGTGTCTTTGTGTATGATTCAACAAGTAGTAGAACAAGCCATATGAGTCGAAGTTTATCCATTCCTTTTACCTTCGGGATAAAAGCGATATTTGTGGGCCCCTCGATGATTTGATGATGACAAATGGAAGTGCTCGGCCGGGCCAGGACTGATTTGATTTGTTCAATTAGTCAGTCGTCATAAATCGCAAATCAGGAAACAACAAATGGACAGAGAGAATGATTATAATCCATGTCTCAATCCATATGATATCTAGAATGGAGGAATATATGATCCCTTATCTAATGGACAAGTCACTAACAAAGGTCAGAGTTCATCTACAAGGTCAGAGTTCGACAGAAGCTTTTGAGAGCTACGATTGCCAGTCGGTTCCTGAAGTCATACGCAATAATAGTTTTAGACTTATCCAAGTGGGAGACTGTTGGATTAATGTCTAAGTCCATAACTATAATTGGTAAGACTTGACCCGACCCGGCATGGTCCATTTGGGTTGCATACCATCATGCACTTGGATAGACTATAATGAGAGAAATAAGACACTTATGGTTATTAATATATTATAAGTTCTAGTATATTAATAATAAGAATAATGAGATTATTTAATTAGTATTGATCAAGAATTAATCTAGGATTAATTGAGTGACCAAAAGAAGACTAATTAAATATATGGGTTGATTGTGTAAATCATCCATACTTGTATAGTGGGCTAATGCTCCATGGTTATCTAGTTGGGCCAAAACCCATATGATGCTCCATGGTGTATTTGTACCCATGGATCATGGAAATGAAAGGCCATGTCAATTAGGGTTTACATGGTGTAACCCTAACTATATAAGCATCTTATTCTTGACCAAAATCGGCCACTAGGGTGTGAAGTGAAAGGGCTAGCCGATTTCATGAAGTGTAGAATTCTCTCAAGCTATTCTAAGTGTTTTGATGATTGTGATTCCATTTGAGGTGTCATACTTGGGGCACTAGGCACTCAAGCTTCATGAAGACTTTCTACACCAAAGAGGTATGTATTCTATCTTGCTATAATTATTGTTTTGTATGCTAGATTAGGATAATACCTTGGAAGTTCTTATTTGCATGTATAATAGAGAAAACATAGATCCAAGGTATTTAGGGTTGCATGTACACTTAGGAGTGTTAGAAGACTCAAAACCCAACACGAAGGACTGGTGGAAGTTTGTGACGACGCACTTTACACCTGCTGAGCTTGCGGAAGTGACCTAGGAGAGGTTCACTGCCATATTCCGAGATGAGTACGTTCCCCAGGTGGAGAGGGAGCGTTTGGCCCAGGAGTTTTTGACCCTCAAGCAGGGTACTGAGTCCGTTACGGTGATTACCAGGATGTTCCATGAGAGGGCGATGTTCTGCCCTGAGCACGTGTCCACTGAGCAAGCACGTATGAGCCGATACTTTAGTATCTTGAGGCGAGACATTCGGGAGTTCGCGGCGAACTCCTCGTACCGGACATTTGCGGAGCTCCAGGAAAATGCCCGGAAGAGGGAGATTGAGCTAGAGACTCAGGCCATAGAGGAGGCGGAGTCTCAGGGGAGGGATCGGCGGCCGGCGCAGTCTCAGCCGGCAGCCAAGCGGGCCAAGCCCGCTGATCCCAAACAAGGGACCCATAAGGGCCGCACTTGTGGGAAGTGTGGCAAGGGTCATGATGGAGTCTGTAGAGCGGGATCTTGCTACAAGTGTGGCAAGGAGGGGCACATGGCCAAGGACTGCCCCAAGGGGTTTGCGGTGTGTTTTCACTGCAACCAGAACGGACACCGGAAGGCAGAGTGTCCGCAATTGCGAGGATCATCTCAGGGAGCACCTCAGGGATCTGCCCCTGCCGCCATCAGAGCTACCGAGAGTCGGCCAGTGAAGGCCGAGGCGCCGAGAGCACGAGGGAGAGCTTTTCAGTTTACCGCAGAGGAGGTCCGCGCAGCACCCGATGTCGTGGCTGGTATGTATTCTTTCGTGTATTTATTTTGATGTTGAGATATTATGCTTATATTATGTTATGCGTAGGTACTTTTCTTGTGAATTTTGTACCTGCCTTGGTGTTATTTGACTCGGGTGCGAGTCGGTCTTTTGTATCTTTGGCTTTTAGTCAGCATATCAGTATTAGTCGTGAGGCGTTGAGTCGGCCTCTGAGAGTTTCCATAGCTGACGAGAGGGTGATATATGCCATGGAGGTTCTCCGAGGGTGCGTAGTCGAGATTTTCGGTGTTGAGCTCCCGATTGATCTGGCTCTTATTGCGATGGGTGATGTTTGTTTCATTGTGGGCGTGGACTGGTTGAGTAGATTCGGTGCGGTTATCGACTGCGAGCGACAGCTGGTGACCATACGAGACCCTAGTGGGGGAGTTCTCATGGTGTACGGCGAGGGTACACGTTTTGGATCAGCGTTTTGTTCAGCCGCTAGGGCAAGCCAGTGTCTACAGCGGGGCTGTAAGGGTTTTGTGGCGTATGTGATGGATACGCGAGTGGATTCCGAGAGACCGAGGTCTGTTGAGGAGGTTCCAATAGTGCATGAGTTCCCTGATGTATTTCCTAAGGAGTTGTCGGGTGTGCCTCCTGTGAGGCAAGTGGAGTTCAGTATCGATTTGGTTCCGGAGGCCGCGCCTATCGCTAAGGTGCCTTATCGCCTTGCACATCCAGAGATGCAAGAGTTATCCTCGCAGCTTCAGGAGCTGCTGGGGAAGGGGTTTATTCGGTAGAGCAGCTCGCCGTGGGGAGTGCCTATCCTGTTCGTCAAGAAGAAGGATGGTTCACACCGGATGTGTATTGATTATCGGGAGTTGAACAAGCTGACGGTCAAGAACCGTTACCCGTTGCCGAGGATCGACGATTTGTTCGATCAGTTGCAGGGAGCATCTTGGTTCTCCAAGATCGATTTTAGGTCTGGATATCATCAGGTGAGGGTGCGGGATGAGGACGTCCAGAAGACAGCGTTCAGGATGCATTATGGGCATTACGAGTTTGTGGTGATGCCTTTTGGGCTCACCAATGCCCCGGCAGTGTTCATGGATCTCATGAACCGAGTGTGTAGGCCGATGCTGGATCGGTCAGTGATTGTATTTATCGACGACATTTTGGTATATTCGAGATCTAGAGAGCAGCATGAGGAGCATTTGAGAGAGGTTCTCGGAGTTCTGAGATCGGAGAGGCTTTATGCCAAATTCTCCAAGTGTGGTTTCTGGTTGCGGGGGGTCCAATTCTTAGGACATCTCGTTAACCAGAAAGGGATATTGGTCGACCCATCCAAAGTTGAGGCAGTGATGAGTTGGGAGGTGCCGAGGTCACCCTCCGAGATCAGGAGTTTCCTAGGGTTGGCAGGGTATTATCGGATATTTATCAAGGATTTCTCTAAAATCGCAGTGCCACTCACCAGGTTGACCCGGAAGGGTGTTGCTTTTTCATGGGGCCCCGAGCAACAGGCCTCCTTTGAGACACTTCGCTAAAGGTTATGCGAAGCCCCGGTGTTAGCCCTCCCGGAAGGGATGGAGGACTTTGTGGTATACTGTGACGCATCGATTTTGGGGTTAGGGGCGGTGCTGATGCAAAGAGGGCATGTGATAGCATATGCATCGAGGCAGCTAAAGCCTCATGAGATGAGATATCCCACCTATGATCTAGAGTTGGGGGCAGTGGTGTTTGCCCTCAAGATTTGGCGTCACTACCTGTATGGGGTTCGGTGTACGATATACACATACCATAAGAGTTTGAAATATTTGATGGATCAGCCCAACCTAAATATGCGACAGAGAAGGTGGTTGGATGTTGTAAAGGATTATGATTCTGAGATCATGTACCACCCTGGCAAGGCTAATGTTGTAGCCGATGCACTGAGCCGCAGGGCGGAGAGCACCCCGCTGCGGGATGTATGTTTGAGATTGACCGTGGTAGCTCTAGTGTTGGACGTCATTCGTGGGGCACAAGCCGAGGCTGTGCAACTTGAGATGCAGAAGAAAGAGCGGGTTGTTGGTTTGGTTTCAGAGTTCGTTACCAATGGTCTGGGGCTTATGACATTTCAGGGGCATATCTGGGTGCCGTACGTGGGAGGGACGCGTACAATTTTGATGGAAGAGGCTCATCGGTTTAAATTTTCGATCCATCTTGGGGCCACTAAGATGTATTTGGACCTGAGGAAGGAGTATTGGTGGCCCTGTATGAAGAGGGATGTTGCGTGGTTTGTTGAGAGGTGCTTGACCTATCGTAGGGTTAAGGCCGAGCACCAGAGGCCGCATGGTAAGTTGCAACCGTTGGAGGTTCCCGAATGGAAGTGGGAACAGATCACCATGGATTTTATCACCAAATTGCCAAGGACTGCTAGGGGAGTTGATGCAATTTGGGTGATTATGGACAGATTGACGAAGAGCGCTAACTTTCTTGCTATTAGCGAGGGTTCTTCAGCAAAGAAATTGGCAGAGGTGTACGTGAGGGAAGTGGTATCTCGGCATGGGGTGCCGATCTCGATTGTTTCAGACCAAGATGTGCGTTTCACTTCCAGATTCTGGAAGAAGTTTCATGAGGATTTGGGTACTAGGCTGCATTTTAGTACCGCATATCATCCCCAGATAGACGGACAGAGTGAGTGGAGGATTCAGACGCTCGAGGACATGCTCCGGGCATGTGTGTTGGATTTCGGGGGGAGTTGGGATACGTACTTGCCCTTGGCAGAGTTTTCCTACAACAACAACCATCATTCGAGCATTGGTATGCCGCCCTTTGAACTATTGTATGGGAGGAGGTGTCGGACCCCCATTTGTTGGGGATAGGTTGGATAGCGTGCGATGGGCAGTACAGAGATCGTGCTTCAGATGACAGAGCAGATCCAGCAGGTCAGACAGAGGTTGTTGACCGCTCAGAGTCGTCAGAAGAGCTATGCAGACAGACGCCAGTCCGAGCATGACTTTCAGGTCGGCGACCTTGTACTCTTGAAGGTCTCTCCTTGGAAAGGAGTGATTCAATTTAGGAAGAGGGGCAAGTTGGGGCCCCGATATATTGGTCCTTTCTGAGTGATCACGAGTTTAGGCCGGGTAGCCTATCGTTTGGATTTGCCAGCAGAGTTGGGGCAGATTCACGACACTTTTCATGTGTCGCAGCTGAGGAAGTGTATAGCCGATGAGTCGGCAGTAGTTCCATTAGAGGATATTCGGGTGGATGCGAGCTTGAATTATGCTGAGAGACCAGTGGCAATCAGAGATCGGAAAATCAAGGTTCTGAGGAACAAGGACGTACCCCTGGTTTTGGTTCAGTGACAGCATCGGAAGGGGTCCGAGATGACTTGGGAACGGGAGCGTGAGATGCGTGAGCAGCATCCAGAGTTATTTGCAGAGCGAGACTTCGAAGGCGAAGTCTAGTTCTAGTGGGGGAGAATTGTAACGGCCCGGATTCCTAGGTATTATTCATTTGTTTATTTTTGGTAATTTGTGAGGAGACTCGGCAAGTTGGAGCCTAGACTCGCCGAGTATGATCGCGGATTTGGACGCGGGTTCGCGTCCGGACTCGGCGAGTCCACGCTGTTTAATGAAATCCTAATTTCCCGGCCCTGAGCCCTATTTAAAGGACCTTATAACCCTTCATTGCGGCTACCTTCGACCTTGAGAGCACCAGAGCATCTGAGAGTCCTTGTGAGTGAGAAAAGAGGTCATTATTGTAACGCCCGCAGATCCGGGATAGCCGATTTAGAGGCAATAAGGGTCGAAAATGACTTGTCGACAAAAGATTATTTAGAATAAATAATTTTAACCAAGTTGTAGAATATGTCTCAAGGTTTCCGTACATATAAAGAACGCCGAAATCCGAGTTATAACCTTAGTGATCTAAACGAAAGTCTTAGTGATCTAAATGAAAGTCGTAAAATATGTTAAACCGAGAAAATCCATAAAAAGAACGCCAAATCTGACTTCGTATGAGGAGTTATGATTTTTCTAACATTCGGCTTAGCAGTGCACAACCCGAAACTCGAATTTTAGTTAGAGCAGTTTTTGGCTTACGCGACCTAAATGAGAGTTGAAGATCTCATTAGTAGGAAATCAACGGTAAAAAGATAGACGAAAACGGAGTCCGTATGAAGGAGTTACGAATTCTTCGCGGTCATTTAACAGTCTAAACGCCTCCTACTATTAAATTTGAGATCAGTCGAGAATTAGCCGATGGGGTCTAAATGAAAGTTGTAGATCTTGTTTTTACCTACGCGTGGAAAAAAAGAATGTCAAAAACGGAGCTCGTATGCGAAAGTTACGGGGTTTAGAAGTCAGTAGGGTGCTGCTGCAAAAAGGGTGACGTGGCTGAATATGGGCTAAGGCTTTCTCCCCAAGGAAAGCCATCAGGTGATGACACGTGGCACTGACTCGGCGAGTCAGTAAACCGACTCGGCGAGTCCGTCAGGATTTCACCCTATAAATAGAAGTGTCGGGTTTTCTCATTTCTCACACCTTTCCCCACTTCTTTCTCTCTCTATACTCTCTCTCTCTCTCTCTCTCTAGCCTATCCTAACCCCCCTAAAGCCTAGGTAAACCCCCTAGCACCCGAAGGAAGCCCCGAGGTTCCCGGAGTCCCGAAAAAAGAGCCTTACGGCTCGGGAACGCTGCTCCAGCGAAGCCCAGTTTTCGAGAAAACCAGCTGTAAGTGAGCTATGCCGACCCTATCTTTAGTATAGCTTATGTTTTAATATAGTAACGTTATTAGGAACTTATAATAAGTATTTGAGCTATTATTATTAGTTATATTGAGTGTTATTTAACGCTTATATAATAATAATAATAATAATAGCTAGACTATTAATTTGTCGCGGTTAACATCAGACTAAACCCTAGTCATATTGATACTAGGTTTGTCGAGGAAATCGTTTTAAGAGTAACGAAATGCTGTCCGAGTGACGAGTCACCACCTTCCCAAGTGAGTGCATAGTTACTTTCATCTTACACATAGATATGAAGTATTTTATATAAATTACGTGCTATGCGTTCATATTATCTGAATACTTGTTGTCTATGCTGGATGAACGATTTTATACATGTTTTAAATTATTTAAATTGTATATATATTTTATATCTACGATAATGTTGGGGTAAAACTTGGGTAGATGTAATAGATGGAATATGAGTTGGATGATGAGTTGAGAGGTGTATAGACCACGAGGTAAGGGTGAGAGGTAGACGATGTGAGAAGCCTTTTTCCCAAATGATGTCCCCGACATTCAGCAGAGTATGGATGATAACCACGGACTATTCTAGACAGTCCAGTGGAACACTAGCAGGCTCGCAACCTGTAGGTGTTGTGAACGATGTGTTCACCCGGTGTACTCTAAATCTTGGTGACCATGCAGACTTGGTGCCAAAACCTTGGTGATCATGCAGACTTGATGCCAAAACCCTGGCGACTATGCAGACTTAGTACCTAAACCCTGGCGACTATGCAGACTTAGTGCCTGTTGTGTAGACCATGGCAACGATGGACTTCATGCCGATTCCTTAGGATGATGCTTAGGAATGAATGAACGAGGAATATCTGATTCTTAGGGTAAGTCCTTAAGAATAGAAAATATAATGGGGATGGGTAATGGGGTTTAATTGCTTGCTTGTTTAAACATAATAATTATATTATTGTGGGTTGAAAACCCTATGTACTCACCAGGTTTCCCAACCTGACCCACTCAGTTTATTTATATCACAGGTGTCGATATGAAGTGACATTACACTGAGAGATTAAAGACATGTAGATCACTAATGTAAATAAATGTAAGTTTCGTTTATGCTTATGTTCCTGTATTGACGATGACATCCCAAACGTTTTAAAATGAATAAAATACGTTTCTTCGAAAATGTTTTAATAACGTATTTATCATGTTTTTCTGGGGACAAATTCCGCAACATTTTTATTAAAGAAGTACTCTGATTTTTATAAAGCATAAACAAAATCGGTCTTTTCTAGCCGTGAAAATGGGGATGTCATAATTATTCACCATCATTGTGTGTGTTAGCAAGAAGCGAAGAGGAAGGCCAAGCTAGGAGAGTTGGGGAGCTTGGATTTACTTCCATGTCGGCAGAGGAAGCTATTTGAGGTAATATTCAGAGCTTATTCTCGTGTTTTTATTGATATGGTCAAATCTAGGCTTTCTTCATTCCTTGTTTACCTTGTAATTGGAGTATGAGAGGTCCCATGGGGAATTGGTACCTAGATCTGGACCTTAGTAGGTCCAGAGAGTCCCAAATGTTCTGCTTTATGCCTTTCCTTTTGAGTTGGGGACTTAGGTTACCATTTTAGATGTCATTTCACCAAAAGAAGCCTTGTAAGCGTCGCATGGTAGCCAAGATAGTGACTTTACGTGATAAATGAGCTTGGAAAAACTGGATCTATGAGTCATTGGGACGGATCTGACCTCAGGAGCGAGTTTGTGTTCATGCATGGAATGGACTCGCCGAGTCTGAAGAACAGACTCGGCGAGTAGCATGAAGATTGTCCTTAACCATTCAGCGAGTGGTCTTGCCGAGTTAAGGGGTTGACTCAGTGAGTCAGAGAGGGTTGTCGAGTGGACTGAGTCAAGCTGGAACTCACCAAGTTGTTCTTGAGACTCGGCGAGTTGAGTCGTGGTGGCCCCGCGATTCATGTCCGGTGGAACTCGTCGAGTCAGGGAAGTACTCGACGTGTCAAGAGAGGATCCTAAGGAGTCAGTGAACATGTATAGACTCGCCGAGTCGCTCTAGTGCACTCGCCGAGTCCGGTCAAAGTTGACCGTTGACCGTTAACTTGAGTTGACCAGTGTTGACTTGATAGGGGTAGTCAACCTTAGTTGTGAAAGTGTTAATTAGAGATATATGGTGTTATAGGAGGATTATAGCTCGGAGGATCGAGCGCGAGTGATTTTCGGGATTTGCGAGTTATCGAGATACACGAGGTGAGTCTTCTCACTATACTTTACCTTGAGTAGGTAATCCGAGTTATGTGACAGAGTATTTGTATGCTATATGTATGTTATGTGTTGTAGTGCATTATTTCTATGTGATTTATGTTGTGCATGTTTATAGAGTTGGAACCGGAAGGTTCCTAGAGTTAGAACCACAGGGTTCACAGAGTAGGGTCTACGGGCCCACAGAGTTATAGCCTCGAGTGGCTAATATGTGTTATGTGTGGTATTTTGGGGAACTCACTAAGCTTTGTGCTTACAGTGTTGGTGTTATTTGTTTCAGGTGCTAGTGATGACTGTGGGAAGGCGTCGGCTTGATCAGTACACACACATGGGATATTTATGTGATGTAATCTTGGGATTCTTTGTATGACATGGAATGGAGTTTCAAACATTGATGTTTTTATGAAAATTAAATGAATATGTTTTTATATTATGCAAAAAATTATTTTGAAATTCACGGTGTTACACCAACCTTCGAAGCCTATCTAAATGAAGCCCTTCGATGCTTCTTTATGAGTATTTGATTGTATTTTACGGGATACCACACAAGCAGTTCAATATCTCTCTTGATATTGAATGAAGTGATCTTTTCGTGGGATCCATCTACTTTTACATCAAATGTTTATTTGATGTCACTATACACACATTTTTTGACCTTGGTTCCCACTATTCTTTGGCACACATTTGCATACAAATCCTCGAGGTTTTGAGTACTACGAACTCAAACCTAGATTTTGCAAGTATGGCTATAGTTTCGTTTCACATCCCAAAAGAGAATGAGCCTTGCCTTGAAACGAAGGTTCAGTGACGGTTCTTATCCTCTTGAGACAAATGAAACAATTGATTGATGTGATGGTTTGGTTAATTCACGGTTTTCTAGGAAAAAATGTTGATTACTTTTTAGATGGGGCAACTTTTACGGCAACTAGACCACTTTCCTAGAATGCACGTGGCAGAATTTCATTGATAGCCAGTTCAAATTCAAATTGTTGACTAAGTATAAAAGGAATTTGGGGGTACCAAATCAGAACTTTATGTATCATGGTTCAATATTTTCCTCAAAATCTTCTTTCATTATACTTATCTCTTCACACAAATCTCCAAAACCCTAACAATGGCAGCAACAACTGCTCATGTTGATCCATCGCAGACTATTGATGAAGCCATATCTAAACCTTTGTTGAAGATTCAGATTTCCAATTATAGAGTTCAACCAGACGTTTCCAAGTACCCAGAAGAGTTATAAATACTGATCGTTGCTCTCAATCACTTCCTGATCTCAACGGTCATGATTTCTACCTTTTTTGTGTCCTTGACCTCGTTATCTTTGGCCGATTGTATTTCTTTGTTCAATAAAACCTTGTCACACCCCAAAACCATGAATGGTGGAAACGTTCTGGGGCGAAGGACGTCATGTACAATATCACAACAATGAAAAGTAGGAAACAAGCAACAACATCATTCATTGCATTAATAATATAATTTTAATACAAGTGTGTTCTGTCAAATTATGATAGACACTAAAGTATAAATCAAAATGAAAGATGAGTCTTGAACGAGCACCATCTTCTCTAAACCTTGCATCGGTACCTGTCCACTGTTGACCTGAGGATACAAGTTATTTTGAAAGAGAGTATCAGCTTTAAAACTGGTGAGATCATAAGTATATTAGTGTCTTAATTTGTAAGAATGTATTTGTACGTATATGAAATGTAAGTATTTGTATGTATATGAAGTGTAAGTATTTGTACGTATATGAACTGTAAGTATGAAAAGGTTTTGAACATCCTAGAAAGCCCTATGCTTCCTACTGAAAGTAGGCTTCTACCAAGGCATCTAGTATATGTGTGTGTCTCTTGTAAGAGTGTGTATTTTCCAAAATCGACTATCATTAACCAAAAATATAGTTTCTACATTTCTATGCATCGTGTGAATTTTCACAAAGCGAATGTAATGTGAAATTGAAATAGTACTATGGTGTAGTTGTTGGATTTGGTGTCTAAGCCCATAACTATAATTGGTATGTACTTGAATTGATAGCAGCACAGTCCTTTTGGGTTGCCCTCAAACCTAGCAATCGAACAAGGAAATTATGAAAGGAGAGATATTAATTTATTATAAGATTAATAAATTAATATAAATGATTTATTAATGTGTTAAAATATTAATATGTTGATTAGAAATCATAAAGTATAATTAATAGTTAGCCAGAAATTAATTAGAATTAATTTTGGGGTTAACTGTGTTAATTATAAAGTGCAGGGACTAGTTTGCAATTATCTAATAATTGAGTGGAAGGCTCCAGAACCCCCTTGGAAGAGGGTGGACGAAATATATAGAGGAAACCCTAATGATTTCGTCCATGGGGGCTTGGATAAGGCCCTTAGGTTTGCTTAGGCCCTAAGCAAGGAGCATTAGGGTTTCTCCCTAAACCCTAGATCCCTCAGCTATACAAGGAGCCTCTTGCCTCACATTTTGGGGACTCCTTCTTTTGAAGAAACCCTAGGCCGAGAATTGCATACTCCCTCCCTCTCTCTCCTTTTAGTTTCCTTCTTGCTAGTTCTTGGGTGTGATTCCATTAGAGGCATTACATTTGTGGTGCTAAGCTTCCAAGAAGATGAAGATCAAGATCAAGATCAAGAGGATTGTCAATTTTTTGCTATAACAATTGAAAGGTATGTAACTCCTAAACCCTAGTTTGTTATTTTCGAAAATAGCCTCTCTCCTCTAGGGTTCTTGTTTTGCAATTCAAAGTTATATGTTCAATAGTTAAAACATAGATCCAAAGTAGGTTGCATGTGAACTTAGGAATTGTTTTTCTAGTTTATTTGTTTTACCTAAAACCCATCATTAGTATCAAATAACTACAACCGTAGTAACTACCTTAAATCTATTGCAATTTAAAGTAATATGTGATCGACCTGTATCCTGCTACCGACTCTAGTAAAACGACAATGTAAGACGCCATAAGAAATGACATTTGGCACCCGTAGACTTGCAAGTCCCACTGTCACGAGCAGCAAGGTGTAGGATAGTCAATCCAATATAGATCTATACGCAAACTCATACGCCCCCCAATTAAGGAGATTTGGGATACAAAAACGGTCATGGCAGGAAGTGCCATGACCTGTTTAATGGTTCACATAACTACATGAATGTACATGTAATAAGTGTGATACTGTAAAGTGTACTCTTTCTCTGTCTAGCCTGTAGGAACTGTAATGTTCTGCGTGCGCTAGCTATAATGTGTGTTCTCTCTCTGTCTAGCATGTATAGTAATGTACTATGTGTACTAGCTGTAATGTGTGTTCTCTCTCTATCTAGCAAGTATTGACTCATGAATGAACTGACTCATTGTATGATTTTGCGTTCTAGTAATAGTACTAATATCTTCCTGAACTACCCCTATGGTAGCTTACTAGTAATGTAACTGGTACGTATGAACATGGAAGTATACCCTTGCTACCCAAGGGTATTGAACTGATTGGAAGAACCTTTATGACTATATACGTACACATGATATATAACTAATATTTAAACGACCTTCGGACGGATACCCGATACCTTACCAGACCACATCCCAACGGGGAAAAGGAAAAAAACCGGAATAACCTTCCTAAGTCCTTTAAACATTACTTATGTAACTATACATATATAGCCATGCAGTTGACAATATAAAAGCATAAAATAAGTTTTGTAAAACCATTGAAAAGTTTAGTATCTAAGAAAGGATGACTTGATGCCAAATTGTAAAACGATTTGAAAGCAGTTTGTTGGATAAGAACAATGTAAAGTATAAGTAAAACATTTGTTTTGAATTACAACTGTAACAGGGTTTGAAAAGATACACTCAGTATGCAAGATAGTTTAACACTGAATTTTAACTGAGTAAAATTGTTTTGGAAAGCCATTTGAAGTAAACTGTTTGGTAAAATAGCTAAAAGAGTAGTAAATCATTTTGTATGCTACTTATTAATCACATGTGATTAATATAATAACTAGCATCATTCAACTTGTATCCCCCCCCACGCATAAAAGCATTTAAAAACATTTAAATCATTGATTAAGGGGTATGAACTCACCTATAGCAAGTGGTTGGGATGAACGGACTGTATAGGATGTTAGGTGTCAAGTGAAGACTTGTACACACTCTATGATCCTAGATAACATATAATATCACATATATGTAACCAATTAGCCTTTAAACAACTAATAAACAAAGCTACGACACTGTAGCACATGCTAAACACCTTATATAAGTGTTATAGGTCCCAAGGAGTGCATCTAAGTGTTGTAAGACAAAGCTATTGAGCTTAGGGTTCAAGGGAACCCTCTTTGTGAGTTTACGGTTTGGAGACCATAACTCATTGGGTTTACGGTCGTAAACTCTTGAGTTTATGGCCGTAAACTCATACTTCTTTGACCATTTTGTGATTTGAAGTCTTCTAAGTCATTCCAAGTATACTACATTGAAGTATAAGCCTATGGAAATGTTTGTGGCATGAAAACACCCCTAAATGGAGTTTACGGCCCATGGACCATTTCTCCATGAGTTTGCTGCCTTAAACTCCTGTGGAACATGGTTTTATGATGTTTTCAAGTCCTACACACTTCAAGGTAAAAGTCTAGGCCTGATTCAAGGCATAAGGAAGGAATATGGGCCATTTATACACACTTTGGGGTGTTTACGGTTTTGGGAGCTCCCTAAAGCGTAAACACATATAAATGAGGGAATTTGGTAGCTTTTATGTGCTAAACACATCAAGGAAGGATTCTAAGTTAGTACCCAAGGCCTAGGAAAGGATAAAGCACACTTTGGCACCTTTATTTGGGGTTCACGGTCCAAGTACTTCTTGGACTGTAAACACCATGATCTTGGTGTTCTTGGAACTATTTCATTATGTGTAGAAGTGTAACAAAGCTTATAAGACTCTAGGATAGAAGCACTTACAAGTTAGAAGCTCGAAAAGGTCCAAAAGGCCAAGAACACAAGTGTGTGTTCTTGGTGTAAATTGAAGATTGACCCTTTTGGAAGGATTTCACGGTTAGAAGTGTGTTAAGACACTAGATTAAGTCATATAACAACTTAAGAAAGCTAGAAACACTTACTAGATCGAATATTTCAAAGAAAACCGGGATGATACTTGAGAGAGTTTGGGAGTTTACTCTTGGAAAGGTGGAACAATGCTAAAAGTGGCTAAGTTCCACTTTTATACCCCTCCCCTTTAGGGTTTACAACCGTAAACACCATGTTTAGGCCGTAAACTCTAAACTTTTTATGTGTCGGGACTTTATTGTTGCACAATAAACCCTAGGGAATCCTCTCTTCTGATATCTCCTAAAGTGTTAATCCTAGAATACTCAAACTTATTCCAAAAATTCTGAAATTTAACATCGACTGTTCTGACTTCTATTGTCTTGACATGTTTGTACAGAATAGAAATTTCGGGTTGTCACAAACCTCCATGGTCGTAACGTTTCAGCTTACAAATGAGAAGAAGTATAAGCTCATGAAGAAACACTTTTCATAGATCATGAAACTTCCAAACACTGGTCCGTTTTATGAAGTGACAAATGACCAGGTGATTCATCTGTTCAATGAGATGGGTCATTAATCCCCAAAAACCGGAACCAGTCGGTTAAAGAAGTCTTCTTTTCCCTGTATCTGGAATTTTTTGTTTGGAATTTTTCTCCGTTATCTTACAGCCTGTAGCGTTGGTCTTGACAAAGATAAATCGGAGATATATGCCTTGATTGTTGGGATATATTATGATTTAAACGTGGATTATGCTTCATAGATATGGTAAGAGTTTGGCACTGGTATCTCACACACCAATGTAGCGAATCGTGTTTCTTATGCTAGATATTGGATTTTGATTTAACAAGAAGTGTATGAGAATGGAGGAATTCTTATCCCATCTGATGTTCCATAATTATAGTTCACAATTTGTCTACATTTGAAGACTGTTGAAGATGATTTAGAGGTTTTTCCTTCACTATCACGAACTCCTCATGCCATTCTTCGAAAGTAGATCTGAGTAACCCAATTCTTGTTGCTTAACTTTCAACAATCAACCTTGAGGTGCAAATAGGGGTTTTGTTGCCCAAAGGAATTGAAGGTACTTCGAAATGTGGTAAAGGCACCATTAAATCCACAAAGGTTGCATAACCTAAGTCAGTTCCTGAGCCATTTGAGAAAGAGGTTACAAAGCCTATTCAAGACCCTGTTTTTCAAGAAAATCAACAAGAAGCGGTTCCTTCGAAAATAAGTGTTCTTAAAAGAACGAATAATCCAACACACAGACCTCGTCATTAACCAGAAAGGTCTATTGTTGACGAATTTCCTCATAAGTCTCTTTCTTCACCAAATGAGAATTTTGTCTTGAAAATTAAGAAGATTTGCAAACCCCAACTCAATCAAAGGCGTGTTATTATTAGAGAAATTCATGCTCCTGTTTCTCATGCTTCAAAGAAACGAATAGCACATGCCATGGTAAAGAAGATCAAGAAGAAGAAAAAGAAGAAGAAGAAGAAGAAAAAGAAGAAGAAGAGGAGGAAAAGGAAAGATCCTCTAGATGAGGTTGTTCAGGAGACTGATTTCGAAGATGATGGTAATCAATCTCTTATTCACAATGAAGATATTGGCTTCGCATCACCTCAGAGGGACTCTCCAGTCAAGTCGACTTTGGAGGCAACTGGAAGTCTAGGTGGCTCTTTGAAACTATGTAATAAAAATACAACCACTAAATTAGGTGATATTTCAAATATTTCCATCCCAAAGCAGACCATAGTCATACTACCAGAAGTTTCGATGGCTGAATCCATTTTGGAGGAGGTACGAACTTCAGACATCCCAATTAACATATCTAATATGGACACAACTGTCAACAAGGGTGATGGGATGTCGACTTTCGAAGCTTAAGATAACCCTATCGTTGCAGCTTCATATGTTCCAATTTCTCTTATCTTCATCTGTTCAGGCTAATACGGGTGGTCGTAATAATGTTTCTGGGATTAAGGTTGATTTTCTTGCATTATGTGTCTAAGCCCATAGCTATAATTGGTATAAACTTGAATTGATGGTGTCATACCCCAAAACCAAGAATGGCGGAAACGTTCTGGGGCGGAGGACGTCATGTAAAGTATCACAACAATGCAAAGTAGTAAACAAGCAACAACATCATCCATTGCATTAATAGTATAGTTTTAATTACAAGTGTGTTCTTTCATAGTATACAATAACATAATGAATAATCAAAATAAAAGACGAGTCTGAACTACTCCGTCTTCACAAAACCTGGTCGTCGTACCTGTCTATTTGTGACCTGAGAATACAAGTTATTTTGAAAGCGAGTATCAGCCAAAAAGCTGGTGAATCCATAAGTATTAATGTGTCTTTGATTTGTAAAACTTGTAATGAAAGATTTGAAATTGTTTGGAAAGAAAGTTCGTATAAGTATGAAAATGTTTGTAAAACAACTGTAAACGTTTGAAAAACCCTAGAAATCCTTATGATTCCTACTAGTATAAAAGGAATTCTTTTACCTAGACCTAACTGTTTTGAAAGTAGTCTTCTACCATGACACTATTGTTTTGAAAGTAGTCTTGTACCAAGACCTAACTGTTTTGAAAGTAGCTTTCTACCAAGACCCGACTTTTTTGAAAGTAGTCTTCTACCAAGACCCGACTGTTTTGAAAGTAGTCTTCTACCAAGACCCGACTGTTTTGGAAAGTAATCTTCTACCAAGACCCGACTGTACTGCTATTATTATTAATATAAGAAATTGTATCCTTTGGTATTAGGATACTCAAATATAATTCACCTCATCGGTTATGTGAATGTGTCACAAGATAAAGGTAATAATATAAATAACCTATGTATTATCCTTTTGTACTAGGATAACTAACAGTGTTAACTGAAGACATCCGTAGATGTACATTTACCTATGTTGCTAACAGCTGGTTGTAGGAATAGTTAGTGCCTTAAAGTATACCTATAATGGTATCAACCGTAGACATTCGTGGATGTGCTTTTACCTCTGTAGCTAACAGAGATTCTAGGAATGGTTAATCCCGCAAAGTATCCTTTGGTACTAGGATATTAAGTCCAATCTATCTCGTCGATTATGTGAATGTATCACAAAATAAAGATAAGAAGGAGAATTATATGTAATAGTATCTACACATATAATGTCTATGTAACAGTATCCATGTAAAGGTATTTATGTAAACGTACTCATGTAAGCGTATCTATGTCAACATACTTATGTAAGCGTATCTACGTAAATGTACTCATGTAAATGTACTCAGGTATATGTATCTACGTAAATGTACTCATGTATATGTATCTATGTAAATGTACTCATGTAAGCGTACCCATGTTAGCGTATCTATATAACATGTAATGTATTAGTATAGACCCATGAATGAACTGACTCTTGTGTGATTCCCTATACTTGGAATGGTAAGTAGTATCTCCTAACTATACATATAATAGTTACTAATGGTGTACATGTATAACCTGAAGTGTGCCTTTGCTACCCAAAGGTACTAAACTGACTGAGGAAAACTTTTATGTCTCTATATGTATACATGATATATAACTGATGGTTAAACGACCTTCGGACGGATACCTGATACTCACTACACCACATCCCAACGAGGAAAAGGAAATAAAGCGGGTTAGCCTTCCTAAGTCCTTTAAACATTACTTATATAACTATACATATACAGGCATGTATTTGATAATATAAAAGCATAAAAGAAGTTTTGTAAAACCTTTGAAAAAGATTAATATTTAAGAAAAGATCGACTTGATGTCAGTTTATAAAACGGTTTGAAAGTATTTGTTTGATAAAACAGTTTAAGTATAAAGAAACCATTATTTGAAACACAATTATAAAAGAGTTTGAAATGAAACATACAGTGTATAATAAACAATTTAATAAAGAGTTTTAAACATATAAAACGTTTATGAAAATCATTTGAAGAAATCCGTTTGGTAAAACAGTTAACGTATAGTAAATCCATTTGCTTGTTAGTTATTAATCACATGTGATTGATATAATAACTAGCATGTTTCAACATGTATTCCCCCCCCCCTCCCCCATAAAGCATTTAAAACATTTTGAAACATTTAAAAGCTTAATTCAAGGGGTATGAACTCACCTGCAGTGAGCGGATCGGAAGGAAGTGTCAGATAAGTGCTTGGTGTCAAGTGAAGACTTAGACACACACAAAGATCCTGATAACATATGAAGACATATGTATATAAACAATTAGTGATTATAACACTAATTAAACATGATAAAAACATCCTATTGCAAGGAAAACACTTTGGTCAAGTGCTAGGAGGCTATCGGGTTGTAACAAAGGAGTGCAAAGCCTCATACCGGAGTTTATGGTCCAAAGACCATGTGTGTTGGAGTTTACGGCCCAAGGGAGTAAACTCCTGGCCGTAAACTCTCAATTGGTCACCAAATGTTGCTAAAAGCTATTACAACTTAAGTGGTTAAGTACTTCAAAGCTTAAACAAGAGGTTGGGTGGGTTTAAGGCCCTAAAATGGCCTTGCTTAGTGTTCACGACCCTGGGACCACTACCCCATCAGTTTACGGTTGTAAACTCATGGTAAGGAGTACCATTTCATGTATTGGGTTCCTTAGCTCAATGATGTAATGTTCTATGCTAAAAATCAAGGCTTACTAGGGTGTTAGGGTGTCATTTGCACCCTTAAAAGGGGTTTACGGCGCTGGGACCAAATCCCTTGGTGTTTGCGGCCGTAATCTACTATGGACCATGGTATTTTGTGCTTTCAAGTCCCACATACACTAAGGTATGAGTCTAGACTAGTTTCACAAGGAATGGAAGGGACTAGGGAACACTTTTGGCCATCAAAGAAGGGTATACGGTCCAAGATGTTCTTGGTCCGTAATCTCTTTAATCTAGATGTTTCCTTATGATTTCTTGATGGTAAGACACATAACAATCCCTATAACACAGTTAGATAGAAAGGACTTACAATTTGGAATGAAAAGCTGAAGATCCTTGAGAGAGAATCAGGTTTCTCTCTAGTTGAAAATGGAACAAATGAAACAAATATGGCTAAGGCCCATATTTATACTCCTTGGCGTTTTTGGTCCAAAATATCATTTGAGCCTTAAACTCTTACCCTGTGGAGTTTTGAAACTTTTAAGATGCACAAAGTAATCTAGGGCATCCTCTCTCTTGATTTCTCCTAAAGTGTTAATCCTGAAATACCCAAACTTATTCCAAAAAGTCTGAAAATTTACAGTAGCTGCTCTGACTTCTATTTACTTCATATGTTATACAGAGTGGAAATTTTGGGTTGTCACAGACGGTAGCACAATCCTTTTGGATTGCCTTCAAACATGGCAATTGAATAGGTAACTTTTAAAGAGAGAAGGATGAATTTATTATTTGGCTAATAAATCAAAATAAATTATTTATCAATGTATTATGGAAATAATGTATTAACTAGAAATCCAATTGTTTAATTAATATTTAATCAGAAATTAATTTGGAATTCTAGAACCTCCTTAAATAGGGGGAAATGAAATCTAAAGTGTCTGTAGGGTTTCCTTGGGCTCTAAGGGTGCCTTGGAGGCCTTAGGGAGGAAGTTAAGGGATTAGGGTCATCTTGGAGATACCTGCCTTATCCAATACCTTCCTAACACCTATATAAATACTCCTTAGGGTTGAATTTCGTCTATGCCTTCTTTTTAAGTGCCTTGGATGAAATCTTGGGTCCTTCCCTCTCTATCTATAGTTTTCCTTGGTTGCTAGGGTTTGTTTCTGAGCCATTAGAGGCGCGACACTTGTGGCGCTTGCTACCAAAGGTTTTCAAGCTTGGATTGAGATTGTTATTACTACATAACAATCAAAGGTATGTTTACTAACCATATAAGTTAATTTCGAAAATAATATACGCTTCCTAGGTTCTTCTGTTTGGTGTTCAATTAGAGAAGATATAACAGATAGAATCCATAAGACCCGGAAAGGAAATAAAACCCTAAGTTAAAGTGGTCGACTCGTTGAGTCTAAGGAGGAAACTTTACGAGTCAGAGCGGGTTCTGTGTCGCGGATCGAGCAACCAACTCGGCGAGTTGGCAACGGACTCGGCGAGTCTGGTCTAGGTTTGGAAACCCTAATTCCGGGACATGGTTCCCTATTTAAGCATCCTATTCTCCTCCCTAGGGTTTCATTTGCGGCCTCTCTAGTCCAGAACTCGAAACGCTAGCCACCCAACTCCATTGTTGATCTAGTTCTTGCCTTGAGAGTGAACTGAAGCTTGGAGAAGGAAGAAGGACCTTGGTGGTGCAAGAAGAAGCTATAGATCCATAGTTGGGGTAGCATTGCAGATCATTTGAAGGTATAAAGCTTATACCTTGGTTGTTAATAATCTAGATTCCCTTTCTAGCATGTATTTTCCCACTTTTGGTCCATTTCCAAGGCCAATCTAAGTATTGAGCCTTTGAGGACGAAAAGGTCTTCAGATCTGGGCATTTATGAGCTTGAGTAGCTCTGAGTGGGTAGCATTTTCCAGCTATGGCTCCATTTCATGTCCTAGACCTTCATTTTACCTTGGATTATGAGTTTTAGCTCCATAGCACCTTGCACGCACATAAAGTTTGAAACTTTACGTGCAATGCTAGAATTAGAAATCCAAATCTATGGGTTGAAGGTGTTGGAATGGACTGTAATTGACAGAATAGAGATGTCACAAGGTGGACTCGGCGAGTCAGTTCATGGACTCGGTGAGTCGGGTCGCAAACCCAAACCCCTCTGTTTTTGATTCGGATCAGTGAGTGGAGTTAGTAAAGGATTCAACCAAATTGGGTGTGTTATGGACCTGAAGATCATAGTACTTGACGAGTTTGAAGAGGAACATGGCGCGTCCAAGTCAATGTTCTTAGCTATGAATATGATCTCGGCGAGTTCAAGGATGAACTCGGCGAGTCGGTTGAAGATAGTCCCGAAGTGTTAGATGAAGAAGAACTCGTCGAGTTCTCGCTAGACTCTACGTGTGGATTCGGGGTTGTTTTGGAACTTGATAAGCACGGACTCGGCGAGTTGGCTGAACAACTCAACGAGTCGATTCAACTGGAAGGTTGACTTTAACCAGGTCTTTGACCAAAGTTGACTTAGTTGGATTTTTTAGGACAGTTAGGCAATGTGTTGCTATTTTTGGTATTGGTAGCTCAGGGAGCTAGAGCAGCAGTTCGGAGAGTTGTTGGATAACAGCAAGAGGGTTACCCCATCCCATTATGTTCATGTTCATGTTTATGCTTATCAATAGAAGGAAGACCCGGGGGTTAGCCCTAGGCACTTATTGACATATGTTCCAGGTTATGACCTGATGCAGAGCGAGGCCCGAGGAATGTTAGGATGCTAGAGATCTTTGTGATTCTTACATGTGTCGGTATGATAGGATCTAGACTGAGGGTCCAATGTTGGGGTAAGCCTGAAGTACGTTAGATAATAGTATGCTTCTGGGCCGGGGGTCTGATGTCGGGGTATTCCCGAGGAAGATTCTTATGTAGTGCGTTAGATTATACTTGTTGTCTTCGTGATACTTGTTTGTTCCTGGTAAGGAGGTGAGTGTGGGCGAGGTCCCGTATCTCATCACAAACTGAGTATGGATGGGGTTCCATATCTCGATAATAGCAGAGCAGGGGCAAGGTCCGTGATAGGAAGGATGTGAGTGTGAGCGAGGGCCCATATCTCACTACTAATAGAAGTGTGGACGAGTCTCCACTATTTCAGTAGCAGACCATGGACGGGGCCCAAGTTAGGAGAGGCCTTAGAGCAGGGTATGGTTAGGGAATGTTTATGTTTGTTTATGTATGTTATTTAATCGTATGTATGTGGATGGCGGGCGAGGCCCAAAGTTAAGCGCGGCCTAAAGGAAACAGATTTGTATACCGGGTGGGGCTAGATGCCAGGTGGGACCTGATGCCAGGCGGGGCCTGAAGACGGACGGGGTCCGATGGCGGGTGAGGCCCAATGCGGCGGGCAGGGGCCCAGTATGTGGTTATGTGCTCAGAATTATGTATGGAATGTATGGCTCAGTAGATATGTATGGTATGTGGTAGGTTGGGGAACTCACTAAGCTTCAAGCTTACGGTTTTCAGTTTTGGTTTCAGGTATTTCTGATAGCGGAATGAAGAGCTCGGGATGATTGCATGGCACACACCAACAAGTTTATCTTGGATGTTTACTCTGATAAAATGAATAAGTGTTTTGGGAAAAATACTATGATTTGTGATATAACCCTTTTAGTATGTTTGGAATGATTTAATGCTATGGTTTAGTAGTGTTTTTAAAAGAAATTTTTGGTCATGATTTTTGGGATGTTACAAGTTGGTATCAGAGCCTTAGTTTGAGGGATTCGGGCAAACTTTCGGGTGTGTTTGAACTCAAACTAAGGAAGTCGTATAAAATTTTCAAAAGAAAAACCATGTTTATAAAAGGATTTTGAGGAAAGAAAAGGGTTTTAGAAAAAATAAAAAAGAACTTTGAAAAGAGAAAAGGGTGTAGTGCATGCACTCAGCCGAGCTCAAGTAAGTTCTCCTAAATTACCCATACAAGTTTATGTTGTTATATGAATATGTGATCAACATGCTATTAGGGCTAAGGATCTAGGAGGTTTCCTTATATGCATTTTATATGGTTTGTGAACTGCATGCTAGTGTTGGTTAAACAACAGTAGGATAGCATGTTTAGGTTATGCCTGATTATATGAGCTTAGCATCGCATGCTAGTACAGATTCTTGTTGTGTGGGTAGAATTGCTTGATTTTGTTCTGGTTAGATTTGACTTTTTGTCAGAATGCTACTTGCTTTTTGCTTTGTGGGACTCTGAGTGATGAGAGTTAGCCATTAGGTGAATACGTCAAGTCACATGTGATCAGGGTTGAATAATCTCAGAGTGTTGGATTTGGCCCTATTTCGCAGCTCTCGTTTGAGTCTAACCGTTGTAGGTACGAGTCCTTTACTTGAAGGATTATCTTAGCCTCGTCACATGTGATGGTATTCAGGTAGTGGCTAATTGGAATTATAAATACGCCTTCAGTAGCTGAGGACTGGGTGCGGGTTGGAGGTTACCCTAGGGCAAGCCAAGGGTGAGAGTAGTGCTGGGAGCAATGTTAGTAGTAGTGAAAGGGACTTGGTGGAGTCGAGGAAATTCTCGAGGACCGTACGGATAGATGTGGAAGGTAGTATGGGCCTATACTACTGAAAGTAGAGGATCCGTACTCGATTCAAGAGGGGCCGAGATAAACCAGGGAACTTGTAGAGTGTGTGTGATCCCTCGACAATGATGTCTATTTTGATGATTGTTATGGCATGTTTTTAGTATGGCGACATTGCAAGATGGACCGGTGGATGGGTCAGGTGTCAGAGAGGGATCAAGCTCGGGTTCAGCGGCCGAGCAGCTCGAGGAGCGTATGAGGGAGTTTGTATCAGCGGAGATTACACACAATATTTTAGACCAAACTCCTGTGATCTTTGGCATGATCAAGGAGGGCATCCTAGAGATTTTGGATGAGAGGCTTGCAGCCTTCCGCACAGAGATGATGGCCTTGTTGGGAGCACGTACATTCACATTCCAGGAGTTCAGAGCTTGTGAAGCTCCATACTATCATGGGGCTAGGGACCCCATTGCTAGTGGAAGATGGTTGGCTGGTGTCGCCAACGCTTTTCGTTCTAGCTAGTGTCCCGAGGGGGACAAGGTTCGACTCGCCTCCTGTCTTATGAAGCACAGAGCACGGGATTGGTGGGAGGAGGTTGGTCATGCTATCGGGGATGATGTCGCGTTCGATGCGATGACATGGAGCGACTTCTCGGCCAGGTTCATGGCCAAGTTTGCATCACTGATTAAGGTGCAGCAGTTAGCCCAGGAGTTTCAGGATCTGAGATAGACAACAATGACAGTGGTGGAGATCACCACCAAGTTCAGGGAGAGAGCCCTTCTGGTTCCGCAGTATGTGGCGGACGAGGAGATGAAGAAGGCTTAGTACCACGAGATGTTGAGAGCTGACATCAGGGAATTTGTGAGCAGGTCCAACTTCAAGACGCTGGAGGACATGATTGCTCGGGCCAGGGAGAGAGAGATTTATCTAGTGCAGATCAAGAAGAGGAAGTCGGATGAGATTCAGGTAGCCACAGGTTCGGGCAAAAGGCCCAAGGGATCAGATTCGAGATCGAGGGATTATTAGAGCGGTAGCCTGTGCGGGAAGTGTGGCAGGACGCACGAGGGTGCGTGTAGGGGTGGCAGTGGTGGTGATTTTGGTTGTTTCAAGTGCGGCCAGACTGCTCATTCTAGAAGAGATTATACGGCTACCACCACCCAACGATCAGACCTGATATGTTTCCATTGTAGTCAGAGGGGCCACAAGAAGGCCCAATGTCCGAGTTTGCATTTAGCTTGACAGGTGATAGCACCTGTCCCTGCTACCTTGAGGATCACCGACGACCGTCAGGGCCGAGTGGAGGTGCCTGCAGCAAGGAGTAGGGCGTATCAGTTGGTTTCAAATGAGGTGTGAGCAGCCTGATGGATCAGGTAGATATCTTCTTTGATTTTCCCTATCAACTTATGTTATGATCTTATTGTTATGGTTCTGCATCGGTATTGATAATGATATTTTGAAATTTTGTAGCCTGCTTGTGAGTGAGTTATATGCCATCTGCATACCTTCGATTTTACAATGATAGTAGGAGGTTTCCTCCTTTAGAGCAGGTTACTTTGGATGCAGTAACTGTAGCAAGCAGGTGTTGGGCTCGGTAGTGCCTCGCTAGTCCAGGAAGGTGTCGTTAGGGGATAGATCGGTTAGATGCCCAACTGTGGTGGGTTCGGGTTTTCAGTAGAAGTGGCCAGAGGATGGTAGGGAGAATTGGTAATTCTCTCAAGTTGTGAGTTGCGAGGAGCTAGACGAATGGAAGTGGGGAAGAGCCACTTATGGGGGGAAAAAATAGAAGCAAGTGCAAGACTGAGGTGGTTCTGCAGTTTTGATGAGGAACGAAGCAGCCCAAGTGGTTGTTTGGATTTAGAAACAGTTAGGTTGGTAGTTGGGGAAAACTTCCCAACCTTGAGTCTGCGTCTTCGCGAGTAGTTGATGGCTGGTTCGGTGAAACCAGGTCAGAGGACCTTCGGCAGGTGCAAGTTTAGTCGGGATATCAGGTTGCAGGGTAGTTGCAACATTCCCCAGCAGCAAGTCAGTGAGGGAAGTGATGTAAGACTGCGTGTAAGCCGTAGCATTCCTTAGCAACTTAGCTTGCAAATTGTGGGTGGGGGCCCGTATCTCTGAGTTAGCATGATAAGAACCAAGAAAGTTTAGCTAGTTAAGATCAGAAGAGGAGTGGGTCTGCATAGCCCTGGATAGGTGATGTGGGAGAGGCCGCTTCGAAGTGTAGATGGGTGGGACCCGTGGGCGAGGCCCGTGTTCTTTTAGCAACAGGTGGGACCTGGTAGAGACCTTAGGGTAAGGTAGGGGATCGGGGATCCTAGATCTTCTAGAGCCATAGTGGCTGGGTTGGTAGAGAAGTTCAGGTAGTTGCGGTATCTTCATGAGTCGCTGGGAGCGACTGAAGGAATGTTCTCGCATTCGGTAACCAGTGGGGGACCGGTATTTTGGGTAACAATGGATTGGTTAGGATCTAGGTGGTCTCGGTTCATCCGGAAGGCGGATGGGAGTCGGCAGGACTTCAGGCAGGAATGATGATAAGGTGTTTGATGCAGAAGGTAGTGACCTGATCGGGTAACACTAAGTTGCTCACTGCGGAAATCATGTAGTCTCGGAGGATGGTCGGAATTCACACGCTGGGTGGAGTTTTCAATATTAGAGCATCGTTTGAAGGGATATTTTCGTGAGTGATGGTATGATGGTCGGCGCTAAGAGTGGCCAGGATTGCGGTTTCAGCAAAAGATTTGTTATTGATGGAGATTGAAATGATCGTTGCTTATAGGAAGTTGCCTTGGAAAGGCTAGTGAAAGTGCAAGGAAAAGGGGGGAACCCCTTGTGTATCAGTGTTAGTGTGACAACCCGACATTTCCATTTGGTCAAACCCTAAAAGTCAACCACTACATGTCATAAGTTAATGACATTATTTCTTGTTTTTAAGAAATATAAAGTTCGTTTGATTATTTAAATATTATTTTAAAATGAACGAGTGTTAGAAAGTGCCATCTCGGGTTTTGAATTTTAAAAAACGCAAACACTTCGCGTATTAGAAACACCCGACCAAACTTTTATGTTTTGGGTTTAGGAATCACCCAAAACCGTGAACTCATGCCTATGTATGAGTATACTCCCCAAAAGTCTAGTTATTGTGTTTACTCCCCAAATAGTCAAAAGAGTAAACTCCAAAAACTCTTTCTAGTATCATCCAAGATTTAATTCCAAATCTTCAATCTTGTAAATGTTCTAACCATTTAAAGTTAGTAAAACACTTAATCTAGTGTTTGTACATCTATTCATCCAATCATTAATGTATTTTGTCTAGATTTTTCAAGAACACCAAGAACACACACTAAGTGTTCTTGGCCTTTTAGCTCAAATCAAGCTTCATTATAGTAAGTACTTCCATCCTTGAGTGATTGTAAGCTAGTATTACATTTAAACATCAAGAAAATGTGTCAAGAACACAAGGCTAGAGGTGTTCACGGTCCAAGGAGATGCTTGGGCCGTAAACACCATAAAGAGCACCAAAGTGTGCTTAAGTCCTTATCTAAGCTCTAGTTTGATGTTTAAGCCCTCCTTGAATTGATTAAACCTTCCTTTGATGTGTCTAAGCCTTGAAAAACATCAAAAACCCACAATTATAGGTGTTTACGGTCTAGGGATCTCCCAAAACCGTAAACACCCTAAAGTATGATAAAGTTGGTCATTTGCTTTCCTTAGGCTTAGAAACTAGCACATACACTTACCTAATGGTATTAAGGACTTGAAAACATGGCAATATCCTTCCCCATGAGGGTTTACGGTAGTTAAGCAAAAAGGAAAATGCCATGAGGCCGTAAACTCCTCAAAGGAGGTGTTTTGTTTCCCTAGTCCATTCCAAAGGCCAAACCACTTAGTAGAATTGCTTCAAAGGCTTGCTAAACCACAAAAAAACACCTAGTCATTAAGACTAGAGTTTACGACCGTAAACTCTATAGTTTACTTCCGTAAACTCTTTGATTTATGACATCAAAACCGTAAACTCCAAGGGAGTTTACCCTTGAACCCTAAACACCCTAGCTTTCTCTACCAACACTTAGATGCAATCCTTGTGAGCTTTAACACTTTAATCAAAGTTTTTTCATGTTCTAGAGTGTCTCAACTTATTTTATAAGTTATAATTTGGCTAATTAGTTATATATATGTTCATTATATGATAACTAGGCTCGTGCGTGTGTGCAACTCTTCATTTGTCACCTAGCACCGTACCCGACACTTCAATCCAATCCACTCACCACAAGTGAGTTCATACCCCTTTAATTAACCTTTGAAATACTTTTAAATGTTTTAAATGCTTTTATGGGGGGGGGAATACAAGTTGAATACTTATAGTTATTACATCAACCACATGTGATTAATAACTACAAAACCAATGATTTTATTACTCTTCAAACTGTTTATCAAACTGTTTTACTTCAAACTGCTTTGCAAACTCTTTTACTATCAAATACGGTTACTTAAACATTGTTACACTTATTATAAATTACATGCCCGTATATGTATAGTTATATAAGCAATGTTTCAAAGGCTTAGGAAGGTCGTCCGCCCTGTTTCCTTTTCCTCGATTTGGATGTGGTCTGGTGGGATTTCGGGTAGTCGTCCGAAGGCCGTTTCAATATTGATTATATATCATGTCTACATATATAGACATAAAAGTGCTTCCATATTCATGCGTACTAGATTACATCATTAATAAGCTACCATCGGGGTAGCACAGGATCATACTTATACTATTGCTAGATCAATGAGTCAGTTCATTCATGAGTCAATACTTATTACTATGAGAACAAATACAACTATACTAGAAGGAGAATATATACAACTATACTAGAAGAAGAACATATACAACTATACTAGATGGAGAACATATACAACTATACTAGAAGGAGAACATATACAACTATAATAGAAGAAGAACGTATACATCATTAATAAGCTACCATCGGGGTAGCACAGGATTATACTTATACTATTGCTAGATCAATGAGTCAGTTCATTCATGAGTCAGTTCATTCATGAGTCAATACTTATTACTATGAGAACATATACAAGTATACTAGAAGGAGAATATATACAACTATACTAGAAGAAGAACATATACAACTATACTAGAAGGAGAACATATACAACTATACTAGAAGGAGAACATATACAACTATACTAGAAAGAGAACATATACAACGATACAAGAACGAGAAACATTACATTACATATACATGAATATGTTAACAAATTGTGATCCACTGTCTCGGAGCATGCCTTCATTGTCAGGGCCCGAGGTGTAGCCAGAATTCTCTTGGAGGGAGAGCGTGAGTTTGCGTATAGATCTCTACTGGATTGACTATCCTACACCTTGCTGCTAGCTACAGTCGGACCTGCAGGTCTGCGGGTGCCAAACGTCATTTCTATTTTTACGACCTTACCCTTGTCGTTAATATTAGTCGATAGTATGGTACAATTAATCACATGATACCTTAATATAAATCCAGTTTAAGGTAGTTAGTACAGCAATAGTTCCTATAATACAACACTACAGTACTACAATAATTTACCCTTTACATATATTTAGGGATTATTTCACTTAAACGCTTATGTACAAACTATATTTGATTAAATGATAGTTACACTTGGGAAATTACACACTTTTACAATACACGAACATACAAAACTGCAAAGCCTTGGTAGAAGGCTACTGTTAATAGAAAATATAGGTTTTTCTGAGAGATTCAAACTTTTACAAACATTCACATACTTTTATCACCGATGTTTTACAAACTCATGTTTAAAACTATGTTCAAACGTTTTGATACAAACACTGACACTAAAATACTTATGAACTTGGCAGCTTAATGCTGATTAACTCTTTCAAAATAACTTGTATTCTCAGGTCGCCAATAGACAGGTACCGAGGCCAGCTTTTGAGAAGATGGAGGGCATCCAAGAATCATCTTATTATTTTGATTTACTTTTTGGTGTCTATAACTGTACTGAACACACTTGTATTAAAATTATATATTTAATGCAATGGATGATGTTGTTTGCTTATTTACAGTTATACTGTGTTGTGATACTTTACATGACGTCCTCCGCCCCAGAACGTTTCCGCCGTTCTTGGTTTTGGGGTGTGACAAATTGGTATCAGAGCATTGTTTATAGTGAATTGAGTATATCAACCCATAAAAGATATACTAACTATAAACCCATTTGGGATTAAAACACTCTGACCAAGAGTCTATACTGTAAATATTAAAATATTTAATTAAGTATACTAGTCTGCATTCATACTAAAATCAGTGTCACAATGACAAGAATAAAAGTATTACGATTGTTAAATATCACAAGCGAGCTTGGGGATGTATGGTCAGTCCTGGGAATGGCATAGCCTGATCAACTATGCTGGTCCGAGGAGTGATTAGCATATGCCCTGGAATGGTTGTGAAATGTTAACAAGTCTAAGAACTTATCAACAATACTACAAGGAGATCAGTAGAACCTAAACTTAAAATACTATAGGTGTATTTTGTACTACTACAAGCTACTTATATACTAGATTCTTATACCTCTCTTCTCGCGTAGATTTAAATGGCTAGATTCCATCATGGCGACCCGTACATTCCAAATGAAGGCAATGCTGGGTGGATCGAAGAAGAGCCCGAAGATGAGCATCCAATCCCTTTGGATGATCACCTCGCGGAAGGCTTTTCTGATGGATCTGACTCTGAGCCTGAAGTCAACAACCTACTGCCAGTAGGTCAAGCCCCAAACAACAACCCCCAACCAGCTTTCCCAGGTCCCACTCCCTTCTGGGCAACCAACTTGAATCGCTGGAGCGATGAACAGGGTCAACCCTTACCATACTTTGGGGACCGAAGCTTTTACAACGTCAGCGAAGGTGGTTCTGCTGACCGAGCTCTGCCCGTCATTATCCGCAGAATAGCTCATAATGTGGAAGAAGGTCGAGCATCCATAGACCGGTTCATGGAGATTGATGCCAACTCTGGTGTCAACACAGTCCGCATCCGCCGTCTTGAAGAAGACATGGAACGGCCCCGGAGAACCAATGAAACCCTACAGCAACAGCTGGCTGCCTCGCAAGCTGAAGTCATGGAACTTCGAGCCCGCCAGAGGGCTCATGAGCGACACCTTCAAGAGGTGGTTCGTCAAGTGGCAGACCTCAGGGTTCGCTCAAGGAATTCTCATCACCATTGGAAGATGTCTAGTACATCTTTTTCTTTTGGTTAAGGAATAGCCTTTAGTATCTGTGCTCTAAGTAGCACTTGTCTGTAAAATATTCCTAACTTTCAGTACTCTAAATAGGAATCTAGGAACTGTCAAAATTTTCCGTATGGTATGATGTAAGACCTACTGTTAGGTCGATTTTCCCTGAACTTATTACATCAGTAATACCAGTTTTATTGACAACTACCTAGTCTGTGGGAAAAATCTGTACACTTGTGTTTTCCTACTAATATCCTTTGTTGCGATCTCAAACACTCATTCAACTGTTGGGCTATGGTTAGTTAGTCCATGTGTCACTCTCACCTGACTTACAATCGATTCTTACCATTTTGTTTATCTTTATAAACTTATAGCTGAAAGATGCCTCCTCGCAAATCTCCCAGGAAAAACCCTGCACCTCCACCTCCTCCTCCTCCTCCGGTCATCGATACTGCAGCCCTTAATGCTACCGTAGCCGCAGCAGTGGAAACTGCCATGGCTCAGTATCACTCTACTGATGCCAACAGAGGTAGAACCCCTGTTGACTCAACTCCAGTTGAAATCCCTGTGCGCTCGAGAGAGTGCTCCTACAAGGATTTCACCAACTACAAGCCGAAGTCCTTTTATGGAACCAGCGGAGTCATTGCCCTCTCGCAACGGTTTGAGAAGACTGAAACAGTCTTCGAAATTTGTTCATGCCCTGCTACGAGCAAAGTCAAATATGATGCATGCACCTTTGAAGGAAAAGCTCTGACGTAGTGGAACGACCACGTTAAAGCACTAACTCTCGTGGTGGCGAACGACATGGGTTGGGAAACCATGAAGGACCTCATGATAGAGGAATACTGCCCGAGGGGCAAAATCTAGAAATTGGAGCAGGAGCTGTGGAGCCTATCCATGAAGGGCTCCGACGTAGTCTCATATACCACTAGGTTTAGTGAACTGGTGGCCCTCTGCCCCCAATATGGTTCCCACTAAAGGGAAAAAGATCAAAAGGTACATATGGGGGCTACTGCCTCCGTATCAGGGTAATGTTCTGTCATCAAACTCTGCTACCTTCAATAGTGCCAAGCGACTGGCACAGCGACTCATTGACCATGGGGTCAAAACCCCAGCAGCAACAACAACCCTAGCCATCTCAGAACCCTCTAAGCCCACTGACACTAAGCAAAAGTTCTGGGATGAGAAGAAGAAACAGCAAGCTGCCAAAAAGCAGAAAGTTGTGGCAATACAGGCCGCAATAACCCCTGCTGCTGCTACTGCTCCGGTGGGACAATATGTAGGAAGTTTGCCTAAGTGCAACAAATGCAACTTCTACCACAACGGCCCCTGCCGTGAAATGCAGTGCTCTAACTGCAACAGGAAAGGACACACAGTCCGTTTTTGTATATTCCCAGCGAAGCCAATCACCCAAGTCCCCGGCTCTGGTGCGAGCCCGACCTGCTATGGATGTGGTGAAGCAGGCGGATCAGGGAGGGTACTAGCAATAGGCCATGGGGAAGCAGTTGCTGACCAAACAGTGGTGACTGGTACGTTCCTCCTTGATAATTCCTATGCATGCATTATGTTCGATAGTGGAGCGGAGCGAAGCTTCGTTAACCATAAATTTTCTTGCATGCTTAAACAACAACCACACGCACTTAAAGAACAATTCACAGTAGAAATGGCTAATGGAAAAACTGGGAGCACAAATAGCATATATTTAGGTTGTACCCTAACTCTAGATAACCTTTCATTCCCAATCGACCTTATGCCGGTCTCGATTAAAAGCTTCAACGTTATCATCGGCCATGATTGGTTAAGCGTTCATCGCGCCGACATCATGTGCTACGAGAAAGTAGTCCTTCTAAACCTCCCATCAAACGAAACTCTTATCGTCTACATCGACAAACCCGGTGTGAGTCTTCGTATTATATCAAGTATTCAAGCACGGACGTATCTACGTAAAGAATACCACGCATTCCTTGCTCATGTCGTCGATATGAGCCTCGAAAGAACTAAAGAACATCCCTAAGTGAGCGACTTTTCCGACATTTTCCCAGGAGAGCTGCCAGGATTACCTCCTCAACGACAGGTCGAGTTCAGAATGACTTAGTCCTAGGAGCTACCCCAGTAGCCAAGTCGCCCTACCGATTAGCGCCATCAGAGATGCAGGAACCATCTGGTCAACTTAACGAACTGCTCAGCAAGGGCTTTATAAGACCAAGTTTCTTGCCTTGGGGAGCACCAGTCTTGTTCGTTAAGAAGAAAGACGGATCATTCCGTATGTGCATCGACTACAGAGAACTCAACAAACTGACGGTCAAAAATCGTTGCCCTCTGCCTTGCATAGACGATCTATTTGACCAACTGCAAGAGGCGAACTACTTTTCCAAAATTGATCTAAGATCCGGATATCACCAGTTATGAGTGTTAGAGGAGGATGTCCCGAAGACAGCCTTCCAAACTCGTTACGGACACTACAAGTTCGTGGTGATGCCATTCGGATTGACCAATGTGCCCGCAGTCTTCATGGATCTGATGAATAGAGTATGCCGACCTTACTTGCATCAGTTCGTCATTGTATTCATTGATGACATCCTGAACTACTCCCGAAGTAAGGAAGAGCATGGCGATCATCTGCGGCAAGTTCTAGGAACTTTACGAAAGGAGAAGCTCTATGCGAAGTTCTCTAAATGTGAATTTTGGATCCGAAGATTCGAATTCTTAGGACACATGGTAAGTGAAGAGGGAATCCACGTGGAACCATCCAAAATTAAGGCCATTGAGAACTGGTCAGCACCAAAGACGCCTAAAGAAATTCGTCAATTTCAAGGTCTCGCTGGCTACTACCGCAGGTTCATACAGAAATTCTCCCGAATAGCGAAACCTCTTACAACACTGACCCAGAAAGGCGTGGCCTTAGACTGGGAAGAGAAACAGGAAAGAGCGTTCCAAACGCTCAAGCGAGCCTTGTGCACCGCACCAATACTATCCCTCCCCGAAGGGATAGAAGACTTCGTAGTCTATTGCGATGCATCAAATCAAGGGCTCGGGTGTGTTCTGATGCAGCGAGGAAAGGTCATCACCTATGCCTCGAGACAGTTGAAGACACACGAAGTTAAATACACGACCCACGATCTTGAACTAGGAGCAGTTGTGTTTGCTCTGAAGATCTGGATACATTACTTGTAGGGAACGAAAAGCACTATCTTACCGACCACAAGAGTTTACAACACATATTCGATCAGAAGGAGCTCAACATGAGACAACGACGGTGGGTCGAGCTACTCAGTGACTACGAATGTGATATTCGTTATCATCCGGGCAAAGCCAACGTAGTAGCAGACGCCCTAAGTCGGAAGGAATATTCTGGTCGAAAAGTCAAGTCGTTAACAATGACTATCCATTCACCCTTGTCTAAGCAAATTCAGGCGGCCCAGCTTGAAGCTATGAAACCTGAAAACGTGACGAGTGAATCCCTTAGAGGAATGGATAAAAATTTAGAAGCCAAGGGTGGCAGAGCCTTATATTTCATGAACCGGATCTGGACACCGAAGCATGGTGGTTTCCGAGACTTGGTCATGACCGAGGCACACAACACTCGGTATTTTGTCCACCCAGGTTCAGTTAAGATGTATCTGGATCTTAAAAAGTTATACTGGTGGCCTAATATGAAAGGAGAAATTGCTACCTTCGTAAGTAAATGCCTTACTTGCGCAAAGGTTAGGTTCAAGTACCAGAAACCCTCCGGTTTATTACAACAACCAGAGATCCTAGAATGGAACTGCGAGCGGATCACTATAGATTTTATAACCAAGATGCCCCGGACAACGGGTGGACATGATACCATATGGGCCATCGTCGAAAGATTGACCAAGTCTGCACACTTCCTGCCTATCAAAGAAACTGACAAAATGGAGAAGCTTACGAGAACATACATTAGGGAAATCATACGACTACATGGTGTACCTATATCCATTATCTCCAATAGAGATAGTAGGTTCACCTCAAGATTCTGGAAATCACTACAACATTCCCTAGGAACAAGGCTGGACATGAGCACAGCCTACCATCCATAAACAGACAGACAGAGTGAGAGGACCATCCAAACACTGGAAGATATGTTGAGAGCCTGTGTGTTTGATTTTGGAAAGGCATGGGATACTCATTTACCCCTTGTCGAATTTTCCTACAATAACAGTGATCACACGAGCATCAAGGCTGCTCCATTTGAAGCCCTTTACGGACGAAAGTGCAGATCCCCTCTGTGCTGGGCTGAAGTGGGTGATACCCAATTAACTAGGGGCAAGTTTCTGACAGTACTCTCACCGGTCCGGAAATCATTCGGGAAACGACAGAGAAGATCGTTCAGATCCGTGAATGATTGAAAGCCTCTAAAGACTGACAAAAGAGCTACGCGGATAAGCGAAGGAAACCTTTGGAATTCCAGGTGGGAGACCGAGTCCTTCTTAAAGTCTCACCCTGGAAGGGCTTGATACGCTTAATCCGAGATACATAGGACCCTTCGAGATTATCGCAAAGATCGGCCCTGTAGCTTACAAATTCAATCCACCTGACGAACTTCGTAACATACATTCTACATTCCACGTATCTAACTTGAAAAAGTGTTTGTCTGACGAGACTCTTGTAATCTCACTCGACGAGATCGAGATCAATGAGAGCCTCAACTTCGTGGAAGAACCAATAGAGATCATGGACCGAGAGGTCAATCAGACGAAGCAAAGCCGTATCCCGATTGTGAAGGTCCGCTGGAACGCCAAGCGAGGACCGAAATACACTTGGGAGCATGAGGATCAGATGAAACTAAAATACCCTCATCTTTTTGCTTACTTATGTGTAACTACTTTATTTGTTTAGACTTTAATATCAGGAAGAAATTCCCTTTAACAGGGGGATGATGTGACAACCCGAAATTTCCATTTGGTCAAACCCTAAAAGTCAACCACTACATGTCATAAGTTAATGACATTATTTCTTGTTTTTAAGAAATATAAAGTTTGTTTGATTATTTTAATATTATTTTTAAACGAACGGGTGTTAGAAAGTGCCGTCTCGGGTTTTGAATTTTAAAAACCGCAAACACTTCGAGTATTAGAAACACCCGATCAAACTTTTATGTTTTGGGTTTAGGAATCACCCATAACCGTGAACTCATGCCTATGTATGAGTTTACTCCCCAAAAGTCTAGTTATTGTGTTTACTCCCCAAATAGTCAAAAGAGTAAACTCCAAAAACTCTTTCAAGTATCATCCAAGATTTAATTCCAAATCTTCAATCTTGTAAGTGTTCTAACCATTTCAAGTTAGTAAAACACTTAATCAAGTGTTTTTACATCTATTCATCCAATCATTTATGTATTTTGTCTAGATTTTCCAAAACACCAAGAACACCAAGAACACACAGAGTGTTCTTGGCCTTTTAGCTCAAATCAAGCTTTATTATAGTAAGTACTTCCATCCTAGAGTGATTGTAAGCTAGTATTACATTTAAACATCAAGAAAATGTGTCAAGAACACAAGGCTAGAGGTGTTCACGGTCCAAGGAGACGCTTGGGCCGTAAACACCATAAAGAGCACCAAAGTGTGCTTAAGTCCTATCTAAGCTCTAGTTTGATGTTTAAGCCTTCCTTGAATTGATTAAACCTTCCTTTGATGTGTCTGAGCCTTAAAACACATCAAAAACCCACAATTATAGGTGTTTACGGTCTAGGGATCTCCCAAAACCGTAAACACCCTAAAGTATGATAAAGTTGGTCATTCGCTTTCCTTAGGCTTAGAAACTAGCACATACAATTACCTAATGGTGTTAAGGACTTGAAAACATGGCAATATCCTTCCCCATGAGGGTTTACGGTAGTAAACCCAAAAGGAAAATGCCATGAGGCCGTAAACTCCTCAAAGGAGGTGTTTTGTTTCCCTAGTCCATTCCAAAGGCCAAACCACTTAGTAGAATTGCTTCAAAGGCTTGCTAAACCACAAAACAACACCTAGTCATTAGGACTAGAGTTTACGACCGTAAACTCTAGAGTTTACTTCCGTAAACTCTTTGAGTTATGACATCAAAACCGTAAACTCCAAGGGAGTTTATCCTTGAACCCTAAACACCCTAGCTTTGCTCTACCAACACTTAGATGCAATCCTTGTGAGCTTTAACACTTTAATCAAAGTGTTTTCATGTTCTAGAGTGTCTCAACTTATTTTATAAGTTATAATTTGGCTAATTAGTTATATATAGGTTCGTTATATGATAACTAGGCGCGTGCGTGTGTACAAGTCTTCATTTGTCACCTAGCACCGTACCCGACACTTCAATCCAATCCACTCACCACAAGTGAGTTCATACCCCTTTAATTAACCTTTGAAATACTTTTAAATGTTTTAAACGCTTTTATGGGGGGGGGGGAATACAAGTTGAATACTTATAGTTATTACATCAGCCACATGTGATTAATAACTACAAAACCAATGATTTTATTACTGTTCAAACTGTTTATCAAACTGTTTTACTTCAAACTGCTTTGCAAACTCTTTTACTATCAAATACTATTACTTAAACTTTGTTACACTTATTATAAATTGCATGCCCGTATATGTATAGTTATATAAGCAATGTTTCAAAGGCTTAGGAAGGCCGTCCGCCCTATTTCCTTTTCCTCGATTTGGATGTGGTCTGGTGGGATTTCGGGTAGTCGTCCGAAGGCCGTTTCAATATTGATTATATATCATGTCTACATATATAGACATAAAAGTGCTTCCATATTCATGCGTACTAGATTACATCATTAATAAGCTACCATCGGGGTAGCACAGGATCATACTTATACTATTGCTAGATCAATGAGTCAGTTCATTCATGAGTCAATACTTATTACTATGAGAACAAATACAACTATACTAGAAGGAGAATATATACAACTATACTAGAAGAAGAACATATACAACTATACTAGATGGAGAACATATACAACTATACTAGAAGGAGAACATATACAACTATAATAGAAGAAGAACGTATACAACTATAATAGAAAGAGAACATATACAACGATACTAGAACGAGAAACATTACATTACATATACATGAATACGGTAACAAATTGTGATCCACTGTATCATAGCATGCCTTAATTATCATGGCCCGAGTTGTAGCCAGAATTCTCTTGGAGGAAGAGCGTGAGTTTGCGTATAGATCTCTACTGGATTAACTATCGTACACCTTTCTGCTAGCTACAGTCGGACCTGCAGGTCTGCGGGTGCCAAACGTCATTTCTATTTTTACGACTTTACCCTTATCGTTAATATTAGTCGATAGTATGGTACAATTAATCACATGATACCTTAATATAAATCTGGTTTAAGGTAGTTAGTACAGCAGTAGCTCCTATAATACAACACTACAGTACTACAATAATTTACCCTTTACATATATTTAGTGATTATTTCACTTAAACGCTTATGTACAAACTGTATTTGATTAAATGATAGTTACACTTGGGAAATTACACACTTTTACAATACACGAACATACAAAACAGCAAAGCCTTGGTAAGAGGCTACTATTAATAGAAAATACAGGTTTTTCTAAGAGATTCAAACTTTTACAAACATTCACATACTTTTATCACCGATGTTTTACAAACTCATGTTTCAAACTATGTTCAAACGTTTTGATACAAACACTGACACTAAAATACTTATGAACTCACCAGCTTAATGCTAATAAACTCTTTCAAAATAACTTGTATTCTCAGGTCGCCAATAGACAGGTACCGAGGCCAGCTTTTGAGAAGATGGAGCGCATCCAAGAATCATCTTATTATTTTAATTTACTTTTTGGTGTCTATAACTGTACTGAACACACTTTTATTAAAATTATATATTTAATGCAATGGATGATGTTGTTTGCTTATTTATTGTTATACTATGCTGTGATACATTACATGACGTCCTCCGCCCTAGAACGTTTCCGTCGTTCTTGGTTTTGGGGTGTGACAGTAAGTGCACTGGGAGTACTGGTAAGGCTACCGGTTGGGTAAAGGGTTGTACTCGAAGGTAGTAATAATTGAGTTATCTCGAGGACTATGTATCCAGAAATGGACCAATTGGGTGAAGTGTGTTAAGCTGTAAGCGGATTGTAAGATCATTGACCGTGGCAGACTTCGATGACGAAGTCTAGTTTAAGTGGGGGAGAGTTGTAACACCCAGAATCTAGAAGACCCAGAAAGGAAAGAAAATCTTTAGTCAAAGGGGTCAACTTGTCAAGTCTAAGGAGGAAACTCGACGGGTCAGAGCGGGTTCCGTGTCGCGAATTAAGTGACCTACTCGGCGAGTCAGCAGCGGACTTGGTAATTCTGGTTTGGGTTTGGAAACCCTAATTCCTGGACTTGGTGCCCAATTTAAGCATCATATTCTCTTCCCTAGGGTTTCATTTGTGGCCTCTCTAGTCCAGAACTCGAAACCTTAGCCACCTAACTCCATTGTTGAGCTAGTTCTTGCCTTGAGAGTGAATTGAAGCTTGGAAAAGGAAGAAGGACCTTGGTTGTGCGAGAATAAGCTTTAGATCCACAGTTGGGGTAGCATTCCAGATCATTTGAAGGTATAAACCTTATACCTTGGTTGTTAATCATCTAGATTCCCTTTCTAGCTTGGATTTTCCCACTTTTGGGCCATTTCCAAGGCCAATCTGAGTATTGAGCCTTTGAGGAAGAAAGGACTTCAGATCTGTGCATTTCTGAGCTTAAGGAGCTCTGAGTGGGTAGCTTTATCAACCTATGGCTCCATTTCATGTCATAGACCTTCATTTTATCTTGGATTAAGAGTTTTAGCTCCATAGCACCTTACATGCACGTAAAGTTAGCAACTTTACGTGCAATGCACGTATTAGAAGTCCAGATCTATGGGTTGAAGGTGTTGGAATGGATTGTAATCAACAGAATAGAGATGTCACAAGGTGGACTCAGCGAGTCAGTTCATGGACTCGGCAAGTCGGGTCGCAAACCCAAACCCCTCTGTTTGTGATTCGGATCAATGTGTGGATAAAGTAAAGGATTCAACTAGTCTGGGTCCGTTATGGACCTAAAGATCATAGTACTCAACGAGTTCGAAGAGGAACTTAGCGAGTCCAAGGCAATCTTCTTAGCTATGAAGATAAACTTGACGATTTCAAGGATAAACTCAGCGAGTCGGTTGAAGATAGTCCCGAAGTGTTAGATGAAGGAGAACTCGTCGAGTTCTCGCTAGACTTGACGAGTGGAGTCGGGGTTGTTTTGGAAATTGAGGAGCATGGACTCGGCGAGTTGGCATAACAACTCGACGATTTGAGTCAACTAGAAGGTTGCCTTTGACCAGGACTTTGACCAAAGATGACTTAGGTGGACTCGACGAGTCAGTTCATGGACTCGGAGAGTTGAGTTGCAAACCCAAACCCCTCTGTTTGCGATTCAGATCAATGAGTGGAGTTAGTAAAGGATTCAACCAGTCTGGGTCCATTATGGACCTGAAGATCATAGTACTCGACGAGTTCGAAGAGGAACTCGGCGAGTGCAAGGCAATCTTCTTAGTTATGAAGATGAACTCAACGAGTTCAAGGATGAACTTGGCGAGTCGGTTGAAGATAGTCCCGAAGTGTTAGATGAAGGAGAACTCATCGAGTTCTCGCTAGACTCGATGAGAGGAGTCGGGGTTGTTTTGGGACTTGAGGAGCATGGACTCGACGAGTTAGCAGAACAACTCAATGATTCGAGTCAACTGGAAGGTTGAATTTGACCAGGACTTTGACCAAGGTTGACTTAGTTGGCTTCTTGAGGACAGTTAGGCTAAGTGTTGCTATTTTTGGTATTGGTTGTAATGCCCCAATTCTCAGGTATTGACTTAAATAAGAATTTATTTGATTTTATGTCCTACTCGACAAGTTGGTTGCCCTACTTGTCGAGTAGAAGTGGGGGTGGGATCGGGTGTTTAGTGACCTACTCGCCGATTCCTTGAAAGGACTCGATGAGTAGGAGCTGGAAGATGAAGCCCTAAATCCCGGGGTTTTGCACCCTATTTAAGGAGGCTTAAGCCTCCTTTGGCCTCTTTACAGTTCTTGAGAGCTCTTAAGAAACCCTAATTCGTGTGGGGCTCTATTGTGAGGGTATTAAGCTTCGGAGGAAGATCTTTGGAGAGAAGGAACTTGGAAGGAAAGGGAATTGGAGCAAGGAAAGTGTGGGAATTAGAATCTACCTCAGTTAGCATCTTCTAGAGGTATCAAGTCGCCACCTTTACTTCTTTTCCCTTCTAGATCTCTTTTTGGTTGAGTTTGGGGCTTTTATGGATCTTTGAGTTGATAAGGTGGAAAATGGGCTAGATCTGAAGTTGTAACTTCATATCAGGACCCTTCTTAAGTCCTAGAGTCATAAAGATTCTGGTTTGGGCGTGAATGAAACCTCCATTGGGTAGGAAACCCCATTGTGGGCTTGGATTGGATATTTAGAGCCTTTATAGCTATGCATGCACGTAAAGTTTGCAACTTTAATGACTGGCTATAGAAATGAGCCTTAACATCCTTTAAATAGTTCACAAGCCAGTCATTTAGGGTTTGCATTTGGACCCGTTACGCCCATCGTAACCCTGGGTACGCCCAGCGTATCTAGGCGAGCCTGCGTCCAAAATAAGTACATGAGTACACGCAGCGTACTCCCAGTACGCAACGTACTCATTTGCTTCAAGAAATATCTCCCAAGGGACCATTGTTGACAACTTGACATAATGGAAGGGCAAAATAGCTTATATGAATTTCGGGATGTTACAGATACGGTCAGGATTGGGTTCCGATGTCTGGAGGGGTCCGCCAGACAGTGATGGAGGAGGCTCATAAGTCTCACTTTTCCATTCACCCGGGGCCACCAAGTTGTACCGTGATTTGAGTTTGAGTTATTGGTGGCCTAGTACGAAGCAAGAAATCACTTGGTATGTGGAGAGGTGCTTGACCTGTAGGATGATCAAGGTCGAGCATCAGAGGCCGCATGGTAACCTGCAGCCTCTGGAGATTCCTATGTGGAAATGGGAGCAGATCACGATGGACTTCGTTACGAAGTTGCCAAGGATGGAGAAGGGGTTCGATGCTATATGGGTTATCATGGATCGATTAACCAAGAGTGTCCATTTCTTGGTCATACGGGAGAGTTCGTCGGCCGAGAAATTGGCCGACATGTATGTCCGAGATTGTCTCTCGCCATAGGGTCCCAGTCTCCATTGTCTCCGATCGGGATGTCAGGTTTACTTCTAGATTCTGGAAGAAGTTCCATGAGGAATTGGGTACAAGACTGCATTTTAGTACGGTGTTCCATCCGCAGGCCAATGGGAAGAGTGAGTGGACCATTTAGACCTTATAAGATATGTTGAGGGCGTGCGTCATTGACTTCGGTGGGAGTTGTGATTCCCAGCTACCGCTTGCAGAGTTCGCCTACAACAACATCTATCATTCCAGTATTGGCGCCACACCTTTTGAGTTGTTGTATGGGCGGAGGTGTAGAACCCCAGTCTGATGGGCTGAGAAGGGTGATGGGTCAGACAGAGGTAGTCTTGCAAACTGCCGAAAAGATACAGCATATTAGACAGCGATTGCAGACCGCTCAGAGTTGGCAGAAAAGTTATGCCAACCAACGCTGATCTGAGTTGGAATTTCAGGTGGGTGACATGGTACTTCTAAAGGTCTCGCCCTGGAAGGGTGTGATCCGCTTCATGAAGAGGGGAAAATTGGGCCCCCGTTATACTGGACCCTTCAGGATCATTGCCAGGGTTAGCAAAGTGGCTTATAGGCTAGAGCTTCCTGAGGAGCTTAGCCGGATCCACAGCACGTTCCATGTCTCGCAGTTGTGAAAGTGCATCATGGACCAGGAGGCAATAGTATCGCTGGAGGATATTCAGGTCGATGAGCGTCTGAATTACGTGGAGAGGCCTGTGGCCATCTTGGAGTGGAAGAAGAAGATTTTACGGAACAAGGAAATACCTTTGGTGAAGGTGCAGTGGGAACATCAGAGGGGATCTTAGTGGACATGGGAGCCACAAGTGGAGATGCGCGAGCTCTACCTGACATTGTTTATTCTAGAGGACTTCGAGGGCAAAGTCTAGTTCAAGTGGGATAGAATTGTAACACCCCGATTCTTAGGTATTGATTTAAATAAGAATTTCTTTGGTTTTAAGTCCTACTCGACGAGTTGGTTGCCCTACTCATCGAGTAGCAGTGGGGGTGGGATCGCTTGTTTAGTGACCTACTCGCCGAGTCCATGAAGGGACTCGACGAGTAGGAGCTGGCATATGAAACCCTAAATAATGAGGTTTTGCACCCTATTTAAGGAGGCTTAATCCTCCTTTGGCCTCTTTACAGTTCTTGAGAGCTCTTAAGAAACCCTAATTCATGTGGAGCTCTATTGTGAGGGTGTTAACCTTGGGAGGAAGATCTTTGGAGAGAAGGAACTTGGAAGGCAAGGGAATTGGAGCAAGGAAAGTGTGGGAATCAGAATCTACCTTAGTTAGCATCTTCCAGAGGTATCAAGTCACCACCTTTACTTGTTTTCCCTTCTAGATCTCTTTTTGGTTGATTTTGGGGCTTTTATAGATCTTTAAGCTGATAAGGTGAACTATGGGCTAGATCTGAAGTTGTAACTTCAGATCTGGACCCTTGTTAAGTCATAGAGTCATAAAGTTTCTGGTTTGGGCGTGAATGAAACCTCCTTTGGGTAGTATTATGGGCTTGGATTGGACATTTAGAGCCTTTATAGCTATGCATGCGCGTAAATTTTACAACTTCACGTGAAAAGGATTCCTTAGAGGCTTGGATTTGTAGTTTGGGGCCGTTGCATGGCTCAAATGAGTAAGTATGGAAAAAGGACTGAAGGGACTCGGCGAGTCGCATGGTCGACTCTTCGAGTCATATGAAGATAGGCATGAACTCAACGAGTTGGAAGAACAACTCAACGAGTCCGCTGAAGATTGCCATAGACTCGACGAGTTGTATGAACAACTCGTCGAGTCAGATGAGATTTCCTCAAGTTATGTATGCATGCGTATCCGTCAAGTTGCATGGAGGAAACTCGACGAGAGGCCAAAGAGTTTCTATTGTGGACCGAAGGAACTCGACGAGTCACCTCGGTGACTCGGCGAGTGAGCAAGTAGTTCAAGGAACTTGACGAGTAGCCAAGGGTACTCGGCGAGTTAGGGTCAACATGGACTGTTGACCTCGACTGAGGACTTTGACTTTGACCAGGGGTTGACTAGTTGGTTTATGGAGTACCTTGTAAGGTCGAGGACTTATGGGTATATTCGTATTATGGTAATAGGTGGCGGAATCTTTAGCAAATGACTTGAGAGTTAGAGTTTATCTACCGAGTCGACATCTGCGAAGTGAGTTATCCTCACTATATCAAAAGGGTCTAAGGTACCAAGGCCGGCCCTTTATTTGTTGTGGTTATGATATGATATATATATATATATATATATATATATATATATATATATATATATGCGGTTACGATATGGTAGATCGGAATCAGGATAGACAGTATGTTATGCTTTTATGATCCTTAGGGATTGGTATGTTAGGCCTGCTAGGTCGGTGCTCTAGTTATGAGACATCGCTATGATTGATGATCTGTAAGATAGTTATATTTGATGTCCATATATGTCAGGATATGATAGATATGTTCACATGAATATTTGCTTGCTGGTTGGGTTGAGGTGGTCCTGCTTTGTGCTGAAGGCCAACACAACCTATGAGTGGTCCGGGGAGACTGTAGGTCCACGTGGCGGTCCAGTCATGCCGAAGGCTCAGTATAGATTTAGTTAGACTGAAGGCCCTGTAGGGCGGTCCAGTCAGGCCGATGGCCCAGTATGCATGTTGATTGATTGATTATTACTGATATGGTATTATCAGTGTGGTATTGGTATTTTGGGGGTAGCTCACTAAGCCCTTGGGCTTATAATTTTTAGTTTATTGTTTCAGGTACTTTGGGAGATCATGGAAAGGTGAAGGCGTGACCGTACCGCTCCTCATCCTTATGACATGGCTTTTGGGACACTCTGATTGAATAATGCTTTGAAAACATTTTTCTATAAACAATACTATTGGGTTTTATTTGTGATTGAAAAAGTTTAAATTTGGCGTAAAATTTACGAATGTTATATTGGTACCTCGGGGAGATAGAGGAGCAGAAGTTCAGAGAGTTTTTGGGTAGCAGCCAGAGGGTTATTAGCAGTTTCAGCAGTTCGAGGTGAGTCTCCTCAATATGTGCATGGGTCTATGGCCATAAAGTCGGCGCATTATGTTCATGTTCATGTTTATTCTTATGAATATAAGGAAGACCCGGGGGTTAGCCCTAGGCACTTATTAATATATGTTCCAGGTTACGACCTAATCTCGGTCGAGGCCCGAGGAATGTTAGGATGCTAGAGGTCTTTGTGATTCTTGCATGTGTCGGTATGATAGGATCTGGACCGAGGGTCCAATGTCGGGGTAAGCCCGAAGTACGTTAGATAATAGTATGCTTCTGGGTCGGGGGTCCGATGTTGGGGTATTCCCGAGGAAGATTCTTATGTAGTGCGTTAGATTATACTTGTTGTCTTCATGATACTTATATGTGCCTGGTAAGGAGCTGAGTGTGGGCGAGGTCCTGTATCTCATCACAAGCTGAATATGGATGGGGTTCCATATCTCGATATTAGCATAGTAGGGGGCGATGCCCGTGATAAGAAGGTTGTGAGTGTGGGCGAGGGCGCGTATCTCACTACTAGTAGGAGTGTGGATGGGGATCCACTATTTCAATAACAGACCAAGGACGGGGCCCAAGTTAGGTGAGGCCTTAGAGCAGGGTATGGTTAGGGAATGTTTATGTATGTTTCTGTATGTTATTTAATCGTATGTATGTGTATGGTGGGCGAGGCCCAGAGTCAGGAGGGGCCTATGGAAGCAAATCTATATATTGGGCGGGGCTCGATGCCAGGAGGGACCTGATGCTAGGCGGGGCCTAAAGACGGACAGGGTCCTATGGAGGGCAAGGCCCAATATGGCAGGCAGGGGCTCAGTATGTGGTTATGTGCTCAGAATTATGTATGGCATATATGGCTCAGTAGATATGTATGGTATGTGGTAGGTTGGGGAACTCACTAAGCTTTGTGCTTACGGTTTTTAGTTTTGGTTTCAGGTATTTCCGATAGTGGAATGAAGAGCTCGGGATGATCGCATGGCACACACCAAGAAGTTTAGCCTGAGATGTTTACTCTGATAAAATGAATAAGTGTTTTGTGAAAAATACTCTAATTTGTCATATAACCCTTTTAGTATGCTTGAAAGGATTTAATGTTATGGTTTAGTAATGTTTTTAAAATAAATTTTTGGTCATGATTTTTAGGATGTTACAGAAGAGTATTACACTAATAGTCCCCTTGGTTTAGGGTAATTTAGATGTTTGGTCCCTAACTTATTTTTTGAACTCGGAAGATCCCTATTGTTTTTTTTCCTATGCATTTGATCCCTGCCTTACCTTAAAGGACTATTTTGCCCTTTATCTTTTAATTTTTTTTAAATAAACACACCCCCAACCCCACTTCACCCCCTCACCTTACCTTACCTTCCCCACCATTTTTCCCTATTTAATAATAGTCTTTTTAGGTAAGACAGGGACCAAGCGCGTAACAAAATCAACCAGTAAGTACCAAGCGCATAACAAAAACAAACAATAAGGACCTCTCGAGTTAAAAAAAAAGTTAGGGATCAAGTGCGCAAATTACCAAACCATAGGGACCATTCGTGTAATTTACTCATTAAAGAAAACATAGATCCAATAATATTAGGGTTGCATGCACACATATAATTGTTTGTTTTGTTCAAAACCCATCAGATTTGTTTCTCAAATCTCAAGAAAATTGATTGAAGCAAGCAATGGACACATTGAATCGAAGCACGAAAATCATTTGACACGTCATGTTGAGAATTTTCAATTTGAAGTTAAAGAACTTCATGTAGTAGATAAATAACGACATATACTCTTTGTTGAGGAGGTCAAGAAAGTTCAAGATTCCGTAAATTTGAAGGTGGAGCCCCTCAAGTCTGAAATGTCGAAGGAGGTGACTAAGCTTGAACATAGTCATTTGTCTTTTCATACCAAACTTGATGTTGTTACTGAGGCTATTCACAAACTTCTTGAATATTTCACTTTATTCTCGACCAAGCATTCGCAAGTGTTTACAAAGATGGAAGAATTTCTGGCAAGCTTGATGGAGTCAATTTCGAAGCTTGATTCTTCTCCCCAATATTCTGTTTCTCAGGAGTCTTTATCTCAAATGTTGTCTTCATTGGAGTCCAACTTGAAAGTCGAACATGCTCCTGTTCTAAAGCTTGTGAATCTGATGCCAACAGATGTCCCACCTGTTAAAACAAGGGTGCAAGGGGGTGAAAAGGAGGTTGGATCATCAAAAGATCCTTCTCAAGAAAAGGTTGTGGAGAAGGTGATTTCAATGCAATTACCAACATCTCTTCCCGTTTCTATGTCTACAACATCAACCACAATGACATCGAAGCCATTGACCAAAGGCATAGTCATTGGTTCTACTGTTGGGGGTTCGAGTTCTAAGCCACCACCTTCGAATCAAGCTAAAGGTGGTAGAGAGAAGGGCATTGTGAAGGAGATGTCAGAGGAGAAGAAAAAGAAGAATGTCGAGAAAGAAATTCAAAGAAAAAGACAAATAAACAACATCTTGAGGCAAAGGCAAGGTGATCCTCCAGGTTTTGAGAAATGAGATCCAACTAAGCAATACTCTTACGAAACAATTGAATAGATTTTTTCACTTGGGTATATGTATGACTTTGAGAAAATTCCTAAGAGTTATGAGATAGAGAATTTAGACTTCAAACAGCTAGATTTCGTCACACCCCTAAACCAGAACGGCAGAATCATTCAAGGGCGGATGACTTCACGTAGTATCATAACAGCTGAGTAAATAGTAAAGAAAGCAAACACAACCACCATAAATATAATTTAAAAAGTTTTGCATGTGATACATGTTTCAAAATAAATTACAATATGATGATTTAATAAGTTTGAAATTGACGACTGAGCGTCCCTTCCTCAAAAGCTAGTGATTACCTGTATTACTGAATCCCTGAGAAATACAAGTAATTTTGAAAAAGTGTCAACAATTAAGTTGGTGAGTTCATAAACATTTATGTATTAGAATTGTATGCCTTTCTGTATAAGTAACTGAGTTTGTTTCTAGAAAATCTAATATTTTCCATAAAGGTGTAGTAGTTTTAAAAGTTCCAAAAACCGAAATGCCTAAGTATTTTTCCATACAAAATAGTGTATGTAGATTTATATATATATATATATATATATATATATATATATATATATATATATATATATATATATATATATATATATATATATATACATATATATATATATATATATATATATATATATATATATAACTACTAAGGCGCTTGATAGCCATGTAAATCAAAATGTTTTAATACTCCATGTGAGTTTTATAACCGTACTATTGACCAAGGCTACCTATATCAACGTTCTTCAGGCGTTGAAATGATATGACGTTTGTCACCCCAAACCTGCACATCTAACTGTAGCTAACAGTTTAGGTGCGGGATTGTCAGTCCCGTATAGATCTATAGACAAATATCATGCTCTCCCTACAAGAGATTATGGTTTATAGTATAGGACTTTAAAATGCGTACTTAAAAGTATGGAGAAGTCAAATTCTCTCACAAAATTCACTATCAATAGATTTACGTATGAATAGTCTGTCTTTCTTGTAAATGTAAGTATTTCCTTTATATAGTATTTATAGTATGTAAAATATCATGAATATCTCGTAAACTATACCTATGATAGTTTTAAAAGTGTGTTCCGTTTGAATGAAAAACCTTGGTGTATTACCCACTTTGCATGTAAAGTATAGCGTTAGTAGTAACGTAATTATACGTATTCAAAATTTATACAAAATGCAGACGAAATATTAGAAACTATATGAAAAGATTTGTATTTTAACATAAGTTTTTCTTGCGTTTCACTTGTATTTTTCCACCTAAAATATAGTAAAGACGTGAAAATATAAGGGTATGAACTCACTTGGTAGAAGTGACGATTTGATGAAAACGATGCTTAAATCGGGCAGCACTTCGACCGGAAAGTGGTAAATTTCTCGGGAATCTCGGGGCTTCGAACTTTCGTCAGAACTTAGATATGAAACCGGGATGTCGGGTAGTCTCGAGAGGATAGAAGTATGAAATTTGGGAGAGAAACTAGTGAACTAGCAACCAAAACCCGAAACTCTTGCATCTTTTATATAGGGCTGGAAGAGGCCTCGAACGCGGGGCGTTCCTGCAAAGAACTTTGGGCGTTCCAGAGCGCAGGGCGCTACATCGTACGCAACGTGTTCCGGAGCCCTCGCGCGTTACTGCTTACGAAATACGGACTTGATGTGCGATGGGACTGGCTCTGGGGTACAAACGCGGGGTGTTCCCTAGGAAACGCAGGGCGTTCCCTTCGAACTAGCCTCAAAGTTTGTGCCCTGATCTTTAAAAATCCGTAACTTTCGCGTATGAGCTCCGTTTTTGATGTTCTTTATATCCACACGAAGGCGAGAATATATTCTACTACTCTCGTTTAGACTTCGTCAGCTAATTTTGGCTTTATTTCTAATATTATATTTTTAATAGTCTGTGACATGAAAAGTCCATTAAAAATTTGTAACTTCTTCATTCGACGTTCGTTTTCATCTATCATTTTACCGTTGTTTAACACCCATAAAATTGAGCCAAATTACAACTTTTTAATTCATTGAAAAACCAATAAGTTCATACATCTTGTTTTCAAAATAGTTAAAACATCAGAGTATCCCCTAGAACCATATCACCTAAATTATAAAACATAAGGAGTGGTACGATCACGACTTCGCCTTGCCACGATCTCCTGAAGTACCTGAAACAATACGTTGAACTGTAAGCCCGAAAGCTTAGTGAGTTACCCCCAAAATACCAATCACACATAAACATACTCATAACATATCACTAATAGAACAGCCATGCACATCGGGTCTACTGTGTGACTGGTCCGCCCGCACCGGGCCTTCAATCCACCTGGCCCACCTTCCGAGTCTAGCCATGTAGATTGAGTTCACAGTGTGACTGGTTCGCCCGCACCAGGCCTTCAATTCACCTGGTTCATTCTCTGAGTCTATAGTATGACTGGTTCGTCCACACCGGGCCTTCAGTCAGCCTGGTCTACTCTCCGAGCTTCAGCACGCCTGGTCCGCCCTCTTGGGGCCTTCAGCCTATCCGGACCGCTCGCTGGGCCTATGGAATATCCGGTCCGCCCTAGGTATGTTGGCCTACAGCACGAAGCAAGACCTGCCTCAACCCAACCCTTGTCAAACATCCATGTGCACATAAAACAATTAATCACTTACCACATCCTTAACCAGACAAACAGTCTAACAGATCACATAGCATAGCATATCCCTAACTAGGATTCCGACCTAACTGGTCACTAACATAACAGTACCCTATAGCCAAGTACCGACCTTAACCAGTTCACTAACAAATCACCATCCTATATACAAGAATGCATATCTAGCTTAACAATAACATAACAAACAATACCCGGATTTCCATTCGATAAAGGGCCGGCCTTGGTGCCATAGACCATGTCGATATAGTGAGGATAACTCACCTGAAATTGCCGACTGAAGAGATAATACCAAGCTGCTCCGACCACCGACACGAACATCCCATAGAACACTACCAAAGAACCAATTCCATAAATACCAAAATTACTAAAATGTCCTTGGAAGTCAAACTGGACAACTCTTGGTCAAAGTCAAAGTCCTTAGTCAAAGTCAACCTTCCTGGTTGATTCTACTCGCTGAGTCAACCCGTCGACTTGCCGAGTTTCCATTCCCAGAAAACTCTCATAACACAACTTAACTCGCCGAGTCGCCCCAAGACTCGCCAAGTCCAATGATCTCTGAGTCCCACCCTGTCCAACTCACCGAGTCGCCAACCGACTCACTTAATCCGAGGTTTAAACCAAAAGAGATTGGGGTTCTGCGACCTAACTCGCTGAGTCCAAGAACAGACTCGTCGAGTCCAAGGCAATCTTCAAGAGACTCGCCGAGTTGTTCTTCCAACTCGCCGAGTCCATGCCCATATTCATACAACTCGTCGAGTACACCCATGTAACTCACTGAGTCTCTCCATTTCTCAATCCATTCAGAGGCTTTTCGAGCCATGCAGGGGCTCCAATCCATAGATCCACCCTTCTACAATCCAACCCTCACATAAAGTTGCAAACTTTACGTGAAACCAAAGAGATATAGGCCCAAAACACAGTAGGGATTGGGTTTTAGACGAAGGGGCTTCACCACCAACTCAATGAATGAAACTTTATGACATTCTAGGCCATCAAAAGTCTAGATCTGGAGTAGCAACCTCAGATCTAAACTCCAACCCTAAATAGATCTCAAACAAGATAAGGAACTCCACATCAACCACCAAGGATGAACCAAAAAGGAAATTATCTTAAGATTATGGCTTCTTATCTCTAAAATGTGCCCAAACAGATGTAGATCCCAGATCCACACAAGCCCCTTGATGCTATCCTCTAATTCCTCAAGCTCTTTCCACCAAATTCCTCTTCCAATCTCCAATCTCTTCAACAATGAAGCCTCACACGAAATTAGGGTTTCTGGAACTCTCTGGGGGAATAGGAGGCTAGGAGAAGGACATAAAGTCCTTTAAATAGGGTGCAAACCCTAAAATTAGGGTTTTTCTCATTCCAGCACCAACTCGTCGAGTCCAGCTTCCGACTCGGCGAGTTGGTCACTTAATTCTTGACCCAAACCCGCTCCGACTCGAAGAGTAAGCGTACCTACTTGTCGAGTCCTTTCATCAAAATTACACTTTAAACCTTTAAACCATACTTCTGAAATTCGGGATGTTACAATTTTCCCCCACTTAAATTAGGCTTCGTCCTCAAAGCCTGCGGCAACACTAACTTCCGGATGATACTCCCACAATGCATCCAATGATCTCAAACGACCCAGATTCCTTCAAGCACTGCTATCGAATCCCAAAAATCCATCTCTACCCTTGCAGGGTCCTGATAACCGTTTTAAGCCGGCCACCGACTTCCTTTCTCCGATAACAACACTCATCAACTAAGTGCCACCAGAAAACACTACCTTACTTCCGCTCTATGCATTCATTCGCCACCTGCGAAAATTGGATACCATTCTAAACAAGCGAGTCTTGACCCAGTATTATCCTGCTATCTCTCACCCATCTGGCGCCACTTTTCTTAACTTGCAGCGATGGAAACTCATCCTATTTCCTCCTGGATCAAATCCCTTGCCGTGCTGAGATGATGGAACATTTCACAACTTCTGAGCAACCCTCCTGAACACCCAACTATAACATTCATACACATCGTACCTGGACCAATCCACCTCAGGCTGGAAAAACCAAGCACGTCTACAATGGTCCAATCATCCCTAGGATGGAACACCACTACATCCATAGCTCATGACCACAACCAAACTCGGAACCAAGGATCTTGTCCTTATGTCACCCTCGAACCCTTTGGTTCGACACAACGGAGTGCAACCTACTCACACCTCCCTATCACGATCTCTAGGTCCTTGACCTCCGACTGTAATGTCATTATACAGTCCTCAACACGGTCCAGACTACTTCCGAGTCTGTTAACCAACTGTCTCACCTTCCTCTATCCCAATCTCCATTCTGGAACCAATATCCTTCTCCTCCTCTTCCAAGGAGACTGAAAACATATATGTGAATCATCCAACATTTCCATAACCTCAACGGGCATCCAACCTGTATGTGCTTCCATATATCTGGTACAATCCCAGTGCTTACTACCAATAACTAAAGCACTTTCGATCATCCATTTACTCAGCTGCCTTCCTTTCAGAGGACCCACACTCCTTCCGGAGCTACATACCTTTCCTTTCCAGGAAGTCTACTCAACAACCCTCACCACACCTATAAGTGTCACTGAGCTAAATTCCACTATACACTATCCATGTAGAGCAACTGCCATTCTCGAACTCCCATATACTCCGAATCCGATCACATAACTAACTAGGCCCATGCACGGCCTCCAGCCAACTCCATCTTCTTGATCAATACTTGGGGCCAGACCATATCGATTACTATTGCATGGCGAGATATTCACTCATTCTCCTCATACCGATCCACTAACACATACATAGTCTTCAACATGACTGGACCGCCTTTCCAGGCCTTTAGCATATCTGGACCAATCTTAGAACCTTCAGCATGTCTGGACCGCCCTCCTGGGCCTTCAGCATGTCTGGACCGTTCCCCGAGCCTTCGGCCTGAATGGTACGCCTTCCGGCCTTCAGTCTATCCAGACTGCTCAAAAACTATCGCACATCACCATGAACTATCCTTCCCGAGAATTTCTCCCATGCAGTCTATTCTAGCCCTTTTGGGGTTCCGAACTACAGTTTCGTTCCCGGAATCCTTTCCATGGCCTAAACCCAGACCTCACATCGACCAACTACCTTACCTGAAACCATGGTCTATTCCCTGCCCTACTTGTCTATCACTTGCTCTAATCATGCCACACTCTTGACTAACAACACTGATAAATCGAAACAACTAACCTACCTTGGATACTTGTTGTTTTACCGGAGAATTTTCCAATTCTCCTAACTTTCACTGACAAACCGGCATAACTCGATCGACCTTACTTGCTAAAGTCCCCCCCCCCCTCTTCTCCAGGAACTAAATCCCTCCGGAGTGAGCAACCTCCACAGGTCCCTTACCTGACATCGAACATCCCAAACTCCGAGGAAGTTCGAATCTCAACTGAACACTTCTCGCAACGCAGTTGCTATTCCAAGCAAAGATATCATACACCTTATCTTCGACCAAGAATTCTCCTGAACGCTAACCAAATACAACTCCTAAGTACTAAGATCCTCAATCGTACTACGAATCATGCGAAAAGGAGAACAAATTTACAATACCACATAATCAGCAATAACAAGATATCAAAATGGAAACATACTCGCAGTTGCATCCGACTTTGCCCTGACCTCCTCTGCTGTAAGTTGGAAAGCATGTCCCTGAGCCCTCGGAGGCTCCGCTCCACCCTAACCTCCACCCGTAATCCTCAAAGTGGCCAGTGTTAGAGCCTGCACTGGTCTTGCAACAAGCTGTGGACAGTTGACCCTTAAGTGTCCAACCTGATGACAATGATAACAGATCCTCATATCCTGAGTCGGGACCGACTGACAGCAATCCCTCGCATAATGCCCCTCTTTCCCGTACTTGCGACACACACCACCGGACCTACAAGCTCCGACATAACCCTTCCCACACTTCTCACAAGTGCAGCTGCTCTGATATCCAACCCTAGAGTCAACGGTTTTGGACCGTTTCGGCATCGGCTGCAACTGCACCAGTGCCTGCCTCTGCTCTCGCAACTGCAACTCCATCTCTAACTCCTGCTGCCTGGTGGCCTCCTGCAACTCTAACAAGGTATCACACCTCTGCATGGACACAAACTGTCTGATGTCCCTCTTGAGCATACTCAGATATCGGGACATCTGAGCCTGCTCCGAAGTAAACTCCGGGCAAAACATCGCCCTCTCAGTGAACATCCTGGTGATCTCTGTCACCGACTCTGAATCCTGCTTCAACTCTAGGAACTCCTGAGCCAACCTCTCTCTCTCTCTCTCAACCCGTGGAACATAACAAGTGTTGAACATCTCCCGGAACTGATCCCAAGTAACCGCAGCCCACTGTGCATCCGAATAAGATCCCGTAGTCAACCTCCACCAATCCTTCGCCCCGAGCCTCAAAAGGTTCAAAGCACACCTCACCCTCTGATCCGCAGGGCATGAACACGTGAAGAAACAACCCTCCAGATATGACAACCATCTCATAGCAACGATCGGATCCTGAACTCCATCGAAAGTAGGGGGCTTCGTATTATCGAAGTCCCGATACAGAAAACCTCGACCGGTTCCTCCCTCTGCCGTTGTTACAGCTGTTGTAGCTACCGCGGCAGCCGCCTCTTCTAAGACCTGCATAGCGCTCATCAAAGTACTCAACCATGGCGGTCTTGATCGACCCAAACATATCCAGAAACTCAGCCCGGAACATAGCAACAACCTCATCATGTAGGATCTCACGAATCCTGGCATCCAACTCATCTGTACTCATCTGACTAATGACCTCGGGTGGTACTGATCCATCCTGATCACCCTCTCTTGATCCCGATCCCGAACCGAATCCTGGCTCGAGACGTCTCATAATCGCCATACTTAAAATATGCCACAAGATATTAGGCATTTCTTATAATAATCCCGAGAACTAGCTTCCAACAAGACCCTAGGGGTTGTGACTTCCTTGATACGCGTATGGGTCCTGGGCTTTCAGCAGTACGGGCCCATACTACCTTCCACACCTACCCATATTTGTATCAAGTATCACCACAACACCCTAACAATAGGATATACATAACGAACACTCGATCCCCACTCCTAGAGGAGCACTACTATCCAATAACCGACCTACCGGTCTCACTTAATCCTCCCATCCATGAAACTTCCACCAACCCTGCAGCACTAGTGTATGCTAGTCATACATAATGCTGGAACCTATAGACTTTCGAATATCCAATCCTACCCTAAGCTCCCAATCATACAAGAACAGAACATAAGGCCAAATCAAACATTCTCAGGGTATAAGATCTTAATTATGTATAACCATTTTGCATACACTAAATAACTACAGTAATGATGTCAATTTCATACAAAGGAAAACCTAGGCTAGCAGTCATCATATAATCAAGCAATTCTATCATGCAATTCATGAAGATCCCTAGCCTAGTACTAGCATGCTGTTCTACCATATCACATAATCAAATAAGTTGTATGGTATTTTGGGGTCTACTTACTAGCTTTGGCTGATCGTACCCTCTGCATCCTCCTTTATTTATTTCGAAAAAAAACCTTTTGAAAACCATTTCAAAAATCCCTCCTTGATTTGAGACTGGATTCACACGAATGTTCCTCCAATTCACTCAAACCAAGGCTCTAATACTAACTTCTAACACCCATAAAATTTGAGCCAAATTACAACTTTTTAATTCATTCAAAAACCAATAAGTTCATACATCTTGTTTTCAAAATACTTTAAACATCAGAGTATCCCCTAGAACCATATCACCTAAATCATAAAACATGAGGAGCGGTACGATCATGCCTACGCCTTGCCACGATCTCCTGAAGTACCAGAAACAATATGCTAAACTGTAAGCCCAAAAGCTTAGTGAGTTACCCCCAAAATACCAACCACACATAAACATACTCATAACATATCACAAATAGAACAACCATGCACATCGGGTCTACTGTGTGACTGGTCTACCCACATCGGGCCTTTAGTCCACCTGGTCCACCCTCCGAGTCTAGCCATGTACATCGAGTCTACAGTGTGATTGGTCCGCCCGCACCGTCCCTTCAATCTACCTGGTCCACTCTCTGAGTCTATAGTATGATTGGTCTGCACACACCAGGCCTTCAGTAGGCCTGGTCCACTCTCTAAGCCTCGGCAAGTTTGGTCCGCCCTATTGGGGCCTTCAGCCTATCCGGACTGCTTGTTGGGCCTTTGGAATATCTGGTCCGCCCTGGGTATGTTGGCCTACAACAAAAAGCAGGACCCGCCTTAACCCAACCCTCATCAAACAACCATGTGCACATAAAATAATTAATCACATAACACATCCTTAACCAGACAAACAGTCTAACAGATCACATAGAATATCAACATCCTAAACGGGATTCCGACCTAACCAGTCACTAGCATAACATTACCCTATAGTCGGGTACCGATGTTAACCAGGTCACTAACATATCACCAACCTAAATACCAGAATGCAGATCTAGCATAACAATAACATAACAAAAAATACCCGGATTAAAATCCGATAAACGGTCAGAATTGGTGTCGTAGACCCTGTCGATATAGTGAGGATAACTCACTTGAAATTGCCGACTGAAGAGATAAGACCAAGCTGCTCCGACCAGCGACACGAACTTCCCACAGAACACTACCAAAGAACCAATTCCATAAATACCAGAATTACCAAAATGTCCTTGGAAGTCAAACTGGTCATGTCTTGGTCAAAGTCAAAATCCTCAGTCAAAGTGAACCTTCCTGGTTAATTCTACTCGCTGAGTCAACCCGTCGACTCGCCGAGTTCCCATTCCTAGAAAACTCTCATAACACAACTTAACTCGCCGAGTCGCCCCAAGACTCGCCGAGTCCAACGATCTCTGTGTCCCATCTTGTCTAACTCACTGAGTCGCCAACCGACTCACTTAATCCGAGGCTTTAACCAAAAGAGGTTGGGGTTCTGCGACCTGACTCGCCGAGTCCAAGAACAGACTTGCCAAGTCCAAGGCAATCTTCAACAGACTCGCCGAGTTGTTCTTCCAACATGTCGAGTCCATGCACACGTTCATACAACTCGTCGAGTATACCCATGTAACTCGCCGAGTCTCTCCAATTCTGAATCCATTCAGAGGCTTTTCGAGCCATGCAGGGGCTCCAATCCATAGATCCACCCTTCTACAATCCAACCCTCACATAAAGTTGCAAACTTTACGTGAAACCAAAGAGATATAGGCCCAAAACACACTAGGGCTTGGGTTTTAGACAAAGGGGCTTCACCACCAACTCAATGACTAAAACTTTATGACATTCTAGGCCATCAAAAGTCTAGATCTGGAGTAGCAACCTCAGATCTAAACTCCAACCCGAAATAGAACTGAAACAAGTTAAGGAACTCCACATCAACCACCAAGGATGAATCAAAAAGGAAATTATCTTAAGATTATGGCTTCTAACCTCTGGAATGTGCCCAAACAAATGTAGATCCCAGATCCACATAAGCCCCTTGATGCTAGCCTCTAATTCCTCAAGCTTTTTCCACAAAATTCCTCTTCCAAGCTCCAATCTCCTCAACAATGAAGCCTCACACAAAATTAGGGTTTCTGGAACTCTCTGGGGGAATAGGAGGCTGGGAGAAGGACATAATGTCCTTTAAATAGGGTGAAAACCCTAAGATTAGGGGTTTTCTCATTCCAAAACCAACTCGTCGAGTCTAGCTTCCGACTCGGCGAGTTGGTCACTTAATTTGCGACCCAAACCCGCTTCGACTCGACGAGTAAGCGTACCTACTCGTCGAGTCCGTTCTTTAAAATTACACTTTAAACCTTTAAACCATACTTCTGAAATTCGGGATGTTACATGTTGTACTGCTATTGTCGAGACCTTAAATTCTCGTTTAGGTTGCATTGGCTAAAAATTGCTCGATCTATATTTCGAGTTTTTAGCTGTTTACTACTATTCTGAAACTTAAAAAAAATCGTAACCTCCTCATACGAAGTCAGATTTGGACGTTCTTTTGATGCACATTCACGGTTTAACATAATCTACGACTTTCGTTTAGATACATAAGGTTAAAAAGTATTTTATTGAAATTTCACTTTTTAAACTTAACAGTGTTTTACTGGTTTTGTCGCGGATCTTTGATTGGTCATAACTTCTCCGTTATAACTTGGATTTGAGTGTTCTTTATATTTATGTAAACCTTGTCATGATATCTATCATTTTATGTATCCCAATTGAGACTTTTGAACATTTCATTTTTACTCTATTTTTATTATATAAAAAGTAGATTACAATACTTGACTTAGGTCATTACATTGACTTGAAAAACCGGGTTGTCATAGATTTTCCCATCAAGAATATGATGTTTATCTCAACTCAATATCAGTTGGTGGACAAGTCTGATGACAAGGAGGAATACAAGAGGCTTCAGTTAAGATTGCATGCGGTCCTTGGAAAGAAGAAGGAGGAAGTCTGGTCCTTGGTAAAAATTGTTAATGTTTTGAGTGTTTCCAAGGATAAGTTGCTCGAAGGGTTGTTGCATAACTTTCGTTATCATGTGGTTCGTGCTAACATCGTTGCTTTTGACTTCTCGGTGGCAGATTTTCCTTTGATAAATCTCAATGATCTCATTTGTGTTGCGAAGATTTTGAGTAATGTTGATGTGTCGAAACTTCAAGTAAATAGAAAAGAAGATTTCTTGATAGGTTTTGCTCAAATCAAGCTATTCATAGACAATCACTATGATTGTCTGGCATTGACTGATGTGGAGCTTGCTTTAGCAATGGGAAGGCAAGTGACAGTACCCCAATCATTGCTGAAAGGTCAAGGAAGTCTAAAGGATTTCGAAGATGGAGAAATTTGGGTTAAGCCACTGGGAGTTTTTGTTGGGAAGAACAACAACCAAAAGATCACAAAGTTTTTATTCAAAGTTGAAGATGTAGATAGATATACGAATACACAGTACACAAGTCTTTTTGTTTGTCTTCATAACTGCAAAAGGAATATAGCTGGTGATAAGGCTGAGATTCAAAAGATGATCATATGGTACACGAAGATTCGAAGAGTACTTCATCATTTAACGAAGATACTAATGACTTAGGATTCGACAATTCTCACAAAAAGGGAGAATGTAGATTTCAAAATGTGTTGTGAGCTATCGGAGTGTCTTTAGTCATGTTTAGTGTCGAAGTTTGTTTTCATATATTCATTGTATGTATTTCATAAGGGCAGTTTAGAGTTCGAAGTTTTAGTGTCTTAGCCCTTATGTATTTTTTGTGCTTCTATTAACTCCTATAAATAAGGGTAAGTATATGTGTTAGATTAACTTTTTTGAACTGTAAAAACACTTTACACTTTCTTATCGTGTACTCTTTCACAAGCAGTAAAGAGCCAAACAGATTATATTTATGTTTTGTGTTCTTGATTCAATTCATACTATAATTTTGTTCTTACACTCGATTCATACGAACTACAATTAGAGAAAACATAGATCTTAAATTAGGGTTGCATACACACATAGATTTTTATTTTTGTTATGCTCAAAACCCATCAACTCTAACTTTCCTAAAGTTGGTAAATTTACCTCCTAGGGACCAATTTAGCAAAATATTACACAACAAGGGTCTAAACTGAAAGTACTTTGAATCAAGTGTTACATTTGGCTTACATTTTTAGTTTTATGTTTCAGGTACTTCAGATGATTGTGGCAAGGCGAAGGCTTGACCGTACTCAGTCCTTCAAATTTTATGAGATTTGATTTCGGGATATTCTGATTTGTGATCTTGACTTTTGGAAACTATGTTTGTAAACATTTATGGTTTGTGGTTTGCTTTTGAAAAATAAAAAATTTTACCTTGATTTTCGGGATGTTACAAAAACAATCCTTTAAATTAGTTTATAACCTTTGGCGCCGAGAAATATGAAAACCGAGAAACCGATGCCTAAATTCAGTTTTGTACTAGTGATTGTCGATCATAATATGAGATGATAAGATAAGTTTTCACAGGAAAAGAGGACATTCGCTACAACTTCCCATCACTTACTTCATTTTTAACTTGATCAAATTCCTCTATTTGGTCTTCATTTGACTTGGAATCTTCCAGGACCTCATCTCCAACCACATTAAAGTTTTCATTTAAGTATGGTATCGCATCCCCATTCCATGTATCAAAAGTTACATACCCACTTTCACCGTAAACTTCAACCATGTGAACACCAAAGAAATTACATTCTCTGTAACCTTTGTAGGGAAGGAGAGACTCCATGAAAACCTTTTTCGTTTCTTATCATCCATAAAAGAGAGTTAGACAATTACATATGGCTAAACGAATATTTTTTTCAATAATTACCCCAACTTGCTGCAAAGTCAAAAACACCACTTACATTGGAGAACGTTTGACTGTACACTAACAAAACAAACACCCGCTGAAAAGGCCAATAAAGAAAACACCACCAAATAGGCCAATAACTAACAAGCTTTCAGACATCCTTATAAGCTTATGTTTTAACTAGCCAAACAGTAAAAACACTCAAGTAAATACAAAAGTCAAGTATCATAGCACGTATAATAATGACGAAAGTAACTTTTAGATGTACTGACCTGTTATACACCTATACATAATTAAAATGAATAGAAAATTGTGGAAAATACCATTTGATATATATTTGGTTACAACACACCCAAAATGAGTCTAAACCTTACATCATTAAGTTGTACAACACAAGTTGATATTGTGAGCAGTGTTTTAAAAATCGGTTCAAACCGGCCGATTGAACAAGTCGAATGGGGAATCGTAGGTGACGATGGTTGGATTTGGACCGGTTTTATAACAATTTCATGACCGGATATAACCGGACGGTTTTGGTAAAAAACTGGTTCAACCGGATGAATTGAACCAAAATGGACCGGATTGAACCAGACAATCTTTGTTTTTGTGTTTGTTTTAGGTTTCTTTGTTTGATTTTGGCTTCTATAATGATTGTTTTTATATAATGCATTCTATTTACATTTGTAATACTAAAAAAATGACAAGTCTTGTAATCAATGTATGCAGAATAATTAAAAACATATAAAAATATAGAATCGGTTTGACCATCCGGTTGAACCGAAAAAAAATCGATCGACCAGTTCAATTAAAAAACCGATTCTTAAAACATTTTTTGTGAGTGATAAAGTGTTTTTGGCACATTTAAATATCAAAACTTCAATGTGCTTTTGCTTTTAAAACAAAAAGATAGAATATTATTGATGAAGACACCAACCATTCATGTCCGTATCCAAAATTTTATAGTCTTTGACTCTTTGTATTTAATAGGGTATCCGCATAAGTCATCAATTTATAACATCTATAATAGAAAATCATGTTTTCTAAAGTTTTTATTTGCTCTGGAGAGCTAAGCATAAATCATCAGTTTATATATAACAAAGATTAAATAAGAAGAAAATTTTGGTAGTAAATAAGAAATTTTTTTTATATATATTTTTTTAGCAATAAAACAAAATGAATCGTTAGATTATTCAAAAATAAAATTATTTACAAGAAAAAATTTCTCACAAAATACCTTCATGATTCATTTTTAGAAAATAAAAAATCACTTTTACGACAATTTTAGTGAATATTATACAAATTATTGTAAATATGAATAATGAAGATGTTTTTGGGATTTTTTTGGAATCATGTTATTTTTATTCATCTAGTGATTCAATTGTTTTGTTCAATAAAAAAATATGCCTAAGAAAAACTTCTTATCTTTCTAAAAAAAACATTTATTACCAATATATATATATATATATATATATATATATATATATATATATATATATATATATATATATATATATATTTTTATTACCAATAAAAATATATATATATATATATATATATATATATATATATATATATATAGAGAGAGAGAGAGAGAGAGAGAGAGAGAGAGAGAGAAAGAAAGAGAAAGAGAGAGAGAGAGATTTCTTGGATTTATTATGAGACATTTTTTTATACTATTTTACGGTTGTATATATAAATTTTGTGTATATAAGTTGTTTATTTATATTTACCGAAAATTTATAAAAACCGCTACAATCATGAAAAAACTTATGACAAAGGTTTGTAAACTTATAAGCTATGTGAAAAGATTTTGTATTAAATAAGAGCTTGTTTAATTAAACAAACTTATTTAACATCTCACATTATTAATACTCTAAGATAGATGTTTGTGTAAACTCATGACAAAGGTTTGTAAATTTATAAGCTATGTGAAAAGATTTTGTATTAAATAAGAGCGTGTTTAATTAAATAAACTTATTTAAAATCTCACATTATTAACAATCTAAGATAGATGTTTGTGTACTTCATGCAACAACATTTATACAATATTCTAGACTGAGTTTCAATCCATATATCAAAATATGGAATCGGATTTTTATGAGAAAGATTGTTTACGTTCGTCTATTTATTCTCGTCTATTTAATAAATGAACTACATATGAATAATTTTTTTGTTAATTTAGTTAAACGAAAGAAAAAGAATACATGTCTAGTTCATTCATTTACGTTTGTAAATATTTTTATGTTTGTTTATTAATGATCGTCTACATTCTTTTGTGTTTTTTCATTTATATTGATCTATATTCGTTCATTTACATTTTTATGTTCTTTTACCTTCATTTATTTATGTGCGAATTCTTATTTTCCTAAGTATTTACTAGCAAAACCTATTTAAGGATTTTGTTCATCTATGTTCGTTTTTTCTTTGAAATTTTATGTTAATTTTATTTACATATTTATATATAGTTCTTAATTATTTAAATATGGTTATTGATTTTAATATTTATGTTAATATATGTTCATTCGTTTATAATCAAGTATGTTTGTTTAGCATCTTAACAACTACAACTTGGACCTTATACGGAAGAATATGAACAAACAATTGTTCTTATTAATTTGTTTGGTTTGTTTACAATTATATCTATTATCTATAGACATATACTCTTTTATACAATAACTACATGTTCCGAATTCGAAGCTATATGGTGTTGATATTTCATTTCTTAGTAAAGAATGACGAACCACTATAAGAGACAATAGGAGTATAAATGCTATACATCGCTTCCATTTTACGGATTTTGAACATATTATGATCATTTTAATATGCTTATGGCGCTAGCAAGGAAAAATGAAAAGTGATAGGTCATTATGCAACAAAAAATGTACACGACTCTAGTTTTATCGTCTCTACCTATGGAATGACAATATCATTAGCATATGTAAGTGCTTCTTTTGGAGGTCAAAAGCAACAACATTAAGATCCACCATACCTTATGCACTACAAGTTGCACATAGCTTTAGATTTAACGATTTCCAACATTCAAGGTTATAATTGTAATTATGATATCTTTCTAGGTTCCACGAGTAAAAATTCAAATGAAAGTTCTATCTAACTTTAGATTTATCGATTTCTTTTGAAAGGACGATACCTTTGATGCTCATCTTCTATACTCGAAAGAAATAATGTCATAGTCAATTGTACCTCATGCAGTAGAAATTATACATCGGCTTCCCGACATAGAGGGGTATTATGGTAATTTTGAAATCTTTAGTGGCTACCACAAAGGAAAAATAGGAAGTGATATGGCAGTACTAAAACAATCTATTGCGGGGCTAATGCTAGGCTGTGGTGATGTTAAGATGTTTCTATTTTACGAAGATTTTAATAGTGGGGCACTTCTTGTTCAAAGACCCCATTTCTATTTATAGAAACCTCTCTCTTTCTTGTGTTGAAAATGGGGTATGCTTTATTTGTATCCATTGCAACTTTGTGGGGGCCCCAATGGCTTCAGTCAAGTAGGACTTTCTTGGAATTTCCTATGTATTCAGTGTCATATGATAAAGTTTTATGTTATAATACTTGATCGTACATATAATTGTTTTATTAAGTTTGGGAAGGATATATTAAATAGTTCATGATACTTGTTTAATCGTTTATTTTTTCTTTAATTTGGGTATGTGTTTTGGTGAATACAATATTTTTTGTATCATTAATGTTCAAAAAGGTATTTGAGAAACGGGAAAATAGTGTAAATTTGTTAAAAAGTACGTAAGACTAACTTAAAAGAAAACATTTGTTTTTCCTTATATTTTGTGTGAATTCATTTTTAAGTATTAAATAAAAATAATCATTCATGTATAGAACTTGTTCGGCACGGAACATTTGGGAGTGTTTATGAGCTTCTACCGTTTAACAAAACGTTCCGTTTTAAACAAAAATGATCGTTTGACACTACAAGTTTCTAGCGTTTAGTTTAAACAAAACACTTCAAATCCAAAAACTACTTCACGTAGCGTTTATTAAAACACTACCAGCTACTAGCTATTTTGCAGAATACATCCTAATTTATTGTGTTAAGTTATATCTACATTAAATCTATAGGTAAAAACAACTCTTTAGATGCATCTTACACGAGATGATCGTGGGATTTTTGGTTTGAATGCAAAAAATGTACCATTAAGATGGTGTTTGCTTTTTGTTTAGAAACTCTTGTAAACTCTTTTATATATATATATATATATATATATATATATATATATATATATATATATATATATATATATATATATATATATATATATATATATATATATATGGGTTTAATGACTAAAATATATTTTGAAAGATAAACGCCGATAAAAATTTATAGGGAAGTCTTTAGAAAAGTTTTAATATTTTTAATCCAATTTACTTAAAACTCACATTAAATTTTATTTACAAAGAAACATAGAATACTGGCTAAAATTTCAATAAAAAAAAATCATTTTTTGCCGATTTCGAAGATTTGGCCGCTATTATGTCATTTTTCATTAGTTTGATCAAAATTTTGAGATTTTTCTAAAAATTACCCAATAACCAAAATATTGAGATTTTCTAAAAATTACTATCAATCATTTAAAAGAATAACAAATATATTTATTATAAACAAAAGAAATACATTTCGTTGCTAATTTTTAAAAATATAATTGTAGACTAGGTACTCCTCTATTGCTTGTTGATCACTTCAAATTATCTATGTTGCTCATAGGCATCATTGTGGATGTCATGGTAAAA